>NC_053489.1:365425777-366065051 GCF_905171775.1 Rana temporaria
ACACAACTAGGAATCATAATTAACCCCTTCCTCGCTCCCTAGTGTTAACCCCTTCCCTGCCAGTGACATTTTTACAGTAATCAATGCATTTTTATAACACTGATCGCTATAAAAATGCCAATGGTCCCAAAAATGTGTCAAAAGTGTCCGCCATAAGGTCGCAGTACCGATAAAAATCGCTGATCGCCACCATTACTAGTAAAAAAAAAAAATATTAATAAAAATGCCATAAAACTATCCCCTATTTTGTAGACGCTATGGGGCAGATCCACAAAAGCATTAGGCCGGCGTATCTATTGATACTGATATTGATACGTAATTTTAAATTTCCCGCGTCGTATCTTTGTTTTGTATCTACAAAACAAGATACGACTGCATCTCGGGTTGATCCGACAGGCGTACGTCTTAGTACGCCGTCGGATCTTAGGTGCATTTTTTCCGCTGGCCGATAGGTGGTTGAATTCCGCGTCGAGTATGCAAATTAGCTAGTTACGGCGATCCACAAACGTACGTCCGTCCGGCGCATTTTTTTACGTTGTTTGCGTTCGGCTTTTTCCGCCGTATAGTTAAGCTGCTATTATGAGGCGTACTCAATGTTAAGTATGGCCGTCGTTCCCGCGTACAATTTTGAATTTTGCGTAGAATGACGTCACCGTCGTAAGCATTGGCTGGTTCCGGTTTCATTTCGAGCATGTGCACTGGGATACCCCCACGGACGGCGCATGCGCAGTTAAAAAAAAACTTTGTTTACGTCGGGTCACAACGTATTTACATAAAACACGCCCCCATCACAGAGATTTGAATGGCGCTCCATTACGCCGCCAAAGATACACTACGCCGCCATAAACTTACGGCGCAAATTCTTTGAGGATTCGAAAAAAAAAATAAGTTACGGCGCCGTAGTGTATCTTAGTTACGCTGCGCCCGGCGGATTCTTACGCGAAGGTACGTTGATCTGCCACTAAAATTTTTGTGAAAACAAATCCAGAAACGCTTATTGCGTTTTTTTTTTTTACGAAAAATATGTAGAAGAATACGTATCGGCCTAAACTGAGGGAAAAAATATATTTTTATATATTTTTGGGGATATTTATTACAGCAAAAAGTAAAAAAAGTCATATTTTTTTTAAATTGTCGCTCTATTTTTGTTTATAGCACAAAAAATAAAAACTGCAGAGATGATCAAATACCACCAAAAGAAAGCTCTATTTGTGGGAAAAAAAGGACGCCAATTTTGTTTGGGAGCCTCGTTGCACGACCGCGCAATTGTCAGTTAAAGCGACGCAGTGCCGAATCACAAAAAGTGTCCCGGTCATTGACCAGCAAAATGGTCCGGGGCTGAAGTGGTTAAATATATTACTGCAAAGAAAAGCAGTGTGTGGATCACCCATGTTAATACTGAGAACACAGAGGGAGCCATGGCTAATTTAACAAAAAAAAAAAGAAAAGAAAATTAAAACACCTTGTTTAAGCTGAAATTACCTTCACCTTTTTTGGCAATAGAAATGTATGATTAAAGGCTGGCTGACTTCAGTTGAGCCAGTTAATAAAATGGAAGAAAACTAAAATAGGGTGGTATTAATATTTATGAGTTTTTAAAATTGGAAGCAAAAATAAAGTTGTTAAGTCAGCAGCCAATTTTTCATTCGCATCACAAGCCAGGAGAAGAACAAATGCATAATGGCCAGGAAAAAGAGTTTTAATAACCTTGCATACAATAGACAGGGTTGGCAGAGTAGGATTACCTAGTGAGGCAAAGTAGGTATATGCCTATGGGCATTTGTCTTCCAAGAGTACCAAGTAAAAGAGCTAAACAGCTTTGTGACTAATGGCACCACCAATATGATTTCCGTGCAATGGTAGTATTGCAATCTGTTACTGAAGCTTTATAGATCTAAAATGACTTAATTATAATGCATACTAACAAATCTCCATGACTCAGCATGGAGTGCCAAGAAATGCACTTTACGATTTCATTGCATATTTAATCAGTAACATTGATAGAATGGAAATTATAGAGAGGGAAAAGCTAGTGTGGTCTTATGCCATGACATAATCTTTGTGAAATACAGTTAAAAATCTTATTAAAGATTTTAATAAATGACAGTAGACCACTCCAGAGAGCCAGTGTCATTTCCATTCCAATTCAACCGTTTTTTTTCTGAATGTAAACCTTGCATCCTATGCCCAGACTGTACACAGATCTTTGACTTGCCACTTCCTTTTGCATAAGAATTTAGCATGTGAAACGCATCAAGGTTGCTTTTGATACCTCTTGTGCAGTGAATACTGTTTATTTAATGAATCTTTGATCAAGCAACAAGTATTGTGGAACAATTTATTTGACATTTCCTAACTAACCAAGCAATCTACAAAACTCCTCTTCCCTTGCCCTCGAGGTGTTCAATCTCTCAGTTTCACTAAAGTTAAATGAACACGACATCATCAGAGCTCTTTTCGCCCATGTCAGCTGAAGGAGAATATCCCTGCCATTATATTGTAAAGATAAAAAAATTCTCAAAATGATGTGCCTCATATATCAAGAATGCTAGCTGCAAAGCAATAAGGTAAACAATAAGGCACATAAAATAAGTAAGGATTTTTAATAATTAAAAAATAACTTGATTTTTACTTTAATTTAATATTGTTTTTATTAATGTGTGTTAATGTTTAAAAATGTATTTGTAATATAGTTTTACATTTTATGTCAGACGTGTAGTAGTGCTACAAAATCATTGTGCTTCAGGCTGGGTTCACACTATTGTGAAATGGATGCGGGTTTCCCCTTATCCAATTTGTATGTCAGGAGATTGTCACCTGCTCTCTATGGGGCCGGTTTACACATCTCCGGAGCATCTCCAGTGCAAATTGCACAGGAGTCCTGTGCGTCTTCTGGTCCGTTTCAGGTCCGAGTTCAGCCAAAATTCGGACTGAAGTCAAACATGAACCGGTGAACACTGAACAGGGACGCATCGGACCCCTGCTCTGAGCCGCTCTGTGCTGCAGTGTGAACCAAGCCTTTAGGGTTCTATGTGTAGCGGTGTGTTGCTACACTTGAACAATGAAAAGTATTTTGCTTTGTTTTGTTGTTTTATTTGGGGGATTGAACTTGGTTGGGGGAAGGAATATGGGATTGCCATAGAAAAAATTGGTATTTGCAATGTCAGAGCGGATCCAGCTTTACATTGACAAATGGTTTACTCATTGTCTTTGCATTATCTTGAATAGAACAAACACGGTGGACTGACTTGACAGACTTTTCATCTCAGAACTCCCGCCTCTGCACTCTCCCTGCAGACTTTTACCTCCAGGACACTTCTCCTGCTATGCATCACTTTCCCGTCACAGCATTAGACATCCTGTCCCACCATTTGAGCTGACTAGGCCTCACTCTAAATAAGTCCTAGAAATAGTTTCACTTGATGATTAATAGGCCAGGGGCCTGCAGTACCCCTTCTTGAAGGCCCTGAACATTTAGCATGAAAGAATATTTGATAATGGACTACTGATTCCAGCAAGCCCGACTTGCAAATCCTGTGTCCTCGGGCTGCAAAACGATTTGACACAAAACTCCACAGTCTCCCTCTGGCTCTGCACCCAGCTTCCCTGGCATGCATCTTCCAGATCTCCACTGTGCTTCACTCACGACTCCTGCCCTGAGTCTGTCCTGAAGGATTTACCCAGATCGTGCAGACCAACTTCTCCTCCAGCTCCTGTTCCAGGACACCTCTCCATGACTGTGTAAGCAGAGGCTCTCTACCACCTCCCGAGCTCTTCCGCCAGAACCCCCCCCATATGGGGGTGTTTCTCCTACATGCAGTCTAGAATTCCATCCTTCAGTTCACCCAGCCGACAACTCTCCCCCAGCAGGCTGACTGTGATAATTTGCCCCCTGACAATCCTAGTTGGGGATTGGTTAGGGCATCTCACATGTTCTTCATGATACTGCAACTCTCAGCCCTGCCCCTCTTCCAGAACATTCTCACTGAAAGCAGAGGAGGTGTCCAAAAGCTGTAGTACATGTCAGTCACACCCACTGCTACACTCCCTGCCCCCAGATCCAAAACAAACAGGCCTAGCTGCACTGACAGAAGCTGTAAACACTACACCTCTAGCACCTACCTATGGTAGAGGGTGCTGCATATGCTTGCAGTTCAAGTCTACCAATCTCAATAGGCTGGTTAAAAAAAAAATACAGCCTCCAGATAACTTATCTCATTATGGTAGCCGATATTTATGCTGGCCAAAATGGCAAATACAAGGACAATGTGACATGCTCTGATACAACATAGCCCATTCCTGTAAAACGCATCACACTTGCAGTACATCTTTCCTTCTTGTGAATGAGAAATGGGAAAAATTAATTCCTTTGCACAAAAACTTTGCAAAAAGACCAATACTGATAGTTAGAGGTACTTTTATCACCCCTCTAGTATAGCCTTACATGCCCAATGAGCTTTTTTTTGGCTGCTATAAAAATTCAGGTTGGCTATTAAATATGTATAGGCACAAAGGGAGAATCTGTTTATGCAGTTTGCACTTTAACCAATGTATGGTTATATGGCTCAATCGCCCCCTTTCTATTACCACATATTCACCTTTATACTCAACTAGAAGTGAACAAAGGGGCGGGGATGCTTACAGATGTCAATACCCAAATATAGACATGGTCCTAATTGGCCAATGATGTCAGATGGCATCCTCACCCATTTGTTTACTTTCAGCTGTCAGCCAGAGAATCTTTTAGCTGACAGCTGAATGGAGCACGGGATGAGTTACTGGTCGCTAGGAATCCAGCAGCTGTCAGAGTCCTAGCAACTACAAGCCCTGTGTGGGAAGTTGTCTCATTAATGACAGCTTCCTAGCACATATCCCCAACTCAGAGCACAGATGTCCTTCTGTACTCCAACTCAACGTTGAAGAATGAGTAAACATTTATGTAAACACAGCTTCCCCGTTCTTCACTGTGGCGCTGACATCGATCGTGTGTTCCCTTTTATAGGGAACCACAATCGATGATGTCAGACCTACAGCCACACCCCCTACAGTTAGAAACACAAATGAGGTCATACATAACCCCATCAGCGCCCCCTTGTGGTTAACTCCCAAACTGCAATTGTCATTTTCACAGTAAACATTTTAAATGCATTTTTTGCTGTGAAAATGACAATGGTCCCAAAAATGTGTCAAAATTGTCTGAAGTGTCCACCATAATGTCGCAGTCACGAAAAAAAACGCTGATCGCCGCAATTAGTAGTAAAAAAAAACAAATTTATAAAAATGCAATAAAACTATCCCCTTTTTTGTAAACGCTATAAATTTTGCGCTAACCAATCGATAAACGCTTTTTGCGTTTTTTTTTTACCAAAAATAGGTAGAAGAATACGTATCGGCCTAAACTGAGGAAAAAAAATATGTTTTTTATTTTTTATTTTTTCAAAATTGTCGCTCTATTTTTGTTTATAGCGCAAAAAATAAAAACCGCAGAGGTGATCAAATACCACCAAAAGAAAGCTCTATTTGTGAGGAAAAAAAGGCGCCAATTTTGTTTGGGAGCCACGTCGCACGACCACGCAATTGTCAGTTAAAGCGACGCAGTGCCGAATCGCAAAAACTGGCCGGGTCCTTTAGTTGCCTAAAGGTCCGGGTCTTAAGTGGTTAACTGCTTATTAATTGTAGTCATCATAAAATCAATGATTAAAAAAACACCATCCTTTTGCAGCTTTAAATTTACAGTTAGAAATTAATGCTACAGAGACTTATGCAAGTTGCATTAGTATGACTGTGTACAACACATAATCACCAAGATGAAAAAAATTAGTATATATTTCACAGTACCTAGATAATTATGATCTCTACTGAATTAAATCAGTATGCTATCTTAGGTATACCAGAAATCATCCAAGCTTGAAAGCTTCAACATAAGTAAATATAAGTGTCTATATAAATGATTGCATGCATCTGAGAATGTCGTAGTTTTTATCCAATGCTTTGAGTTTGCAAGGACACCTAGCAATGTATGCCTGTCCCTGAAGCAGCTAATTTAAAATGGAGTGGATTATTTAGGTGTAGTATTATTAGTTAAGTTGTTTATGTAGTGTCTGTTGGTGTAAACAGTGTTTTTTCGTAAGACTCTGAAAACATGGGCAGCTGTAGTGCAAGGCTCCTATCACGTGGGTGACCAGGGGGGAGTAAAAACAGGTGGTGATCTGTGTTTTTACTGCCTAGCTACAAGCAGACATGGTGCCACTTGGATAATAACGCATTGTTTCTGGCAATTTTACTGCTATATGCTGAGATGGCACTGCCTGTCTAACCGTTTAATGTAAGTGAATAGGGCAATGCAAAATTGCCTTTTAACAGTAATAAATAAATAAATAAAAAAGCCAAAAAATAAAAAACTAACGAAGCAGGGACTATATATATATATATTCACTAAAGTACAAATTATAAACTGTGGGGCAGATCCACAAAGATCTGCTCCGGCGCACCGTATCTGAGATACGCTACGCCGCCGTAACTTACTTCTCTTTGGTTCGAATCCATAAAGATTTTGCACCGTAAGTTACGGCGGCGTAGTCTATCTCTCGCGGCGTAAGGGCGCGGATTTCAAATTGGGCAGGTAGGGGGCGTGTTTAATTTAAATGAATCGCGTCCCCGCGCCGAACGAACTGCGCATGCGCCATCCCTAAATTTCCCGCCGTGCATTGCGCGAAATGACGTCGCAAGGACGTCATTGCTTTGACTTGGACGTAAATTACGTCCATCCAGCGATTCACGGATGACTTACGCAAACAAAAAAAAAAATTCAAATTAAACGCGGGAACAACGGCCATACTTAACATAGCAGGTTTAACTATACGCCACGAAACAGCAGCTTTAACTATACGCTGGAAAAAGCCGACTAGAGACGACGTAAAAGAATGCGACGGCCGCTCGTACGTTCGTGGATCGTCGGAAATAGCTAATTTGCATACTCGACGCGGAAAACTACGTGAACGCCACCCAGCGGACGCCGAACAATTGCATCTTAGATCCGAAGGCGTACGAAGAGGAACGCCTGTTGGATCTAACCCAGATGCCGTCGTATCTTGTTTTGAGGATTCAAAACAAAAATACGACGCGGGAAATTTGAACGTACGCTGGCGTATCAGTAGATACGCCGGCGTACTCGCTTTGTGGATCTGCCCCATAGAGTACAATGCCTAAGAAATATTTAATTGTGTAGGATTATATGAATATTCAACTATTTAATTAATTTAGGGATTTCATTAGCTTGAAGAGCTGTGGACTTATGGAGTATACAGAGTCTTGCATTAAAGTAGTAATGAGTGCTCTGGTTACACCAACATTTGTCTTGTTGGATAAATAGGTTTGGACAAAAAGGGGTAACCTATATTCCATATATATATATATATATATATATATATAAATATATATATATATATATATATATATATATATATATATATATATATATATATATATATACTCATACCAGAACAATATTCGATTCCCCAAAAAAAAACTTTGGTGCTAATTGGACTCACTGTATAACCACACTGGATTGTTGTATATATGTATATAGTGTATATTGTCTCATACTGTTGGGGACTCTTTCCTGGGTCGTTTGGGGTGTGGCTTTGTTCCGTTGTTCTTTTTTGTCTGTCTGTCTTTGGGTATTATGGGATGTGTTTGTAGATTAGCTGTGAGAGGGGGGGGGGGATTCTTCCAACAGCTCTCCCTGCTGATTGGACAGTCTCCCCCGCCCTGAATGCAAAGGGGGGGGGGGGGATTGTCCCGTGTGTTACCTCTGTGTACCTGGGTTTCAATAAACAGTTCATGTTTAGCAACCAAAGGAGTACTTCCTAGTTTATGGTTGTCAGCAGTTGTAATATCTGTATATAGTGTATATTGTCTCATACTGTTGGGGACTCTTTCCTGGGTCGTTTGGGGTGTGGCTTTGTTCCGCTGATCTTTTTTGTCTGTCTGTCTTTGGGTATTATGGGATGTGTTTGTAGATTAGCTGTGAGAGGGGAGGGGGGGGGGAATTCTTCCAACAGCTCTCCCTGCTGATTGGACAGTCTCCCCCGCCCTGAATGCAAAAGGGGGGGATTGTCCCGAGTGTTACCTCTGTGTACCTGGGTTTCAATAAACAGTTCATGTTTAGCAACCAAAGGAGTACTGCCTAGTTTATGGTTGTCAGCAGTTGGAATATCTGTTATCTACATTCAGACTGTGAGGAAGCGGTATATGACAAAAGCACTCAAGCAGAGAGTGGGACGTTTTGTTTCAATACATATATATATATATATATATATTGTAATGAAACACAGACGTGAGTACACCCCTCACATTTTTGTAAATATTTTATTATATCTTTTCATGTGACAACACTGAAGAAATGACACTTTGCTACAATGTAAAGTAGTGAGTATACAGCTTGTATACCAGTGTAAATTTGCTGTCGCCTCAAAATAACTCAACTCACAGCCATTATTGTCTAAACCGCTGGCAACAAAAGTGAGTACACCTCTAAGTTAAAATGTCCAAATTGGGCCCAAAGTGTGAATATTTTGTGTGGCTTCCAGTTTCTGATGTCACATAGTGGGAGGAACAACATCATTTTCCAGCTGGAAAAAAACAAATACCTTGGCAGCTGATTGCCCTTCCTATCTGGCACATCGCTGAATGGGAATTGGTTAAGAGCTAACATTTAGGCCTCATATACTCTGGGTGATTAGCCCCCCCGGTGCATGAGGCTCAGGCATTAAGAAAACTGGTGGAGGGCAGCCCCTTAAACTCTATGAGACGCTGACAGCTACTGTGGATGGAATATGGGGAAGAATTACCGTGCTGCTAAAAAAAGAGTGGGGTAGCTGCTAGCACTAAAACTTACAGAAAAATATGTGACAGAATTGGAATATGTGCAGCGCTTAAGGGGTAGGCAAAACCTGGTGAACAGAATATATGAATGTGTCAAAAATCAATATAAAAACTAGTGAAACATAGTATCACATAATGACTACTTATGAAGATAACACAAATAGCTGAGTGCATGAGCATCCAGGTGTAAATGGCTAATAATAGTCCAAAGTGAACGTCAGCTGATCATGGGAGTCTAATGAAAGACTGCACAGCAACAGATGAATAGTCTATGCAACCATGTAGTGGATATTAGCAGATCTTCAGATTGATTGGGAAATGGGGATACATGGACGAGAAGACAATCCTAGATAAATAAGTTGGATACTCTTACCATGTGACGTGGACCCAAGTACCTTTCGGTCTGAGTCAATCGAGCAGAGGTAAGAGTGATGATGTAACCAGCTCTCCCGTCGGCGTATCCTTCTGTGCTTTGTAGCTTCACCAATCACAGATCAGGATGAAATCCTCCACGGTCATAGGCTTCCAGCAGCTTGTTGGTGTGTGCTGAAGTAGCAAAAGTTACTCCTCCACAGCTTCAGGATGTATAAAAAGCATGAAAGAAAGCAAAAAAAGGCCTCCACATGGTGTAGATCAGAATGACCAAAAAGGGGGGTTTATTAAAAAACAGGAACCAAACAACAACAAATTTAAAATTAAAAAAGGCAGATAAAATGGTAAGCATCCAGCAATGATTACACAGGGTGATCACATGTACAAGAGCGCAGTATAGGCAGCAAGCGTGGAACCCTATGCATTTCGTCCTATAGGACTTCTACAGGGGTATGCACTAGCTAGCCACCTCTGCGCTTAAATAGTATGGAAAACATAATTGACCTGGCCGTGAGAGGACGATCCACTTCCTAATGGCTTGCACTTCAAGCCTCTGTGTGGACGACCAATCAGAGCACAGTAAAACTGTGGATGAATGGGCACCTAGCTGTATGTATGTTTAGAGCAGTATGCACACAGGGACAGATTGTGAGAATGAAAGCAGTCTGCACTATGAGGAAACTGTTGTTGGAACATTTCCTTAACTACTTCCCATCCGTCTACAGTACATAAATGGCCATACGAAAGCAGCTCCGATGCATTTGGATGTACCCCTACAATCGCCCGCTTATGTTCAGCGGCGGGATCTGTGACCTGCTGTGTCCACCGAACCCAGCCAATCACCAATTGTTGTACCAGGCAGCTTTGAGCAGCCCTGCTACCATGCGACTGATCTACAACTTTTTCTATGTACACAAAAGGCCAATTTCATTCAAATATTGTTCACAAATCTGTCTAAATCTGTGTTAGTGAGCACTTCTCCTTTGCCGAGATAATCCATTCACCTCACAGGTGTGGCATATCAAGATGCTGATTAGACCTTTTGCTGTTTGTGGCCTGTGGAATTTTGGTCCATTCCTCTTCAATGGCTGTGCGAAGTTACTGGATATTGGCAAGAACTGGAACACGCCGAATCCAGAGCATCACAAACATCAATGGGTGACATGTTCGGTGAGTGTGCTGGCTATGCTAGAACTGAAATGTTTTCACCCTCCAGGAATTTTGTACAGATCCTTGCAACATGGGGCCATGCATTATCATGCTGCAACATGAGGTGATGGTTGTGGATGAATGGCACAACAATGGGCCTCGGGATCTCATCATGGTATCTCTGTGCTTTCAAAATGCCATCAGTAAAATGCATCTGTGTTCGTTGTCTATAGCATATGCCTGTCCATACCATAACACCACTGCCACCATGGGTCACTCAATCCACAACGTTGGCATCAGCTCATCCACAGAACGCCATACATGCTGTCTGCCATCTACCCTGTACAGTGAAAACCGAGATTCATCCATGAAGACAACACCTCTCCAAAGTGCCAGACACCCTCGAATGTGAGCATTTGCCCACTCAAGTCAGATACAATGACAAACTGCAGTCAGGTCAAGACCCCGATGAGGACGATGAGCATGCTGATGACCTTCCCTGAGACGGTTTCTGACAATCTGTGCTTGAGAGGGGATATGATTTCAATTCACAAATACCATACTGGTGACCCCACAACAGGGATAAAACGTTTTGCGGTAGGGAGTTTAATAAGACATGTGGCCACTCATTAAAATGAGAAGAAAAGAGGTTTAACCTTAAACTACGTAGATGGTTCTTTACTGTAAGAGTGGCAAGGGTGTGGAATTCCCTTCCATATGTGGTGGTTTCAGCAGGGGGCATTGATAGTTTCAAAAAACTATTAGATAAGCACCTGAACGACCGCAACATACAGGGATATACAATAGGGTGACCAGACATCCCCGGTTTCAGGGGACAGTCCCCGGATTGAGGACACTGTCCCCGGACCAAGTCTGTCCCCGGTTTTGTCCCCGGATTGGATTTGAACAGGGGCTGGTGCAAAGACAGTCAGTGCAGAAAAAAATCTGAATTACACACCTCCACTCCACCGCTCCTACTAGCTTAGGGGGTATATTTTTTTCTATTATCTGTGCCCCTTTCTGATGATCATGTGCTGGTCGGAGCGGAGGGAATATTTCTTCAGTTTCGGGTGCATGCCCATTCAGCTCCGCTCGCATGTTCTTCTGCCTTGGTTCAAGTCCCGGCCAGCCGCCTGCCTGTTTATCTTCTTGCCTTCCCTGGCGGAGGGATCTTCCTCCGCACCCCACCCAGTAGTAGCTGGGGGGCCCGGAGACTGAGACTTGACAGGCTGTGCGGCGGGCTTCAACGGGCTGAGAGTCGCTGATTGCCACTGTAACAGAATGACCCTTGACACCCAGAGACTTTTGAAGGATGGGGGGTACTCCTGTGACATCGTCACCAATGACTCTTGGGTCTAGGGTCACCCTGTGCCCCTTTTGGGCATAGGGTGACTGATAAATGATAATTCATGTTTTGCAGGATATCTTGGAATATTACAAGTTGTTAAAGTCTGACTCCAAATGGAGTGTTTTCATTCAATGTGGGGACACATGCTTTTGAGGTGTTAATTGTGTCTGCTCCTAGACATTCCATTGTGTGATGCTAATACTGTTTTGTGTCCATTGTGCTAATTAGGTCTGCTCCTAAGACCTTTCATTATGTATGCTAATACTGTTTTGTGTGTGGAATGTACTTGTCAACTGTAGTAATTAGGTCATGTTAATTATGTCTGATCGGTGCCAAAACGTCGGACATAGGAATGTGTATTGTGCAGGTGAATCACTTATTGTCAGAGACGGAATGTGTGGGGGATAATTAACTCCTCTGAATGTCATTATCTAAAAGAATGTGATTGAAGCCCCATTGTGTGATGTGTGGGTGGAGAGTTATTTGTTCCTTTGATTAACTGTAACATGCCTGTACTGTATATAAGAGAGCTAACCATTAAAGCATTGGTTCATTCATTTGACTCAGAACACAGAGCGTATGTCTCGTCTCTCTGAGGGAATTCTTATGGATCGTGTCTGCTCGCTTGTCGGACTGTCGGATAAGCTGTCGTGGGTTGATGGAATGGAGTATCGTAAACGATGGTTACAGCCACCATTGCTAGTAAAAACTAATATGTCCCCGAATTTCATTATAAAAATCTGGTCACCTTAATATACAAGGTAATACTGACATATAATCACACACATAGGTTGAACTCGATGGACTTGTGTCTTTTTTTTTCAACCTCATCTACTATGTAACTATGAAATTCTTTGGTTATGCAAACTGATTGTTGCAGCAACTGCCCGGGTGGCTGGTCTCAGAGGATCTTGGAGGTGAAGATGCTGGATATGTAGGTCCAGGGCTTGTGTGGTTACACGTGGTCTATGGTTGTGAGGCCAGTTGGATGTACTGCCAAATTCTCTGAAATTCTCAGAAACAACTTTGGAGACGGCTTATGGTAGAAAAATTAACATTCAATTCAAGGGCAACAGCTCTGGTGGACATTCCTGCAGTCAGCATGCCAATTGTATGCTCCCTCAAAACTTGCGACATCTGTGGCATTTTGCTGTGTGATAAAACTGCACATTTTAGAGTGGCCTTTAAAGTGTTTGTAAAGGAAATTTATTATTTTATTTAAAATAACAAACATGGTATACTTACCTCCACTGTGCAGTTTGTTTTGCACAGAGTGGCCCCGATCCACGTCTTCTGGGGTCCCTCGGCGACTGTCTCTGGTCCTCCCCGCAAGTACTGACCACAGTCATGCGAGAGCGCTCGCATGGTGGTGAGTAAATGCAGGCGCGCTCCCGTGATACAGCGAGCGGCCAAAGCCACTCACTGTTTCGCTCGGCCCCGCCCCTCGGCACGCCGCGTCACTGGATGTGATTGACAGCAGCGCCAGCCAATGGCTGCACTGCTCTCAATCCATCCGCTCTAGCCAATCAGCGGCCAGGCTGAGCGGCGAAGAGGATCTCTGGACCGCGTGCGGGACTTTCGACGAGTCAGGTAAGTAAAACAGGGGCTCGGGGCCGGTATACACTGCATTAAGGTGAAAAAACATTTTCCTTTAGGGCTCTTTCACACGGAGCGGACCGTTTCTGGGTCCGCTCCGTGTGTCTCCGTCGGCTCAGCGGGGATCCCCGCTCAGCTGTCAGCGGATAGGGCGGTACAGTGCAGGGACCGCCCTGTCTCAGCTGCGCTCTGCCCTATGGGGAACCGGATGCAGACGGACCGTGTGTCCGTCTGCATCAGTTCCGTTCCGCCGGACGGAAGAAAAATAGGGTTTTCTTCCGTCCGAAAACCGGATCCCGACGGACGCGGACGCTAGCGGATGCTCCATCCGCTAACGGACGCGTTCCCATAAGGATTCATTACAAGTCCGTTAACGGACTTGTAATGAACGGACAGGCGGAACGGACATGTGAAAGGGGCCTTACAACTCCTTTAATTGTGGTCAGCCTCATTATCTTGATATGCCACACCCAGGGCCGGATTAACAATGGGGCTGATGGAGCTGCAGCTCCAGGCCCCTTTCTCAAGATAGGCCCATTTGCCCAAAAAAAAAAAAAAAAAAACTTTTTTTTTTTTTAAGAATTTTTTTTTTTTTAAAATCGAATTTGGGGGGTTGTAGCTGAATGACCAGAGGTCACAGAAACCCCACATTTGGGGGTAGGCATGGGAAGAGCTACCCCACAACTGGTTAAAATATGGGACGGCTATCATTTATGGTTCCGGAGATACGGGCCTGCTTGCACAGCCTGTCAGAAGCTACATTCAGAGCGGCCAATATAAATACAAGCTGCAGCAGACTGATACGATCACAGGGCTTATACTAATTATTTGTATATTACTCATGGTAATTAACCCCTTGCCACCCAGGCCAATTCTGACACTTCTCTACTACATGTAAAAATCATCATTTGTTTTTTGCTAGAAAATTACTCTATGTGGTCTTTGCACTTTTTATGTTGCACGGTATAGAGCAGCACGATTCTGGCTAAAATGAGAATTGCAATTTTTTTGCTTAGAAGATAGATCACGATTCTCTCATGATTGTTGCGGCGTAACATCATCTTTCACATTAAAACAAAAAAAAAAAAAATGGGCTAACTTCACTGTTTTGTTTTTATGGTTTTTATTATTCATTGAAGTGGGCAAATGCAGTGTGACATAAAATATTGCAGCAATAGCCATTGTATTCCCTAGAGTCTCTGCTAAAATATATATAATGTTTGGCAGTTCCAAGTAATTTTCTAGCAAATAATATTGCTTTCTAACTTAAGAAACAAGTGTTTGACTTTAAGTGGTTAAATTTAGTTACAATGTTAGTTAGTTACAATGTTTCATTTTGTTTACAAACTTCGCAGACTGCCCAGATTTGTTCTTTACACACAGAAGTGTATACCTTTGATCTAAGAAGGAAGTGTCAGTTACAATGTTTCCTGTTAAAAACTTGGCAGACTGCCCAGATATTTTCTTTTGATAACTGAAAGTCTTTCCACTTGTTATATGAAAGAATCAGCAAACTGCATTGAAGATCGTCAGGGGGGTTGAATCGAGATCACAATTTTTTTAACGATTAATTGTGCAGCTCTAGCACGGTATTTGCGCAGCAATTTTTCAAACATGTTTTTTTGGAAAAAAATGTTTCATTCATTAAAAAAACAGTTAGTTAAGTTAGCACAATTTGTTTTGGTATCCTAAGCGATGCTTTACATTTTTTTAGGTTACATGTTTAGAGTTAGGTCTAGTACTAGAATTATTGTTCTCGCTCTAACGATCGTGGCGTATGTAACCTGTGTGTATCTGGCTCTGATACTACCAGTGCCTACCCAGCCACTGACTAGTATCTCTCCCCAGCCTGTCCCCACACACCCTCTCACCTGCTGACCTGTGGATGGGGGAATCACTCCTGCAGTGTTATTGTGTTCTGCCAGTGAGTACAATGATCAGTGTTGCTAACTTTAGCTGGCAGCACTGATTGTTTTAAGAAAAAAAAAAAACAGGCTGGTTGTACTCAAGTTGATTAATAGATTGACTTGTGTAAAACCAGCTAGTCCATACATAGATCGACTATGGCTGGTTTCTGCATAATTGGCGTAATTTCAATCCATGTATGACCCGCTTAACCACTACTCAGTCCCTAAATATCCTTCCACTCCTGTACATAGTGCTCACTGTCATACTCTCCACACTCCTCTCCTGTACATAGTGCCCACTGTCATACCCTACACACTCCTCTCCTGTACATAGTGCCCACTGTCATACCCTCCACACTCCTCTCCTATACATAGCGCCCACTGTCATACCCTTCACACTCCTCTCCTGTACATAGTGCCTGCTGTCATACACTTCTCTCCTGTACTTAGTGCCCACTGTCGCACCCTCCACACTCCTCTCCTGTACATACTGCTCACTGTCATACCCTCCACACTCCTCTCCTATACATAGTGCCCACTGTCATACCCTCCACACTCCTCTCCTATACATAGTGTTCACTGTCATACCCTCCACACTCCTCTCCTATACATAGAGCCCACTATCATACCGTCTACATTCCTCTCCTGTACATACTGCCCACTGTCATACCCTCCACACTCCTCTCCTATACATACTGCCCCATCATACCCTCCACACTTCTCTCTGGTACGTACTACCCTCTGTCATACCCCCTCACTCTTCCTGTACATACTGCCCATTGTCATACCCTTCACACTCCTCTCCTGTACATAGTGCTTTTTTCAGTACCCTTTGTACTCCTCTACTGTACATAGTGCCCACTGTTAGACCCTCCACATTCCTCTCCCTCACCTGCACATACTTCCCACTTATATACCGTCCATACTCCTCCCCTATGTCGCTTACCCACAAAAACAGTTCTTTAAAATTATACTGAATATCCTCAATGTTACCAGCTCTAGAATGGAGACACTTTTGTTAGTTCAACTAAAGGAAATATCAGTTCTCATATTTGTTCTGCCCCATTATTAGTACTCATTTAATTTTGTGATTACTACTATGAAGTATAGAGGAACATCGGGGATCTCAGCTACTCTAAATATAGCACTTATATAAAAAAGTGGTCCTGAAAATATTTTTTAAATGTTGGCAACTGTGCACTTAGGCACTGCCCAAGGGCCACCGTCCACCGGGTCAGTAGGGGGCCCCATGAGAGGCTCCTGGGATCCTGTGATAATAAAGCGGTAGTAAACTTTCCTGACATTACTACTTTTTAGAGGCCCTGGGGTAGGTTATGCCACAACGCTTACATCTTCAGCCGGTCTTCCTTCTGGGTTCTGTGCCTTTGGTCACTTGCCTTGGCTGGGCTGCGTTCATGTCATTCCCACGCATTTATTTATTATTTATTACACCCCATTCACACCTCCGCGACAAAACGCCGGCCGCTCGTGCCGCTGGAGGGGAGAATTCCCATTGCTGTCTATGAGATGGTTCACATCTCATAGACGCCGTACACCTGCGGCATGAAAAAAAGTCCCGGACCCTTTTTTTCAGGCGGCATTGGCGTTCGGCCATACAAAGCAATAGGAAGGATTTGTAAAAAAAAAGTTACACTATTCGCGGCAAAATACGCCGCGTACGCGGCGTTACTTGTCGCGGAGGTGTGAATGCAGCCTAAAAGGCCCCACCAAAATCCTCAGCACCAGGCCCATGATGTTCTTAATCTGGCCCTGGCCACACCTATGAGGTGGATAGATTATTTCCGCAAATGAGAAGTGCTCACTAACACAGATTTAGACAGATTTGTGAACAATATGTGAGAGTATTGGCCTTTTGTGTACATAGAAAAAGTCATAGATCTTTGTGTTCAGCTTATGATAGATAGGGGCAAACACAAAAGTGCTGTGTTTATAATTTTGCTCAGTGTATGTGTAATTACAAATGCTTAAGGTTCCCTGCTGAGGCTGTGAAGGTCCGATGAGTTGGATGCCGCTGGCTAGTGAGGTTGTAGGCTGAGGAAAGGTCCATCCAGACCCAAGCAGACTGTCATGATCCGTGTTATAGCTTCGGTCACCTGCTGGTGACACTATTACTTCCCAGTACAGAGGAACACAGATCGGTCTCCTCCCCTTGTGAGTCCCCTCCCACTACAGTTAGAATCACTCCCTAGGGAACATATTTAACACCTTCAGCGCCCCCTAGTGTTAACCCTTCCCTGCCAGTCACATTTACACAGTAACCAGTGCAGTTTTATAGCACTAATCGCTGTATAAATGTAAATGGTCCCAAAAATGTGTCAAAAGTGTACGATATGTCCGTCGCAATGTCACGGTCACAATAAAAATCGCAGATCGCCGCCATTACTAGTAAAAAAATAAAAATGCAATAAATCTATCCCCTATTTTGTAGACACTATAACTTTTGCGCAAACCAATCAATATACGCTTATTGCGTTTTTTTCACCAAAAATATGTAGAAGAATTCATATTGGCCTAAACTGAGGAATTTTTTTTATGCTTATTAAATCAAAAAGTAAAAAATATTGTGTTTTTTTTCTAAATTTTCGCTCTTCTTTTGTTTATAGCGAAACAAATAAAACTGCAGAGGTGATCAAATATCACCAAACAAAAGCTCTATTTGTGGGAAAAAAGGACGTAAATTTTGTTTGGGAGCCATGTTGCTGGGCCGCGCAATTGTTATTCAAAATGCAACAGCCCTGAAAACTAAAAATTGGTCTGGGCAGGAAGGGGGTGAAAATGCCCTGTATTGAAGTGGTTAAATAAATAAATAAATACAAAAGATTCTAAATTTTAAAAGTTCTATCTGTCTCAAATAAAATTCTAAAAATGTCATTTGGGTACAGAGTTGCATGACTGAGTAAGTGACTGAAAAATGGCCTGGGCAGAAAGGGGCTGAAATTTTAGGGTCTTGAGGTAGTTAAAAGACATTTATGCAATGCTGTATCCTGGTCTAGGCTAACAAGGCCCAGGCTTAGGGCAGCACTTTCCAGGGGGGCAGCAGGGAAAGAGTCCCCGCCGGCTCACGCTACACTGTTAGTGTAGTGCCAGTTTTATGGGGCAGACTGGGCTGAAAGGCAAATTAGTCTAGCACCCCCATAAAGTGGCTGCACTGCTTCCGGTATGTGGGCGGCCGTGTGTGGGGGGGAGCGCGCTGCTTCTAATTTTGACTGTCCTATCATCCTGGACCACAAACCTTCCTCACTGTTCTATATGTTTTCTGCTGCACCATTGGCATGGTTATATCTTCTTAGGCCTCGTACACACGATAAGTTAAACAGAGGACAACGGTCTGATGGACCGTTTTCATTGATTGTGTGTGGGCCCCATAGGTTATTTAACCATCGGTTAAAAAAAAGCCAACTTGCTTTAAATTTAACCGATGGATTCCTAACCGATAGGTCAAAACCGATCGTTAGTAGGCACGACCATCGGTTAAAAATCCACGCATGCTCAGAATCAAGTCGACGCATGCTTGGAAGCATTGAACTTCATTTTTTTCAGCACGTCGTTGTGTTTTACGTCACCGCGTTCTGACACGATCGGTTATTTAACCGATGGTCCATCGCTCCTACACACCATCAGTCAGCTTCATCAGTTAACCGATGACAACGGTCCTTCAGACCGTTCTCATCGGATGGACTGATCGTGTGTACGAGGCTTTAGACTCTCCATTCCCTATAAAATTATCAGAAATGTGTGCTTATAGGCAACATTTGTTTTTCATTTTGATTTTGGATAGAGGAAGGGAAGGTTATAGCCTGTGTCAGTTTATTTTTTACCATCCCTGTCCCATTGTAGAGATTTCCCTTCACTTCCTGCACATTACGCCGCCGAGCAAACACCGTACACCACGCCAACGCAGCGCGGAGAGGCAAGCATTGCATTCAGCAAGCCAGTGCTCCCAATGCTGCGCCAGCGTGGCGTGGGTTTTCGAAGGCGCACGCCGGCGTAGGTTGAAGTGGGCGTGAACCCATGCAAATGAGGTGTGACCCCATGCAAATGATGGGCCGAGCGCCAGACAGGTACGTATCACAAACTGCGCATGCGCCGTGACGTGGACGCATGCACAGCATTCCCCTGCGCCTGCTCACAACCACGCCGGCACAACTGCCTAAGCTACGCAGGATCACCGCGTACGCCGTGAACATAACTTACGCCCAGCCAGACACACATCCAACGCACAATACGCCGGCTTGTGTTCCCTGTGCATGTCTGTTGCCGGGTTGCACCTCATTTATGGGGAATAACTTTACGCCGGACGTACAACTTACGCGCATCTCGCGTAGCATGCGTTGGGCACACGCACGTTCGTGAATTGGCGTATTTCCCTCATTTGCATGTTTGAATGGCTAATCAATGGGAGCAGCACCATGCACCCAGCCCATATGTGCGCCCACCCTACGCCGGCGTGTGCAAGCTACGTCGGCGGGGAGAAGCATGTTTTTAGGCGCATATTGGTTTGTGGGTCTGCCGTACACATACGCCGGCGCACATTTGCACTTACGTCGGCCTAACGTCGGTGTAAGTACTTTGTGAATCTGGGCCATAGTCTTTTGTGTGTGTTCTGTGCGAAATGCGTGCTTTGTTCTGTCTGTGTGTGTACTTTGTGTACGTGTAGTTTGTCTGTGAACTCTGTGATTAATGTGTGTGCTGTATGTTCTCTCTGTGTATATGTGCTGTAGTAGTCAAACAGAAATTGATATAATCTGATTCTTAAATATTTCTAAGGGGGTGTATTTTAGGGTGACCAGACATCCCCAGTTTCAGGGGACAGTCCCCTGATTGAGGACACTGTCCCCGGACCAAGTCTGTCCCTGGTTTTGTCCCCAGATTGGATTTAATAGGGGGCAGGGGCAATTTCAAAGACTCTGGGCCAGATCCTCATAGAGCAGCGCATTCCTACGTCCGGCGTAGCGTATCTTTGATACACTACGCCGCCGTAACTTACAGCGCATTTTCCTTATCCTCAAAGAATCCAAAAGTTACAGCGGCGTAGTGTAACTTTGGCGGCGTAAGGGCGCGCAATTCAAATGTATGTGATGGGGGCGTGTTTTATGTTAATACGTTGTGACCCGACGTAAATGACGTTTTTTTTTAACGGGGTATCCCAGTGCGCATGCTAGAAAATAAACCGGAACAAGCCAATGTTTACAACGATGACTACATTCTACGCAAATCCCTATTCGCGAACAACTTACGCAAACGACGTAAATAATTCAAAATTCGACGCAGGAACGACGACCATACTTAACATAGGATACGCCTCATATAGCAGGGGTAACTATACGCCGAAAAAAGCCTTACGGAAACGTTGTAAAAAAAAAAATCAATAGATACGCCGGCGTAATTCTTCTGTGGATCTGGCCCAGTCAGTGCAGAATTAAAATTTTAATGAAACCCCCCCCACTTCGCCGTGCCTACTAGCTTAGGGGGGTTGTATTTTTTTCATTATCCGTGCCCTTTTCTGATGATCATGTGCTGGTCAGAGCGGAGGAAATATTTCTTCAGTTTCGGGCACATGCCCATTCAGCTTTGCTCGCATGTTCTTCTTTTTTTTTCCTTCTTTTTTTTAAAGTGTATTTTGTGCGTGTACTCGAGAGAGGAGCCGGACTGCAGGAGTTGGGAGTAGGCAGGCCTCCCCAGAGGCAATCTGCCACCTTTCTCCATGCCCCGGGTGGCAATGGCAGGTGTGTGAGGGGGTCCTCCCACACAGCCCGCCCTACCTGCTCCGCTTTGAAGCCCAACGGGGCAGAGGGACTCCCTATAAGGGAGTGAGAGGATTAGCCCGCTCAACCAGCCCCGTTAGTCCTTCACCTCTCTTTTTAGAGACCGCGTGGTCAAAGTGCGTGATGTTAACCCAATTTCGAGTGCGTGTAAGTGTGGTGGTTTTTGTGGGAGGGGGTGGGCGTACTAAGCGCAGGCTTACCTCGCATAGCACACCCACCGGGAGCCGGGCTGAGACCACCAAACTCAATTCACATGTAGCATGTTCTTCTGCCTTGGCTCAAATCCTGGCCAGCCACCTGCCTATCTCCTTGCCTTCCCTGGTGGAGTGATCTTCCTCCGCTCCCCATCCAGTAGTAGCAAGGGCCCGAAGAGTAAGACATGAGAGGCTGTGAGGTGGCCAGCGACGGGCAGAGAGTCGCTGATTGTGGCCATTACTAGTTAAAAAAAAAACATGTCCCGGATTTCATTTTAAAAATCTGGTCACCTTAACCACTTAAGCCCCGGACCATATTGCTGCCTAAAGACCCAAGGGGTTTTTACAGTTCGGGACTGCGTCGCTTTAACAGACAATTGCGCGGTCGTGCGACGTGGCTCCCAAACAAAATTGGCGTCCTTTTTTCCCCACAAATAGAGCTTTCTTTTGGTGGTATTTGATCACCTCTGCGGTTTTTATTTTTTGCGCTATAAACAAAAATAGAGCGACAATTTTGAAAAAAATGCAATATTTTTTACTTTTTGCTGTAATAAATATCCCCCAAAAACATATATAAAAAAAAAAATTTCCTCAGTTTAGGCTGATACGTATTCTTCTACCTATTTTTGGTAAAAAAAATCGCAATAATCGTTTATCGGTTGGTTTGCGCAAAATTTATAGCGTTTACAAAATAGGGGATAGTTTTTTTGCATTTTTATTTTTTTTATTTTTTTTTACTACTAATGGCGGCGATCAGCGTTTTTTTTCGTGACTGCGACATTATGGCGAACACTTCGGACAATTTTGACACATTTTTGGGACAATTGTCATTTTCACAGCAAAAAATGCATTTAAATTGCATTGTTTATTGTGAAAATGACAGTTGCAGTTTGGGAGTTAACCACAGGGGGCGCTGTAGGAGTTAGGGTTTACTTTGTGTGTGTTTACTAGTGTAGGGGGGTGTGGCTGTAGGAATGACGTCATCGATCGTGTCTTCCCTATAAAGGGAATGACGCGATCGATGCACCGACACAGTGAAGCACGGGGAAGCCGTGTTTACACACGGCTCTCCCCGTTCTTCAGCTCCGGGGAGCGATCGCGGCGGAGCGGCTATAAACAAATAGCCGCGCCGTCGTCCCGGATCGCTCCCCGAGCGGACCCGACCTCCGCATGTACCGGGGGGGGGTCCCGATCGGACCCCCCACCCACGTCTAGCAGAGGACGTACAGGTACGTACATGTGCCTGTCCGTGCCATTCTGCTGACGTATATGTACATGAGGAGGTCGGGAAGTGGTTATTGTATGTATGAAGAAAATTGCATCTCTACTCATCCGTGGTACTGCAAACATGGCCACTAGCTAGGCTTGAAGAGGAAATTAATACCTATTTACTATGAGTCTCATCTCCATCTACTGTAATGACCACAATGCAGTTTTTCCCCAAACTACTGTATTTTTTTTTTTTAGGAATGAGTAACATTTAATCAGTATAGAAGATAGAAGAGAACATTCGATTTTGCCCCATTTGCACAGAATAAATGTACTAGCAGTTTTTCTGGAAAAACAGCTATGCAAAATTCCTTGATTCCATGTTTTCCTTGATTTACATATTCCAGCAAGGACCAGGACACTACCACAGCATTAAAGTGATATTAAAGGCATATTTTTTTCTTTTTAAATAACAAACATATCATACTTACCTGCTCTGTGCAGTGGTTTTGCACAGAGAAGCCCCGATCCTTCTCTTCTTGGCCCCTCCCACCTGCCAAGTGCCTCCATAGCAAGCAGCTTGCTATGGGGTCACCAGAGCAGGCTCAATCCCGAGCCCCTGCTCTGTGTTCATTCACACATGGCTCAGCCCCACCTCCACTCTCTCCTCATTAGCTTACTGGCTGTGATTGACAGTAGTGGGAGCCAAGGGAAGAGGACTGGGAAAGCCACTGCTCTCATACACATCGCTGGATCAAGATGGAGTTCATGTACGTATTGGGGGAAGGGCTGCTGCACACTGAAGGCTTTTTACCTTCATACATAGAATGCATAATATATTAGAAAGGAAGGGGAAAGGGAAATATGGGACTTTAAATGAGGCCGTGGCCTGGTAAGACCACATGCTTCCAACCCTGTCAATATGGTACAAGAAAAGAGGGCAGAGAGGGTGGGACTTTAAATGAAACATGTAGCAGCAACTGAGTAATTAGGTGGACATGTAAGAAGATATTTATTGGTACAAAACACTGATATACACACATAGGGGTAGATTCACAATGGAGATACGACGGCGTATCTCCAGATACGCCGTCGTATCTCTGAGTATGGCCGGTCGTATCTATGCGCCTGATTCATAGAATCAGTTACGCATAGATTTCTGTTAGATCCGACCGGCGTAAGTCTCTTACGCCGTCGGATCTTAACTGCATATTTACGCTGTCCGCTAGGGGCGTGTACGCTGATTTACGCCTAGAATATGTAAATCAGCTAGATACGCGAATTCACGAACGTACGCCTGGCCGACGCAGTACATTTACGCCATTTACGTTAGGCTTTTCCCGGCGTAAAGTTACCCCTGCTATATGAGGCATATATGCGGCGCACCAATGTTAAGTATGGCCGTCGTTCTCGTGACGAAATTTTAAAATTTTACGTCGTTTGTGTAAGTCGTTCGCGAATAGGGCTGGACGTAATTTACGTTCTCGTCAAAAGCAATGACAATTTGCGGCAGAATTTCGAGAATGCGCACTGGGATTTTTTCACGAACGGCGTCAAATACGCGGGGTCACAGTTAATATACATAAAACACGCCCACATCATCCACATTTGAATTAGGCGGGCTTACGCCGACACAGATACGTTACGCCGCCGTAACTAAGGGCGCAAGTTGTTTCTGAATACAGAATTTGCGCCCTAAATTACGGCGGCGTAACGTATCTCAGATACGTTACGCCGGGCGGATAGATACACCATTGTATCTGAATCCAGCCCATAATATATATATATAGAGGAAAGTAGGGAAATTAATCCCACTTAGTAACCATGATAATAATATGGGTATCAAATAATTGACGTGGCAAAATGGGCTGTATGCAGAGCACACCGCCATTTTGCCCTGTGCTAAAAAGCACCGAATTTGTCTTAATGAAATAAGCCATCTTACTGCTAAATAAGTTCACTCACCATCCATTCTCTGCCCATCCATTCAAGTCAAGAGACCTCACCAATTGTTCTTATTCCATTCTAGCTCCCAGTCATCACTGGTCTGCTGACGCCCTCACAGGCAGTTTTATTAAAGCCCCAGCAGGAAGTGATGTCACAACATGTGACCTCCTCCATAGGAAGTGAGCTCACAGGGTGGGAGCTCCACCCAGCAGATGCCCATATACGGAAACCCTTCCAACAGGGATTCAATACAGTAATATAACAATAACAAAATAATACAACAACACCACAATACAATACAATGAATAGAAATACATACAATGAATAGAAATACATACAATGCTGGCTAAAGTCTTATGGGCATGTCTGGGCAGGGAGTGCATGTGCCCCCTCCAGAAACGATCACAAGCTCTCATATTAATCGCCAATAGAATCCTTAATCTGCGCCATTCCATAGAATAATGCATATCCAGATTATACCCTTATTAAAGGTGGAAAGGAGGCTATCTACAGGCGTACGCTACGAATCCCAAGCCATGCTGATCAGACAAGACCCAGATAAGAGCTCAGTGTGCCCGTGGAGTGAGCGCATCCCCTCCTCAACGATCGTCGGTGCTAAATGCACAGAGGGCCCCTCGCCGACGGACATACGCCCACGCCGCAAACATCACACTCCAACCTCAAGACATTTTCTACTACCAGACGAGATTCAACCAGTCTCAGACTGCCCCAGTCAGTTCTATTTAGAGCGGGTTGCAGCAGTACTAAAACTGGGTGCCATTATGACAATACATATTAAATACATCTTGAAATTTCCACCACATAATAAATCACCAGAATCCTCCAGAATTGAGATATATATATATATATATATATATATATATATATATATATACACAAAACATAATTTAGGGTAATGCCTGCATGGCCCATGGCCTCTCTATTCCCAGTCAGAGTTAATATAAATAAGCATGATTATGAAAAGTTCAATTGACCACACGAATGTGCAATACACACCATATATTGGCTCTACGTGTTTCGTGGTGTATAACCACTGTTCAGGAGCAGGCATGTGATGGATCTGCAAATAAAATGAAAAAATAGGTCTAAATAGTCAGTCATATAGCATAATGGGATAGGGGGAACCCCCCCTACCACATGTTACTTACAGAAAAGCTGGTACTGGTGGTATAATGCTAGGAATCGCGGGTCACCCTGGGGCATCATAGTCGGGAGCTGTGGTGGGGGCCTGTCCAACAAAAGTGCCCAACAATACACATCATCCCAGGGAACTGTAGGTCTGTAAGAAAACCATTTGTTTCTGTCCGGTGCGCACCCGTGCGTCTGCTGATGCCTAGGTGCATGCGCGTGCGCAACAGAATGCGTGCATGTGCAGGAGTGCATCCCTAATGCCAATTGATGCCAGACAGCCTACTTAAGGAAGTGCCCTGACCCCTGACCATTGCTGTTTGGTCTTCAGCTGTTCCTTGATATCCTGAATCCTGCTATTACCCTGCTCGATACCCATTGCTGAACCTGGCTTGCCTTGACCTTGCTTCTGGACTCTGCTTCTGTTCGGACTACTGGTTCCTGATCCCGGCTTCCCATTTGACCCTGCTTCTGCCTGCTGTCTTGTACCTTACTGCCCGCCTGCTACCGAACCCGGCTATCCTAGAGACTCTGCTCATGCTCCCTGTTTGGCTCTGTACTACCATCCGAATGTCTGCGACTGCAGTCTTGTGACCGGCTGCAACTTCTTGCTGCAAGCCTGCCAGGAACTCTACACCACCTGAAGTTCCAGTGCCCCAGTCCAAGCGGAGTGCCTCTTCAACCCCTGATGATCCATGGTGCACTGCTGCCCATCCTGATCTGATGCTTCTCCTGCTTCTCCAAAGTCGTATCCTCTGCTACAAGTGTCCGGGTCTACTTCTGCAGGCACTCATGTTCCTCCTGTCCCTCGGTTTCCTCTGTTCCACTCCCAGCGGGACCAGGGCTGGAGATATAAGAGAGGCCAACCTCGTCATTTCAGTCTCCCTTCAGGTACATGACTGGGTTTAGGCATATCCATGGTGCAGTGGGGATGGTATGTGAACCAAGTGGGCTGCTGTAAGGGAAAGGTGAAGGTGGTTAAAAGGGGCCCTACTGGTGGGACAGAAGGAAAGTGTAAGGATGAAACCGAAACCAAGGATCAGCTGGTGGGAAAGGAAGGAGATGGAGTGAAAAACACCAAAAAACCAAACTAAGGATCCAAGAGAGGTTCATGAGGAGACAAAAGAACCAAACTGTGAACGGCAACTGTTAGGAACCAAAGTACCTGGTAATGGGAAGAGAGGAGGGACAGAGTCCAAGGTGATGCAGGGAATACGGTATGTGAGAACATGCCTAGCCCACCCAGAGAGGCCGTATATGTAGGCACCAACACCAGACAAACCACCAACGCCACGTACGCATGCACAGTGGGGGAGGAGCAGAGGTGCTGTCACCTGGGTGTAAACTCGCCTGGCAATCGGCATCATCACAGTCTCCCAAGTGGCCACGAGAATGGAGACTCACCCCGGGCGCTCAACATAGCAGCGTCACAAGAGACGCTGCACGTCTGGAGTGGAGAACGTGACGTTGATAAGCTGTGTTGGTGGATCTGCCCCCCTCAGGCATAAACAGCGGAGGGAGGGAGGATGCCCGCAGTGCGCATCGCAGCTTCCGAACACGATGCGGAACAGGCAGCCCAGCAAGACCGCAGCACAACCACCAGAACTGATTAATTAAATAGATAATTGTTATACTAAATGAAAAAGGTAAAAAGTTTATACGTCTTTAGGAGTATATATGTTGTTATTACCTTATAAAAATAAATAAATAAATGGGAAAGGGCTAACATGGGACCAACTAATTGCAGGATAGATGAGATAAAGAAGAATGTTTCATTTAAAGTCCCACCCTCTCTGCCCTCTTTTCTTGTACCATAGAATGCATGATGTTAAAAAACCTTGAGCCCTTACAACCACTTTAAGGTTCACTTCCAGCTGTTACACCCATTTTTTCTGGCTTCCTCTGAAGATGAAGATTACTGCTGGTGTTTTTATTTACAGTATATAATATATTATGACCAACACATATGTGTTTGAAGAAGTAGTGTGTAAGTAACATGAAATATAGTTTTATAAAATCTAAATCTCAAGAAATTATTATTATATACAGTATCTATAGAAAAATTCATTTAAACTAAGAGGACTATATGCACTCAAACTGTGAATCTAGTACACCATTACAAAAAGTACACTTAAATGACCACCTACCAATTATTATGCACAATATGAAGGATTTTAAATTGTACATTTATTACAGATTATTCATGTTGAAATGTAAAGCAGCCACCTACTAGGGTTCCCAGATTTGCTACTGTAATGTCCAGTGTATAAGCAATGCTTTTCATTTCACAGTTAGAAAAAAATTAGGACCACTGTATGTTAGGACTACTATGCTCAATCAGACAATATATTCACCTTTTTTTTATAGATTAGTAGCTGCTTTTTTGATCCAAATGACCACTTTAATTTCTCTTTAAATGTCAACTGGTGACATGGTCTTTAATATACCTCTTTTTATATGAAAACTTAATAACAGAGTTGATAATATAAATATAATTGGCGAGCTGTGGCTTACATAATGCTTCCTCTCTTTGTTCCTGCTGGCCCAACAGAGATGAAAGGGAATGAAAAGAATGTGTTATAGCTGAGAACACCTTTAAATTAAACCTGTTTCTTTACCATATAGAGCTCCAGACAAAATCTTTTTTTAAATTTTAAAAAAAGTGGGGAAACGATTGAACCTCTCTTTTGATTCTTATTTGTGATCTGTGTTTTAATTGTTATTTCCCATCGGGTTCTGTTGGGAAATCTTTCCAGAGGAAACATATAGCTGGATTCAGGTAGCCGGGCGCATCTTTGAGGCGGCGTAGCGTATCATATTTACGCTACGCTGCCATAAGTCAGAGAGGCAAGTGCTGTATTCACAAAGCACTTGCCTCCTAAGTTACAGCGGCGTAGCGTAAATGGGGCTGGCGTAAGCGCGCCTAATTCAAATGAGGATGAGGGGGCGTGTTTTATGTAAGTGTTATGTGACCTGACGTGATTGACGTTTTTTAACGCCGTCCGTGTACATATCCCAGTGTGCATTGCTCCAAAGTACGCCGCAAGGACGTATTGGTTTCGACGTGAACGTAAATTACGTCCAGCCCCATTCACGGACGAGTTACGCTAACAACGTAAAATTTTATATTTAGACGCGGGAACGATGGCCATACTTAACATTGGCTACGCCACCTAGGGGGCAGCTTTATATTTACGCCGGCGTACCTCTTACGGAAACGGCGTATCTTTACTGCGACAGGCGCACGTACGTTCGTGAATCGGCGTATCTAGTCATTTACATATTCTACGCCAAACTCAACGGAAGCGCCACCTAGCGGCCAGCGGAAAAATTGCACCCTAAGATACGACGGCGTAGGAGACTTACGCCGCTCGTATCTTAGCCTAATTTAAGCGTATCTGGTTTCCAGAATACGCTTAAAATTACGCCGGCGTAGATTCAGAGTTACGACGGCGTAACCCTACCTGAATCCAGCTAATAGACTGCAACAAAACACTTCTTACAATATAAAGGATCTCTAGGTTAAATTCTTGGCTCCCTTTAGGTCTTGTCCTGCTGTCAAGGAGACAGTAAAGGTGGTCATACGCAGCCTGTAGACTGAACAAAAAAAATCTAATTCCTCTATTCACACCATAGAGCACAGATAGATGAATCTCCTCACAAAATACCAGATCAGCAGTTGATCATGTCAACAAAGCTGTTTTGAATTAATTCATTCAGAACAACTGTTTCCTATGCTGTGATTGGCCCACAGCTATTACATGGTACCTGAGCCAATCACAGCACCCTGTACCATGTAATTAGCTGTAGTCATTAACAGATTGCTAGTGATCACATCTGTCATGAATATAACCCATTCATGACATTTTTAAATCTTGCTGTTACAATGATCTTCATCACAGCAAACAATTACATTTTTTTTTCTACATACTGTCACCAGTCAGTGTCCCTGATCACCGCCACATCAGTCATATGAAGACGCTGTACTGCACTGGTGACAGTATGGATAAATTTGTACAGTCCTGGCATTTAAGGCCCAGAGAAATTAGATCCGTCAGTACATCAGAATTAATCAATATTCAAATAATGTATTTCTATCATAGTTTGTAGATGCTATAACTTTCACACAAAAGAATTAATTTACACTTGGGATTTTGTTTTACTATAGCCATGTAGCAGAATCCATTTTGGCCTAAATTTATGATGAAAGTTGATTTTATTGGATATATTGTATGACAAAGTAGAATTATTATTTTTCAAAATTTGTGGTCTTTTTTAATTTACATCCAAACAAAAAAAAGGTTTGTGCTGATCAAATTCCAACAAAAGAAAACTCTATGGCCCGGATTCACAAAGCACTTACGCCGACGTATCTACAGATGCACCGTGTAAGTGCAAATATGCGCCGTCGTATGTATGCGCCGGACTCTGAAACCAAGATACGCCTGAAAATAGGCTTCATCCGACCGACGTAACTTTCCTACACCGGCGTTTCGTGGGCACATATTTACGCTGGCTCAAGGGGCGCTCCCATTGATTTCCTATTCAAATATGGAAATGAGGGAGATACGTTGATTCACGAACGTACTTGCGCCCGGCGCATAATATACGCAGTTTGCGTAAGTCATACGTCCGGCATAAAGTTATTCCCCATATAGGAGGCGCAACTCATGCAAAGGTATGGACCAGGGAACACAGCCGTCGTATTTTACGTTGTTTACGTAGTACGTGAATATGGCTAGGCGTAGGTTACGTTCACGTCGTAGGCAGTGATTCGACGTATCTTAGGCAGTTGTTTCAACGTGATTCTGAGCATGCGCACTGGGATGCGGCCACGGGACAGCGCATGCGCCGTTTGTTTTAAGTACTTCTATGGCGCTTGGCCCATCATTTGCATGGGGTCACGCCTCATTAGCATGGCTCACGCCCACCTCCACCTACGCTGGCTTACGCCGAGGAAACCCAGCGTAGATTTGAGAGCGAGTGGGAGCAAGTGCTTTGTTAATACTGTGCTTGCCTCTCTGCGCTGCGTCGGCGTAGCGTATATATTCGATACGCTACGCCGGCATAAATATGCGCCGATGTATGTGAATCCGGGCCTATTTGTGTGAAAAGAATGACACAAATTTAATTTGCATATATTGTTGCATGACTGCCCAATTCCCAAGTAGCGCAATGCTGAATAACAAAAAATACCCTGTTCATGAATGGGGTAAAACGTTCAAGAGCTCAGACAGCAGTAAAACATTTTAAGATTTATTTACACTTCCAAAGTGAATCTGTCCTCTATACCAACCTCTGATGGCAAGGCAAAAAGTGAGTTTTTTTTATAAATGAGGCAGAAAGTCACAGACACTAATGATATCCTAACAGATGATGTGTTGCAGTCCCACTGGAGAAATTTCCTCTCACTTCCTGTCCCAATAGTTAGTGGAAAGGTGTCCCCAATGAGAACACAGATCCCACAGTGACTTTATCCCTTCCCCACTAGGGATGAGCTCCGAGTTCAAATCGAACTCATGTTCGACTGGAACATTGCCTGTTCGCCGAACAGTGAACTATTTGGGGTTTTCGCGGCAAATTCAAAAAGCCGCAGAACACCCTGGAGAAGTCTATGGGAGAAATCTAAAGTGATAATTTTAAAAGCTTATATGCAAGTTATTCTCATAAAAAGTGTTTGGGGACCTGGGTCCTGCCCCAGGGGACATGTATCAATGCAAAAAAAGTTTTAAAAAAAGGCAGTTTTTTCGGGAGCATTGATTTTAATAATGTTTTTAAAGTGAAACAATAAAAGTGAAATATTCCTTTAAATTTTGTACCTAGAGGGGTGTGTAAAGTATGCCTGTAAAGCAGCGCTTGTTTCCCGTGCTTAGAACTGTCTCTGCACAAAGTGTCATTTCTGAAGGATAAAAAGTCATTTAAAATTACTGCTCCCGAAAAAACTGCAGTTTTTAAAACCCCTGGGGCAGGACCCGGGTCCCCAAACACTTTTTAGGACAATAACTTGCATATTAGCCTTTAAAATTAGCACTTTCGATTTCAAACGTTCGAGTCCCATAGACTTTAATGGGGTTCTAAAGTTCACACAAACTTTTGGTCTGTTCGCAGGTTCTGGTGCGAACCGAACGGGCGGGTGTTCGGCTCATTCCTATTCCCCACTATGTCCAAAACTAAAAAAAAGGCTTTGTCTGTCAACTCATTAGGTAAGGTAAAGGAAGTTTCTGGAGGAGAAAATTGAAAGGAGAACGGCTGTATTATCTCAGCAAAAATCTGGTGACATTACACTGCTACTGCAACCTCTGTTGCAATGCCATGGCTGATTAATACATTTAAAAGAGGCTGTTGATACCTGATAAATCTTCTGCCAAAGTTCGGTTAACCTTGAAGTTCAAGATATTTTGTTCAGTGCCATGCACGTTTATGTTTCCAATAATAATGGAAGTAGGTGTAATTTTCATATAGTGAACAAAAGCCCTTGGCAGACTTTTAGGTATAGAATTTATAAATAAAAAACTGTGTGCACTTCATTACAGCAGTTTCATGGCCAAGTATATACAGTGGTTTGAGAGATACACTTTAAGGGCCAGATTCACAAAGCAGATGCGCCAACTTAACTCGAGATGCGCGGCGTAATTGAAATTTGCGCCGCGCGTATCTTTGCGCCTGATCCTCAAAACGAGATACGCCTGAAATCCAGGTTTTTCCGTCCTACCTAAAAAAATTACTCCGGCGCTTCTTCGAACGCAAAATACGCTAGACACGCCACTGTTTTGATAGGCAAAGATGCAAATGAGGGAGATAAGGCGATCCACAAAATTAAGTGTGTGCGGCGTAGATTACGCCCTGTGCGCTTCTGTTAGTTTCATGGTGTAAAATTACACTTTATAAAAGGTGCCCTAATTTTACACCAGCCGTGTAAAGGTCAGCTAAAGCAACACCATTAAGGAAGAGCTGAGCACACACACTTGCAGGACAACAATCTGTATGCCAACATGCCAGGGGCATCCATGCTCATAACTATACTAGTGACTTTTGTAACCGAGGGTACCCCCTCTTCTGAGGGAACAGCAGCCAGGAGACGCCTCGCAGAAGGCATCTTTGCACAGTAAACACACACATTAATCATGGCACAATGAGAATGCATGAATGCACACCCACTGTGGTCCCTAACACAGACACATCACATGCACATCTAATTGGATTAGATCCAGGTACCCCCAATGGTACTTGGGAGCAGTAACGCCACGCCACGGCTCCAATTATGTCACTGTGCATTCATACACCATTCACATGGACCTGGGATCATTTCTCCCTGGTCCTGGGGATCCCTACTCCACCAAAACTGAGGTTGACACCCTTATTTAATCAGGAATGCCACCCCCACATGCATACATCATTCACACACATTAAACAAATCATAAGTACAGTATACTAAAAAAAAAATCAAAAATCAAAAGTACCCCCAAAAATTAACGGCGGTGGCGTAAGCTACGCCTGGGCCGCCCACGGGCACGGCCACGGCCCACCAGGGGAGCCTCCTGGGGGGGGTGAGCAGGGGAAGGAGGAGCCTCCTGGGGGGGGGGTGAGCAGGGGAAGGAGGAGCCTCCTGGGGGGGTGAGCAGGGGAAGGAGGAGCCTCCCCTGGTGACTGTCCTCTTGCTGGCCTGCCCTCCAAGGCCACTGCTATTCTGGTCAGACTGAGAGTGAGGGCAGCCGTATTGGCCTGGACAGCCCGGGTGTTGTCCTGGACAGCCTGGGTCAGGGCACTCACCTCCTGGGCCACGCCTGTTGTGGCGGTCTGCAGGTCACAAATGCATGTGATGACCGCCAAGGAGTTTGTGGCCACATCAGTGAGTGACTCCTTAATTGAACCCAGGCTGTCCTCCATCTGGGTCAGAGTCTGTTTGATCTGAGCCAGATGGCGGGTCTGCCGGGCATTGTCCCTCTGCAGACTGGCCGGCAGACGCTCGGCCACCCCCCTGGTCTCATGGGTCGCCATCCTGTCTGCAGATGAGTCTTGTGGCCTGGGAGGAGGGGAGAGAGAGACCCTTGTGGGTTGAGGCCTGTTGGGGGAGGAGTTGTAGGGGCTACCCCTGATGGTGGCCTGACTGCTGCCAGCCTCAGGGGTAGCCTCAGGGGTAAACAAATCCGAGGCCAAAAGGACTTCCCTGGCAATGTCCATATCTTCATCCTCAGCCTCCACCCCCTCATCCTCCTCCCCCTCAACCTCCTCATGAGGGGAGGTGTGGCCACTCCCCTCCCCTGGGGACTCCTGCTCTTCTTGGGACTCTTCTGCAGCCTGTTGTCCTGGGGATGGTGCAGCCTGGCCTGATGGCCCAGCAACCTCCTGGCCTGATGGCCCAGCAACCTCCTGGCCATCTGTGGAGGACACAAAACATTCACAGGTTGGAGGATCCACACACTTGGCACATCTTCCCTTCCCCCACCCACACATGCTAATCACCAGATAGAAAAACCCTAAAATTACCTGTCCTCACAGGATAATCAGATTGATAGCCAGGCAGGCCCACCACCTGCTGTGGGTGGAAACACCGGGCCACTGCCCATTCCTCCTCACTCAGCCTGACGGGGCAGGGTGGGCCTCTTCCAGTGCCCGTGGCATGGGCATTGATCTTGGCCATCTTGTCAAGGACCAGGCTCTTTTGTATCCCACTGGGGGTCCTCGTCTCCCCCCCCCCGCCGCATTGATCTAAACTGTGATTTTCTGGATGATCTCCTTCCTCCTGGCCGGGGGGGTGTTCCAGGCTCTCAGGGCCATGCAAAAAACTCCCATATCGGGCGATGGCCCGAGCAAGTATCTGCTTCTCTGTGCTAGAAAAATTTAACTTTCTGCGCTTCGGTGCCATAACACCCACCACTCAGCACCAACAAAAAACAAACACAACAAACAAACACAAATACTCACACAACAAACAAACACAAATACTCACACAACAAACAAACAAAAATACTCACACAACAAACAAACAAAAAAATCAAACCACACAAGCAGACAGCTAATACAAATTCAAAAACAAACTCCGAAAAAACAAACAGAAAATACACTCAGAAAAAAAACAATCAGAAAAAACAAACAGAAAATACAATCAGAAAAAACACACAACTACTACACTCTACTACTCCTCCAAATCTTTTAACTAACACTAAACTCACCAACACACACCAACAGACGACAGAGCAGAAGCAGCTTGCTCTAGGAAGGGGAACACAGGGATGTACTTTTGCAAGGGAAGTGTGTTTTTCTGGGGCTATTTATACACAGGGCGATTCTCAAACTAAGTACAGTACGCTTGGCCTTTTTCCTATCTCACTGATTGCGCCGAGCCAAGTTCTGCACATGCCCAGTGAGGTGCAGATTCGTACGGCCGGCCCTTCATTTGCATGGGGTCACGGCTCATTACAATGGAGCACGCCCACTTTCTTCCCACTTGCAATAACCCCGCCTTACGCCTCTGGATTTAAGTTACGCTTGCGCAATTTGGGGCGCAGATGCGCTGTGGATACGGCACTTACGACACAAAATTAAGGCGCCGTAACTTAAATGACATACGTTTTGAGTAACTTAATTTGCGCCGCTGTTTGTGAATCTGGCCCTAAGAAACTAGTAGTCACAATTAGGTGTACTGGATTTCTTAATTTCTCACCATGCTCAGATGCAGGTAAATGTCCCATACACTCCATTTCCCACAACTCCCTGGGTTCCCAGACAAGCCCAGGGAGTTTAATTTCCTTGGCTTTCCTCCCTTCATTAGCAGGTCTGGCAACGGTAGCTTGTGTAGCGCTACCCCCTCAGGAGCCACCGGCTGTTGCTGGGATCGGCAAACTAAGTTACCCTTTTAGTGTTGTCTAGGGGTGTAGTTGATAAGTAGAGTAGCTTAGAGTAGTGAGCGAATGTCCAGTCATTGAATAAAGGTTTTCAAATGCTTTATTTCCAGGCCCAACATGGCCAACATCAACATCAAATGAGGAGAAAAAGGTTGATGAAGCAAGAGAGAACTTTGCAGTATCAGGCCTGCATATGAACCGAGCAATCCTGCTCTCAGTAGTATCAATTGCAATCCGTCGCCACTTCAGCCAGAGTGGGCGAAGTGCCCCCGGACAGACTCCTGCCACGAGCCTGGCAGCCGAAGTGTCACTTTAGGTTTCTGGGAGGAACAGGCCTCTGCCACAGACCTGGCTCTAGTGCCCCTGCCACAGGCTTAGTAATTAAATGAACTGAATAGATTGAGTGAATCCTCCCAGTAGATTAAGTTGGGTCACCGGATGACAGCAATAGTGTACCTGTAACATTCCGGTCACCAGATCCCCGATGGTTCGTTCAAGCCCTGTTGGACAACCTACCTCCGGGTTCTCCTCAAGCCGACCCCCCATTAAACGGCATCCTGCCTGGGATCTCCGCAATAGAATTGGGAATCCAGTAAGTCACTGGGATCCCTATCAGGAACATGGAGCTCCGCGTATCGTATGACCCCGGCCTGGTAGGCCATCACCGGGGTCCGTTGGATGCGCACACCCTGAAGGTGGGTGCCGCACCTGGAACCTGGAACCAGCGAAGAACCAAAGAAAATGGCATCCGCCACAGATATACTTTCCCCCAGCATGCCCTGCGAGGGAAAACTCCTCTAATTGGCTGCTGGGAAAAAGCGGGTCAGCCAGAACCCCTCTAGCGCCAGCTGTCACCCAGGGGTGGAAACAACACCCCTGGAGCGCAGACTGACCCACAGGACAGTTCTGGAATGACAGCAGCCCAAATTTAGCAAATTGTGAATGGGAGCAAAATAACTCTCCCATTCCCCACTAACTTTAGCGTAGTGCCCATACTGAAGGTAAGGGGGCGCTACATACTCCCCCCACTGTGTCCCCAGTGTCCTAAGGCATTCAAGCCTGAATGCCAGCCTGATACTTGCTAACCAGATAGAAAAGGGGGAAAAAGAAGAGAACACAATTGTAACATCAATTACAATATTGGCATTATTTAAATAGCATATGACGTACAAACCTGTACAAACCTGTACAAACCTGTACAAACCTACACAACCCTATCTATCTAGCTGCCCTTTCTCCGCAGTGTTGATAGTAGGTGGGTCCAGAACCTGCATAGGAAAAATAAAACATACACAATATACAATATAGAATTCCTATCTATTTACAACCTCCAAAGTCAGAATTGAATCTCCTTTCCTCCCAAAGAGTCCTAAAGTAAGTGCTTGAGCAATATTATCACTGTTGCAAGAAATATAAAACTGTAAAAGAACTGTATGTACATTTTTGTCCTGCAATGTAAATGGTACAGAACACTGCCCCTATCGGTCAGTGCGCTGGTACTGCGGCAGTTCAGTTCATGTGCAAAGAAATAGCAGCAAAAGGGAAGTGAAAAGATAAAATAAGTCTCTTCTTCGTTGAATCTTCCGGTACTGTGGTGAAGAAGTTGGCAAGGACCCCCTCTCTAACTGACTGAACCCAACCCCTCCAAAGTTCTTCACAATAATTCTGATGTGGATCCGGAGAGGCCAGGGGGAAAGGGAAAAACTGGGAAAAAAAACTTCAAACTCGAATGGGGCAAACCCTTGTCCAAACCTCCAGAAAGTAAGTCAGGCAAACATAACATCTGACCTACTTATAAAAACGGGGATCAGGTAGAATAACGGTGTCCCCTCTTACGGTGGTTGATGAGACCGAAAAGGTCTGATCCTCTTTCCCGGGTCCCACTTCGATTGAGGCACACCACACGGAGATCGCTGTGGATAGGGTGGTCTCCGAAGTGGTATCGGCCTGCAATTTTGTCACGTCCGAAAAACTGGTCACGTCCGATAAGCTGTTCACGCTGGTTGGGTCATCTTCGATCATAGGGCTTACCTCCGGGGAGCAAGGTGGCGGGGTAACCGATTGCAAGGTCAGGGTTGATGAGACCGAGATGACCTCTATGTTGGGAGCCTCTGGCTCTACGAGCTCCACTGATGGGGATGGCTCCGGCCTTGTGAGTTCTTCCTCCGCGGTGATGGCAGCTGTAATGAAATTCACCCTGTACTCCCTTGGAGTCTTAACGGGTGATGTGGCAATGAACAAATAGGCCCTGCATCTCTGGCATCGGGCGAAAGGCTGAATCTTGCTGGACAGTTCCTCGCACTGAGAGCAGGTCAGTCCAAGCATCTCCGTTCCTCCGCTGGACAATAGCACGAACTGTCCTTCTGAGGTCAAGCGAACGCCTGTGTCAGTGACAGACACTCCCGGTGGTGTAAACATTCTGAGGACCCTTGGTGAGGTAGTTGGGGGCCTCAGTCACGGAGGGGCAACACCCGGTTGCAGGAAGGCAGACATCTCCTTCTTCCTTGCTGATGGGCGGAGCTCTGCCGGCTTGGCGCGAAATCCTATTATACATCCCACGCAGGGGAAGGTGGCTCCTCCCACTTGAAGAACTTGTCCGGACATGTTGTAGGCACATGCTGTGCCACACGTACGCCTAAGCTAAGCTGTGCGAGAGGTTAACTCCCTCGTAGCCGGACAGTTCCAAATACACGATGCCGAACACTCTTCGCTCTTTAATAAATTGCTACTCACAATTTACATTGTCAATGGTAACACCTGAAATCCCGGACGAGCCCCCACGTGTAGCACTACCCCCTCAGGAGCCGCCGGCTGTTGCTGGGATCGGCAAACTAAGTTACCCTTTCAGTGTTGTCTAGGGGTGTAGTTGATAAGTAGAGTAGCTTAGAGTAGTGAGCGAATGTCCAGTCATTGAATAAAGGTTTTCAAATGCTTTATTTCCAGGCCCAACATGGCCAATATCAACATCAAATAAGGAGAAAAAGGTTGATGAAGCAAGAGAGAACTTTGCAGTATCAGGCCTGGATATGAACCGAGCAATCCTGCTCTCAGTAGTATCAATTGCAATCTGTCGCCACTCAGTGTCACTTTAGGTTTCTGGGAGGAACAGGCCTCTGCCACAGACCTGGCTCTAGTGCCCCTGCCACAGGCTTAGTAATTAAATGAACTAAATAGATTGAGCGAATCCTCCCAGTAGATTAAGTTGGGTCACCGGATGACAGCAATAGTGTACCTGTCACATTCCGGTCACCAGATCCCCGATGGTTCGTTCAAGCCCTGATGGACAACCTGCCTCCGGGTTCTCCTCAAGCCGACCCCCCATCGAACGGCATCCTGCCTGGGATCTCCTCAATAGAATTGGGAACCCAGTAAGTCACTGGGGTCCCTATCAGGAACATGGAGCTCTGCGTAGCGTATGACCCCGGCCTGGTAGGCCATCACCGGGGTCCATTGGATGCGCACACCCTGAAGGTGGGTGCTGCACCTGGAACCCGCAAAGAACCAAAGAAAATGGCGTCTGCCACAGATATACTCTCCCCCAGCATGCCCCACGAGGGAAAACTCCTCTAGTTGGCTGATGGGGAAAAGCGGCTCTGCCAGAACCCCTCTAGCTCCAGCTGTCGCCCAGGGGTGGAAACAACACCCCTGGAGCGCAGACTGACCCACAGGACAGTTCTGGAATGACAGCAGCCCAAATTTAGCAAATTGTGAATGGGAGCAAAATAACTCTCCCATTCCCCACTAACTTTAGCATAGTACCCATACTGAACGTAAGGGGGCGCTACACTTGGTAAGTCATCTGCAGTCATGTTAGCAAGCCCCCTCTGTCATAATTTTATAATTTGTATGGTATTTTTCTGCAGCGTTTGCATGCTCTTTGACATTCTGCACCTGTTTTGCATGATTGCTTCTAACTTTGTAGTTGTTTAGTAAACTGCAAGTTACAGTTATCCCCTGTTTGTTTGTTTGGCCGATTGCCTATTCTATCAAGGAAATCTGTTTGTCAGTTTGCTTCCCAATTGCCAACCTGTTAGACCACACCCTGGTTATTCCTCTGCACTTTAATTTAGTTTTGTATTTTGCGTAAAATCATGTGAAAGATAACACAAATATAAATTTTACTCTATTAGTTAACCTGCAATATTTTAACAGTAAGCCATTGTAATGACTAGAGTTCCTGTGAGCTGATAATGGAACTATTGCCATGATATTCTAGATGCCTCTTATGTGGGCCATCTCTGTGGTATGAGATGGGTAACTTTTGGAAAAATGTAAAACAATGCATTTGGATGGCAAAAATATGAATGCAGTCTACTCACTAGGGGGAAAACCTCTGGGGGAATCTAGGATGGAAAAGGAAGATGACAGGCTCAAGCTCGGCAATAGCATGCAAGGCCAATTTAGAAACCATGAATCAGACTGAGACTAAGTACAGTTAAATCACACTTGTTTAATAATAATAATAAAAAGGTAAACAGAGTAAGCGTACTCAAAACATAGCCAGAGTTCAGCAACGGAATCGGATAGTCAGCAAAGCCAAAGTCAGAGAGCCAGAGATAAATGTGGTAGAACAGCAAGCAGGATCTGGAGCCAGAAGGGCCGTCAGACAAACAAGTCTTCAACAGGAACGCAGGAGATAATCTCTGTGATGTTGACCAAGGCGAAGGCAGAGAGCAAATGAGCTGGAAGGCTTAAATAGGCAAGACTGATGAGCAGGATCATCAACAGGTGAGTGACTGTGGAGAGATAGGAGCTGGCAATTAGCCGACAGCTGAGCCCAGCCCTGACAGTCAAGCTGCTGCTAACAAAGCAAACAGAATATTGTCATGCATTTAAAAGGAGATTAACTCAAGAGATAAAGGGATAATTCTCCCACTCTACAAAACTATGGTCCGGCCTCACCTGGAGTATGCTATCCAGTTCTGGGCACCAGTTCTCAGGAAGGATGTACTGGAAATGGTGCAAGTACAGAGAAGGACAATAAAGCTAATAAAGGGACTGGAGGATATTAGATATGAGGAAAGGTTGAGAGCACTGAACTTATTTTCTTTGGAGAAGAGATGCTTGAGAGGGGATATGATTTCAATTTAAAAATACCACACTGGTGACCCCACAATAAGGATAAAACTTTTCCGCAAAAGGGAGTTTAATAAGACACGTGGCCACTCATTAAAATTAGAAGAAATTTGATTTAACCTTAAACTGCGTAGAGGGTTCTTTACTGTAAGTGCGGCAAGGATGTGGAAAGCCCTTCCACAGGCAGTGGTTTCAGCGGGGAGCATCAGAAGTTTCAAAAACCTTTTAGATAAGCACCTGAACGACCACAATATACAGGGATATACAATGTAATACTGACATATAATCACACACATAGGTTGGACTTGATGGACTTCCACCTCACCTACTATGGGCTAGATTCAAGTAGCCCGCCGTAAGTTTGTGCGGGCGTAGCGTATGTTATTTATGCTACGCCGCCGCAACTTACACGGGTAAGTGCAGTATTCACAAAGCACTTGCTCCGTAAGTTCCGACAGCGTAGCGTAAATGGGGCCGGCGTAAGCGCGCCTAATTCAAATGAGTATGAGGGGGCGTGTTTTATGTAAATGGATGGTGACCCGACGTGATTGACGTTTTTCCCGAACGGCGCATGCGCCGTCCGTGGAATTTCCCAGTGTGCATTGCTCCAAAGTACGCCGCAAGGACGTCATTGGTTTCGATGTGAACGTAAATTACGTCCAGACCTATTCGCGAACGACTTACGCAAACGTCGTAAAAAATTCAAAATTCGACGCGGGAACGACGTCCATACTTAACATTGCGTACACCTCATAATAGCAGGAGCAACCTTACGCCGAAAAAGCCTAAGGTAAACGACGTAAAAAAATAGCGCCGGGCGTACGTAAATTTGTGAATCGGCGTATCTAGGTCATTTGCATATTCTACGCTTGAAAACGACGGAAGCGCCACCTAGTGGCCAGCGTAAATATGCACCCTAAGATACGACGGTGTAAGAGACTTACGCCAGTCAGATCTTAGGCTAATGTCGGCGTATCTTGCTTTCTGAATACAGAAAGAAGATACACCGGCGCAGCTTTGAATTTACGCCGCGTATCTATCGATACGCCGGCGTAAATCAATGCTGAATCTAGCCCTATGTATGTAACTATGTAATTATTGTATACACATGAAAGCACTGTTTGCCACTAAAATACCTGAAATATTTATACACTGTAGTGAAAAAGGTACCACTGATCTATAATCCATCATAGTGCACATTGTTAATTCACATCTTTAGTAGGCAATGTTTGTATCTCTTTGAACAAAAGAAGCATTTTCCTTCTATTGAGGAAGCGTATGAACTATGTAAAAACAATCAAATGTTAAACTGCAACCAGGCTTCCTAGGAAAAAAATCCTTAGACCAGGGGTCCTTAAACTTTTTAAACAAGGGACCAGTTCACTGTCTATCAGATTGTTCTGGGTTTGGGCTGTGGTCAATGGGAGTACAAAACTCCCCTTCCTTAGTGGTCAATTGTAGTACAAAATGCCCCTATGTTGGTCAATAAAATTGCAATGCCCCTGTGTTGGTTGGTTGTTGTTGCTTACCTTAGAGAGCTCTGGAAACCCATTTCCCAGCTCCCCCGGCCCCTCTTGGTTGTAAGTTACCCTGTATCAATTAGGGTCACAGGGAGACCAAGAACCCCAGTAGGGTCTGTCCTAACCACACTCCCAGTACAACCACACCAGGCTCAGCATTTCATTTTACCCCTGTTATCCAGGGTTCTATATTTGTGGTTTGTGTTGAAAGAATGAGGGGGTTTTCTTACTTGGGACAGTAATATTTCCTCCAGAAATATATGAAGATAAATAATTTCACCTTTCAGACTGCTAGATTATTGTAGGAGCGTCTCATAAACCATTTCTAGATAGTTTGAGAAGGGGTGGGGGTTGTTATGTGTTTTTTGTTAAGTGGCTGTATCCCATTGTTTTATTGTTTCTGTCGGCCTTGGAAGCAAACGATTATGTGATGCATATGCTTATGTGGATTAGCTTAAGGGTTAATGAAATCACTGTCAGCAATTAGCTGCTAGAGGGGAGGGGGTATTTCTCCTTCAGCCCCTCCTAAACTAAAGACTGTCTACTGTTGAAAAGTGATTGGAGGGAGGGGTGGAAATGATGCCATGCGCTCCACATCTCCCTGGCCAACACATCAGGAAGCAGAAGTGAAGCAAAGCGCTCCACGCCTCGCTCTCACATTCTCCTGTCACTGGATGAGAGGTGGAAAACACTACAGATGCGCTCCACCTTACTAATCCAACCCATCCCACCTCACTCGTCAGTTGTCACAAGGAGAAGTGTGGGTATACATGACGATAACCACCTATTTAACAGCGGAACCACAAGCAACTGAGAGGGGGGAGAAAAGGGGCGGGTGGAACACATTAACCAGTTCCCGACCCCCGCATGTACATATACGTCCACAATATGGCACGTACAGGCACATGGGCGTACACGTACGTCCTCGCCTATTAGCGGGTGGGGGGTCCGATCGGGACCCCCCCCGCTACATGCGGAGGTCGGGTCCACTCGGGGAGCGATCCGGGACCACGGCGCGGCTATTTGTTCATAGCCGCTCCGTCGCGATCGCTCCCCGGAGCTGAAGAACGGGGAGAGCCGTATGTAAACACGGCTTCCCCGTCCTTCACTATGGCGGCGCATCGATCGCGTCATTCCCTTTATAGGGAAGACACGATCGATGACGTCATTCCTACAGCCACACCCCCCTACAGTTGTAAACACATACTAGGTGCACCCTAACTCCTACAGCGCCACCTGTGGTTAACTCCCAAACTGCAACTGTCATTTTCATAATAAAGAATGCAATTTAAATGCATTTTTTACTGTGAAAATGACAATGGTCCCAAAAATGTGTCAAAATTGTCCGAAGTGTCTGCCATAATGTCGCAGTCACGAAAAAAATTGCTGATCGCCGCCATTAGTAGTAAAAAAAAAAAAATTAATAAAAATGCAATAAAACTATCCCCTATTTTGTAAACACTATAAATTTTGCGCAAACCAATCGATAAACGCTTATTGCGATTTTTTTTACTAAAAATAGGTAGAAGAATACGTATCGGCCTAAACTGAGGAAAAAAAATGTTTTTATATATGTTTTTGGGGGATATTTATTACAGCAAAAAGTAAAAAATATTGCATTTTTTTCAAAATTGTCGCTCTATTTTTGTTTATAGCGCAAAAACTAAAAACCGCAGATGTGATCAAATACCACCAAAAGAAAGCTCTATTTGTGGGGGGAAAAAGGACGTCAATTTTGTTTGGGAGCCACGTCGCACGACCGCGCAATTGTCTGTTAAAGCGACGCAGTCCCGAACTGTAAAAACACCTTGGGTCTTTAGGCTGCATATTGGTCCGGGGCTTAACTGGTTAAAGGTTCAAATACAAAATCCATCTCCATAAGCTGAACATGGAACATAGATAATGAATTGTTAAAAACTCCTTGCTAGAGGAACAAATTACTAAAAATAATAATAATAATTAATGTGGCAAAACCAGGGTTACATGCTAAAAGGCAAAAAAGCTATCTAGACTCCCTAAAATGAACAAAATAAGAATGTATAATCATGAATTGAAAGCAAACCCCCTAGTTAACGGAGGGTAAATATATCATGATGTATACTCTCTGCATGTGAAAATTTAGGGTGCACATCCCAGAAAGCAATACAAAATCCCTAAAATTAACGAATACATAGCCTAAAAATAAGTGATGTTCAATTGGGTGAGGGTAAACAGGGCATAATATAGACCTGTACAGCCATGGATCGTAAACACAAGCTACAAACCATATGTAAACAATAACTGTTGAGGATATAATAAAAAATAAATAAAGCAAAGTAAAAATAGCTAGACGTGACTGAAAATAACGTAAAAATAGCACAAAAATAACTCAAATAGGTAGAATATTGGTGGGACATCAAGCCTTAGTAATAAATGCATTGACTACACATTCATACCATATGGAAAATTTGTGGAAAATTTGATTTGAGTTCATATATATATATATATATATATATATATATATATATATATATATATATATATATATATATATATATATATTTATATATAAAAATACATTTTTGAGTTTGGATACACCCCGTTTATCTGAACCTCCTCCCCGCCAGGGAGAGATAAACTGATCTATTGCTAAACATTGAGTGCCAGTTGGGTCTTTCTGATGAAAATGGGCATAATGCTTAACCACTATGTATTCAATGTCATCAAAGGCAATGATCCCTTTATTATATCAAGTCTACTCCTCTGCATCTTTTAAAAATAAATAAAAAAATAAAAAAGGCATAGCAGTATTCGATTACAGCCGTCCCGCCCCCTGCCTTGCTAATAGGCTGACATTGTCGGCCGTTCGGGAGAAATGGCAAAATACACACAGGACATACAGCTGCTAACTATACTGCGGTCCGTGACAGAGCTCAGCTCTTGCTGAAGCATTAAAAAATAGACATAGGCTGCAGGGGAGGCGGCGATTAAAATTGGCACTATGCAGGGAGTACTGTGATTGGAGGAGGGTGCATAACTGCAGGGAGGACTGTGATTGGAGGGGGAGGGGGAAAGGGGGTGCATGACTGCAGGGAGGACTATGATTGGTGAAGGGGGGTGCATTAATGCAGGACGGACTGTGATGGGGGTGGGGGTCATGACTGCAGGGAGGACTGTGATGGGGTGAGGGTCATAACTGCAAGGAGGACTGTGATGGGGGGGCCATGACCGCAGGGACGGCTGTGATGGGGGCCATGACCGCAGGGACGGCTGTGATGGGGGACCACTGTGATGGAGTTAATAAAATGATTATTTTGTGTTTATGTTATTTTTCTCCTAAAACCACTCAAATATTGGTTTCCTTTCTTATATTGTTTTATTTCTTTTATTTCTTGATATATATACATATATATATATATGGGTATATTGCAATACTGTTATTTTCCTTAAAAGAGTCATTATAGAGTTAAATCTCAGCCTGGAAGGAAAACTGAAGACAGATGGTCTCTCTCTACTCCTTACTCCAAACCCCTCCCTTCTACTCCTTACTCCAAACTCCCCCCTTTCTACCCCCTCCATCGACTGAAGCAAGATGGCCCCCATGAATGAAAGACCTCGTGGCAACAGGGACATGTAACAAGAGACTATATGTTGATGAACCAATCAGATGTACCCATATGAATGATGTCACTCTGTCTATAAAGCTGTGCTGACAATAAAGCTCCCTCTCTCTCATGCTGTTGATGGTGGAGGATGTAGACTAAATTTCCCTCTTGTCTGCGTTCTCTACTGTTATGAAATTTGGCACAGAGGCAGAATGGGTAATGCCCTGGGGTTGTGCCGGGATTAGCCTTATCAATTGTTGCCCAGCGTGGACTTTGTTTTCTTGGCCAGATGCGGCATCCCGAGATGTCGATGGAGTGCGCCTGTGCGGACAAAGAGACTGATCACCTTTACGAATACGGTCAGAGACGTTTATTTTATGCTTCTTGCCCATATTCTTCCGCACAGATGCCCTCCATTAGCTCACGGTTCGTTTGCTGCTTCTAGGTCATGCAAAGACAGGTAATTTCTTGAACAAAGTCGCTTTAAAGAGAACCTGTCGCCCTATTCTGCCGGCTAATATTTTATGTTTTATGTTGACTTGAATGTGGCTATTTCCGTGGATATCTGTAGGAGACGGGTAGACAATACCTCCTCATCAGGGTTCCTGAGCCGGAGATGCAATAATTAGGCGTGTCTCAGGGTAGTTATCTATATATGTGTATGGTATTGCTGGATTCCTTCCTAAAACATCAGTGATTTACTCGAGTTGGGTTAAGTGAGGTTGGTAACATACACTAATGGATATGTCTGGTCTGAAGAGAGATGTCTCAGGAAATAAGATTATGGATAGACACAGAATTTCGATAGTCTGTTTCTTTTAGTAAAGTCTTGGGCTAAGCGAGGTGTCGAATTAGGCTGATTCGAAGGACGGGTGTTTGGTAATGAAGTAACACAGTAATTGCCTTATCAGCTTACATGTATATTGTGCGTGTATCAGCAGAGGGCAAAGTACACACATAGGCCCAGATTCACAGAGCGCATGGCGCACATTACGCCGATGTAGCGCACAAACCGTACGGCATGCCAACATAGCGCGGAGAGGCATGCATTGCATTCATCAAGCCAGTGCTCCCAAGGCTGCGCCAGCGTGGCGTGGGTTTCGAAGGCACACGCTGGCGTAGGTGGAAGTGGGCGTGACCCCATGCAAATGATGTGCCGAGCGGCAGACCTGTACGTTGGCGTGGCGCAGTGGTTTACGCCTGGCGTATCACGAACTGCGCATGCGCCGTGACGTGGACGCATGCACAGCACCCCCCTGCGCCTGCTCACAACCACGCCGGCACAACCACCTAAGCTATGCCAGATCACGGCGTGCGCCGTGAACATAACATACGCCCAGCTAGACGCACGTCCAACGCAAAGTACGCCAGCTTGTGTTCCCTGGTGCAGACGACATGTCAGACAGTGACATTGACAAGGAGAAGCGAAAGAAGAACATCTCCGTGGATGAGAGGGCGATCCTGACCGCGGGCATTGCGAAGTATGATTCGTACCTCCACGGAGCACAGAGCAGGAGGACAAGCAAGGCCAGGAAACTTGAAATCCTGCAGAAGGTGACCCTGGAGCTGAACACCCTCGGCCATGAAACCAAAACATGGAAGGAGGTGCAGAAAAAAAATAATGACATGCATCGGCGTGTCAGGGAAAAGTTGGCAAAGATGAAGAGGCACCTCAGGGCCATGGGAGGCGGATCAGCTAGTAATTTGAAGCTGACTGCTGAAAAGGAGGTCATATCCAGCTGCCTGGCGCAGGAGCAGGTGGAGGGATTTGAGGAGAGGTAAGTGTGTTTCATCCCCCATCCGGTGTGGAGCATGTGAGGGGGTGCAATTGAACATGTGACAAGTGTGTGGGCCCACCAACATGTGAATGCTGTGTGTCATCCACAGATGTGCTGGAGGGAGCTGGGCCATCATCTGCCTCTGGACGACCCACGCCATGCAAGCAACAACATGTTCCTCGGTCTGACCCCCTGGGAAGCCACGAAGCTTGTCAACATGCTGTGGCTGCAGCAACGGTGGAGGGGAGTGCACACACAGGTGCATTGGAGGTCGTCGTGGAGGAGCCTGTGGACATCCAACACGAGAACTTCCTGTACCTCGATGATGAGGTGACCATCTGCGTCGCAGACGTCATAACGCCATCGACACCCATCAGGGGAAACCCCCCCAAGGGCCACCCCGGCCAGAGGGACGCCTTCAAGGGCCACCCTGGCCAGAGGGACACCTTCAAGGGCCAACCCGGCCAGAGGGATGCGACCGACTGCATCTCCCAGGAAGGCCCTGAGCAAGACCATGGGTGCAACCGGATCAGTCCAAGAAGAGCTCGAGAGGGAACAGGCCCGCCAGACACGGCACATGGCAGACATTGCCTTCGACCTCTACCGTGTGGCTGACAGCATAGTGCACTGCAGCCATAATGCAGCAGTGCCTCAACCAGCAGGCTGAACACACCAAGGCCATCTGTGACTGCATACAGGAGGTCAATGCTAATTGTGCAGCCATGGCCACATGCCTGTGTGACCAGTCACAGACCCTGGATGCCATGTGTCAGCACATGGTAGCAGGGGGTCCGGCAACATCTGAGGACCAGGGATCGGACATGATGCAGGTGACCCAGCAACGCAACACCACGTCTATCGAGGAACTGCAAGCAACAGCAGCAGGGATCGTGGCCAAGGTTAGGAGTCCTGGGCAGAATCGTGCAGGCCAACACTGCCGCCATACACAAACAACAAAAAACCGCGCTAAAATCCCCCCCGCCCTCCAGTCCCCGGCAGCAGCTGGCGTGCGAAAACACAATAGAAAATAAACAAAGAAAAAGCCGCGCCACAAAAGTCAATTGAATCACACTCAATAAAGATGTGATGGATCCGTGGCTGATCAGATGACACACATATGTTCACAGATATTATGATACAGTCTTTGTAATGGTCGATCCTACGTTCCACACCACCCAGTGACACATATGCATATGGTGACCCTCCACCAGAAAATGGAAAGCCGCTTACCAGAAGGCAAGCGGTTTGAGGCAGGTGGCTATAGCCCAGCCCAGGCCTTTATTCCTCAGATTGTTACCAGGAAGCTCTCCGTCCCCTGAGCGTGATGTCTCAGTACCACCATAGAAATATAAATGAAAAAAGACAGGCGCACATAGCGTGACTCTGTAGCGTACACTTTTATTTAAAAAAAGGGTAAAATAATACTCACAAACGAGCGTGTTAAAACAGCATAAAAGGTAAATTGCCGGCCGGCATACAGGAACCCTACTCCTTGTCGTGGTGACGTCACTGCGTGATCCTTCCCAGATGCGTTTCGTCGCTATTGGACGTTGTCAATGGGGGTGCCGCCATACAGTTTGAGGGACGCCAGAACAGGCGGCTGCAGCGCCAACACAATGCCAGTCAGAGGCAGATGCAGGCAGAAACAAATGGCGTGCTGACCCGCATTGCCATTGCCTTGGAGGGGATGCAGGCAACATCTCAATCCATATCCAGGAGCGTCAGCCCAGGGGATGAACCGCCACGAGATGCCCCACGCTAGTCATCGCCATGACACCTGCGGTGCAGATCCCTGGGCATGAGGCATGGACCGCAAGAGGGCAAGTGACTGTCCCAAGGACAATGGCACCACGAGTGCAGATCAGAGTCTGAGGTTTTTTTTTGGGTGACGTGCACAGAGGCAAGGTCTTGCCATGGCGAACAATAGCATGGTCCAATTTTTGTTTTACCTTTTAACGGACCCAGACCGTAAGACATGTGTGTCATCCTCACTGATGTCACAGCAACATCGGACTGCACACGGTCAGGAGTGCAGAAGTGTCTATGGTGAATGGACACCGGTTTGCAGATGCAGGGTTTGCCCGGTGATGTCAGTGCTACGGTGTGACTGGTGTGTGAGTGTGTGTATGTGTGTGTGGCCAATGTGTCCAGACAGGCACAAGGCCATTTCTGCCAGCACTGCGTGTCAACTGGCAGGGGTCACCTTGGATCGTCGGGGAGAGGTTATCCCCACGACCGTGTGGATGTGGTATGAATGTACAGCAACATCATTGGTGCCTTGGCGTGGCATTGCTGCTCCCAAGTCCTGCGCGGTGGACTTGGGCTAAACCAATGTGAGGTGGATGTGGTGTGTGTGAGCTAGGGACCACAGTGGTGTGCATGCGTGCATTGTCCGTGTGCCATGATGAATGTGTGTGTTTAACGTGCAAAGATGCATTCCACGAGGCAACTCCTGACTGCTAGACATGTGCACTGCCAAAAAAATAGTTTTTTTCGTATATGTTATTTTTAGCTTTTTTCTTTCGTAAATTCGTAAATTCGGGAAATTCGAAAAATTAGTTATTTCCGTTTTTGTGCTTTTTTCGCAAATTCGGGAAATTTTCGGATTTCCGAAAAAGCAAAAAAACGGAAAAAACGAATGAAACGAAAAAAAAAACGAATGAAACGAAAAAAAAGAATTTTCGGAAATTCGGAAATTTACGAAATTTCGAATTTTTCAATTTTCGAAATTTCGAATTTTTGACATTTCGAATTTTGAAATTTTCGAAATTTCGTATTTTCGAAGTTTCGTATTTCGAATTTTGGAATTTTTCAATTTTCGAAATTTCGAGTTTTTTAACTTTCAATTTTCGAAAATTCGTAAATACGAATTCAATTCGTAATTGAAAAAATCATTTTGTTTCGAATTTTTCAATTTTCGAAATTTCAATTTTCGAATTTTTCAATTTTCGAATTTCGAACTTCGATTTTTTCAATTTTCGAACTTTGATTTTTTCAATTTTCAAATTTCGAATTTTTTAAATTTTCGTATTTCAAATTTTGGAATTTTTCAATTTTCGAAATTTCGAGTTTTTTATTTTTCAATATTCGAAATATCGAAATATGAAAATTCGGAAATACGAAAATATTCGCAAATACGAAAATTCGGAAATACCAAATTTCCAAATTTCGAAAACTGAAAAATTCGAAATTCGAAATTTCGAAAATTGAAAAATTCGAAATTCGAAATTTCGAAAATTAAAAAATTCGAAATTGTTCAATTTTCGAATTTTTCAATTTCGAATTTTCGAAATTCGTAAATACGAAAATTCGTAAATACGAAAATTCGGAAATTGAAAAATTCGACATTTGAAAACATTTTTTTCAATTTTCGATTTTTTCAATTTTCAAATTTCGAATTTTTCAATTTTCGAAATTCGAAAATTCGAAAATTGAAAAATTAGAAAATTTAAAAATTCCAAATTTGAAAAATTCCAAATCTGAAAAATTCGAAATTAGAAAAGTGAAAAACATTCTAAAATTTCAATTTTCGAAATTTCAAATTTCGAATTTTTCAATTTTCGAATTTCGAATTTTTCCATTTCGAATTTTCGGAAATACGTAAATTCTAATTTTCAGAAATACAAAAATTCGTAAATAAAAAATTCGTAAATACGAAAATTCGTAGTTAACGAATTTCCGAATTTTCGTAAAAAAACGAATTAGAAACAAAACTAATGTCTACTGACTGCTGTTCCTTCAGCAGACGGGGTAGCCTCGGGCAGGGGGGACTGTGTGGGGCGGGGGTCAGGTCATCACATATGTCAATCTCCAGGCCCTTTCTCATGGCATAGTTGTGCAGCACGCAACATGCACCGATGATCTGGCACACAAAGTTTGGGGAATACAACAGGGCTCCCCCGAACTTATTCAGGCATCGGAAACGGGACTTCAGGATGCCAAATGTGCGCTCCACCACTGCACGAGTGCGTATGTGTGCAGCATTGTATCTTCTGTCGCCTCTGGTTTGGGAAAACCGGTATGGAGTCAGGAGATGGGCCCAAGTGCATATGCCGAGTCACCTGGAATGGAAAAGACAGGAGGATGTTAGCCGTGCATGTGCCCCTCGTGATGTCTACATCATGGGGTCGGACAGTCATGCCTGACTCCCATGTCACTCACCAAGCAGCCAGCTGTCCCTGTACACATTCTGTTTGAATTCCGTTGGGATGGTGCTTTGACGGTATATGTAGCTGTCGTGGCTGGCCCCGGGGTGTTTGGCACAGACGTGCCATATGAGGCATTGGGCATCGGCTATCACCTGTACGTTGATGGAATGCCACTGCTTACGATTGCGGTATATGTGCTCTGTGGCACGGGGGGGCCATAGTGCCACATGTGTGCAATCAATGGCCCAGACGGTGCGTGAGAATCCGGCAATGCTGTAGAAATCCTGCATTGCCTTCTGCCGCAGGTGCTCATGGGTCAGTTTGATGATGTGGTGGGACATGCGTGTGAGTTTTGCGGGGACAACCTGGTGCATGCATCTGCTCATGGTGGATTGTGACATCCCAGACACAACTCCACTTGTACGTTGGAAAGATCCACTGGCGAGGAAATAAAGTGTTGCCAGTACCTTGACCAGTGGTTGCACTGCATGTGAGCATCTCGTCTGGCTGGTGATTTTATCATGCAGGGCTGTGGCTAATTCCAGGATGGCATCAGGGCTGAATCTGAAGATGCGGTACACCTCCGATTCCCCCATGCCGAAGACGTTTATGCGGGTTCGGTATATCCTCTCCTGTGCCCTCCTCCGTGCCTGTTGACGCAGTAGTGCTATGACCATGGCTGCCCCTGGCATGTTGGCATACGGATGTGTTGTCCTGCAAGTGTGGTTGCTCAGCTCGTCAGCTGACCTATGCATGTCTGTTGCACCTCATTTATGGGGAATAACTTTACGCCGGACGTACAACTTACGCGCATCTCGCGTAGCATGCGCCGGGCGCACACACGTTCGTGAATCGCTGTATTTCCCTCATTTGCATGTTTGAATGGCTAATCAATGGGAGCAGCACCATGCGTCCAGCTCATATGTGCGCCCACCCTATGCTGGCGTGTGCAAGCTACGTCAGCGGGGTGTAGCCTGTTTTTAGGCGCATGTTGGTTCGTGGGTCTGCCGCACACATACGCCGGCGCACATTTGCACTTACGTCGGCATAACGTGCTATACGACGGCGTAAGTGCTTGGTGAATCTGGGCCATAACATATATTTTTTTTTAGTTCTATATATATGATGCGAACCGAGAAGGTTAGGGGTTAAGAATTAACGTCCTACAGACAGAGGGGCTGAAATGGCGTGTCATATTCTATCTGTGTGTGTGTAGTTTACTGTTTGTCCATGTCTTAAGTGTACCGTCTTGCCAGTTCATCCTGCCTATACAGAGACACATGGGGCCAGATTCAGATAGAGATACGATGGCGTATCTCCTGATACGCCATCGTATCTCTGAGTTCCGTCCGTCGTATCTATGCGACTGATTCATAGAATCAGTTACGCATAGATCTCCCTAAGATCCGCCAGGTGTAAGTGACTTACACCGTCGGATCTTAGGCTGCAATCTCACGCTGGCCGCTAGGTGGCGCTTCCGTTTGTAAACGCGACGAATATGCAAATGAGGAGTTACGCCGATTCAGAAATGAACGACCACCCGGCGCTTCTTTTTTACGTCGTTTGCGTTCGGCTTTTTCCGGCGTATAGTTACCCCTGCTATATGCGGCGTATCCTATGTTAAGTATGGCCGTCGTTCCCGGGTCGAATTTTGATTTTTTTACGTCGTTTGCGTAAGTCGGTCGCGAATACGGATGGACGTAATTTAGGTTCACGTCGAAACCAATGACGTCCTAGCGACGTCATTTGAAGCAATGCACACAGGGAAATTTAGCGGATGGCGCATGCGCAGTTCCTTCGGCGCGGGGACGCACCTGATTTAAATTCTACACGCCCCATAGCCGCGGAATTTGAATTCGGCCGGGGGATTTACGAAACGCCGCCGCAACTTTAGAGGCAAGTGCTTTCTGAATAAAGCACTTGCCTCAAAAACTTGCACCGGCGGATCGTAAATCAGATAGGTTAGTGGATCTTTAGATCCGCGCAACCTATCTGATTCTAGCCCATGCAGTTTCTGCTTTGAAAAGGAATCCACCCCCTCCCCCTTTCTCCTGCTGTCTGTAGATTCCAGGATTGCAGATTAACCCTGTGATTGCTGGCTGTTTGAGGCCAAGTTTGAAAAATATCAACAAAAAATAAATATAAGTAAAATTTCAAAAGTCCAAATTTCTTGGACTTTTGAAATTTTACTTATATTTATTTTTTGTTGATATTTTTCAAACTCTGTTGATGGACTGTTTATCACCAGTATAGGAGTGTCACTTAGCACAGCTACTTGGAATTTTTTTGCACCAATATTTATAGTGTATTTCATCACATTAAGAGGAACCTGTTAGTTATATGATTTGCACCAGTACTGTTATTGTTCACTGATCATTTATATTTATTTTTATGCTGATGCCATTTGGGCTATATTGCTCCTCATTTCAATTACACCTATTTTCATTCCCCTCCCCCACCTGCTTATTCACTTATCCATTCACCACTGATTAGCGCAGCACTACCCTCCCCATTATCAATTGCTTATGGTTTGATACACCTTCCAGTGCCGCAGCTGTACCTCCACTTCTCCTCACTTTCATTTCCCCCCCCCTCCTTTTTTTCCCCTCTTTGTTTCCCCTCCTTTGATAAGCGCGGTAATATCCATTTTTACACTATGTTTCACACACCTTACCACCCTCAGAGTAGTGGGAAAGTGGCCCCAAGGGGGGAGCATTCGTTATCCCCTTTTGAAATCTTGTTTGAAACAGCCTCTAGATTAGTTTGTTATTACCCATGACAGTTGCAATTACAGTCTGATACTTTGAGAAATGATGTGACCGCTCTTGAAAAATAATTAACTAATATCCATGTACGAGTATTTTCTTGCATTCCAGATCCTGGTTTAGATACATATATTCACCGCATACTCCCTGGTGATTGGGTGATGGTTAAGAAGTTCCTTCGAAAACATTCTCTGGAGATGAGATATGATGGACCGTGCCACCCGCATCAGAATGAAACTATATATCTTTTTTCTTATATTTGATTACTGTACTATAATCTCCTTCCCTTCATTAGACTGGCAGGGTAACATGTTCAGGAACCATATATATGTGTGATATAGGTGATGATTGTGACCACTGGGAATCTGTGGGTTGGAATACAGGTGATGCCTGGGGATATAGGCCATATGTAGATGCCATAGGGGTCCCAAGGGGGGTCCCGGATAAGTTTAAAGCAAGAGACCAAGTATCTGCAGGTTTTGAGTCCCTGAGTCCCATAATCACTGTGATATATTCCATAGGATAATTAATTAATTAATGTCAGAGTGTAAATAAGTTCTTTAATGAGGAAACTAAGTTTAATGCTGCATGTAAATGTTTATGAATATTTTGGCCCTAAACAGGAAAATGTGTTATTACATGTGGTCATTCAAAAGCACAAACATGGGATCAGAACAAAGTTTTAAGCGAAAATTATTGATTAAGATTGTGTAAAGAACTGTTTAAAATTCAGATAATGGTAAACAACATGTAGGTAGATTCACAAAGAGTTAGGCCGGCTAATCTCCAGATAGGCGGCGTAGGTGTAGATATGCGCCGGCGCGCATTTGTTCGGTACCCACAGAACAAGATAGGCATGAAATTAGGCTTTTTTCGACCAATGCTATTTTTTTAAGCCAGGCGCATATTTAGGCGCGACGCATCTTCCGCTTGCATTGATTTCCTATTTAAATATGCAAATTGCGGAGATAAGGCGGTTCGCGAAGGAAAGTGCACCAGACTTAGGCTAAGCCCGGTGCAATCAAGTGTTACATCAGGCCTAAAGTTATTCCACCAAAAAGGTGGACTAACTTTGCACCAGGACACAGGTCAGCTGGAGAGCAGCTCCAGCAGCAGCGTTACGGACGAGCTGAGCAAGCCGAGCACCCACACTTGCAGGACAACACATCTGTGTGCCAACATGACAGGGGCAGTCGTGCTCCTAGCACTACTAATGGGTCCACGGACTCGTAGGAGGGAAGGGGAGCAGATCTACTGAACGCGCCTGAATGTCTTTGCCATGGGGGAAGCAGAGGTGTATCGCATCTACAGATTCAGCCTTGAAACCATCCGGGATTTAACCACAATCCTGCAGGATGACCTCACCAGCCCAACACAACGCTCACAAGCAGTGCAGCCATTGGTCAAGGTACTGGCAACACTCCATTTCCTTGCCAGTGGATCTTTTCAGCGCACAAGTGGAGGCGTGGCTGGGATGTCACAAACCAGCATGAGCAGATGTGTGCACCAGGTTGTCCCCGCAATCCTCAGACGCATGTCCCACCACTTCATCAGACCCACCCAGCAGCATCTGCAGCAGAAGGCAATGGAGGATTTCTATAGAATTTACAGATTCCCACGCACCGTGGGGGCCATTGATTGCACACATGTGGCACTACGGCCCCCCCGTGAGACAGAGCACATATACTGCAATAGGAAGCATTGGCATTCAATCAATGTACAGGTGATAGTCGATGCCCAATGCCGCATATGGCACGTCCGTGCCAAACACCCAGGATCCAGCCATGACAGCTTCATATACCGTCAAAGCGACATCCCAACAGATTTTGACCAGAACATGTATAGGGACAACTGGCTGGTTGGTGAGTGACATGGGTGTCAGGTATGACTGCCCCCCCCCCATGATGCAGACATCACGAGGGGCACATGCATGACTAACATCCTCCTGTCTTTTCCCTTCCAGGTGACTCTGCATATGCACTGGGACCCCATCTCATGACTCCATACCGGAATCCCCAAACCCCAGGAGAGGAAAGATACAATAAAGCACATGCACGTACCCGTGGAGTGGTGGAACGCACATTTGGCCTCCTGAAGTCCCGTTTCCGATGCCTGGATAAGTCTGGGGGGACCCTGTTGTATGCCCCAAACTTTGTGTGCCAGATCATCGGTGCATGTTGCATTCTGCACAACTACGCCACGAGAAAGTGCCTGCAGATTGACATACATGATGACCTGACCCCTGAGCCACACAATCCCCCCCTAACTGAGGATAATCCGTCTGCTGTGGGAGCCGCAATCAGAAGACGCCCCACAGAAGAGATATTTACACGTTAAAAACACACATTAAACATAGCACAAGTAGAATGCACACATGCACACCACTGGGGTCCCTAGCACAGACACATCTCATCCTCATCTAATTGGATTAGACCCAAGGACACCGGACGGGACTTGGGAGCAGCAACGCAACGCCAAGGCTCCAATTATGTCACTGTACATTCATACCCCTTTCACACGGCAGAGGGTGACACCCCTTTGCCAGCAGGAGTGACACCCCCTCCCCCATTTACACACCAGTCACACTGAAGCAGCACTCCTCACCGTGTGCTGGAAGAAATGAATCAAAAAACTCATCACCTGAGCAAAAAATAAATAATAATCCAGCTCATGACCTGAGCAAAAAATAAATAATAATCCAGCTCATGACCTGAGCTAAAAATAAATAATAATCCAGCTCATGACCTGAGCTAAAAAAAAAAAAAAGGCTTTTATTTAGCCTTCCACTGGCTTCGCCTGGTGGCAGCAGATTGGCTTCTCAGCTGCCTGGGCGGAGCCTGGGGTGGTGGGGGGGTGGGAGATGGGGTGGGGGGGTGGGAGATCGGGAGGTGGCACACTCCTGCTAGGTGACGCCTGCCTTGGCGGAGCCTGGGGTGGGAGATCAGGAGGTGGCACACTCATGCCAGGTGACGGCTGCCTGGCCTCCAAGGCAGCGGCAATCCTGGTGAGGACCACGTTAGTTTGGGCCTGCATCCTCCGCAGCCTCCGTCTCCCCTCCTCCTGCACCGCGGCGGTGTTGGCCTTAACAGCCTAACAAAGGCAATCCACCTTGGTGCCCAGGTCGACCATACAGGTGGCCACTGCAGAGCTGTTGCAGCTCAAATCCTGCACAGCCTCCCTCAGATGGCCAGCATCCTGTGCAATTTTTTTCATCTCCCCAGCTAGATCCCCCATATGCTGGGTCTGGAGGGTTTGGTCCTGGGCGATCTGCTCCTGCACGTCGCCCACAACACCCCTGGTCTTCTTAGTCGCCTTCCTGGGGCCAGAAGAGGCAACAGAGCGGGTGTAGGGGGAGCCCCTGGTGGTGGTGGCCCTGCTGGTGGGTGAGGGAGAGGGGCTGCTTATAATGGGGGTGGAGGTGGTGGAGGGCCCAACCATCACAATACACTCCTCTATAATATGCCCGATCTGGCCTAGGTCCACCGAGTCGTCCAAGATCACCTCAATAGACCTGGTGTGGACTGTCCCCTCCTCCACAACATCTTGGGGGGCTTCATGTGGCTCCTCAGAAGAGGTGGTGGGACGGCCAACAAGCCCAGATGGGCCCGCCTCATCCTGCACATCTGTGGATGACATAAAGCAGTGACATGTTGGGGGACCCACACACTTGTCACATGTTCCCTCCCCCCACCCACACATGCTACACACCAGATAGGAAATTTAAAACACACTTACCTGTCCTCAAGACATCTTCCCGGGAATCAAAGCCCTCAATCCCCTCAACCTGCTCCCTGTGCAGACACCGGGCTATCCTCTCCTCCTCCGTGGTCAGCACGACAGGGCAGGGTGGTCCACCCCAGTGCCAGTCCGGTGCTTTCTGATTGTGGCCACCTTCTCCCGCACCCGAAGCCGCATGTCGTTAATCTTTTTTAAAATATGCTGGCCAAGGCGGGGGACATTGCCAAGGGCATTGACCCTGGTGGAAATGGTATCGTAAATCTCTTGACGCCTGGCACGCGTCGTATTGCGGCTAGAAGGGCCATGGAGGGACTCATAGAACTCCTCCATCCCATCAATAATAATGGCCCTCTCCTGGGGTGTAAAGTTTTTTTTCCTGTGGGTGACAGGAGCTGACACGGGAGCTGCCACTGGAGCAGACATAGTAATTCAGTAAGTCACAAACTGAACGCAAGGGGCAAAATTACCAAGCTCAGGGGGGGTGGAAAGCAGGTTGTAATTTTGCAAAGACAGGATGCATGTCTGGCCGTACTTGTACACTCGAGCCTAGTAAATTGGCCGGCCTACAACAGGAAGTTCGGCCGACCTAGATGCGCGCATGCGCACAAGAAAGCGCTCCGGGTAAAACATCACTGCGCATGCTCCGTTGAAGTTAGGCCGGGCGTAAGCCACTGCACCATGCTCAGACAATCATTTACATAAGTTGACACCCACTTCCACTTGCACCGGCTTAAGCCTCCAACTTAAGTTTTGGCCGGCGCACATTGGCGCGCAAATGCTTGGTGAATCATCAACTTTGCCCTACAGATTAGGCCGGTGTAGCCTAAACAGGCTAGGCTAGGCCAACCTAAAGTTAATCCAATCTACGTGAATCTACCTAATGGTATTTAGTATTTAACAGAAAATCCAACAGATTTGGTTGCAGAAATTAATAAGTTAAGGATTGAGCAATTTTTTACAAAAGATTCTAAACTAGGTTTTGGTTGTTAAATTAAGGTAGTAGATTGTGCTAATTTACTTAAAGCGGGGGTTCACCCTATATAAAAAAATAAATAATTTTTTTTTCCCTCTAGCATTAAATTCGGCATAGTAGCGCGAGCTACAGTATGCCTGTCTGTATTTTTTTATCGCAGTACTCACTGTTATATCGTACATAGAAGATTCCGGGGAATGGGCGTTCCTATGGAGAGGGAAGGTGATTGACGGCCGGCCCTGGCACGTCGCGCTTCTCCGGAAATAGCCAAAATAGGCTTGGCTCTTCACGGCGCCTGCGCATAGCCTGTGCGCAGGCGCCGTGAAGAGCCGAGACCTACTCCGGCTGTCTTCGGGGAGCGTGACGTGCCAGAGCCGGCTGTCAATCACCCTCCCTCTTGCTAGGAACGCCCATTCCCCGCGGCAGACGGAATCGTCTATGTACGATATAACAGTGAGTACGGGGATAAAAAATTTAAGACCGGCATACTGTAGCTCGCGCTACTATGCCGGATTTTATGCTGAAATGTTGTTCTGCAGGGTGAACCACCGCTTTAATGTTACCCAGGAAAAAAAATTAAATATGAAAGCTATGTTAAATCTAAAAATTATAAAAATTGTAAAAAAAAACAAGTGTTAAAAGTTTTTGTAATTTGATGTTTCTGATGGGAGTGGAGACTCTGGTTGGGAGGAGGAGTTTCTCAGGAAAATGGCCAATTCACAGTTCAGTAGGCTGGAACTAGTCTGTGAATTTCACAAAATTGTCTTCTAAACTATTTTTTGTCACTACTGTAATCAAGAAACGTCATATTATAATGTAATGTACATGATTTTTGGCAGATGTACAAACCCAATATGTTTAAATTTTTTTAAAAAAGGTTAAAAATGTGAGAAAAACAATAAAATCGGTTGTTATCGAATTGTATAATGCATGCCATACATAGCGTTGGAAGATTGGGTCTAGCAGTAACAGATATTTCTTTGGAGATCATTACATGAAAGGAATGTGTTCCCAGCAGAGAGATCAGGTTAAACAGCCTGACATGCTATGATAATTTTCCCTTCTGTGAACCTTGGAATAACATTTTTGTGGAATGAAGTTCACGGATGAGGGAAAATATATTTAGAGGGTATTACGGTGCTTACTAAAGTAATAGTTTTAAAACATTTTTGAGCCTAAATAACTTTTCTTGAGAGTTCATTGAGTGAATGTTAATTAACTATAAAGGCTTACTATAGGGCAAACCTTTTCTTTAATAATAAAAGATAACTTGTATACAATCATTTGAAGATCTAAAGAAAGACCTTATTAATTTAGTATTTTTGATTAATATAGAGATCTCTCTCTCTCTCTCATACATTTACATTGTACAAGTGTATGTGGATGATGATTGGTATTTTAAAAAATGTGGGTTTTTGCACCATTTTGTTATTTTAAGGAGGACATGAAGTGTCAATATACACAGTTTTGACTGAGCTTTGTCTAGTGACAACTGGATGTTAAAAAAGGTCAGTTGTGAATTAAAAAGTCACCTTTTCAGGCTTTTGGTTGACGAATGTATTTATTGGGGAGGAATATTGTGCTTTTATAAATGGATCCATATATTAGCACAGTGGAAGTTCCTGTATGTTTGTCTACACTGAAGGATGAACTAAGACTGCCATATGTTTGTTTAACAGTCATAGTGTGACAGAGCATATGTGGTTCAGTCAATCATACTGTATGATTGGTTCTGAAAAATAGTGTAATTCAACATGAATAAGTTTCTTTCAGAAATAAAATATTTAGGAAAGCCCAATCTAAAGTAATGTTCTTCTGCAAAATTAAAATGGTTATGATTGAAAGTATAATAAGAAGAAAAATACTGTAATCTGGTAAGATTGTTGCTTTTACAAAATTGTATTTAGTAATGGGATAAAGAGGGTTCAAATAAGAATGTAGATTGGATAAATTATATTTACTATAACCTTTTAACTAAACAGGGATGCACTCCAAAGTTTAGCTGAATAACTGGAGGCCACTTCACAAATGACTTTGTAAAATCGTATGGCCCTAGACATGATTTTAGCTGACAAGGGGGGTGTATGTAAAATGTTACCTGGGAACAGTATTTTGGGTGACAACGCATTTGTACTCAGATGGGTATAGCAATTTTGTTTCTACTTATATTGGTTACGATAATGCTTTGTTGTATTGACCGTATCCTCCATTACAGTCCTTACCTGTTAAAATACATACAACATTCTTAAGTGAGGGAAAGAATAGTGCTTGACCGCCTCCTGACGTTTTTTTGGTAAGGACTACGGATAAGCCCTGTCTGGTCGCTAGGCGAAACACAAAAAAGATCCTGATAGGGAGGCCAAACACAGGGACAAAAAGCATAGGGACAGTACTGATAAAATAGCCATTTAAAGGGGGGACTGTGATGGAGTTAATAAAATGATTATTTTGTGTTTATGTTATTTTTCTCCTAAAACCACTCAAATATTGGTTTCTTTTCTTATATTGTTTTATTTATTTTATTTATTGATCTGTATATATATATATATATATATATATATATATATATATATATATATATATATATATATATATATGTATTGCAATACTGTTATTTTCCTTAAAAGAGTCATTATAGAGTTAAATCTCAGCCTGGAAGGAAAACTGAAGACAGATGGTCTCTCTCTACTCCTTACTCCAAACTCCCCCCCTTCTGCCCCCTCCATTGACTGAAGCAAGATGGCCCCCATGAGTGAAAGACCTCGTGGCAACAGGGACATGTAAACAAGAGACTATATGTTGATGAACCAATCAGATGTACTCATATGAATGATGTTACTCTGTCTATTAGCTGTGCTGACAATAAAGCTCCCTCTCTCTCATGCTGTTGATGGTGGAGGATGTAGACTAAATTTCCCTCTTGTCTGCATGCTCTACTGTTATGAAATTTGGCTCAGAGGCAGAATGGGTTATGCCCTCGGGTTGTGCCAGGGGGTATACTTATCACCATGACCACAGGGACGGCTGTGATGGGGGGGCCATGACTGCAGGGATGGCTGTGATGGGGGCCATGAATGCAGGGAGGACTGTGATGGGGACCATGACTGAAGGGAGGACTGTGATGGGGACCATGACTGAAGGGAGGACTGTAATGGGGGACCATGACTGCAGGGAGGACTGTGATGGGGGACCATGACTGAAGCGAGGACTGTGATGGGGGCCATGACTGCAGGGAGGACTGTGATGGGGGGCCATGACTGGAGGACTGTGATGGGGGGCCATGACTGAAGGGAGGACTGTGATGGGGGGCCATGACTGGAGGACTGTGATGGGGGCCATGACTGCAAAAGGGCACTGTGATATAAAGGGGAGTGTAATCCTTACAGTGCAGGCCCCTTTATATTACAGTGCTCCTTTACAGTGCAGGGTGGGTTGTAACACTCCGCAAACCACCCGCCTTCCTAATATGACGTCACCCCCCCCCCACCGGGCCCTAAAAAAATGGCTACACCAAAAGAGGTCCCCGGTGCCACAAAGGTTGGGGACCACTAGAGAATCACGAACCATGCTTGAAGAAGGCGAAGGGATTTTAGCATCAGGGCTGGGGTCATCTGTGTTACTGTTATAGTTGTCCCCAAGCTTTACCGAAGTCTACCTCCAGTGAAAGAAGGAGGTCTACCAGCTTTTAGCACGAAAGCTCTAAGGAAGGACCGAGCAGAAGGTTCCTTTCTTTTATCTAACTTGCAAGGGTCTTGAAAGTTGCATGCCAGGGTATTCACCCTACATGCTCATGTTCAGAAAAGAAGCTCAACTTATCAACTTACATGATATCTCGCCTTTAGTACCTCCCTCAATAGAACGCTGGCTGCATTTCAAAGTCAACTATACAGAAAACAAAACCTGAACAGACTATGCGTATTGCTCGGCCAAGAAAGAAGTAAAATAACTAGATGTGCGTTACAGGAATTTCGTTGCTCTAGACCATTGTGTCCAGGGTTCCCAAGATTCTTGAGTCTTGGTAGCCTGGCCATTACTAGCACCCATTATTGTCTCATAGCTGAAGTGTAGGTTTACTAGGTCAATAGTGTTTGCAATGGTTGGGATTTGCACAGATTTTCAAAGTCTCGTTATACTGAGTCTGACGGCCAGAAGTATGTGGGTTGTGACATGCCTGATGTTCTCGATGGTTAGGTTTAATATTGCAAGTTCGGGTGAAGGGTGGACTTGGTGATTGGTTATGTCTATTATAATTTTGAAAATGTTTTCCCAATATTCCTGGACATAGCTGCATGTCCAGAATATGTGAATAAGTTCCCATTTAAATGCTCTTCATCTCCAGCAGGTGTTGGGGGTTAGGGGGCTAAAAGATGCCATTTTAGCTGGCATTATACCATCTGACCGATAGTTTCTGAGTGAGTTCCCAGAGGGCTGAGCATTTTGTGTATACTTTTAGTAGGGTGAATTTCCATTGCTTGTCTGAGTAGCAGCAGTAGTAGCAGGTCTGCTTCCCATTGGGTATGAGGGGGCATTTTAGTGAAAGTTGGTGATGGAGATTGTAGAAGTGGGAGATGTCTTTTGTTTTGGAGGTAGGATTCGTTAGGAGTTCCCAGGACAATGGAGATACGACGTAAAGGGGAACGGGTAGTGTTCTTAGGCAGTGTTGTATTCTGATGGGGGAAGAGCATAGTTACATAGTTAGTCAGGTTGAAAAAAGACACAAGTCCATCCAGTTCAACCACAAAAAAATAAACAAACAAAATAAAAAACACAGTACAATCGCATACACCCAACTCCACACCCTCAATTGATCCAGGGGAAGGCAAAAAACCCCAGCAGAGCATGATCCAATTTGCTACAGCAGGGGAAAAAATTCCTTCCTAAACCCCCGAGAGGCAATCGGATTTACCCTGGATCAACTTTACCTACAAATCTTAGTACTCAGTTATATTATGTACATTTAGGAAAGTACAGTATCCAGACCTTTCTTAACGCAATCTGCTGAGCTGGCCAGAACCACCTCTGGAGGGAGACTGCTCCACATTTTCACAGCTCTTACTGTGAAGAAACCTTTCCGTATTTGGAGATGAAATCTCTTTTCCTCTAGATGTAAAGAGTGCCCCCTTGTCCTCAGTGTTGACCGTAAAGTGAATAACTCAACACCAAGTTCATTATATGGACCCCTTATATATTTTTACATGTGGATCATATCCCTCCTTATTCTCCTCTTCTCAAGAGTGAATACATTTAGTTCTTCTAATCTTTCCTCATAGCTAAGCTCCTCCATGCCTCTTAACAGTTTGGTTGCCCTTCTCTGCACTTTCTCCAGTTCCCCGATATCCTTTTTGAGAACTGGTGCCCAAAACTGGACTGCTTATTCCAGATGAGGTCTTACTAATGATTTGTACAGGGGTAAAATTATATCTCTCTCTCTGGAGTCCATACCTCTCTTAATACAAGAAAGGACTTTGCTCGCTTTGGAAAGCTCAGCTTGGCATTGCATGCCATTATTGAGCTTATGATCTACCAAAACCCCCAGATCCTTCTCCACTACGGATCCCCCCAGTTGTACTCCCCCTAGTATGTATGACGCATGCATATTCTTATCACCCAAGTGCATAACCTTACATTTATCAACATTAAACCTCATCTGCCACTTAGTCGCCCAATTAGACAGAGCATTGAGGTCGGCTTGTAAATTGGCGACATCCTGTAAGGACGTTATTCCACTGCATAGCTTGGTCTGCAAAGACAGAAATGTTACTTTTGATCTCAGACCCAATATCATTCTGAATTCTGTCTTTCAGACTGTTTTCTATCCATTTACAAACTGATATATCCAATCCTGTAGACTTTACCTTACACATGAGCCGTGTGTGGGGAACTGTATCGAATGCTTTTGCAAAATCCAAGTATATCACGTCCACAGCCACGCCTCTGTCCAAGGTTTTACTTACCTCTTCATAAAAGGAAATCAGGGTTGTCTGACAACTTCTGTCTTTCATAAATCCATGCTGTCTGTTGCTTAAATCGTTTTTTTCCAGCAAGAACTCATCTATGTGGTCTTTTTTTAAACGTTCCAGTATCTTCCCAACTATAGAAGTTAAACTAACAGGTCTATAGTTACTTGGTAAAGACTTTGTTCCCTTTTTAAATATAGGCACCACATTGGCTCTACCCCAATCCAGTGGTACTATTCCTGTCATTAACGAGTCCCTAAAAACTAGATACAATGGCTTTGAAATTACAGAGCTCAATTCTTTTAGGATCCGTGGGTGGATGCGATCTGGTCCAGGTGCTTTATCCACCTTTATTCTGTCTAAATATTTCTAAACCATATCACTTTTGAGCTATTGTGGATTTGGGGCTGTGTCACTACCACCCCCATTATGGACATGAGCTCCCCCATGCTCCATTGTATACACAGAGCTGAAGAAACATTTCATAAATTTGCATTCTCTTTGTCCTCAATCATCCATTCTAGATTATTTTGTAAAGGGCCTACATGCTCAGACTTGACCTTTTTATTATTAATATATTTGAAGATTTTTTGGGGGTTTGTCCTACTATCTTTTGTGATCTGTCGTTCGGTTTGAATTTTTGCATCCTTGATTTCCTTTTTACACATCCTGTTATATTCTTTGTAACATTTAAACGACACTAGTGTTCCTTCATTTTTATATTTGTTAAAGCTATTTTCTTATTGTTTATAGCTTTTTTAACTTTGACCGTGAGGTTTTATCTTTAGCCATTTAAACTTATTGCCCATGGGAATATACTTTGCAGTGAGTTCATAAACGGTCTTTTTGAAGAATTTCCATTTATGTTCTGTGTTCATTGGTGTCAATATTCCCTCCCAATCTAAGTCCTGGAGAGCAGCCCTCATCCTTGGAAAATTTGCTCTCTTGAAATTTAGTGTTTTTATATTTCCTGTATGTATTTCTTGCTTACAGATAACATCAAATGAAATCATGTTATGATCACTGCTACCCAGGTGATCCTTTATCTGAACATTAGTAATAAGCTCTGCATGGTTTGAGTTTACCAGGTCCAACAGAGCATCATTCCTAGTTGGGGCCTCAATAAACTGGACCATAAAATTGTCCTGCAATAGGTTTTTAAATTTTTGCCCTTTAACTGTCCCAGCAGTGCCATTACTCCAGTCAATTTCTGGGTAGTTAAAATCCCCCATTATTATGACCGTCCCAGCCCTTGCAGCCCTTTCCATATGTGCAAGGAGCCGAGTCTCCACCTCCTCGTTAACATTGGGTGGTCTATAACAAACTCCAATGATTAACTTTGAACTATGCACATCTGTATGCTAGTTCCACCCATAATGCTTCAGCTTCATCACACTCTCCATCAACCAAGTCCTCTTTCACGCTTGCTTTGAGGTCACTTCTAACATAGAGACAGACCCCGCCACCTTTCCTTTTTACCCTGTCTTTCCGAAAGAGAGCATAGCCAGGAATATTAATAGCCCAGTCATGTGAGGATTGAAGCCAAGTTTCAGCAATGCCGATTACATCATAGCTCTCCTCATGCACCAGAGCTTCCAACTCACCTGTTTTGCTTGGCAGACTTCTGGCATTGGTGAACAAACAATTAAATGTATTATTACATTTTTCTCTGGTGTTATTCATATAATTTTTAGTAGTACAAATGGCACTATAGTTTCCAATGGCTGTTTGCAACATGGAAACTTTCTTGTCACCTGCCATAGCCCTCCCCCATCTATCCCCATTCCACTCTCCATTAATGTCTGACCCCTAACTGACCTGTGTGCCCAATGTAATTCTAGTTCACCCTCCCCCCTCAAGTCTAGTTTAAATACTCCTCCAGCATTCCCATAAACCTCTCCCCCAGCACAAGCAGACCCCCTTCCATTCAAGTGCAAACTGTCTTTAGCATATAGGTTGCACCCCAATGAAAAGTCAGCCTAGTGCTCTAGAAACCCAAATATTCATTTTGTAGTAGGGGGAAGGATTTGGGCTGTGTCCCTTGTATCAAATTTTGTAGATATCTAATTCCGTTGCGTATCCAGCATGATAACGGCTACACATGTTATGAATGCACCACATTTAGTGTATTGCAATGCCATTCATTGGTAACGCATGGTAGAGAAGCTGCCAATGCACATTGTGTGCAAGTCTGTAAACCTATCTCTTGAAGCTTTCCATTAAAGTGAATAGGGATTAGGCTGCATTGGCAGAAAGTTTGTAAAATGAGTAAGCTGCGTTTTAAGTAAAGATGGTTTTTGCAATTTGCAATACCTGTTGGTAACAAAAACTGTGCAGGATACCTAAGACGTAGATGTACACTGAATGTGGTTTGCCAATGTATTTGGGCGCATGGTAGGCACAGGTGCAGCATACAACACCCTTCCAGAAGCCTTTCAAAATCAATAACCAAACTGCCAGTGTGCCTGAGCCCTAAAGGAAACCTTGAAAGAAATTTGAAGGTATCATTGCTGATTTCATTCGACAACTTTTTCAAAAGTTTTGCTTCCTGAAAATTTAGATCTCTACAAACTGAACACAAATATAATTTCAGAATGACTGTATCACAAAGGACCAGTTGAGAAATATGTTATTACCTTTTAGGGCTCCTTCACATGGGGCAGATCAGTGATGATCCGCCCCGCTGATCCCCGCTGAACCATCAGATGAAAGGGAGGTCCCCTCACACTGTTCAGGGACCGCCCTGTCTTTTCACCGCTCTCCCCTATGGGGGGATCGGATGAACACGGACCGTCTGTCAGTGTTCACCCGATTCGATTCGTCACTGCACAAAGTGTCATTTCTGAAAGAAAAAAATACTTTTAAAACCGGACTTGCGGCTATAATGAATTGTCGGCTCTGGCAATTCAGAGAGGATTCATTCATAAAAAAAAAAGCGTGGGGGTCCCCCAATTACCAGGCCCTTCAGGTCTGGTATGGATATTAAGGGGAACCCACGCCGTCAATTAAAAAAAAAATGACGTGGGGTTCCCCCCCAAATATCCCTTCCAGACCCTTCAGGTCTGGTGTGGACTTTAAGGGGAACTCCACCCCAATTTTTTTTAAAAATGGCGTGGAGTTCCCCCAAAAATCCACACCAAACCCCTTATCCGAGCACATTAACCTGGCCGGCCACAGAAAAGAGGGGGGACAGAGTGCGGCCCCCCCTCTCCTGAACTGTACCAGGCCACATGCCCTCAACATGGGGAGGATGTTCCCATGTTGATGGGGACAAGGGCCTCATCCCCACAACCCTTGCCCGGTGGTTGTGGGGGTCCGCGGGCGGGGGGCTTATCAGAATCTGGAAGACCCCTTTAACAAAGGGGACCCCCAGATCCTGACTCCCCTATGTGAATTGGTAATGGGGTAAAACACACACACACACACACACACCGTAGAAAAAAGTCCTTTATTAATAAAAAAAATAAAAAAAAATCCAGCGGTGGTAATCCACTCGGTCCCGGCTTCCTGCTCCAACGTTGTCGGTGTCCAGCGATGGGTGATCTCTCCTGTCCAGCGATGAGAAGATCTTCCGGGAACCTGAGCTCCATAGCACAGCATCGGAGGCCGCCTCTCTCCGCCGGACACAGCCCAGCGGAATGAACTTTGACATTTCTTATATAGGGGAGGCGGGGCCACCCGTCACGTGACCCTGTCCCCTCTGATGCACCCTCTGCTACGTCACTGGGTAAGCCCAGTCTTCCCCCTTGCATCAGAGGGGGCGGGGGTCATGTGACGGGTGGCCCCGCCTCCCCTATATAAGAAATGTCAAAGCTCCAGCCGTGTCATTCCGCTGGGCTGTGTCCGGCGGAGAGAGGCGGCCTCCGATGCTGTGCTGTGTTCATTGCTTTAATAAAAAATGTCATCAGTCCAAGTTGTATGTGATGCAAAGGCAAAAATATTTTTTTCAAATCAACAAGTGGTTCATGTATGACGTTTTTCTGTCCTGGAATTAAATTCTTTAAGAGTGCCCATTTATTTTTAATGTAATAACACTCTCTTGACTGGTTGTGCCATTCACATATGTAACAAAAGTGCTTGGCATATCTGAGCTGCATTTCATGCAGCAGAACCACTACTTGTAGATCTCCGTTATTATCCCAGTTGTACTTGGTGTACTGGATGTGCTTCAACAACATTTCCATGTTTTTGTATGTTTTGTCATGTGTGCAGCATAGCCCAACAGGTACTGCAAATTGCAAAAATGAAATATGTCTATAAAACAATACATGATAGGTTAAATTGCAGGTTATTAGCAGTGGCCCAGATTCAAGAAGCACTTGCGCGGGAGCAAGTGTGATTTGCGCCGCGCAAGTACTGATTTGCTCCCAGGCAAATTTGCGGCTGATTCTGTAAACCATTTAAGCCTGAAATTCTGCCTTTTTCCGGCGCACGCAGCCTCGCTGCTCCGGCGCATTTATTGCGCAATTTTGCGCGGGGTTTAACTTGCGCATTCATGAAATTCCCTCAGCGAATATGCAAATTAGGTACTGCCGATGATTCAGAAACATGCGCGTGTGATGCGCATCTTGCGCTGGAAGCGCGCAAGCTTTTTTCCCCGCGCAAACTTGCTCCTGCTAAAAGCAGGGGCAAGTTAGCAAAAGATGGCCAAATGTCAGCTGCAGGAGCGCGCAACTTCAGCAGCACCTAGACAGACGAGCTGAACAAGCAGAGCACCCACATTTTCGGGACCTCACATCTGTGCACCAACATGCCAGGGGCAGCTATGGTTCTTGATATTCTATTGACTGAGCCGACTCGTAGGAGGGCACGGGAGAGGATTTACAGAGGGCGCTACAACCTTTTTGATATGAGTGATAATGAGGTGTATCGCATGTTTCGCTTCAGCCCTGAAGTCATCCTTGAGTTGGTAACAATCCTGCAGGATGACATCAGCAGCCCGACCCATCGGGGACAGGCAGTGCAGCCACTGGTGAAGGTAGTGGCAACCCTTAATTTTTTGGCAAGTGGCTCATTTCAGCGCACAGGTGGAATGGTGGCGGGGATGTCCCAATCCAGCATGAGCAGGTGTGTGCACCAAGTGATCCCTGCAATACTCAGACGCATGGGCACACAATTTATCAAACCAACCACGGCTGACCTGCGGCAGAAGGCAATCAGTGATTTTTATGAAATAGCCAGATTCCCACGCACTGTGGGTGCAATAGATTGTACCCATGTGGCACTACGCCCCCCCCCCCCGGCTCCTCGAGCATATCTACTGCAACAGGAAGCATTGGCATTCGATAAATGTTCAGGTGATTGTGGATGCACATGGCCTCATATGGCATGTCCGTGCCAAACACCCAGGGTCAAGCCATGACAGTTTTATTTACCGACACAGCCCCATCCCAACCGAATTTGACCAGAACATGTATGGAGACAGCTGGCTGATTGGTGAGTGACATGGGTGTCAGGTATGACTGCCCCCCCCCATGATGCAGACATCACAAGGGGCACATGCACGACTAACATCCTCCTGTCTTTTCCCTTCCAGGTGACTCTGCATATGCCCTGGGACCTCACATGATGACCCAATTTCGTAACCCTCAAACACCAGGAGAGGAAAGATTTAACGAAGCCCATGCACGTACCCGTGCGGTGGTAGAGCGCACATTTAGCATCCTTAAATCTCGATTCAGATGTCTGGATAAATCGTGGGGGAACCCTGTTGTATTCACCCAACTTTGTGTGCCAAATCATCGGGGCATGTTGTATTCTCCACAATTTTGCTGAGAGAAGGGGCATGCACATTGAGCTACGCAATGACCTTACCCCCGAACCACGCAACCCCCCCCCCCCAATAAACACTACCGGATCTTCTGAGGGAAGAGCAATCCGGAATGGTCTTGTGGAACGTCTCTTTGCACATTAAACACACCCTGATCTTGTCACAAGTATAATGCATGTATGCACACCACTGTAGTCCCTAGCACACACACGACACATGCACCCCAAATTGGATTAGACCCAACAATACCCCATGGTATTAGGGAGCAGCAACGCCGCGTCAAGGCTCCAATTATGTTGCTGTCCATTCATACACCTTTCACATGGCAGAGGGTGACACCCCTTTTCCAGCAGGAGTGCCACCCCCCCCCATTCACACACCAGTCACACTGTAGTATACACTCCTCACCGTGTGTAGGGACTACAAATAAATATAAAAGCTCATATTCTGAGCATCTAAAAAAAAAAAAAAACTCATATTCTGAGCATATAATAATTTTTCAAATTATATTAATTTTTTTTTTCTTCTTTGGGCCAAGGGTGCCCCGGCTCCGGCCCTCAATCTCCGTGGTGCGGAGGAGGCATGGGGTGGGGATGGAGGGGGGGAGGAACATCAACCCCTACTTCCAGACTCCTCGCAGGTGGTGGCTGCATGCCCTCCATGGCGTTGGCCAGGCGGGCGAGGACGGTGTTGGTCTGGGCCAACATACGCATTTGGCGGGTGGTGGTGTTCCGCTGATGACGGCGGGTAACTCTCCCCTCCTCCCGCACTGCAGCGGTGTTGGCCTGCACAGCAGTGGTGTTGGCCTCCACCGCAGCTGCCATCCTGCTGACCTCAGCGGTTATTAAAGCGGGGGCGTTCTGCTGAGCCACCAAGCAGGTGACTATGGCCTTGGAGTTGCCACTTATTTCATCCAGGCTCTGTGAGACATGTTTGTCCCGGTCTGCATGCAGGGTGAGGGCATGCTGCACAGAGGTGGAGGTGGATGCCATGCTGTCCGCCAAACGTCTAACATCTCCCACCATGGCCCCTATATGGCGGCTCTGGAGGGCCTGCTCCTCCAGCAGACCGTCACGGAGGCTGGAGGGTATATGCCTGGTTTTTGACAGAGCCTTCCTGGGAGGAGAGGCTCGGGCACGGACAGAGGGAGAAGGGGAGGGGTCCACAATGGAGGGGCTTGCCCTGGAGGGGCTTGCCCTGGAGGGGGATGACGTGCTGGCCGGGGGGGTGGTGGGTTGATCAGGGATGGCGGTATCCTCCTGGAGGGAGCCAGAGTCCTCCTGGATGAGGAAAAAGGAATCCTCCTCCAAAACAACTTCCTCCACCATACTTGTCCCCGGTAGGATCTCCTCCTGTACAAGCATTGCCATAATGTCCATGGGGCCTGACTGGACCCCTGGCTCAGGTATGGATGGCGTGGGTCGCCCCGCAGCCGAAGACGGCCCAGCTTCATCATCCTCATCACCACCTGTGGATGACACCAAAACGAAAGATTTTGCTGGTGCAACACACTGCTCACATGTTCACTTCTACCCCCTCCCATGATGCACAGCAGATATGAAACAAAAATAATAGTTCCATCTTCACTTCTACCCACAAATATGTTCACTTCTACCCCCTCCCATGATGCACAGCAGATATGAAACAAAAATAATAGTTCCATCTTCACTTCTACCCACAAATATGTTCACTTCTACCCCCTCCCATGATGCACAGCAGATATGAAACAAAAATAATAGTTCCATCTTCACTTCTACCCACAAATATGTTCACTTCTACCCCCTCCCATGATGCACAGCAGATATGAAACAAAAATAACTTACCAGTCCCCAAGTTCCGAACAGTGGAGTCGTACCCTGCAAGTCCCTCCACCTGCTCCTGCACTAAACTTTGGGCAATAAGCTCCTCCTCATGATTTAGGCGGATCTTACATCGTGGTCCACCTCCCGTGCCACCGGTATGTTTGCGGATAAGAGCCAGTTTATCCCGGACCCTGCGCCTCATGTCATTAAGTTTTTTCTGGATGTCATCCCAGGAACGGTCTTCATTACCCAGGGCATTGATGTCCAGGGTTATGGCTTCATAGATAGCCCTCCTTTGGGCAACGGTGGTGTTTGCCCGCTGGGCACCATATAGGACTTCTTTATGTTGCTGGAGTGCAGCAATTAGGATGTCCATCTCCGCAGCCACGAAGTTTGCCTTTCTTTTTTTAGTTCCTTTGGGAGGTGCCATCTCTTCAAAATGGGCTGAATTTCCTTGCTCAGGGGGGGTTGGAAAAAGCAGGATGAAATTCAGCAAAGAACCTGCGGAAGTCTGCTCCTATTTATTTGCTCAGTGCAAGCAGCTGAGCAGGATTTGCCCTGAAAGTATGCTAGGCGCAGTTTGACGCATGCGCAGACGGAAGCGCCATAACTGCGCATGCGCGCGCCCGGCGCAAACCTCTGCTGAGCCGAAAAATGCTCATTTACATAGGGGCACACCCACTTTCACTTGCGCGGCCTTGCGCCCTCAGCTTTGCCTTAAACAGGAGCAAATTAACTGAACAAACGATTCCTGAATCAGGTGGCAATTTGGCTAATTTGCCCCAGCGCAGAGAAATTCAGCTGAGCAGCTCATGTGTAAGTAATGGGCAAATCTACCTGAATCTGGGCCAGTGTGATTAGCAGCCAAAAATCTATATGATACACCAAAAAGTGTTCAAGAAGAAAATTCTTTCTTGTTTAGTTTTTCCTTCTTAAAATGTTGCTTACCTGACTGCCCCTTGCCACAATGCTTTCTGAGGCACTTTCCCAAAACAAAACAATACAACCACGCAGCTAGTGAAGTCAGATGAATGTCAGAACTCCTGACATGCATACTTGTTTAAGGTATAATGAAACAAATAAAAAAGTGTTATATTCTGCTCCCACTTTAAATTTCTTGTGTAAGAGGGCATAATGATAGCTTTTCATTTATTTGCTGAGCCAATGCAATTCAGCAGAAGGGACACTCAAAGAGCTTCTGTATTAAGAGCGGCACTACGTGTCAGATTGTCTGTTTGACATTGTCCTTAAAGTAAACACATAAATATGTGTTTCACGCTGATCAGCTGATGAGATACCTTATATAAAAAACCAAGGGGTACCTTGTGTGTGATAACTAGAGCAGACACATATATAAATTGTTGTTCTGGCTCTCAGCCCCCTAATAATATAATAATTCTCAGAGAAGAGAAATCAAAGTTATTAAACTAAAAGCTTCTCCTGAGGCTCTGCCAGCAGAATCTCTCCCAGAAATTCAATCATCTCTTGAGAAAGCTGGGGGTGGGGAGGCAACCTGCTCTATAAATGATGGAGTTTGAACAAGTGCATCCTATTAACACATTAACCCATTTTTTGCTGGCAGAAACAGCTATGCTGAATATGTGGATTTGTTACTGTATTTAGATGATAACGTAGTTTTGTGTGCTATAATTTTCCTGTATTTTCAAATTGATTATAAATGCAAATTAACCTTTTTGAGTCTAAACTGAAGAGAAAAAAAACAGGAATGAATGGCATCTACTGATACATTTATATAAATGTTTAATTTCCAGTATATAATATCATTCAGTATTCTTAGGTCCTGATGACTGTGCTAATAATTTCTATGATTTACTTGTTATGTGGATGGCTTTAAAAATACTTCTCTTGAGTAAGGTGACCAGATTTTAAAAATGAAATCCGGGAACATTTTTTTATTTTAGGCGAATTTACGATTTAATAAGCATATTTTCCTCAAATGATATATGCAGTGTATGTGGTATGTGTTTATGGAATGATTGTATGACATAGTTAGAGATAGAGTTAATTTCTCACATTTCACCCGTGAGATAAAAAAAGATACTTCTTAGAAATTAGGATGGATGGTGTGGGGGGGAGCTGTATGGATGGATGTTGTATGGGGGGGGGGGGTGATAACTGTATATGTGGATGATGAATAGGGGGGTGAGAACTGTATATGTTGATGGTTAGGGATGAGCCGAACACCCCCCTGTTTGGTTCGCACCAGAACCTGCGAACACACTAAATGTTCGTGTGAACTTTAGAACCCCGTTAAAGTCTATGGGACTCAAACGTTTGAAATCTAAAGTGCTAATTTTAAAGGCTAATATGCAAGTTATTGTAAGTGTTTGGGGACCTGGGTCCTGCCCCAGGGGACATGTATCAATGCAAAAAAAGTTTTAAAAACGGCCGTTTTTTCGGGAGCAGTGAATTTAATAATGCTTAAAGTGAAACAATAAAAGTGAAATATTCCTTTAAATTTCGTACCTGGGGGGGGGGGGGTGTAAAGTAAGCATGTGAAATAGCGCATGTTTCCCGTAGGACCCCCAGATCCTGCCCCCCCCTATGTGAATTGGTAATGTACCCCTACCATTTCACGAACGAAGTGTAAATAGTTGTAAAAAACACACACACACCGTGGAAAAAAGTCCTTTATTAAAAATAAAAAATGAAAAAAAAATCCAGCGGTGGTAATCCACTCGGTCCCGGCTCCCCGCTCCAACGTTGTCGGTATCCAGCGACGGGTGATCTCCTCTCCGGTCCAGGGATGAGAAGATTGTCCGGTATCCAGAGCGCAGCATCGCCGACCGCCTGTCTCCACCCGACACAGCCCGGTGAATGACGCTGCTGAAGCTGTGACATTTCTTTTATAGGTGAGGCGGGGCCACCCATCACGTGACCCCGCCCCCTCTGACTCAAGGGGGAAGCCTGGGCTTCCCCAGTGATGTAGCAGTGGGTGCGTCAAGGGGGACGGGGTCATGTGACGGGTGGCCCCGCCTCACCTATAAAAGAAAGGTCACAGCTTCAGCAGCGTCATTCACCGGGCTGTGTCGGGTGAAGACAGGCGGTCGGCGATGCTGCGCTCTGGATGATCTTCTCATCGCTGGACCGGAGAGGAGATCACCCGTCGCTGGATAGCGTCAAAGTTGGAGCGGGGAGCCGGGACGGAGTGGATTACCACTGCTGGATTTATTTTTTATTTTTAATAAAGGACTTTTTTCCACGGTGTGTGTGTGTGTGTTTTTTACAACTATTTACACTTCCTTCCTGAAATAGTAGGGGTACAATGTACCCCATTACCAATTCACATAGGGGGGGCCAGGATATGGGGGTCCCCTTTGTTAAAGGGGTCTTCCAGATTCTGATAAGCCCCCTGCCCGCAGACCCCCACAACCACCGGCCAGGGTTGTGGGATGAGGCCCTTGTCCCCATCAACATGGGGACATCCTCCCCATGTTGAGGGCATGGCCTGGTACGATTCAGGAGAGGGGGGCCGCTTTCTGTCCCCCCTTCTTTTCTGCGGCCGGCCAGGTTACGTGCTTGGATTATGGGTCTGGTGTGGATTTTTGGGGGAACTCCACGCCATTTTTTTTTTATTTGGGGTGGAGTTCACCTTAAAATCCACACCAGACCTGAAGGGTCTGGAATAGATATTTGGGGGGAACCCCACGTCATTTTTTTTTAAATTGACGGCGGGGTTCCCCTTAATATCCATACCAGACCTCAAGGGCCTGGTAATTGAATTTGGGGGGACCCCACGCTTTTTTTTAATGAATGAATTCTCTCGGAATTGCCGGGAGCCGACAATTCATTATAGCCGCCAGTTCGGTTTTAAATGACTTTTTTTCCTTCAGAAATGACACTTTGTGCAGAGACAGTTCTAAGTGTGGGAAACATGCGCTTTTTCACATGCTTACTTTACACCCCCCCTGTAAAGAGGCACGTGGCCACCAGAAAAATAGAGCACAAAGCGGCGCCGGGCCCCCCCACACTAAAGACAGACGAATTCGCCCCCCAGGAGGCCGGAGCAGCAGCGCAGCCCCCCGCAGATGGATGGAACCCCCTCCGAGGAGACCCCCAGCACATGCAGCCAGCCTAGCCCAAGGGCCCAGGTAGGAGGGAGGGGAGGGAGGAAAGGTAGGGTGGAACCCCCTAATCGACCCCCGCAGGAATGCCCAGCTAAGTCTGCCTGCCGAAGCAGGGGCATACTACTCACCCGTCCTATGCGGAAACGCTGGAAAGCATCCCTGACAGACCCATCTCCCGTGCGGTTACGGGGGTGGCTGTCAGCCCGGCACACTGTGACTCAAACATGTAGCCCGGTCATATGTGTGCCCTGGAGTAACGGGGCACGTCATGGACAACCCAGCGCATAGCTAGAGGTCGGCACACACTCGATGGCTGAAACTGGGGGGACTACAAGGATCTGGGATCCAGCCTGTCGCCCAGTTGGCAATTGATAATAGATTCTCAGGAACGAAAAATAGAGAAAAATAGAAAAAAATTCACCCGGACCATGGGCCCAATGGAGCCATGTCCATCTCCTACACTGGGCAGAAAAAAAACTGAGCTGCATGATGCAGGAAGAGGGATTGTACCTAAAGGAGCCACCTCGGGGGCAGTACTGTACAGTTTTTTGATGTGTTTAAACATTTAACCTGTTTCTGCCTAGTCCTCTCCTGATTGAAGGCTGAATACCCACTTTGTCAAGATTGCTGCTGTGTCCGTCCATGAACGAAAGAGAAATACTGATGCAAACATTAAATATGATAACGTTGCTGGCAACACACCTCATACAACCACCACATACAGTCCACACTGCAATAAGTCTATTGGGATACACAGGCTCTTCCACAGTCAGTGGAATAAGAAAGGAGATTAAACTCTTACCTGATGCCCTCCACTCTGCGGGTGATATCCGGATCACACACCCCATCTTGAAACTGGAGGAAGGACTCGTTTGCATAGTAGGAGGCCCTATGACGCAGATGGTATTACTGATGCTGAGGTAACGTTGCCATCTTGTGGCCTACCAGTATACCGACACAGGACACTCAAAGTGAGGTAGATATTACAGCAATTGAAAATTTTCCCACACTAAATCTGCATATAAAAGACTAGCCTTCAGAATAAGGTAACCCTGAGCCATATATAGGTCATTAATATACTATCTACAACACCGTGGATGTGGGAGACTAATATTCAAACATATTGTTCTAAGGCTAGCAGAGACCTTGATTTTTACCAGATAAGTAGGAGATCCACTGACATACAACGGAATTCTACAAGGATTCATACTAATAATATTAACAGAGGTATAGGTATACACAGTGATCCTTACACCCTGTGGGGTGTCAAATTATCGCCTCAGAACTGGATGAAATACCTTGGAAAACATTTATCTTTTCTATAAACTGAGGATTATCCTATGATTATCCCTACTATGGGAATTTACTGAGGTGTTTCAACGCACCGTCTGATGTTAGTCGACATGAGCTGCAATTCTATATGCTAACATGAAACCTGCATGATATGTAATTTGAGGCGTTTTTATGAAGCTGGTCTTTTTACAATACTTGCTATAAAGGCTCAAAACTGGGTTTGGACTGATCACATAATTAACGCCCATTGACTGATGATAGTTATAGGTCTACTACACCTATAGGAGCTGATATTGGAGTGAACTGTAGATTCTAAACTATAAAGCGACTTTACTCATACTGATACGGTTTCTTTACAGCGCTTCTCATATATGAAGGGGAAACAGGTTAAAAAAAAAAAAATAAGAACTCAATTATCAAAGAGTGTCTCCTTGATATGGACACCCCTCCTATTACAGGTCCTCAGGTGTCTATGGTGGAACCTCAGTTAACAGAACAGTTCTCGTCTCATGTGCCGCCCTCCTCATCATCTCCTTTATTAGGTTCATCTACAACTACAGCCTTATTTTCATCTGTAGTTCGGGAGGGCATAATACCCGCAATGGCAGAACATGGGATTTCTGTGGTGCCTCCCTCACATGACCCTGTACAAGTGACTGCTAATACTGAAAATGCTCCAGAAGTTTCTTTCAATGTTGCTGATCTCTATAATAGGATCTCTGAAATGATGGAAAGGAGTCTAGCTCTTACGGCTGAGAAAATTACTAAAGATATTAGGGCAGACTTCCAATGTCTTGGCAACAGGATTGACTCGGTGGAACATAAATTGGACACTAACGTTTCGAAAACTGAACAACATGATGACCATATCCACTTCCTACAGGAACAACTAGAGGCCGCTCAGGCTAAAATTGATGATTTGGAAAACAGGTCAAGAAGAGAAAACTTCAGGGTTAGGGGTCTACCTGAGTCCATTATGGACGTTCATTCAGCAATACGAGACATTATGAAAATCCTCCTTCCATCTATGCCTGATATAAAATTAGAAATTGATAGGGCTCATAGATCATTAGGCCCACTAAGAAGAGATGGCTTACCCAGGGATGTGGTGGTCAAGCCTCATTTTTTCTCTACCAAGGAGGACATTATGAAACGGTCCAGACAACAGGAGAATCTTCAATACCAAGGTAATACCATACAAATATTCTCTGACATTTCTCCATATACCATTCAGAAAAGAAGAGCAATGAAACCGTTATTGTCTGCCCTCATCAACAAAAACATCAAATATAAATGGGCTTTCCCCTTCGCCTTAAAATTCAATTATAATGGTAGGAACCATGTGATCCATAGTTTCCAAGAGGGTGAAAGACTTCTGTTTGATCTGAAAATTATTTCTCTTGAACCTGCTATGGACACTACTCCACCTCCAGTTCAATCTACCAAGAGAAACACTCCTACTAGTCCGACTCAGAATCCATGGAACAAGGTCAAATACAGGAAAATTGGAGGTGACCAAACACCCTGAATATTGAATAGACTTACTCAGGACGTATTTCTTATTCTTTAATTCAGATGAATTTTATCCCGGATTCTTTTTTTAAAAAAAGGGAAGACTCCGGGATTACATATCTAGTTTAATGCCGTTTTTATTTAGATTTTTCTCCTCTTTTTTGGTCATCCTATGATTCAAATGCCTTTTTTCTAAAATTTGTTTTAAGGTGTTATGTTTAATTTGTCGGCAACTGACGACGGTGAGGTATTGAACCTCAACTTACCTCTTGTGTCGACACTTTGTCGACCCAATGGGTAAGAATATAGTCCTTTTCTGGGACTATGCAAAAATTTCTTGTTTGAATGAGGGAAGGAGAATCATTCTCTTCCCCCATTCTGGGTCACGAATTGACCTTGCACGATCTAATAGTTTATTGTGCTATATGTTTTTTTATTTTTCTCTTCTTATCTCTCCTTTTCATTTCTTTTTCTTTCTTCTTCATACTCTCTTCGTTTCTTCAGCCTGCCTGCCATTGTTCGTATTTGCGAGACTATTGATGATATCTGTACGGTCCTGCATGTTCATAGATGTCGACAAGACTTATGGCTGGATCGAATGATGTATCTAAACCCCTTAGTGTTGTTACTCACAACACTCAGGGGTTGAATTCTCCTGTTAAGAGGCGCAAAGCTTTTCAAGTATACAAATCTCTCCGTGTAGATGTGGTTTTCCTTCAAGAAACCCACTTTCCTAAACGATACAACCCTTCCTTTATGCATGCCCACTTTCCATTGTTTTACCTAGCTAAAGCAGAAAACAAAACTAAGGGTGTGGCCATTTTGTTTTCTAGGTATTGTAATTTTAACCTGACTAAAGAATTTGGAGATCCGGAAGGTAGGTTTCTATTGTTACAAGGTACCCTTCATGGCAGACTATACACATTTATTTCTTATTATGCTCCTAACAGAGGTCAGAAAAAGTTTTTCTCTCAGATGCTTGACACCCTCCGACCATTTATGGAGGGGATCATTCTTATGGGTGGAGACTCTAATCTAGCTTTTGACACGGGATTGGATAAGTCCAAACCTTCTGTCAATGGAATCGTCAGACCGACTAAACTTAGTCTACAAGTAGCACGCATTCTACATCAGTCTAGATTAACTGACATCTGGAGGGAGTTGAACCCCAAAATTAAGGACTATACTCACTATTCTAACCCTCACCATTCTTATTCGCGTATAGATCATATATTAATCTCTAACCATCACGTCCCAGCTGCCATTAAGTCTCACATAGTTGATGTTTCTTGGTCAGATCACTCGATGGTTCTATTGTCACTGAGGAGAGAGGACACTTCTCCTAAAGTGTCTCATTGGACACTAAATAAGTCTATTTTGAAGGACCCTGCCCTAATGAAGGATATTGAGCAATCTCTTCTAGAATACTTTAAGCATAATGATACAGGAGATGTGTCCCCTGAAACTCTGTGGGCTGCCCACAAGGCTTCTATCAGAGGCAAAATTATACAAGTGGCCGCTGGCCTCAAGAAACAAAGAAACATAGACATAAGGAAGCTGGAAAACAACTATATAGAGCTCCGTAAAAAACATAAATCTGATCCTCTTAACTTTCCTACTCAGGCACTTGATGCAGCTAGATCAGCCCTAAACTTGGTACTTACCACTAAAGCTGGGGAAGATATGAAATGGACTGGAGCTAATTTCTATAAATTTAAAGATAAAATAGGCCCGATGCTAGCTCATAAACTCTCTCCCAGATTTCAATCACGATCTCTCCCTAAAATAAGGATGACTGATGGTTCTCTTACCCTGAATCCTAGGAAGATAATGGAGGCCTTTCATGATTTTTTTTCTAAGCTTTATGCATCCACTGATGATTCTTCTTCAGAGGGAATGGATGATTTTCTAGACAATTTGAATCTACCTCAATTGACTGAAATACATAGAGAAATGATGGAGTCTCCCATATCAGCTGAAGAAGTATTGTTAGTAATTAAAAACCTGAAATTAGATAAAGCTCCGGGCCCTGATGGGTTTTCAAGTGCTTATTATAAAACATATTCGAGCATTTTAACACCCTACATGGTTAAATTTTTCAATCACATGACCGGTGGAGTTCCCATAGACAGGCAACTTAATTTAGCTTATATTTCGGTTATCCCAAAGCCAGAAAAAGACCATAGCCTGGTGGAAAACTATAGACCTATATCCCTCATTAACAACGATCTTAAGATACTCACTAAGGTAATGGCCAATAGAATGTCCTCTTTCATTGGCCAGTATGTTAGTAAAGATCAAGTAGGCTTCATAGCTGGAAGGCAAGGTCCTGATCAGGTTAGGAGGGCTGTGGATCTGATCTCCATTTTGAACTCGGGTTGGACTGGTGATACTAATCAAAGGGGAATGCTTCTTTCTATTGATCTACAGAAAGCATTTGACTCAGTATCATGGCCATTCATGTTAGAAGTGATGAAACGTTGGGGGTTTGGCACGAAATTTCTTGGAGTCTTATCTGCACTTTACTCTCATCCTAAAGCTAATATACGCTTTCAGGGTATTTTTTCGGAACCTATTGAGATTCATAGGGGTACTAGGCAGGGTTGTCCTCTGTCTCCCCTGGTGTTTGCAATAGTTATGGAATCCTTGGCTATAGCTATTCGTGAAAACACAAACATCAGGGGAGTTAGATGTGCCAAAATGGAGCATAAATGTGCCTTATTTGCAGATGACCTTTTACTGTTTTTGACCGCTCCAGATACATCCCTACCGGAATTATATTCTCTTTTAGACAAATTTTCTATGGTTTCAGGTCTAACTGTAAATATGGCCAAGTCTAGGGCCCTCAATGTTTCTCTCTCTGAATCCACGGTTTCTCTACTGAAGGAAAATTATGGATTCAAATGGGACACCTCTTATATCAAATACCTAGGTATCTATTTGACCCCCAACATCCAAAACTTGTATTTGGCCAATTATCCACCTATGTATAGAAAACTTGAGAAAGATTTGAGAGATTGGGGGACTCAGAATATAGGTTGGATTGGTAGAATTAACTCGGTTAAGATGACTCTTCTCCCTAGGCTTTTGTATCTTTTTAGATCATTACCCATACCGATAATTAAAAGTCATCTAAAATCCTTTCAAGGAAAGATTATCAAGTTTATTTGGAACAATAAGGGTCCACGCCTTCCATCTCGCACTCTCTATAACTTACCTGAACAGGGGGGTCTGGGGGTACCCAACTTATTATGGTACTATCAATCAGCAAGATTGGCACAGTTATCGGAAACTTTTCTTAAACATGAACGCCCTGACTGGTTAGATATAGAAGAGCAGGCGACCCCGAATCTAACGATAGAGGAGTTAATGTGGAGTCCTACCAAGAATAGGCCTTCTATTTTATCTCCGACTCTTTCTCAAACTTTTGTTTTATGGGATTCACTTAAAAACAATCCCTCTCTAATTTCTAAAGGCAGACCTTTATCGAGTGTTTTTCTAGACCCACTCTTTGTTTCTAAAATTGAAGTAGATTCGTTCAAATGGTGGCATGACAAAGGGTTGTATCGTATAGGCCGTTTTTTTTCGCGCTCGGGTCCACTTCCTGAACAACACTTCATTGACAAGCTAGGTCTTCCTGTCTCAGAAAAATTAAGATTTTCTCAACTACATGACTATGCACAAAGCCTATGGGATAGTGGCTCGATCTCTGGACTATTGACACCTTATGAAAGTAATTGTGATCAGGGATTGATCAGGAAGGGGAATATTTCAATAATATATCAATCGCTTGCTAATAACTGCACCAAATTACCTCATATGCTGGCCTGGGAAAGGGAACTTAATAACAACTGGGATTTATCTGACTGGTGTAGTAATTATACTAGATCCATTAAAGGATATGTGAATATATCCCTTGTAGAGGCTAATGTAAAAATTTATACTAGGTGGTATTTAGTTCCTGTTAAACTGGCTTCCATGTATCCGTCAACTTCGCCCCTTTGCTTCAGAGGTTGTCAGGGATTGGGGTCCATGGTACATATATGGTGGGAATGTCCCAAAATATGTGGATACTGGAATAAGGTGTTCAACATAATAAGACGTGTCACAGGCTGTAATTTGCATCAATCCCCCACTATCGCTTTACTTCACGGGATGTTAACCCAAACCTCCAAGGTTACTAGAAAACTCATCCTATACATTCTGACAGGTGCCAGGATCACAATTGCAGCTGCGTGGAAAAAATCTACTGTCTCCATCCGGTATATGAAACAAAAGGTTACATGGATTATGGAACAAGAAAAGAGGGTCTGTTCCATGTTGGATATGTTTACTCTTTTCCATGAAATATGGGAACCGTGGATGAAATTTATGGGAATATCTTTTACCCCATAATGGCTGTGGTGATATTTATATCCTTTGGACGATGTTGTTCGTTGGCAGGCAGGCTGCCATTTCTTTTTCCTTTCACTTTCCCCTGATCCTCTTCGTACTTTCTTTTTTGCTCATCTTTTTGTCTTCTGTTTTTTTTTCTTTATTCTCTTTTTCTCTTCTTTTCATTGATTGTTCTTTGATTTGATAATTTTGTTTTTTATACGAGGATAAAATCCTTGTTATTTCTCATTCTCAGAGTGTTATGTTTAGAAAAAAAAAAAAAAAAAGATATATATAAACATTTGTATTAGCCTATGTTTAGGTTGTCAAAAGATTCCACCAAATTTTTGGGGATGTTAGGTATGTTAAGGGTTTTGAGAATATATATTTACAGATACTGGTGGGTATTGGTGATAATTATTGGAGGGAGGGAAGGGGGATTGAAAGGTTTGCTTAACCTCTTGGACACAGACAGTTCCCAGTGGGGGTGTCAGAGAGGTCATTGTTCTCCAGAAATCCCATCCTTTATTCGTTCAATGAAATTAGATCCAGTACACACATGGGGTTTTTTTATTGTGTGACAACAATAACCCTAAGGAATTATATAGTATATGGAAATATCCTTTTATTTATTTAATTATTAATTATAAATTATTGGATAAACCTAGCTTTTCATCTTAGCTATTACAAACAGTTATACTCTCACCGTATGGTGATGAGCATATGATATGGCTGTATATGATAGACAGTTTTTACGACAGGACCATCTAATATGTAAAGCAATACATTTGATTTATTATTTTCTGTGTATTACTGACTTGTATACTGCTGTTATAGTACAAATGTATGCACTTTTATTGAAAATAAACTTAAATTTGAATGAAAAAAAAAAGAAAGGAGATTAAATGGTAAAGCCACTCAAGCCATAGAGACCAAAACCCTGGTAAGCTTCCAATCAAAAGGGTGTCAATCAGAGGTCGGAGGCCAATGTTCAATGAGAGGCAGGTACCACTCAATCGATAAGGACTTTCTGTGCAAGAGAACTATCCATGAACTTCAAATGATGTCATCAAGATTAGCACAGTCTCAAAGCTGCAATCCCCCAAACACCACTCCATCAACAATTGGAAAGCTCTGGGTGCGTTTCTCAGCCCAAAAGGCATTTGATTAAACTCAAATAGCCCCTGGGGTGTAATAGCAGCAGTTTTCTCAGTCTTGTTTACTCACCAGTAGCCACTTGCCAGGTTGGGCATAGAGAAGTATTGTACTTGACACAGTGCTAGGAGTGACTCCTCCACCCTGCGTACGGAGTAGGCATCCGGTGGGTGCAGGCATTCAGCTTGCGATAGTCCACACAGAACTGCAGGCTTCCATATTTCTTCCGTACTAGGACAATAGGAGGGGCCCTCTCCTTGATTACCCCACTCTGTAGCATGGTATAGATCAAGTACTTGACCTCCTGGCATAGGACAAGGGAATATGACAGTACCACTCCTGGATGGGAGGAACCTCCTCTGTGTGAACTGGGTTGTCTATTGCCTCAATGCATCCGTAGACCTCAAGGCTAGTGCCAAAAAACAGTAGGTGTTTCTCCAATAGCTGATGGAAAAGACATTGCAGAGGGTAGTCTCAGCAGGGAATGGCCAGTTTTTACCTTCAGCTGTTTGTATTGTTCATTATTTAGGGAGGTCACGGCATCTTGTAATGTGGCACAGATGGTGTGATACATTTGCCTATATGTCTCAGTTTACTGCTCCCTGCTAGCCATATGGGTAGAGGTAGAAAGGAATTTCATGTGTGATTCATTCCTCTGACAGGTTATTGACGTGCTAATGTCCCCTCACTATTCTAAACGTTAATTGATCTATTGTGTTGTGTGAAGAAGATCTGTGTTTACCCTTAAAAGATGTGTATTGTATCAGCAGGCTAAATGATTAGAGAAGTAGTATGTTAATTATTCTGATTGCTTCAGTGTATTAATTAACTCCACTGATGTCTTTATCTAAAGAAACGTGTCTGCATGGTCGGCTCCGACTTGTCTCCTATAATCTGTATGGGAAACCCCACTGTGTGAGGGGGGCGTTCCTAACAGGCTGTAACCACATATAAGCTGAGTTTTTGTGTCATTAAAGTGTCTTGTTCTAGCAGTAAGCTTGGCATGTGTGGCTTTCTGGGCGATTCCAGGGATATCCCTCCTCGTGGAATATGGGGGTGATTTTCGTTATGGGAAGAAGGGAACGTTGACGGGGAGATCATACCAATATCGTCGCAAATTGGTTGGCAGCAGCGGGATCTTCCCTTCTACTCTCCCTTACACCAGGATTCCAAGCAGACACTGGGAACAGTGAATGGAAGGCTGCTACACCCTGCTTAAAAGAAATACACTGAAAGAACTACTGGAAGTTCGTGGAAGGATTGCTAGCAACAAAACCAAGCGGGTCATCATAGCAGAATTAATGGAGCTAGACCAGGAGAACGGGATTGCAGCAACGCCAGCAGTACAAGAGATGGAGACACCAGGGATTCAGGAGGAGTCACCAACCAACAAGCTAATGAGAGAGAAGCTAGCGTGGTTCGGCCCGAACCCAACGCCGGATGTGGTGCTGAAAGTGATGGAGCTACAGGAGGCTAAAGAAATAAGAGACAAACAAATAAGAGACGCAGAACTACAGGAGGCTAAACAAATAAGAGACGCAGAGCTACAGTTAAAACTGGCAGCAGTCCAACAAGCAGCCGCACCTTCTCTGAACAGTGAGTACAGCACAGCAGACGCAAGGAAGATTCCGTTTAGCGCTTTTAAAGCTTTTGATGAAAAGGACTGTGAAATTGATAACTACCTGGCGGATTTTGAGCGACAATGTAACCTGCACCGAATAGCTAGAAGCGAGTGGGTTGCAATATTGTCAGGCAAACTGTCAGGCAAAGCTTCTGATGCTTTCCGGACCGTGCCAGATCAGGATATCCATAGCTACGCCAGGGTTAAAGAAGCGCTCCTGGCTCGTTATGCAGTAACCCCAGAGTCCCACCGACAGAAGTTCAGGGACTCACGCAAAACCACGAAAGACTCTTACGCAGAATGGGCATGCCAGTTGTCCCTGTCGGCCTCTAACTGGGTTAACAGCAGCCAGGCCACCACCGCAGAGGACATTTTGCAACTAATGCTCCTGGAGCAATTTTACAATCACATCCAGACGGACGTCAAGGATTGGGTGAGAGATCGCAGGCCCATGACTCTACCAGAGAACGCGAAGTTGGCGGATGAATATGCGGATACTCGCAAGACAAACCAGGTCACACCACGGGTACAACCCCCACAACCAACGGCGCCCTCACACCCACCAGCCGCTAGATACCAACCGCCTAACAGACCGATGACATATAGCCCTCGCTACCCACGCCAGGAGGACAACGAACAACGCTGCTTCCGGTGCAAACAGTTGGGTCACTTCAAGCAGAATTGCCCCATGAATGACAACACCAGGTCAAATTGGTCTCAACCTGGGTACCGCCCACCAGCAGCAGCCCATTGTGTAGACTCGGCTTGGGATCCCCAGGAGCTGGGTCAGGAAGAACCATTGGGCACCCCTTACGAAGCCCTCATGGTACAATCTGTTATTACGGACAACAGGGAACACCATTGTCAGCTGGTCATGGGCGACAGCCATGAGCCGGAGGGGCCTTGGAGGGAGCTGGGCAGAAAGAGGCACCGCCAGCTACCCTCCAAGAAGAAGAGGTCCTGGAAGTCATATAACCAGCGGACCTGGGAGGAGAAGAAGCGACTGGAGGAGATGGAATCGCAGCAGGCGCCCCAGATGCGGGCCGAGATGTTCGCCAAGGGCCCACCGGTGGCCCCTTACACCACCACCCAGTTCCTGATGATGAAGGACCACGTGGAAAGCCTGCAGGACATGAGCAAGCAGGATCTGATCCGTGAGTACATAGAGCTGGAGGAGTGCATAAGCCGCATGGAGGAGGAGAACAACCACCTGAGGTCACAGCGGGCTGACCCCCCCCAGGCTCCATGAACTGGAGATGGAGCTGGAGAAGCTCAAAGAGGAGAACCGGCGGCTGCGGAGGGAGCAGGGGGTGGCTGACCTTATGGGGCTCTGAGTCCCCTCTCCCCCCCCCGGACTCTGAGCACCAGTGCTACAGCATTTCAACAAATATAACTTTTTCTTTTTATGAATCTCCTGTGATTGTCACTTCAGAGCCATAACCTGCCCCCTCCCATAGCGGGACACCTAGACGGCGGCGCACAGACCCATTCGCTGTCTTCACACTGACTTCTGGTGACTTTGCAGATCGCACAAAGACTTGGGGACTGACCGGCGTGTGATCTGATGACCCAGTGACATACCTGAGTCTGAAGCAGTTGTCAAGGGAGGTCAGTCATGCCAAACGGAGTTAACCTCAGACTAAAAGCTCTGAACCCGTCAACCCTACTGGACCAGGGAAGGTCCAACCGGGTTTGCCGGAGCAGGGAGCAAAAGGGGGGCCATTGTGATACATTTGCCTATATGTCTCAGTTTACTGCTCCCTGCTAGCCATATGGGTAGAGGTAGAAAGGAATTTCATGTGTGATTCATTCCTCTGACAGGTTATTGACGTGCTAATGTCCCCTCACTATTCTAAACGTTAATTGATCTATTGTGTTGTGTGAAGAAGATCTGTGTTTACCCTTAAAAGATGTGTATTGCATCATCAGGCTAAATGATTAGAGAAGTAGTATGTTAATTATTCTGATTGCTTCAGTGTATTAATTAACTCCACTGATGTCTTTATCTAAAGAAACGTGTCTGCATGGTCGGCTCCGACTTGTCTCCTATAATCTGTATGGGAAACCCCACTGTGTGAGGGGGGCGTTCCTAACAGGCTGTAACCACATATAAGCTGAGTTTTTGTGTCATTAAAGTGTCTTGTTCTAGCAGTAAGCTTGGCATGTGTGGCTTTCTGGGCGATTCCAGGGATATCCCTCCTCGTGGAATATGGGGGTGATTTTCGTTATGGGAAGAAGGGAACGTTGACGGGGATATCATACCAATATCGTCACAGATGGCTTCCACTCCTGGTTGGGCCCTGGACATGCAGTGACCCAGCACCATGTACAATAGAGGTTCGCAATGGTGGTGTGATTTAAGAGTGGGACAGTGGAGGTTCCCAGGTTGTAGACTTTGGACAAAGTGTGGGCTGCCAACCACTCCCCCAGTACCCACAGGTATTTGCGGTGCTCCATCATCAACATGGGCCAGCTCTATCCTAAATTTGGAAATCTCTTGCCTTGTGGATGCCATGTTTTGGGTTAGTTCTCTTATGGTGGTCTGCTTGGCCTGACAGGGGAGATGGGTCCAAGGCCAAGTGCTTCATGTCTCTTTGTCATGGCTATGTTTTTCTCAACATCTTCCTGTTTCCCACAACTTCATCCACTATCGTGTCATTGAAAGAGAGGGAGGGTTGTGCCTTTATTCATTTCTGCAGGGTTCTCCTAATGGGGGAGACCTTCAACCCCACCAAAACTGATCACTCAGTAACTTACCTGAGGACATCCACTCTTCTCTAGGTGCTTCTACAAGTCTACAAGGACTACTGCAAAGTGGGTGAGGCTTTTGCCCTTCTGCTACCTGCGGACAAAGAACTTCCATCTTGGCTCTGGAACTGCTACATTTTCCCCAAACAGGCTTTCCAGGTTTGCCACAATTTGTCACATGCTGGCCCAAGAGTCCTGTGGTGGTACCATCCCTGCTTGACAGGTGTTATCCTCCAAGGAGGTAATGGCTGTAATAGAATGTATCAAATAACTGACTCAATTTGTAAGTAGAAATTAACTTTTCTATTTGTGTTTTGACATAATTAGCTTAGCTAACAGTTTGCATAGAGTCACACCCTGCTACTGGCTACTGCTAAGTCATTGTGGTAAAATTCATGGAACAGGCTGATTGTATAAGCAAAGTAATCTTTTAGCCATTGTTAAAACTAAATTCAGCTGGTTTAAATCTTGATAAGAATATACTGCGTTTGTATAATATTTACAGACATATGCATTAACATGCAGCCCCTCCTATTTTTCTTTTGCATATAAGCCACTCTGAGAGAATACACTTTAGAGATCTAATGAACAGCACATCTGTCTCAGTGTCATTTTTTCTCTTCGGATCCGTGGGTCATTGAAGCTCTTCTTTCATTAACTGAAGTACACCTGGGTGGCCGTATTACCTGTTTACCTCTTCAGGCCAACTCCATTAACAACTGGGTGGGGACCTGGTACAGGCGGGCAGTGCTCTCCAGCCTCTCCTCCCATTCCAACATAGAGATGTTTGACCAAGGCCACTCTCAATGGTGCCATTGTGGTCCCTACTGCTCCTTACTCTCCAGCTGCAAAGAGTGGCAAATCCTGTCGACTTCCACCAAGTTTGGGCTAGGTGCACTGTTGTGTTTGGCGAGCAGTGAACACAAGTTTGGCACTAGCAATATATTGTAGAAAAGTTCAGCAAGTACAAACAGGCCCAGTGGAGAAGCCCATCCGGAGCCACTTATGAATGTTAGAGTGGTGGAACAGGGGTTTGAAGAAAGGAAGATGCCATCAGTGTCTGCCACAAGGATCAGAATACGGTCTGGCCGGTCCACACACCCTTCTGCTCCTGAACCTTTTCCTATCTCTAAGCACTGTCCCTGTCAGACAGGGAAAATATCCATATGCTAGGCACTCTCATAAAGTGCGCCAAGCCCGGCAGTTTTAAGTCTTAAGCACCCCCCTGTGACTGAAGAAATCATTAAGGAACCAAGTTTTCCTCAACGTCTTGCCCCATCTGTATTGCTGCTGTGGTCAAGTGCTACCTGCAGTGGAGAATACAGACTGCACCTGCCTAAAAGCCCAGTTGCTAGGCCTTCTGCAAACCTCTGCTTCCCCAATGCAGAGTGGCCCATTGCATTTACTTCTGCTCCATGAGAAATACTAACAATTAGGGGGCAATGAATCCAATGAAACAGAAGCAAGTGTAGCGGTAGGTTGCTATGAATTACAAACATCCACCAAATCGCCCTGCTGCCAGACCCCCATATATCACCTCTGGGACAATGAGCAGTTATTTGCATAGTTTTGTTGCGTTTATTGCAGGATTCAACTTGGTTGGGGTAAAGGAAGATATGGGATGCCCATAGCACTTATTGAATTTCCATAACATTTGTAGAACATTGGTGTCACGGTTTGGAGTCAGGCTCAGAGGCCAGTAGCTATAGCAGCAGAACAGGTCACCCGGGCTGATGACACGGGGTCACCTGAGGTGCGGAATCTAAGCGCTAACCGGTATTCACCAGAGCTTCTGAAGGTGAAGATGGATTTTGCTGCGTGTTAGCGCCAGGTCGCGGTCCTCAGGATTGCCCCACCAGGAGGTGAGAAAGCCGGGGTGCAATAGCAGATAAGCAGGTAAGGATCAAACAGAAGCGTAGTCGATAACAAGCCAAGGGGTCGGTAATGAGTATTTGTAGGTTGGGATCAGGCAGAAGCGTAGTCGATAACAAGCCAAGGGTCGATAACGAGCAGTAGCAAAATATGGACGGCAGCAGGGAAGACAGGCGCAAGATACAGGCTGGAGATAGCACAATATTCTGGCAAGGAGGAAGTGCAGAGACATGGCTTATATCAGGAAGTTCGTGGGAGGAGCAAGGGGTTCAAGGTTCAAGACAATCAACACACAAGGCAGGAATGTTCAATGGATCAGTGTCATGGTCTTACCTCTCTCCTGTCTCCTTCGTTTGACATGTGCTGGCGGCCATCTTGGTTTCTGGGACTCTTGTAGCCTCCCACCCTGCGGCTCCTCCTTCCCACTGGGAGGAGCTGGATGCCTGGCTCATATATATAGGAGGTCTGTGGCTTCAGTTCCTTGCTTGGTCCTCCTGTGTTCACATGCTTCTAAGACTGCTGCTGCTTCTGGTTCCGATCCTGGCTTCGTCTGACTTCCCTGCTGGTTCCTGATCCTGGCTTCGTCTGACTTCCCTGCTGGTTCCTGATCCTGGCTTCGTCCGACTACCCTTCTGGTTCCTGACCTCTGGCTTCGCAAGACTCTGTTTCACCATCCGTTTGGACTTTTGCCTTACAGCTTGATTTTCAATAAAGCCTTCTTATTTTCACTTATCTCTTGTTGTACGTCTGGTTCATGGTTCCGTAACATTAGGACCAAGCCATGAATTTTGACGGTACAGGGCCATCCTCGCTACCCACGCTGGTTGCCAGACTTGATCAGCAGGATTACCTGTTGGGTCAGTTCGCCGTGGCGTTGCAAACCCTGCTTGAACGCACGGCTCATTTCGCTCCCGTTGCCGATGGGTCGGTTGTCGCTCCTGGGCCCGCTCCTACTGCCGCTCCGGTTGTTGCGCCAGAGTCTACCCCGACACCTGTTGTTGCGCCTGCGGTGTTTCGGGGTATGACCGGTTCTGCCCCCCTTCCACAGCGATTTGGGGGAGAGCCAACTCAGTGCCGAGGTTTCCTTAACCAAGTGGGCATTTATTTCGAGTTGCTGCCACATGCCTTTCCCACTGAGAGATCAAAGTTGGGCTTCTTGATCTCGCTGCTCTCGGACAAGGCCTTGGCCTGGGCCAGCCCTTTATGGGAGAACAACAATCCGGTGGTTGCCGAGTTTTCCGGTTTTGTTGCTTCTCTTCGGAAGGTATTCGATGTGCCGGCTCGCGCCGCCTCTGCTGCGAAGCTCCTTATGTCCGTCAGACAGGGTTCACGATCCGTAGCCGAATACGCCATTGAGTTTCGTACCCTGGCAGCAGAGGTGGGCTGGAATAATGAGGCTCTGGTCGCTGCTTTCTCTCATGGTCTCTCGGATACCTTGAAGGATGAGGTTGCAGCTAAGGACCTACCAGTGGAGCTCGAGGCTCTTATTTCTTTCCTGATTTTGATTCACACCAGACTCAGGGAGAGACCTTCCTTTAAGGAGAGCCTGCGGAGGCCTCCTAACAGTTTGGCGCCTACGTTTGCTGTCCCATCCGTGCCTCCCTCTCCTCCCACGCCTCCTGGGGTTGACTTGTCTGGGGGTGAACCCATGCAGCTGGGGTTTGCTCGCCTGTCCGAGGGGGAGAGGGTACTCCGGAGACGCGAGGGCCGATGCACGTACTGTGGTCTCGGTGGGCATTTTCGGTTGGCATGTCCGAACCGTCCGGGAAACGCTCGCACCTGAGATCCTGTCGGGGGCAGATCTTGGGTGGAGTCTCCTCGTCCCCGGTTTCCCGTGTTGATAAACCACTGATCACTGTTGTCCTCTCCTGGGTCGGGGGCTCGGTGACGACCCAGGCGTTGGTGGACTCTGGTGCTGGTGGTTTTTTCATTGATAGTGAGTTCGCTGCCGCCAATTCCATTCCTCTGCAGGCTCGAGGTTCCCCGCTGGCTCTAGAGGCGATAGACGGCAGACCCCTCCAGCCGTCACACGTGACTCATGAGACCCTTCCAGTGGGGATAGCCATTGGTGCCGTTCACAGAGAGTCGGTCTGCTTCCAGGTTATTTCGTCTCCACACTACTCGGTGGTCTTGGGGTACCCCTGGCTCCAGAAGCATAATCCGACTTTTGACTGGAGATCGGCCGAGATCCTCTCATGGTCACCACAGTGTGGGGCTAGTTGCATCCATGGGCCTGTCAAGTTGCTGTGTACTTCCTCGGACTCTCTGTTGCCTCCTGAATACGAGGAGTACCGGGATGTATTCGATAAGGTGCGCGCAGTTGCCCTACCTCCGCACCGCCCATACGATTGTGCCATAGAGTTACAACCTGGTGCCGTTCCTCCTCGCGGCAGGGTCTATCCACTGTCGGTTGCGGAGAATGAGGCCATGGAGGAGTACGTGATGGAGGCGCTGTCCCGTGGTCACATTCGCAAATCCTCGTCCCCGGCAGGGGCTGGATTTTTCTTTGTGAAAAAGAAGGGCGGTGAGTTGAGGCCTTGCATCGATTACAGGGGCCTTAATCGCATCACGATCAAGAACGCTTACCCGATACCCTTGATTTCCGAGCTGTTCGATCGCCTTAAGGGGGCCACGGTCTTTACCAAACTCGACTTGAGGGCGGCATATAACCTGGTAAGGATCAAGGCGGGCGATGAGTGGAAGACCGCGTTTAACACCAGGACCGGTCATTATGAATCCTTGGTTATGCCCTTTGGGTTGTGCAATGCGCCCGCAGTCTTTCAGGAATTCATCAACGATGTTTTCCGTGACCTGTTGCAGCAGTGTGTGGTGGTCTATTTGGATGACATCTTGGTATACTCTGAATCCATGGAGGCCCACATTCTGGATGTCAAGCGAGTGTTGCAACGGTTACGAGAGAACAAGCTGTTCGGTAAGCTTGAGAAATGCGAATTTCACCGATTCCAGGTAACCTTCTTAGGTTACATCATTTCCGCTGAGGGGTTCTCCATGGACCCTGAGAAGGTTTCAGCTGTCTTACAGTGGCCTCAGCCCAGTGGTCTTCGTTCCTTGCAGCGCTTTTTGGGCTTCGCCAATTATTATCGGAAGTTCATCAGGGACTTCTCCATGCTGGCCAAGCCTCTCACGGATCTGACCAGGAAGGGCAGTAATTCCCAGGTCTGGCCGCTCGAGGCCATCCGGGCTTTTGAGGCCCTAAAATCCGCCTTTGTGTCGGCCCCGATTCTGTCTCATCCCAACCCTAGGTTGCCCTTTGTCCTCGAGGTGGACGCATCTGAGACGGGAGTAGGCGCCCTTCTGTCTCAGCGTAGAACACCAGAGGGTCCGCTGCTTCCTTGTGGGTTTTACTCCCGGAAACTGTCACCCGCGGAGTGCAACTATCAGATTGGTGACAGGGAGTTATTGGCCATAGTGCAGGCTCTCAAAGAGTGGAGGCACTTGCTCGAGGGCTCCGTGGTTCCGGTTCTCATCCTGACGGACCACAAGAATCTGACCTACCTTTCTGAGGCCAAGAGATTGACACCACGTCAGGCCAGATGGGCTCTGTTCTTGTCACGTTTTAATTACGTGGTCTCCTACCTACCCGGTTCCAAGAACATCAGGGCGGATGCCTTATCACGGCAGTACTCCGAGCTGTCCAGGGAGGAATCTATACCGACTTCGGTCATACCTCCGAATCAGATCCTGGCCGCCATTCGCACCAGCCTGACCTCTCCCCTTGGTGAGCAGATTTTGGCGGCTCAATCTGGTGCTCCCTCTGGGAGACCCAACGGCAGATGTTTTGTGCCTGAGGAGTTGCGCACTCGGTTGTTGCGAACCTACCATAACTCCAAGACCGCGGGGCATCCTGGTAAGAATCAGCTGTCCTGGGCTGTTTCACGTCTGTTCTGGTGGCCTTCCCTACGTTCCGACATCGCCGCATATGTAGCGGCATGCTCCGTTTGTGCCCAGAGTAAGTCCCCTCGGCACCTTCCGTTGGGCCTGCTGCAACCCATAGCCACCGGGGAGCGCCCATGGTCACACCTGGGGATGGATTTCATTGTGGACCTCCCTGCATCCCGAGGCCATACGGTCATTCTCATGATTGTGGATCGGTTTTCTAAAATGTGCCACTGTGTTCCTCTCAAGAAGTTACCCTCTGCACAAGAGTTGGCCACGATTTTTGCCTGGGAGGTCTTCCGGTTGCACGGTTTGCCCAAGGAGATAGTGTCGGATCGGGGGAGTCAGTTTGTGTCCAGGTTCTGGCGCGCCTTTTGCTCCCAGTTGGGGATTCATCTCTCCTTCTCCTCGGCCTACCACCCTCAGTCCAATGGGGCCGCAGAACGATCCAATCAGGCCTTGGAGCAATTCCTTCGTTGCTATGTCTCCGATCACCAGGACAATTGGGTTGACCTCCTGCCTTGGGCTGAGTTTGCCAGGAACACGGCGGTGAACTCTTCCTCTGGGACGTCTCCCTTCATGGCCAATTATGGGTTCCAACCTGCCGTGTTACCGGAGGCATTCTCTCCCCAGGATATCCCGGCTGTGGAGGATCACCTTTCCGTCCTACGCGCCTCTTGGGTACAGATCCAGAAGTCCCTTGAGGTCTCTGCGCAGCGCCAGAAACTCCAGGCTGATCGCAGACGAGCGCCTGCTCCTTCCTACCAGGTCGGAGACCATGTATGGTTGTCCACTCGCAACCTCAACCTTCGAGTGCCCACTCCCAAGCTGGCTCCTCGCTTTGTTGGTCCCTTCCGAGTGCTTCGCAGGGTAAACCCGGTAGCCTATGCCCTTGCGCTTCCTCCTGGCATGCGGATCTCCAACGTGTTTCATGTCTCCCTGTTGAAGCCACTGGTGTGCAATCGCTTCACTTCCTCGGTTCCTCGGCCTCGTCCGGTCCAAGTGGGCAATCATGAGGAGTATGAGGTGAGCAATATCCTGGACTCACGCCTGGTCCGCGGTCGGGTGCAGTTTTTGGTCCACTGGCGTGGTTACGGTCCAGAGGAGCGTTCCTGGGTTCCCTCCGCAGATGTCCATGCTCCTGCCTTGCTCCGAGCCTTCCACGCACGTTTCCCTCAGAAACCGTTTTTTGCACCGCGGAGGAGGGGCCCTTGAGGGGGAGGTACTGTCATGGTCTTACCTCTCTCCTGTCTCCTTCGTTTGACATGTGCTGGCGGCCATCTTGGTTTCTGGGACTCTTGTAGCCTCCCACCCTGCGGCTCCTCCTTCCCACTGGGAGGAGCTGGATGCCTGGCTCATATATATAGGAGGTCTGTGGCTTCAGTTCCTTGCTTGGTCCTCCTGTGTTCACATGCTTCTAAGACTGCTGCTGCTTCTGGTTCCGATCCTGGCTTCGTCTGACTTCCCTGCTGGTTCCTGATCCTGGCTTCGTCTGACTTCCCTGCTGGTTCCTGATCCTGGCTTCGTCCGACTAGCCTTCTGGTTCCTGACCTCTGGCTTCGCAAGATTCTGTTTCACCATCCGTTTGGACTTTTGCCTTACAGCTTGATTTTCAATAAAGCCTTCTTATTTTCACTTATCTCTTGTTGTACGTCTGGTTCATGGTTCCGTAACAATCAGATGGGTTTGTCCAGAAGATCAGACAGGGAGCTGTCCAGCATCCCAGATAGCTCAGTGAGAAGGTTCACTGCCAGACACAGCTGAGGTCCCAGGTTCAAATCCAGGTCCTGACAATTGGTTAGTAGAATTAGCTCTGAAAATTATGCATTTCTAACATTCACAGTCTCTTCCCCTGCATAACATCACTGCAGACTAGTGCTTCTCCTCGTCTGCGCTGGCTCCTGCAAAGTATCACTACCTTGAACTCCTCTTGTACAAATCCTTTGCTGCAAAACTGTTAGATTCCTGTCTCATCACTTCCAGTAGGACAAAAAGGGATCACTCTGAATAACCCCAGCTTGTTGGCTGTACTTTGTTAATGTAATAAAGTCCCTTGAATGGTGTTGCTTGAGCCAATCAATAAGCCAGAGGCATGCAATACCTCTCCCCGGTGGCTCAGTGATTTTGGTAGCTACACAGTCTCTTGGATGATATTACCAGAGTGCTTTAATAGGCCAGAGATACTCGGTACCTCTCCCCGACTGCCTAGTAATGGTAGCACATGGCAATAAGCGGACTACTGCTCCCAGCCAGTCCGTAACTGCATACGCTGTGTTCCTCGACCACAGAATTCTGCACTACTCTCGACATTCCTCCTCATGCCTCTTCCACACTGACCTTCTCCAAAGTGCAAGTCCTGTGTTCCCTGGTCACAGGAGCTTGACACAGACTCCATGGTGAAGATCTTTTCCAGGATTACATCCTAGCAGCTCCTCCGGCCCTCCTCCGTGCTCGGCGCTTCCCCATGTGGGGACGCCCTGCAGCAGCAGCAGCCTAAAACTCCATTCTCCTTTCTCCTGCACTGTCAGAATCCCCCTAGCAGCAGGTGACCTCAGCTTATATGGGAGGCCTGCCCCCTGCCAATACTGAATGAGGATTGGTCAGAGCTCCTCACATGAGCTGCCTGTCACTCAAAACTTCAGGTCCAACCCCTATTCCAGAACAATCTTCCTGAAAGCAGGAAAGTGTCTCTGAGTCAGAGCACAGGTGATTAGATCCACTACTGCACTGCATTCCCAGCCCCAGATCAAAACAAGCAGGCCTAGCCTAGAGCATAGGCCTGCCTAAATTTGCCTGCACTGATATCTTAAACCCAAAAAAATCCTATTCTAGCATCTACCATGCTACACAAAATAGCGTCATTGGATTAAAAAGGAATTAAAGCCTCCAGGAAAAAATAAAATAAAATACACTCTGCAAGACAAAGGCATAATGAGCTAGTATGCATAGCATACTAGCTCATTATGAATTACCTGAGATCGAAACCCCCGCAGCGGTCCTCGTTCCCCTTCTCCATCGCTGCCATCTCTCCCAGCGTGACTTCCGGGTATCATGGCTCTGGCGCTGTGACTGGCCGGAGCTGAGATGACGTCACTCCCACGCATGCACGCGGGAGCCGCCAGTCACGGCATGATCGCCGTTAGAAATGGCACGCTCAGTGCACCTGCGACGTTGTCTACGGCGCATGCTCCATAGACATCGGTGCCTGGATTTTTTTGCAAATATCTCCTAAACCATGTAGGTTTAGGAGATATTTCTTGCACCTAAAGTGGTCTGTAAGGGTTTACAACCACTTTAACTGTCTTGCAACTTCTATATGGCTGTGTGATACACACTGTTTTTTTTTTTTTGGTCAACTAGAGCTTGCACTGATGCATATTACAAAATTAGCACTTTTTGTGTTTGTTCCAACAGCATTTTACCAGTACATTAAAGATTGCAGCCATTTTGGCATTTTGAGGTCTATGTATCCCCCGGGGAGCAGTACTCACAGCTGTGTTGGGACACACATATAGCCGGATTCAGGTACAGTTAAGACGGCGTATCTACTGAATCCGCGCTGTCGTAACATTAAGCGTATGCTCAAACTGAGATAAGCTTAAATGTTGCTAAGATACGACCTCCTACGCCGTCGTATCTTAGCTGCCTATTTACGCTGGCCGCTAGGGGCGTGTACGCTGATTTACGCCTAGAGAATATGTAAATCAGCGAGATACGCCTATTCACGAACGTACGCACGGCCGTCGCAGTAAAGATACGCCGTTTACGTAAGGCGTTTTCAGGTGTAAAGATAAACCACCAAAAAGATGGCGCAGCCAATGTTAAGTATGGACATCGGGACCGCGTTGAATTTTTCACATTTTACGTCGTTTGCGTAAGTCGTCCGTGAATGGGGCTGGGCGTAAGTTACGTTCACATCGAAACCAATGAGTCTTTGCGGCGTAATTTGGAGCATGCGCACTGGGATACGTCCACGGACGGCGCATGCGCCGTTAGTAAAAAACGTCATTTACGTGGGGTCACAATGAATTCCACATTTGAATTAGGCGTGCTTACGCCGGCCCAGTTACACTACGCCGCTGTAAGTTAGAGCGCAACTTCTTTGTGAATACAGGACCTGCTGCTCTAACTTACGGCGGCGTAGTGTATCTGAGATACGCTACGCCCGCCTAAATCTCTCTGAATCTAGCTATAAGATTATGCAAAGATGCCACCTATACAGGTGAATTGGTTGTTGTGCTGTCTTTGAACACCGCTAATATAAATGTTGATGTTTTGGGATGTCTTTACGTCCTTTCCTTATGTAAAACAGCACCACTAAGCACAGTGCTAATACTGTTTTTTAACCGTGGACCTGATGTTCATGGTTAACTTACTGTTGTTGTAAAATAATTGTAAGCATTAGCGTTGCTAAACAATCAGTTGGTTGCCTAGGTTGGCTGGTTGATTGCCTAGGCCTATATTGAACACCTAGAACACAATTCTATAGATTTTACATAACTAGGGAGAATAGCTGCTGACAAATTTCCCACCTCTTCATGCCATATTTAGTTCAGGCTAACACCCTTCACATCCATCTAGATACAAATTGGAGAGGCTCTGATACTGAGACACATCCAACCAGGCGCACTACCTTCCCTGCTCTCCTTTTCTGGTTTGGAGAATTATCTGCTGACATCCCTCTGTGTTTTATTTAGAGTCTAGTGCATGATGCAATAACCTGCTAATAGGTTATGGGCCCAGGCATCCCAGCAAACCCAGCAGCACCCAGGCACGTGAAAAACAGAAATCTGCAAGACAGTGAGTACAGTGTGAATACTGTATGCAAGCAGCTGAAAGATGGCAAGCAGTTCAGATGTGAAGTTTACAATTGCAAAGCTGAACAATGCCCATTACCAACTGTGGAAGTTTAAACAAGAAATGCTTTTTTAGCAAAGATGACTTTTGGCAAGTGCTAAATACAGAGAGACCCACAAACGGAGAGATGGAGGACTGGGACAGGAAAGATAGAAAGGTAAAAGCAACTATAAGCTTACTAGTGGAAGATGACCAACTTATCCAAATAAGAACAGAGAAAACAGCCAAAGTGTTAGAGAAATTAGATGTGGTGGGGTTATTGAAAGCTCATTCTTCCAAGGCCATAAATCTGTTGTCCTTGAAGTTGGTGGCTAACACACGCTGAGTGCCAGACTGTCGCTACACCTGTGTTTTTAATTGGACAAAACCAGTTATAAATCACTTTAATGAACATATAGAAATTCTAGGAATAATTAAAGGATCACTAAAGGAATTTATTGTTTTAGCTAAATAGCTTCCTTTACCTTACTGCAGTACTGGTTTCATGTCCTTATTGTTCGTTTTTGCTTTGAAGTTGCTGTAATTCTGCTGTGATCTCCACACTTCCTGGTTGTGTGGCTCCTTATAACCACAGTACTGGGAGCTTTTCACGGTGGTCTAAGCTGTCATTACTGTGTGGTAAGTGAAACTCCTGCGCTGTGTTGGATAAGTGAATTAAAAAGGGGGGGGGGAAGGGTCACAAATGATGAATGTGGGTGTGTATACTGCAGCAAACAAAAAAGGTCTATCCTATTTAGACAAATTAATAATGCAAAAAACGTGATGTCTGCGCTGTGAAGTGGTACTGATGGAAAGGCAGTTAGGAGGGGGGAAGGGCCGTGAAGGGGGGCGAGGGCACAGATAGGCCCGCGGGGCAGGGAAGTGGGGAAGTGCAATGTACGAACACAATGGAAAAAAACAACCTGCAAATTGGTGACTAAGTGAATGAGTACAAAAATGCACAAATTAAAAAATAAATAAATAAGAGAATTCAGTAAATGCACATGACAGTCCCAATTTCACATCAAAAGGAAAACCAGAAATCCAAGTGAAACTGAAAAATGGATAAGTGAATGGATAGTCTAGAGTGGAAATTCCAAAACAAGATCCGTGAAGATACACAGCGCAGCGAATCCCAAAAATGTGCAGCCCACACTGTTTGTGATCCAAGCAGCTTACCTCATATCTGTCACATAAAGCCAAATCAATATACAGAACATCAACCTCTCAGTGGATGGATATCTTCCTGGGATGTAAATAGATGAATCTGGTAGATTTCAGTCTTGGGCCGTGCATGTGGGAGATACAAATGAAGATACTATAGTGTAGTCCTGTCACCACTAAGGAACCTCTGTCTAGGTAGGTGGATGTAAACTTACACTGTGTATTAAGAAAGGGTACCTATCTCCACGAGTGCCGAACTCGTCTGAAACTCGTGTTCGTCACGTCACGTGACTTCATCCCCTGATGAAGTCACGTGACGTGACGAACACGCGTCGGGACTAGAGCACTGGATTGGTTTGCAGCACCCGACGGACGGTAGTACGAGCGCGGCGCTCGTGGATGTTTTGACCGCCTCAAAGACTGCTCCATGTGAGTTTTAGATGTTTTTAGCCTCATTTTAATAAAACTATTTGTACGTTATCACGCGATGTGCCCCCCTCCTTCTCTCTCCTCTGCCCCTACCATCTCCGTGTGAGCGGCTGATTTCACTGACACCGAAGGGAGGATTTTGTGGCAAAGAGAAATTAGGATTCAGACGAGTTCGGCACTCGTGGAGATAGGCACCCTTTCTTAATACACAGTGTAAGTTTACATCACCTACCTAGACAGAGGTTCCTTAGTGGTGACAGGACTACACTATAGTATCTTCATTTGTATCTCCCACATGCACGGCCCAAGACTGAAATCTACCAGATTCATCTATTTACATCCCAGGAAGATATCCATCCACTGAGAGGTTGAAGTTCTGTATATTGATTTGGCTTTATGTGACAGATATGAGGTAAGCTGCTTGGATCACAAACGGTGTGGGCTGCACGTTTTTTGGATTCGCTGCGCTGTGTATCTTCACGGATCTTGTTTTGGAATTTCCACTCTAGACTATCCATTCACTTATCCATTTTTCAGTTTCACTTGGATTTCTGGTTTTCCGTTTGATGTGAAATTGGGACTGTCATGTGCATTTACTGAATTCTCTTATTTATTTATTTTTTAATTTGTGCATTTTTGTGTATGTACTCATTCACTTAGTCACCAATTTGCAGGTTGTTTTTTTCCATTGTGTTTGTACATTGCACTTCCCCACTTCCCTGCCCCACGGGCCTATCTGTGCCCTCGCCCCCCTTCACGGCCCTTCCCCCCTCCTAACTGCCTTTCCATCAGTACCACTTCACAGCGCAGACATCACGTTTTTTGTGTCATTACTGTGTGTCTAAAACTTAGAAGAACAAATCAGATTCATTTTAAAAACAAAACACTGCCCTGGATTTGTTTGTTTTTGTTCTGTGTGTCTCTTTAGTTCACAGGAACATGAAACCAGTTTAAAAGTGAAACTAACCTGCAGGCACATTATAGGATTGATTTTTATCTATTTGTAATCATTTTTAAAAGGAATCAGTTAACTTTTATGTCTCTATACCCTGTAAACAGTCATTTCAGCTACAAAATAGTTTTCCTTTAGTGACCCTTTAAGTTTGTCTGGTTGTAGGACAGGTGTTACATTGAAGTAGATCTTGGCAACCAATCATATCTAGGAGAGGTGGCTGAGATAACGCTTGTGAGGGTATATAAATGCAAGTTTTAAAATTGTTAGTCAGACAAGTCAGATAGGAGTTCATAAGGCTGAACTCTATGTATACTGCCCTATTGCACGGGTCATAGAGGTCAAAACCAGTGGGCAATTATCTGTTCAGATAGGCATCTATCAGGCTGACTGTTTGTCTATGCAGCCCTATTTCACGGGTGGCAAGCGGTCAGAATCAGTAGGCAAACATCTGTCCTTTTGTTGTAACTTGTCTCCTCGTGCGAGTCAATAAAGAAAACTTCTTAACTTGATCCAGAGTATGGTCTCAGGTGAATTTCTCTCACACAAAGGCATGTGGACTTCATTACAAAAACTGCATCAGCGTTCAAGTCTAAACAGAAAACAGTTTTTGCTATGTAAACTATATAAGATGAGATTAAAAAAGGGCCAGCAAATGTGTGACCACGTGAAAGTTATGCTAGAGGGGGCGTGGCCAGCAGCAGAGGCGGATGGTCGTGTAGAGCCAGAGCTCCAGAGACCCAAGCGAATCCAGCCTAATCCAGCGACTATCAGCCACGATCCAGGGCATCCCAACGCCTAACAGGACTCCCGGACACCCGAACGAGGCCATGGGCAAGCGAAAGACCGACAAAGGTCCAAAGAAATTGACGGATTTTTATCCGTCTGCGAGCACGCCTAGGCCGCAAGATGGCGCCGAGGCCTCGGACTTGCAGTTCGGCCCGCGCCGCAACGGAAGTGGGGACGCATCACCGCAACATAGAAGAGACACCTACCCTTCTCAGAACGCCAGTGGAGGATCATCGCTGGGCACATCACCCATAAGCAGTCCACAAAAGTCGACGCAGAAGAGATCCACATCCCATACATATGCAGGTGAGCCTGGGGATGGGTGCAACTCACAGAACAGTACAAGTGTATTTATTGAGCAACTAACTGAATTCCCCACTACTGGACAGCCCCTTAGTGATACCACCATGAGGGACATGCTGATCACATTAAGAGGCTCCCTGCACAAGGACATGCTAATATGTGTTAACCAACTGAAGAGGGATGTGTCTGACATAGGGGACAGAGTGTGCCACGTGGAGGACAAGATGGGAGACTTTACAACGGCCCACAATGAGCTGGTAGATGCCCATAATGACGCTGAGACTGAACTGCAGGCCATGAGAGAGAAATTAACAGACCTCGAGGACAGATCGAGACGAAATAATATTAAACTAAGAGGAGTAGAAGAAACAGTAGCTCCAGCAGACCTGCGCCATTATGTTCAGGATTTCATTGCTGCCTTACTACCCGAATCGTCTCCCACTGAGGTGATAGTAGATAGGGCACACCGCCTCCCTAAACCCAAATACCTGCCGGAGGGAATCCCTAGGGATGTCATTGCTCGCATACATTATTTTCATATCAAGGATGATCTCATGCGATTCTCCAGGAAAAACCAACCGTTGCCCGGACCATATTCCGGCATTTCGGTTTTCGCAGATCTATCTAAGCACACCATGCTCGCTCGTAAAAACCTTTCCTCCATGACTAAAATTTTTCAGAACCACAAGATTCCCTACTCATGGGGATTCCCCACTAAATTGCTCATAACAAAGGACAATCGTACCTACGCAATTACTAATATTGATGATGGAATTGCCCTGGCCAAAAAGTGGAAACTACTCCCAGAAGATGCTACAGCTTCATCTATGGAACGCAACCCCCCAAAGATAGCACCGGAGTGGCGCCAAAAATAATTTCTATATCTATGCCCTGTATCTTACATCCTATCTTATAATGCGGCTGGAATTGGGTCTCAAGGAGAAATCCCCCCCAGGGTTATAGCGAAAATGCTCGCACTTAGTGATTCCTTTCACTTTACTTGTTTTATTTTTGCATTTTTATTATTCTTTACGTTTTTTCTTTATATTTACACTACACCAAGAGACATCTGCATCTTAAGAAAATGGCCTGCAACCTCACCGAGACTCATCATCACTTCCATCCTCATGGAGAACTGGCTTTGGACACCTAAGGCAACAGCACCACCTTCAGGTACAATTAATGCATTACCACTTACTGTTAGAACCACACTGGCTAGCAAGGAGCATCCCCCTAAACAATTGACATGACTATGTCAGTGATATCTATGAATGTGCATGGTCTCAACAGCCCCTTTAAAAGGTCCTCCATGTGGAGGGAGATGGCCAGTCTCAAAGGAGATGTTATTTGTATACAGGAGACCCACTTCATGTCGTCTAAAACTCCTAAATGCTCTCATAGAGCATACCCAAACATCTTCCAGGCAAATGCGCCAGTAAAGAAAAGAGGTGTCTTAGTGGCCATCAAACATTCGGTCGCTTTTCAACTTCACAACCTTATATGTGACCCCAATGGTAGATATATTATCATGACCTGTGACCTTAACAACACCCCGTACACCTTGGTTAACCTTTATGCACCGAATAGAAGACAGCTTAAATTTCTCAACTCTGTATTTAAAAAAGTGGAAAAGGTCAAGAAAGGTTCTCTACTCGTGTGTGGAGACTTCAATGGTGTCCCAAACCAATCAATGGACTGTTCACTACCCCCAACTCAACGGAGACTGGAACTAAGCTCCTTTATTTCCAATCATAATCTATATGACACGTGGAGGTGTCTTCATGCCTCGGAAAAGGACTACACCCATTACTCATTTCCGCACCGTGCATATTCCAGAATAGACTTAGTACTATCGGACCTACCTTTACTACACAGAACGTTATCAGTATCCATTCACTCCATAACTTGGTCGGACCACGCTCCTGTGTCTATAACTTTACATGATCGAAACTCACCTTCTCCCGCATACCTATGGAGAAACAATGTGGACCTGCTGTCTAATGATGCCCAGGCAGATAAGATTGCTTTACAGTTAAAAGAATTTTTTATGTTTAATGACACTGTTGATACCAATATAGCATCCTTGTGGTGCTCGCACAAAGCCTTTAGCAGGGGTATATTGATACAGGCAGCAGCTAGGGAAAAGAGGAGGAAGGCGAAGCTGTTGAGTGGATTACTCGAGGAGCTTAAGGTGTTGGAGTGCCAACACAAACTCCAATCATCTCCCAAACTAGAAGCCAGTCTATTTACATGCAGACATAAACTCCGCATGTTCCTGATTGATGCTCACCAAAACCACCTTAGAAGAATCAAAGCGACATACTACGCACAAGGGAACAAAGCAGGGAAATTACTAGCAAAATACCTTAACAAACGCCAACAACAAGCTAAACTTCCCCACATCACAGACCCTCACTCAAATAAATTAGTGTATCATCCGACACACATAGCAAATGCATTCATGAAATATTACAGAGACCTCTACAACTTGAATACAGATCCCAACACTACACAGCCTACTGAACATAGCATTGATACATTTCTTAGTACACTCACCCTGCCTACTCTACAGGCGGATCATCTTTCCGCACTTAATGCCCCGATAACCCTTAAAGAAGTAGTGGATACCATCCAGGCCCTTCCAAATCAAAAAGCCCCGGGCACAGATGGTTTCTCCTCGGAGTACTATAAAGCCTTCTCACAAATTCTGGCTCCATATCTATGTACCCTATTCAACAGCGTTGCCTCCTCCTCCACACTACCGAAAGAAATGCTGCAAGCTACTATTGTGACCCTGCCTAAACCAGGGAAAAAACCAGACCTCCCACAGAACTTCAGGCCGATTTCACTTTTGAATACCGACCTGAAGGTCTATGCGAAAATTATTGCTAATAGGTTGGCATCTATCACGCCATACTTGGTCAAATCAGACCAAGTGGGGTTTGTTAAGGGGCGCCAAGCCCCGGATGGTACGAGGCGCCTAATTAACCTGATGCATGTTCTAGAAAAAAGACGGACCCCGGCGGTCTTCTTGGCACTGGACGCGGAGAAAGCCTTTGATAGGGTGCACTGGGGCTATCTCAGAGCTACCCTGCAAAAATTTGGACTACAAGGCAACATTCTATCGGCAATCTCTGCATTATATACCTACCCTTCGGCTAGAGTCTTCTCGTCCAGTGCCATATCTGACCAATTCTTTATTACTAACGGTACACGCCAGGGGTGTCCACTATCACCCATAATCTTCACACTCATGATGGAGCCACTGGCTGAAATCATTAGAACGACCGGATCAATCTCAGGGATATCCATAGCAGGAGAAGACCACAAAATAGGTCTTTTTGCAGACGATGTGGTCCTGACATTGACTAACCCAGCTTCCTCCCTGACAGCAGTCCAGGACATTTTGCGAAGATTCGGGGAAGTGTCGTACTATAAGCTTAACATTACCAAATCGTGTATATTACCTATTAATATATCTAAAAAACTGATTGCAAGGCTCAAGGACAGATTCCCATTCCAGTGGATGACTGATTCGCTGGCCTACCTAGGTGTCAAAATAGTTTACCCTTCCGCACGTATTTACGACATTAATTATAATTCCCTTCTTCAGACCATTAAAACAGACTTAGCACATATAGAGACCTTAGAACTATCGTGGATAGGAAGAATAGCTGCATTAAAAATGACCTTACTACCGAAAATTATATACTATTTTAGAACTATTCCCTCCGCAGTACCAGACTCATTCTTTTTGACAGTAGATAAAATGTTTCGTAAGCTTATCTGGCAAAGCAAGATCCCTAAGATCACATTCTCTACGCTCCAACGACATAGAAACATGGGGGGAATGGGATTCCCGAACTTACGGAACTATTATAGAGCAGCAATCTTGGACCAAATGAAAGCATGGTTTGATCCTAGCTTGTCCAAACTGTGGGTCAGGATTGAGAAAGCAACTATTAAAGGTAGGGATCTACCTTCCCTTTTATTAGCCAAACTGACAAAATTACCTTTGACACACTGCACATCACCCTCAATAGCAGCTACGCTTTCTGTATGGGGAGATATCCAACCTAATATAGATGTATCGACTAAAAATAAACGCACGATCACTGACATCCTGACAGTAGAACACCTAATCCCGGAAATACGGACTGCATCCTGGAAAATAAAACAATTAACGACTGTCCAGGAAGTATTGACAAGCAACCCAGACGTACAGACATACTCCTATACACAACTGAAACACTTTCAAAAGACACACTCGACGACGCATTACGACCTTCCAACTGACGTATGGACCTACCTCACTACAAAGCATGATAGACCGAAGGGTATATCTTGGTTCTACTCCCTCCTACAGTATTCCAGAACCCCCTCCAAGACATCTCACATGATCAATTGGGAAAGGGACTGGGGCACTACATTCTCCATAGGAGAATGGAACGCCGCGATTCGCCTAACATATAAGTATACCCACTGTACAAACCACTGGGACAACATGTTGAAGATATTACATAGGGCATATCTCACCCCAGTCAGACTATCAATGATCTTTCCATCAGAATCACAACTTTGCTGGAGACTTTGCGGATCTAGGGGACACATTACTCATATATTGTGGGACTGTAGAATAATACGTAATTTTTGGACAGAAGTCTTCCAGCTGGTCTCCTCTATCGCTGGGCATATCGTTCGCCCCAATCCACCTTTGGCCCTCCTTAACATCAACGCTTTAGGTATCCCACCCCAAATGAGGTACATGTCCACACACATTTTCATAGCAGCCCGTTTAACTATCACCTCTAAATGGAAGTCGGTACAGGTGCCAAAAATTGATGAGGTCATACAAAGGGTATCTACCCAATACTCTTATGAAAAGTATTTTGCTATTCAATCAAACCAGTTCCAATCTTTCAAAGACCAATGGTTACCTTGGAGCATTAAATATCCCGTGTGACGAGTTTTTCTCATCCTTAACTTTCCATTAAAAAATGGCAGATCTCACTTGGTGTAAAAACTAGCATTCATATGAGCTAGTAATATTTTATTTTTTTTTATTCCGTTTTACCTCAACATTTTGTTTTGTATTTTGTTTTGTGTTATTTCCTTTATTCAGTACTTCAGAATGTTGAGTCCTGTTGGACTCCTTTAGCAGTTTTCTGTGTTACTGCAGAATATAAGGCGGGGGACTGGTACCCACCCGGGACCCGTCTTCCTGTGGCGGAGGCCTGGAATGGGTGGATGTCGCCCGTCTACAGATATAGAGGTATGTGCAATGGCGTAGTGGAATGCAAATGCCAGTTGTAATGTACAGATCATATAGATATACTCCTATATGGGGGACCGTGGCTCCACATTGTGTAGTAGGATGCGCGGCCCCCGACATGCAACTCTTCCTTTATTTTGTACTAAGACATGACAGTCTATTATGTAACATTATCTCCACAAACCAATGTTATATGCGATTTGTAATCAAGAACTGTGTATTTGCCTACCTCTGTATGTGACATGACTTTAATTAATAAAAACAATTGCAAAGAAAGTTATGCTAGAGATCATAGAGCAGCTATGTGCCATTGGAGAGGACATCAAAGATAACCATATTCTTACCCTGCTCCAATTCAGCTTTCCAGAGACATATGCTGCTTTCAGTAATGCTCTAGAAACCAGACCCGATCAGGAGCTGACACTGGCATATGTTAAAGGCAAATTAATTGATGAATATGACAGAAGGAAAGAAAATATGTACCATGATGAGAAAAGCTCTTAAGATGTATAAAGGCACAAAGCATGACAAAGAAGGCAGAGCCTGTTTTCACTGTGGAAGGACTGGTCACTTAAAAAAGGGCTACTGTATCTGTTAAGGCAAGCAGCAAAAGCTAGAGCTATCCACAAAAGAAAGTATCAAAGCAATTACAAAGGAAACAGCAGACACATTATGAAGTGGCACCTTTAAAGTAATATAGAGCCGGAAGGCACATGGTTGGTGCATAGACTCAAGTGCAACAAGTCACATGACTAGCGATGAGACCTTCTTCACAAACACTGATTACAGTGCAAATGTTTTTCTAACAAACGGGAAAAGCATCACATTAGAAGGTAAAGGCCAGGGCTTCCTGAACTGCATTACACCACAAGGAGGTAAGCACAGTATCCTTGTAAAGAAAAAAAAAAAAAACAAGCAGCGCCAAACTAAGTGCAGTAGTGTTATCACACGTTTTAATTTTAGTAGAAATGCACGCACTCTGAGTAGAATAAAATCAGGCATTATCATGATGTGCCCACTTTTATAGTAGCATTTCTACTAAAATGAAAAACGTGTGGTTACACTACTGAACTTAGGTTGGCGCTGCTTGTTATCTTTCTTTTGTATTTCTCCTAAAGGTTTTTCTACCCTTCAGCATGCTGCATCCTTTTTTGTGTCAGTTACATTTCCCTGTGGTAAAATACCCAGGCTACAGGCTCTCCCATTTTTCAAGGAACTGAATTCTCACCAGGAGTCACTTTTCAATTAACTGTTCACTGACTCTCTGCTGCTAATTTTAACTGTGTTCCCATCCCTGGACACTGTTAACCCCTTCCCTTCCACCCTGTTAACAACACAGCTTTGCCTACAGCTGACGCTCATAGCGCAACAATCAAAAAAGTGAAAAGTCTTGCAAACAATGGTCTCACAGTTAAAGGAACACAAAAGCTTCGTTTTTTATTAGATCAATTGATTGCTGTAAGCTAGAGCATTTAAATATCACTTACCTCGTTTTTCCTTTTGACCTCCAAAATACAGTAATCCAGGTTTGAAAATGCCATTTCCTGTCTCTCCTCTTCTTGCTTTCCACCAGCATCTGAGCTGTTTTGCATGGTGGAAATCAGAATTGTTGTGGATTAATTAATTTCCCTGACACAATTTTTTAGAGAGGAACCCATCCTGCTGTTTGATTCAAATTAATAAGGTGAAATATGTGGACCAGACAAAAAGATTCACATGCTCACCTTCCAACGTTCAACAGCCAAGAGAGGACCTGAGCTATGGCCCCCACAGTTTTATTAAAAACATAGAATCACAAAACATGCATTGATTGGTTCACATCATACACCCATACCCACTAATCCTCCCAATCACCCACTCTACCCTCCTCCCCTGTGTGGCTTGTCATTGGCATGAAGCTTCTCATTGGTCAGTTCACATAAAAGGGTGGTTTCTCCTTGGAAGTCCATTTTTGGGCATGCACACACACCCTTCTTGTCATGTGGCATAAAGTCCCCTCGTGTCTTTTATTCAGACTCATTCGCCATCTTACATAGAATTCCTTTGGTGGGGTGAAGAGAAGGGGGAGGGAAGGTTGAAGTCCATATCTGCCTTCTCTCCACAAAAAGGCTTGGAATGTGAAGCTGAAGGGAAATGTAATAGGGGGATGGTTTCTTCTCACATTTGTAACATGAGGGAAAAAATGGAGAGGAAATGGCTTCTGAACAAACAGCTCTCATTTGTATTTTCAATGCTGAGTTCATTACTTTAAAACAATATCTGATATCTGACAAATCTTATCAAGGAACATAAGCAGTATTGATCATTCCCATACATACATATGCATAATGCGTATGAAACAAATAAACAGTATGAGGAATATAGAAAAGAGAAACATTTCAGTGATTCTAATAAAATAATTAAAAAATGAGTCTTAACATAAAATAGGCATATTATTATAATCTATCACAGAATGTGCTCACCCCCTCCCTATGACTACAGCCCTGCGTGAAGATGCTTTTTTATCCCTCACAGGCATGGAGGCTAAGCCTAATGGGAACTGTAGTTCCCATTAGGCTGTGATGTAGCAAGAATGAATGTGCACCGCAAACCAGGAAGTCAGTGAGAATAATTAATCAGGAGTGACGGAGGTGAATAAAACAGCTCGATTTCAACAGGTATCAAACTAGTTATAATGCAAAACATTACTTTTTACTTTATCAGCTACTGTCAGACTTTAATTTAAGAGGAAAATATTTTTGTCTTTACAACCCCTTTAAACTCCAAGATGATGAATGCACAATTCACAATAATAAGTGATGCCTCACAAAAGGAAAACTGGATGATCACCTTTACAAGCTCATCACCACAGACCAGCAAGCCAATATAGTCTGTAATGACCTACACAGCAAATGTATTCACTTATGGCATCGACAGCTGGGGCACAGGAGTCCAGAAGCTATGCAGGACATTACAAAGAGAGGTTTATGAGAAGATTTGGCAATAATGAATTGCAAAGTGCTCATGAAATGAGGGGGCATTGTCATGTTGAAGCAAAAGCCACACGTGCTCTCCTTCCACAGTGTTCTCAAAGAAAAAACACTTGCCCCCCGCAGTTCATACACAGTGACATATGCAGGCCAATGTGAAAACTCCCACGTCAGGTGGGAACAGATATCTACTGACTTTCATTGATGACTATTCCAGATACACAACCACTTATCTGAAACACAAGAATGAAACATCAGAGAAACTTCAAGAGTACGTTGCCATGTCTAGTAACAAATTCCAAAGGAAACCAGGAATAATATGCACTGACAATGAGGGAGAATACATAAGTAAATAAGTGGCCTCATACCTGAAGAGACAAGGAATAGTACACCAGACAACTGCACCATACACTCCTGAACAAAACAGGGTAGCAGAAAGGAAAAATCACACTCTTAGGCCGGGTACTCACGACCAAACATGTATGGTGAAAGCGGTCTGTCGGACCGTTTTCACCATACATGTCTGCCAGAGGGCTTCTGTACGATGGTTGTACACACCATCGTACAGAAGTCCGCGCGTAAACAATACGCGGGGCGTGTCCGCGGTGTCGCCGCGTCGATGACGCGGTGTCGCCGCGACAATGACGCAGCGACGTGGGCGGCCCGCCTTTAAAATGTCCGAGCGGGCAGGATTCCAGCGGACTGTTTTAAAACAAGTCCAGGAATATTTGTCCGCTGGGAAAAGGCCCGGCGGGCAAATGTTTGCTGGAATTCGGCCCGCTCGCGCCCACACACGACCAAACATGTCTGCTGAAACTGGCCTGCGGACCAGTTTCAGCAGACATGTTTGGTCGTGAGTACGGGGCCTTATAGAAATGGCCAGGTGCATGTTGTTGTATGCTAACCTACCTCACAAGTACTGGGGAGGAGCACATGACTGAAACCTACCTATAGGACAGACTACCCTCAAGAGTCATTAAAAGTACTCCATCCGAAATGTGGCATGGATCAAAGCCTAGCATAGGGCACATGAGAGTGTTTGGATGTAAAGCTAATGCCTATATTCCAAGTGAAAAGCGATCCAAGCTGGAGAAGAGAGCCATAGAGGGCATTCTAGTAGGCTACAGCGAGCCAACAAAGGGTTACAGAATCCTACACCCAAAGACTTACAAATTGACAATAAGGCCGGGTACTAACGAGCAAACATGTACGATGAAACCGGTCCGTCGGACCGTTTTCACCGTACATGTCTGCCAGAGGGCTTCTGTACGATGGCTGTACTAACCATCGTACAGAAGTCCGCGCGTAAACAATACGCGGGGCGTGTCTGCGTCGTCGCCGCGACGATGACGCGGCGATGACGTGGCGACGTGGGCGGGCCTGCCATTTAAAGGCTTTCACGCATGCGTCAAAGTCATTCGACGCATGCGAGGGACGGCGGGCGCTCAGACATGTACGGTAGGTCTGTACTGACGACCGTACATGTCCGAGCGGGCAGGATTCCAGCGGACGGTTTTAAAACACGTCCAGGAATATTTGTCTGCTGGGAAAAGGCCCGGCGGGCAAATGTTTGCTGGAATTCGGCCCGCTCGCGCCTACACACGACCGAACATGTATGCTGAAACTGGTCCGCGGACCAGTTTCAGCATACATGTTTGGTCGTGTGTACGGGGCCTAAGTCATAGTATTTATTTTGATGAGAGCCCATCATCAGACACACAGATCCCTCAAAGCTGTGAAGTGAATATGCAAAGCAAACCACAAGAAAAGGTGGTCAACCTGTGCAGGAGTCAGAACAAGAGGTGGAACTCACATTGCCTAAATCAAGTTCCCCACCAGATCCTGCTGAACGGCCTGTTACAAGATCCACTCGGACTACAAAGGGGGTAGCACCCGCAAGCTGTCATATGTCACATGTTACCACTGTGACAAGACCAGACATAGTCGCAGCAGTGGACATACTATGCAGGAAAGTCTCAGCTCCCTGTCAGCGTGACTGGAACGCAGTAAAAAGAGTAATGCAATACCTCAAAGGAACAATTCAGATGAAGTTACGGTTACCAGCAACATCCAATCCAAAACTGGTCGGATATAAGGATGCTGAATGCACATACCGCGAATCCACAAGTTAATTCATTTTCTAGTATGGGGTAGGACCATAAGTTGGTCTAGCCGAAAGCAAGCAACTGACGCTCTATCTTCAACTGAAGTAGGGTACATTGTAGCAGAACACCCATGTCAAGAAGTGATATGAATTTGTCAACTTTTTTTGGACCATAGGATAGACATGTCTAAACCAATTCCTATTTTTGAAGACAACCAGGGTTGTATAAAGCTTACGCATTCAGAAAGGGTCAATCCTAGGACCAAACACATCGATGTCAAGTATCAACTACTGAGGGACAATCAAGAGCAAGGTGTTATTGACATTCAATACTGCCCATCAGAGGAGATGACGGCTGATGCACTCACCAAGCCTTTATTGAAGGAACGTCATAGTTATTTCCAGAAGGAGTTGAATATAGTTACATAGTTACATAGTTAGTCAGGTTGAAAAAAGACACAAGTCCATCCAGTTCAACCACAAAAAACAAAAAAAACTAAATAAAAAACACAGTACAATCCTATACACCCAACTCCATACCCACAGTTGATCCAGAGGAAGGCAAAAAACCCCAGCAGAGCATGATCCAATTTGCTACAGCAGGGGAAAAAATTCCTTCCTGATCCCCCAAGAGGCAATCGGATTTACCCTGGATCAACTTTACCTATAAATCTTAGTACTCGGTTATTTTATGTACATTTAGGAAAGTATCCAGGCCTTTCTTGAAGCAATCTACTGAGCTGGCCCGAACCACCTCTGGAGGGAGTCTGTTCCACATTTTCACAGCTCTTACTGTGAAAAAACCTTTCCGTATTTGGAGGTAAAATCTCTTTTCCTCTAGACGTAAAGAGTGCCCCCTTGTCCTCAGTGTTGACCGTAAAGTGAATAACTCAACACCAAGTTCACTGTATGGACCTCTTATATATTTGTACATGTTGATCATATCCCCCCTTATTCTCCTCTTCTCAAGAGTGAATAGATTTAGTTATTCTAATCTTTCCTCATAGCTGAGCTCCTCCATGCCTCTTATCAGTTTGGTTGCCCTTCTCTGCACTTTCTCCAGTTCTCCGATATCCTTTTTGAGAACTGGGGCCCAAAACTGAACTGCATATTCCAGATGAGGTCTTACTAATGATTTGTACAGGGGCAAAATTATATCTCTGTCTCTGGAGTCCATACCTCTCTTAATACAAGAAAGGACTTTGCTCGCTTTGGAAACCGCAGCTTGGCATTGCATGTTATTATTGAGCTTATGATCTACCAAGACCCCCAGATCCTTCTCCACTACAGATCCCCCCAGTTGTACTCCCCCTAGCATGTATGATGCATGCATATTCTTATTCCCTAAGTGCATAACTTTACATTTATCATCAACATTAAACCTCATCTGCCACTCAGTCGCCCAATGAGACAGAGTATTGAGGTCGGTTTGTAAATTGGCGACATCCTCCAAGGACGTTATTCCACTGCATAGCTTGGTGTCATCTGCAAAGACAGAAATGTTACTTTTGATCTCAGACCCAATATCATTTATAAATATATTGAAAAGTAAGGGTCCCAGCACTGAACCTTGGGGTACACCACTGATAACCTTGGACCATTCAGAGTAAGAATCATTAACCATGACTCTCTGAATTCTGTCTTTCAGACAGTTTTCTATCCATTTACAAACTGATATTTCCAATCCTGTAGACTTTACCTTACACATGGGCCGTGTGTGCGGAACTGTATCGAACGCTTTTGCAAAATCCAAATATATCACGTCCACAGCCACACCTCTGTCCAGGGTTTTACTTACCTCTTCATAAAAGGAAATCAGGTTTGTCTGACAACTTCTGTCTTTCATGAATCCATGTTGTCTGCTGCTTAAATAGTTTGTTTCCAGCAAGAACTCATCCATGTGGTCTTTTATTAAACGTTCCAGTATCTTCCCAACTATAGAAGTTAGACTAACAGGTATATAGTTACTTGGTAAAGACTTTGTTCCCTTTTTAAATATGGGCACCACGTTGGCCCTGCGCCAATCCAGTGGTACTATTCCTGTCATTAATGAGTCCCTAAATATTAGATACAATGGCTTTGAAATGACAGAGCTCAACTCACCTAGGATCCGTGGGTGGATGCCATCAGGTCCAGGTGCTTTATCCACCTTTATTCTGTCTAAATATTTCTGGACCATATCACTTTTGAGCCATTGTGGATTTGGGGCTGTGTCACTCCCACCCCCATTTTGGACATGAGCTCCCCCATGCTCCATTGTATATACAGAGCTGAAGAAAGCATTTAATACATTTGCCTTCTCTTTGTCCCCAGTCACCCACTCTAGATTATTTTGTAAGGGGCCTACATGCTCAGACTTCACCTTTTTACTATTAATATATTTAAAGATTTTTTTGGGGTTTGTCCTACTATCTTTTGCAGTCGTTCATTTTGAATTTTTGCATCCTTGATTTCCTTTTTACATATCCTGTTATATTCTTTGTAATATTTAAACAACACTAGTGTTCCTTCATTTTTATATTTTTTAAAAGCTACTTTCTTATTGTTTATAGCTTTCTTAACTTTGACCGTGAGACACATAGGTTTTATTTTTAGCCTTTTAAACTTATTGCCCATGGGAACATTGCAGTGAGGTTCCACACAGTCTTTTTGAAGAATTCCCATTTCTGTTCTGTGTTCATCGGTGCCAATAGTCCCTCCCAGTCCAAGTCCTGGAGAGCAGCCCTCATCCTTGGAACATTTGCTCTCTTGAAATTGAGTGTTTTTATCTTTCCTGTATGTATTTCTTGCTTATAGTTAACATTAAATGAAATCATGTTATGATCACTGCTACCCAGGTGTTCCTTTATCTGAACATTAGTAATAAGCTCTGCATGGTTTGAGATTATCAGATCCAACAGAGCATCATTCCTAGTTGGGGCCTCAATAAACTGCACCATAAAATTGTCCTGCAATAGGTTTTTAAATTTTTGTCCTTTAACTGTCCCAGAAGTGCCATTAATCCAGTCAATTTCTGGGTAGTTAAAATCCCCCATTATTATCACCGTCCCAGCCCTTGCAGCCCTTTCCATCTGTGCAAGGAGCTGAGTCTCTACCTCCTCATTATATAATTTGATAATTTGATAATTTTGATAATTTGATAATTATATATATATAATTTGATAAATTACATGCTGTTGAGAAGGGGTGTTGAAAGAACAACAGCATGTAATGTAAATTACTGTGAACTAAATACTGTATGCATTATACCTATATATGCAGCAGGTGGCGCTGTCATATTATAGTTGTAGCGCTACCCCCTCAGGAGCCGCTGGTTGTTGTTGGGATCTGCGTATTAAGTTACCTCAGTGTTGTCTAAGGGTGAAGCTGATGAATAGAATAGTGAGCGAATGTCCAGTCAATGAAGGAAAGTTTTCAAATGCTTTATTTCAGGCCCAACATAGTCAACAGCAACATGGAGTAGGAAGGAATGGTTGATGAAGCGATAGAGAACTCTGCGGTATCAGGCCTGTATATGAACAAGAGCAATCCTGCTCTCAGTAGTACAGTAGTAATAATCACAGCTCGTCGCCACTCTAGCCAGCGTGGATGAAGTGCCCTCCGGACAGACTTCTGCCACAAGCCTGGCAGCCGAAGTGTCACTTAGTGTTGCTGGGAGGAACAGGCCTCTGCCACAGACCTGGCTCTAGGGCCTCTGCCACAGGCCTAGTACTTAAATGAGCTAAATGGACGGATGGAGCAAATCCTCCCAGTAGATTAAGCATAGGTCACCGGATGACAGCAAAGTGTACCTGTCAGCATTCCGGTCACCGGATCCCTGATGGTTCGTTCAAGCCCTGTTGGACAACCTGCCTCCGGGTTCTCCTCAAGCCGACCCCCCATCGAACGGCACCCAGCCTGGGATCATCTTAGTAAAGCGGGGGACCCAGTAAGTCACTGGGGCCCCTCTCAGCAACATTGATCTCCACGTAGAATGTGACCCCGGCCTGGAAGGCCATCGCTGGGGTCCGTTGGATGCGCACACCCTGAAGGTGGGTGCCGCACCTGGAACCCGCGAAGGACCCCACCAAATGGCGTCTGCCACAGATATATCCTCCCCCAGCATGCCCTGCAAGGGAAAACTCCTCTAATTGTCAGCTGGGGAAAAGCAGCTCTGCCAGAACTCCTCCAGCGCCACCTGTCTCCCAGGGGTGGGAACAGCACCCCTGGAGCACAGACTGACCCACAGGATAGTTCAGAAATGACAGCAGCCTAATTTAGCAAATTGTGAATGGACCAAAATAACTCTCCCATTCCCCACTAACTTTAGCGTAGTGCCCATACTGAAATTAAGGGGGCGCTACATACTCCCCCCACTGTCCCCAGTGTCCTAAGGCATTCAAGCCTGAATTCCAGCCTGATACCTGCTAAACAGTATAGGAAAAGGAGGAAAAGAAGAAAGAACAGAATTTCAAAACATTGTATTACAATATTGACATCATTTAAATAACAGAAGACATACAAACATATCTATCTAGCTGCCCATTCTCCGCAGTGTTGATAGTAGGTGGGTCCAGAAAACCTGCATAGGAAAAATGCAAAAGGCATACAAGGGTTGGGAACAGCACCCCTGGAGCGCAGACTGACCCACAGGATAGTTCAGGAATGACAGCAGCCTAATTTAGCAAATTGTGAATGGGAGCAAAATAACTCACCCATTCCCCACTAACTTTAGCGTAGTGCCCATACTGAAAGTAAGGGGGCGCTACATAGTGTCATAGTATGAAAATAAATATCAGAAGTTTTGAGCAACCCCCTGATCCCAGCGCTCAAAAGTAAATTTAAACCCGCACGTCTAGCAGCTGTTATAAATACAACAATATAGAAGAATATGCAAGAACAGAAATAGTCAAGCATTAACAGCGCTTCTGAATAAATATTAAAACATATTTAGTAAAGTCATATTACATACATTGCAGTCTATATATAAAGCTGAATTTCCTATCATACAGCCTCAAAAATCATTCAATATCCACTATATACCGTGTTTATCTTCCTATAGCGCACACCGGCGTATAGCGTGCACCCCCAACCTAGAATGTAAATTTCAGGGAAAAAAAGAAAATACTTACAGTTTGAATGCCCCTCGTCGGTGTCTTGCCCAGCATCCATCGGCGGCCTTGTCCGGTCCGGCGTCTGTCTGCGTCCTTGGTGGTGTCCTCCCCGCTTCTCCCGTGCTGTTTTTGAGCCGATCCCCACTTCCTGCGCTGTGTTTGAACGCCGCCGCCGACATATACTGAGCGCAGTACCCTCGGGCACGCTCGGCCACGCTCGGCTCCTCTCGCATAAAGGCTAGGAGGCGGCACAGGGCATGACCGCGAATGGAGCCGAGACTGGCCGAGTGTACCCGAGTGTACTGCGCTCGGTATATGTCAGCGGCGGCGTTCAAACACAGCCCGGGACGCGGGTATCGGCGTATATAGCGCACCCACGATTTCCCCCTGATTTTAAGGGGAAAAAAGTGAGCGGTATATGCCGATAAATACGGTAATATAGGAACACCAACAAGAGGGATAATACAGCAGAAGACCTGCTCCTCTTAAGAGAAATGTCCAGTTAATATAAATGATAAAATTCAGCAGTGGTATAAATTCCTTGATGTGATACTGGAGTTAAATAGGCATCAATCGAAGGTGCACCATCACAGAATCACTGTGTATTCACCCCTATGTGAGTATGCTTACCAGAGCTAAGATCAAACAATGCCTGTAAGATCCTTTACAGAGCCTGTCAGCGCCGTCTTCAGAGGACAGAGTGACGAAACGCGTCAGGTAGTGACCATGCAACTTACCTGGCTCTCTAAGCTAAACGTTATCCCGAGACTCATCCAAGTGGGAGGTTCGTGCTGAGCTGAGGGGATCAGCTGATTAAGCCTAAACTGAGGAAAAATACATTTTTATATATTTTTTGGGGATATTTATTATAGCAAAAAGTAAAAAATATTGAATTTGCAAAAAATAAAAAACCACAGAGGTGATCAAATACCACCAAAAGAAAGCTCTATTTGTGGGGAAAAAAGGACGTCAATCTTGTTTAAAGCGTTGCAGTGCTGAATCGCAAAAAGTGGCTTGGTCATTTGACAGCCAAATTATTATTATTATACACCATTTATATAGCGCCAACAGTTTACGCAGCGCTTTACAATATAAAAGGGAGACTATACAGTTACAATACAATAAAATACAAGAGGATTAAAAGGGCCCTGCTCAGAAGAGCTTACAATATAATAGGGTGGGGCAGGTGATAGGCTTCCCTGAGGAGGTGAGTTTTCAGGGATCGCCTGAAGGTAGCAAGAGTAGGGGATAGCCGGACAGGTTGAGGTAGTGAGTTCCAGAGGATGGGAGATGCTCTGGAGAAATCCTGGAGACGAGCATGGGAGGAGGAGATAAGAGAGCTTGACAGTAGGAGGTCTTGAGAAGAGCGGAGAGAACGGTTTGGGATATGCCAAATGGTCCGGGGCTGAAGTGGTTAAAAACATGAGCTAATTGGCATCTCTCTGTGTGTGTTTATTAACCACTTCTGTACCGTAGGACGTCATATTATGTCCTGGACTTCAGTGGGGGATATCTGAATAATGCCTGCAGCTACAGGCATCATTCAGATATCCTTTTTTTCAGGCAGCGATTCTGCGCACCATAAGAATGATCATAGTGGCGGCTCTGCCGATTGATCGTTCTTACAGGTGGCAAGTGGGGACATCCCCCTCCCACCGCTATCCAGTGCTTCTCCGGGGTCTCCCGTGCCATCGGATTCCCAGAGAACGAATCAGCCACCGCCAAATGAAGAACATAGAGATTTCCGGTGACCAGATGGTCACCGGTCATCTCTATCACCGTCGGAGGCCTGGGTGCGATGTTATGACGTCACACCCGGGTACCCGAAAGTAAACAAAGACGCAATCGCGGCTGAAAGCTTGAGATCTGTGAATTTTTTTTCACGATCTCATGCTTTCCAGCCTGGAGGAGAGATGCGGGGTCTTATTGACCCTGCATCTCTTCATAAAGAGGACCTGTCACACACTATTCCTATTACAAGGGATGTTTACATTCCTTGTAATAGGAATAAAAGATGTGAAAAAAAAAATAATTAAGTAAAATAAAAAAATATATATAAAAACTAAATTTAAAACGCCCCTGTGCCCAGTAGTAGTGTTGCTCACGAATATTCGCATTGCGAATATTCGACTCGAATATAGCATATTCGAGAAATCGCGCTATATTTCGAAATTCGCGGTGAATATTCGCAATTCCGAATATTCGATTTTTTACAATTTTTTTTTTGAATCAGATCACATCCTAGATATCTCCATCGACGTCTAAAAGCATTGCTGGTATCATTAGAGACCCTGGGCCGAGTAGCTGAAGCGTTCATTGAATTTTCCAGAAAGATCGCAATGCGATTATTCGGCAAACGCAATATCGCGCGATTATTTTCCTCGCCCCGATCTTCCGCATCAGAGCGATTTTTACAGTTTCATTTTTAAAACAGATCACATCCTAGTGATCTCCATAGACGTCTGAAAGCATTGCTGGTATGATTAGAGCCATTGGGCCGAGTAGCTGAAGCGATCATTTTATATTGCCGAATATTCGCAATGCGAATATTCGGCAATAGGAATATTGCGCGATTATTTGCTCCGCCCTTTTGCATCAGAGCCAATCAGAGTTCTCCTTCCACACTCGTCACAGGTTAGCAACCAATAGGAACCTGCCTGCATGGACATTATATAAGCTCACTCCCAGCACCATTTCATTGCAGATTCAGAAGCTGGCTATAGAGTGTGGAGGCTGTTTCTGTGTTCCTGGTTTCCTGTGTCTTTGTTCTTGATTGATTTAGATCATCACCAGCATTGCTATTTAGTGATTCCAGTGGATCTTTTCCAGTATATCAACTGCTTTTTTCAAAGCAATAGACCCAAGAGCTTTTTTCAAAGCTACGTTTTGTGCTGTTTTGTGCTGTTTTTTTCATTTGTGTTACTGTTTGATCCTGCAATCCTCCCTGTTCAGTTATATTTGCAAGAGATTTCAGAACACATATTGATCTGAGCTTTATAAAAGAGCTTTTCTAAAAGCTAAGTTTTGTTCATCTTGTGTTACTGTTAGATCTTGCAGGTTCGCTGTTCAGTGATATTTGATAGGCATCTCAGTTCAAATTTTGTTTAGTTTTCCCTAAAGAGCTTTTATAAAAGCTAAGTTTTGTGTTCAGTTTAGTTAAATTTTGTGTAGTAAGTGTACACACTGTTAGTGTACATTTATTTCATCTAGCTTAGCTTAGTGTGTGTTTAGTGTCTGTGTTTTGTGTTTAAAAAAAAAAAAAAAAAAAAAGTTAGTGTTTGTTTAGTGCTTTTTTTTTTTTCTTTAATTTTGTAGTCCTTGTCTGGTGTACTACTTTTCTTATAGTTTAGTAGCTGTCTGTGTACGTCTTTGTCTGCGTGCCTGTCTTGTAAAAAAAACACAAAAACACATTTTGTTCACATTTTCCCCCCCAATAAAGTTTAACCCCCCCACACACATATCAGCAATAATGAGCGGCATCCGTGGCCGTGGCAGCAGGGGTAGGGGAGTTACTCCCAGTGCTGGATCGCTGCCAGCACGGGGTACCTCTCGTGCCCCTACTAGTGGTAGAGGATCGGGTGCAAGGGGAGTACGCCTGATCCGGGAGTTCTTCCCATCGGGCAGCCGCCCGATATTGCCATCTCAGGCTCAAGTAGTGGTGGACTACATGGGGCACAGCAGTGCCACTGAGTCGTCGGTCCCGACTCACAGTAGTACCACCATTACACCGTTGCCTGTACTACCCCCCCCCAGCCCCCAAGAGTCCAGCATCTTACTGTTCGACAGCGACAGTGATAGGGATCTCTTGGGGGAGGCCATGCATCAGGCAGACCTCCAGCTCTGTCCTGATGGTCAGGACCTTTTTGAAGGGATGGATGAGGAGGATGGGATACCTGCTGGCAGTATCCCAGAGACATCCCTTCAAACTGGTGCTGCTGTTTTGGTGCAGGAAACAGCAGCACCTAGTCAGACCCAGGCGTGGGTGAGGGGACAGCGGAGCCAGGCTAGAGGCTCCATGTCACGTGGTTCCCTCAGACCAACACATCTCAGCCCTTGGTCTGACATCTCTGGGGGCGAAGAGGGTGACCCATCATGGTTGCCATCTGACGCGTCGGCTCACTACGTCAGTGACGACGGGGAAGGTAGGCACCCTGGTGAAACGGTGCGCCAGGTCACCACCAGGGAGACCATCGTCAGGGTCTCCACTGGTGATGGCAGCAGGAGGTGTCAGGAGGAGGAGCAGCAGCAGCAGCAGCAGCAGCAGGCAGCTCCACCTGTGCGCACCGAATCCCAGCAGGTGCAAGTAAGCGTCACCCCATCTGACAGGAGGGCGGTGCTGAAGTCACCTGTCTGGAATTTCTTTACCCTGGTGGCAGACAACCCTACCGTGGCCATCTGCCGGATTTGTAAAGTGAGGGTGAAGAGAGGGAAGTGTTTGGCTCGGGTGGGTACCACAGCCCTGAACCAGCACCTGAGGATAAACCACTGGGCGTTGTATGAAGAGATGAAGCGTGGTGGTGGTAGCAGCGCCACCACCACACGTGAGCAGGGTACAGCAGCCCCTGCCACATCTTCATCTGTTTCCAGCAGGTCATGCCCCCCCGCTCCCTCTAGTAGAGGTACTGGTACCGGCAGCCAGACCTCTACTTCCACAGCACCCTCCACGTCTGTGTCCCGCACTGCCGTCCGGCGCCAGGCGTCGATTTCAGACGCCTTTGACCGCACCACTCCCTTCCCCCCTGGAGACCGACGTGTGCGTTCCCTCAATGGGCTCCTGGCAAGGGTTATTGCCCAACATCTGCTGCCCTTCAACATAGTTGACAGCAACCCCTTCAGGCAGATGTTGGAGCAGGCCCAACCCCAATGGCGTGTCCCCAGCCGCCATTTCTTTGCCAGGACTGGTGTCCCTGCCCTACACCAGCACATTGTGCAGAATGTAACCCTGTCGCTGGATCACGCTGTCAGCGACAGGGTTCATCTGACAATGGATGGCTGGACCAGCAGGCATGGGCAGGGACGCTACATCAGCTTCACGGCCCATTGGGTTTCCCTCCGAGGCGTCGGTGAGGGATCGTCGGCAACCGATCTTGTGGTGCCGCCCCGGGGTGTCCAGGGGAGAACTGCTGGTCTCCCTCAAGCCACTGTCTCCGCAGCTGCTGAGCCTCCCAGCAAGCGCCCCCGTAGCTACTCAAGTGTGGGGCACGTGCGCTGTCAGGCCGTGCTCCAGCTTGTTAGTTTAGGGGACCGGAGACACACTGCAGAAGAAGTGCTGAAAGCACTTCAAGCTCAGGTCCAGAAGTGGCTGACACCCCGAAGGCTCCAGCCAGGTATGGTTGTCTGCGATAACGGCAGCAACCTACTCGCCGCCCTCCATGCTGGCAGTCTGACGCACGTGCCCTGTCTGGCACATGTCCTCAACCTGGTGGTGCAGAAGTTCCTGCGCACTTATCCAGGGTTGAGTGACATTGTGGCAAAGGCGCGTAGGATTGCCAGCCACTTCAGGCGCTCCCCAACCGCTACCGCGTCCCTGTCCAAATTGCAGCGGAAGTACAATCTGCCCCTTCACAGGCTGATTGTGGACAGTGTGACGCGGTGGAACTCCACCCTCCACATGCTGAAGAGGTTGTGGGAGCAGCAAAGGGCGGTGAGGGAGTACCTGATGGAACTAGGCACTCAGAGGGCTTCACCACAACTCCCTTTCATCGCCTGTGCGCAGTGGGGGCAGATAAACCAGGTCTGCCAAGTGTTGTCCTCCTTCGAGCAGGCGACCAAGATGGTCAGCAGTGAGCAAATTGGCCTCAATAGCGTGCTGCCAATACTGTTCATGCTGGAGAGGACACTAGATCGCCTGCTCGAGGCTGGGGAGAGTGCCTTGGTGGAGCAGGAGGAGTCAGCAATGCTCCACCGAGACCAGGGCCAGGACCAGGAGGAGGAGGAGGAGGAGGAGGATGATGATGAAGAGGAGGAGGAGGTGGTTGCTGGTGTCGTCCCGGAGTCAGGGCCTGGTCAGGAGGGAGAGCCGGTGTTGGGGGCACCGATAGTCCGGGGGTTGGGCATGTCTGAGTTTGACCAGCAGCGCCTCAGGGAAGAAGAGTCGCACCTCATTCACCTGGCCAGCATTGAGGAGTCACAGCGGGCTGTGCTCTTCCCCATGGCTGCCCACATGCTGAGATGCCTCAGGAGGGACCCCCGGGTTAAGACCATCAAGACGAGGGATGATTTCTGGATGGCCACCCTTTTGGATCCCAGGTGCAAGGGGAAACTGGAGCAGTTCATCCCAGCCAGCCGGAGGCAGCACCGGATGGAGGAACTGCAGGCAGCCATTGTCAGACGGTTGGAGCAGGCAACTCCCCGGCCTCCAGTTGTCCCCCCTCATCTCACCCAGCAGGTGGCTGCACCCAGCTGCAGCCGAGCAGGGGACCTAATGGAAGAGATGAGGATGTTCTTCCAAACCGAGCGACCCAGTACCACCACCAGCAGCAGCAGCAGCAGTCACCACCAGCGGCTGGCCCACATGGTGGCAGACTACATGGCGTCCGTCGGTGCTTCTGACAGTATGAGCACCGACGACCCCATGGAGTACTGGGTTGCCAGATTGGACACCTGCCGCGAGCTCGCTCAGTATGCGCTGGAGTTATTGTCTTGCCCCCCCTCCAGCGTACTATCTGAGCGGACATTCAGCGCGGCAGGTGGGGTGGTCACGGACAAGAGGACCCGTCTGTCCACAGACTCCGTGGACAGACTCACATTCATAAAGATGAATGAGTCCTGGATCGGCGGTGACTTTCTGGCACCCGTCGTCGGTTCAGGGCGCTGAAGGGTCCCTTGCCATGCATTCCCTGATGAAGCCCCGGACCTGATGTATTTACAGTGCTGAATATAACTATTTCAACATCAGAGAAAATCAATGTTAATATTTGGTACAGTAGGCTTTCTTTGCAATTACAGCGGTCAAACATTTCTTGTAGTTTTACACCAGCTTTGCACACACTGGAGGAGGGATTTTGGCCCACTCCTCCACACAGATCTTCTCTACATCAGTCATGTTTCTGGGCTATCGCTGAGAAACACGGAGTTTGAGCTCCCTCCAAAGATTCTCTATTGGGTTTAGGTCTGGAGACTGGCTAGGCCACGCCAGAACCTTGATATGCTCCTTACAGAGCCAATCCTTGGTTATCCTGGCTGTGTGCTTTGGGTCATTCTCATGTTGGAAGACCCAGCCTCGACCCATCTTCAAAGCTCTAACTCAGGGAAGGAGGTTGTTGCCCAAAATCTTGCAATACATGGCCCCGGTCATCCTCTCCTTAATACAGTGCAGTCACCCTGTCCCATGTGCAGAAAAACACCACCAAAGCATGATGCTACCACCCCCATGCTTCACATTAGGGATGGCGTTCTTGGCATGGTACTCATCATTATTCTTCCTCCGAACACGGTTAGTGAAATTATGATCAAAAAATTATATTATAGTCTCATCTGACCACATGATTTTCTCCCATGACTCCTTTGGATCAGTCAAGACAATTATGTCAGCAGTTATTTCACACCCTATATACTCTTATTAAGACTGCTGTACATCATGGCAACTCCTGCCCATGTGATATGACTCTGTATCAACTACTACTGTTAATACTGCTACTGCTGCTTCTGCTGCCCAGTCAAGACACCTATGTCAGCAGTTATTTCACACCCTATATACTCTTATTAAGACTGCTGTACATCATGGCACCTCCTGCCCATGTGATATGACTCTGTATCAACTACTACTGTTAATACTACTACTGCTGCTTCAGCTGCTGCTGCCGCCCAGTCAATACACCTATGTCAGCAGTTGTTTAACACTCTATATACTCTTATTCCTACTGCTGTTCATCATGGCACCTCCTGCCCATGTGATATGACTCTGTATCAACTACTACTGTTAATACTAATGCTGCTGCTTCTGCTGCTGCTGCTGCCCAGTCAAGACACCTATGTCAGCAGTTATTTGACACTCTATATACTCCTATTCCTACTGCTGTTCATGATGGCACCTCCTGCCCATGTGATATGACTCTGTATCAACTACTACTGTTAATACTACTGCTGCTTCTGCTGCTGCTGCCCAGTCAAGACACCTATGTCAGCAGTTATTTGACACTCTATATACTCCTATTCCTACTGCTGTTCATCATGGCACCTCCTGCCCATGTGATATGACTCTGTATCAACTACTACTGTTAATACTACTGCTGCTGCTTCTGCTGCTGCTGCTGCCCAGTCAAGACACCTATGTCAGCAGTTATTTGACACTCTATATACTCCTATTCCTACTGCTGTTCATGATGGCACCTCCTGCCCATGTGATATGACTCTGTATCAACTACTACTGTTAATACTACTGCTGCTTCTGCTGCTGCTGCCCAGTCAAGACACCTATGTCAGCAGTTATTTGACACTCTATATACTCCTATTCCTACTGCTGTTCATCATGGCACCTCCTGCCCATGTGATATGACTCTGTATCAACTACTACTGTTAATACTACTGCTGCTGCTTCTGCTGCTGCTGCTGCCCAGTCAAGACACCTATGTCAGCAGTTATTTGACACTCTATATACTCCTATTCCTACTGCTGTTCATGATGGCACCTCCTGCCCATTTGATATGACTCTGTATCAACTACTACTGTTAATACTACTGCTGCTTCTGCTGCTGCTGCCCAGTCAAGACACCTATGTCAGCAGTTGTTTAACACTCTATATACTCTTATTCCTACTGCTGTTCATCATGGCACCTCCTGCCCATGTGATATGACTCTGTATCAACTACTACTGTTAATACTACTGCTGCTGCTTCTGCTGCTGCTGCTGCCCAGTCAAGACACCTATGTCAGCAGTTATTTGACACTCTATATACTCCTATTCCTACTGCTGTTCATGATGGCACCTCCTGCCCATGTGATATGACTCTGTATCAACTACTACTGTTAATACTACTGCTGCTTCTGCTGCTGCTGCCCAGTCAAGACACCTATGTCAGCAGTTATTTGACACTCTATATACTCCTATTCCTACTGCTGTTCATCATGGCACCTCCTGCCCATGTGATATGACTCTGTATCAACTACTACTGTTAATACTACTGCTGCTTCTGCTGCTGCTGCCCAGTCAATACACCTATGTCAGCAGTTATTTGACACTCTATATACTCCTATTCCTACTGCTGTTCATCATGGCACCTCCTGCCCATGTGATATGACTCTGTATCAACTACTACTGTTAATACTACTGCTGCTTCTGCTGCTGCTGCCCAGTCAAGACACCTATGTCAGCAGTTATTTGACACTCTATATACTCCTATTCCTACTGCTGTTCATCATGGCACCTCCTGCCCATGTGATATGACTCTGTATCAACTACTACTGTTAATACTACTGCTGCTTCTGCTGCTGCTGCCCAGTCAATACACCTATGTCAGCAGTTATTTGACACTCTATATACTCCTATTCCTACTGCTGTTCATCATGGCACCTCCTGCCCATGTGATATGACTCTGTATCAACTACTACTGTTAATACTACTGCTGCTTCTGCTGCTGCTGCCCAGTCAAGACACCTATGTCATCAGTTATTTGACACTCTATATACTCCTATTCCTACTGCTGTTCATCATGGCACCTCCTGCCCATGTGATATGACTCTGTATCAACTACTACTGTTAATACTACTACTGCTGCTTCTGCTGCCCAGTCAAGACACCTATGTCATCAGTTATTTCACACCCTATATACTCTTATTAAGACTGCTGTTCATCATGGCACCTCTTGCCCGAGTGATTTGACACTGTATTGTCAATGTCTACTACTACTATTACAGCTCAGTCAAGACACCTGTGTCCCAATTTTTTGGTACACTATTGACTACTATGACCACTACTGATGCTGTAAAGTATTCCCCAAGTGTTTTTATGCTATGTATTACTATTACCACTACTGCTTGTAAATCATGCCTGTGTGATACTTAGTGGGAATGCTTTAATAAGCATTCCTAGTATGGATACCCGTAAATGTATTAATCGTAATTAGTGTGAATGCTTTAATAAACATTTCCAGTATTGATATCCGTAAATTTAGTAATCTTATTATTCCTTACGTTTTTTGGTTCTGCGTAACTTCGGCATACTTTCAGCTATTGAGACCATTCAACTGTAAAAATGTTCGTCTCGTTCAGCTAATGATGGGACTTCTTCAAGTTTTTTTCTACTTTTTACACTTTTATAAATTTTAAGCTTTTAGACCCTTTTTTTAAACATTGAAGTCAATGAGAACATCCTTTTCCCCTTTGAATTCACATGCCATGCCAAAAGTTTCAGCTACTTCATACTTTCACTTACAGACACTGAAAAACCTTTAAAGCGGTCACAAAATATTTAGCTATCCGGCTATGACTTTTCAGATCGTTATCGTTTACAATTTTTTGGTGAAAACGCAATTTACGTTTTGCGAATTTTTCACAAAAATGCAATAGGTTATAATGTAATCCTATGGAGGGGATTTAGAGTCTGTCATGTGACCTTAACATTGGAGATCTTTGTAATTAAAAATATCTTTACAAAAAGGGGAAACAAATTGGTCTCACGCCCACAAGATCTACTTTTCATACACAATTTTTATATCAAAACGTAGCTATGCTTGTCTGGTTTATGGCAATGTGACCAATTCTGCGATACGTATTTTAGTTTTAATTATTGGAGCAACAGCCAGAAATTATGTCTCATAGACTCTCATGTGAAATTATCTAAAAAATGTTGCTGCAGAACTCACAAAGACGCTCTTTTCTAAATCGCAGACATGGCCACATTTTTAAGTTTATCTACATAAATTTCATATCGATGCGTTTACAAGGGCCGTGTATTTCAAACGGTGTAGTCGTTGTATCAATTGCATGTACGTTTGAGGATTTATTAAGCTTTGTTTGGAGGCTTAAATCATGTATTAGATCTGTGAATTAAAAGCGTTTGTAATGTTATTTCTTTCCATAAATAACTTTCCTGACCTCAGTGCAATATTCCTCCTCACTGACCTGGGGGGGAGGGGAAACCTATTGAGGGGGGAGGGGCGACCAGGAAGTCAGCATACTCTATACTTTGCAGATAGAGAAAGAAGCTGTGTGTCCTAAAGATAGTGTAGTGGTTATGGTGAATGTCTTTGGCAAGGGGCTCACCAATTAAGCTATTCAGCATTCCCACTCGCATTTTCCTCAGGAAATGCATTGTCTAGTTATATTATATTTTAATACTCCTGCTGCTGCCTCCATGCTGAGTAAAGCTTCATGACCTTTCTGGCACAGCGGATCCACCAACAGCCTCCGCTACAAGCTACCAGACCGGACTACCAGACCGGATCTAAACAGCAAGTGTAACTATAACAATGAACCTTATGTTAAACCCTGTTTTGCGGCATTTATACTGCAACCATTGGGCTGACTGCAAGAGCTCATCTGCATTCTCTCTCTTTCTTGCTCTCCCTCTCTCTCTCTTTGTATATATATATATATTGTTGCTTTTGTTATGTTCATTTTTCAACAGTTTATTTTGTGTTCGTCGTGTCTGTGTCGTGTGCTTTAGTTTGTCCTAGGTTAATGTTAAATAAAATAATAGTATAAAATGTTTTTGCTTATTATGAAGTTAAATGTGTTGATGTTGATTTGTTTGATGTGAAGTTAGATGTGTTTAAAAACCTACAACTCTATCTCAAAAAGAAATGAAACATTTCCAAAAAATAAGTTTTTTTAATACAAAAATAAATTTAAATATAGCTCTCAATCCGTTTCTGAATGCGGTGCATTTCCGCAATCTGACCCGATAGCTGCTGCTCTAGCAGAGCATTTTGTTGGTTGAGGTAGCTCATCTTCCGCTGATTCTGAAGGATCTTCTGGTGCGTCTTTTGGATGAGTATATTTTGCCTCCTCAGATCTCTTGATGCTTTTAGGATATAATAAAAAAACATTTGGATTTCAAATAACGTTACCAAATAAATAAATATTTTTTTTTGCTTATTAATCAATCATTATCATGTGTATACACTTGTTATGTGTCTAACACATCCCGGGAGTGCAGAATTATTAGGCAAATGAGTATTTGGACCACATCATCCTCTTTATGCATGTTGTCTTACTCCAAGCTGTATAGGCTCGAAAGCCTACTACAGATTAGGCATATTAGGTAATGTACATCTCTGTAATGAGAAGGTGTGTGGTCTAATGACATCAACACTCTATATCAGGTGTGCATAATTATTAGTCAATTTCCTTTTCTTTGGCAAAATTGGCCAAAAGAAGGATTTGACAGACTCTGAAAAGTCCAAAATAGAGAGATATCTAGCAGAGGGATGCAGCACTCTTAAAGTTGCAAAGCTTCTGAAGCGTGATCATCAAACAAAAGAAGCGTGTGGAAAAACAAAGGTGCAAAATAACTGCCCATGAACTGAGAAAAGTTAAGCGTGCAGCTGCCAAGATGCCACTTGCCACAAGATTGGCCATATTTCAGAGGTGCAACATCACTGGGGTGCCCAAAAGCACAAGGTGTGCAATACCCAGAGACATGGCCAAGGTAAGAAAGGCTGAAAGACGATGACCACTGAACAAGACACACAAGCTGCAACGTCAAGACTGTGCCAATAAATATCTCAAGAAAGATTTTTCTAAGGTTTTATGGACTGCTGAAATGAGAGTGAGTCTTGATGGGCCAGATGGAAGAGCCCGTGGCTGGATTGGTAAAGGGCAGGGAGCTCCAGTCCGACTCAGACGCCAGCAAGGTGGTGGTGGAGTACTGGTTTGGGCTGGTATCATCAAAGATGAGCTTGTGGGGCCTTTTCGGATTGAGGATGGAGTCAAGCTCAACTCCCAGTCCTACTGCCAGATTATGGAAGAGACCTTCTTCAAGCAGTGGTACAGGAAAAAGTCACCATCCTTCAAGAAAAACATGATTTTCATGCAGGACAATGCTCCATCACACGTGTCAAAGTACTCCACAGCGTGGCTGGCAAGAAAGGGTATTAAATAAAAAAAAGTAATGACATGGCCTCCTTGTTCACCTGATCTGAACCCCATTGAGAACCTGTGGTCCATCATCAAATGTGGGATTTACAAGGAGGGAAAACAGTACACCTCTCTGAACAGTGTCTGGCAGGCTGTGGTTGCTGCTGCACGCAATGTTGATGGTGAACAGATCAAAACACTGACAGAATCCATGGATGTCAGGCTTTTGAGTGTCCTTGCAAAGAAAGGTGGCTATATTGGTCACTGATTTGTTTTTGTTTTGTTTTTAAATGTCAGAAATGTGTATTTGTGAATGTTGAGATGTTATATTGGTTTCACTGTTAAAAATAAATCATTGAAATGGCTATCTATTTATTTTTTGGTTAAGTTGCCTAATAATTCTGCACAGTAATAGTAGTCACCTGCACACACAGATATCCCCCGAAAATAACTAACACTAAAAACAAACTAAAAACTACTTCCAAAAAAATTCAGCTTTGATATTAATGAGTTTTTGGGGTTCATTGAGAACATGGTTGTTGTTCAATAATAAAATGAATCCTCAAAAAATACAACTTGCCTAATAATTATGCACTACCTGTATACTTCTAGCATCAATACCATATTATGGTTCTACAATCTGACAGGTGCGCTTTATATGTTGTCCATTTTTATATCTACATTTTGTTGTTGAAATGTTATTAATCATTGTGCACATATTTACCTTCCTGAATGAGGCTCACAGGACCGCTCTCTTCCTCCTGCTCTTCTGCTTGAGAAGTTGGGGTGGTGGGGGGGGGGAAGCTCCTCAGCTTGCTCCTCAACAGGAGCTGGGGTTGGGGAGTGGGAGGGCCCTGGCTGCTCCTCCTCATCCATCTCCTCCTCTGCCGCATCCTCCTCTGCCGCATCCTCCTCCTCCTCATCGGCCTGGCCCCTTCTGCGCTTGGCGCGGACAACTGGCATTGGAGCTCCTATAATAACACAATGTTCATATATTATAAAAATGTTTTCTAATGACGTATGCAAATTCTGTGTACTGTGCTGTATTGTATATGAATACAAATTGATTTATATAGACAGTTAACCAATGGGACAATGTTATATTAAAGGGTCTTGTGGGCACTACAGGGGACTGAGCGTGAGCTGGGATGCAACCATGTTAAAATGAGCTGTTTTTGTCTCCTTTGTTTTGTTCAGACCATCTCATGTTAAAAAAAGGGCCTGATGGAGCACACGGGATTACTATAACAACCCCACTCCTAACACAGGAATTTAGTGGTAATCTATATATATAAAACTCAACGTGTGTGTGTGCATAAATGTATGTATGTATGTATGTATGTATGTATGTTCCAGCATCACGTACAAACGGCTAAAGATATTTATATGAAACTTGGCACACAGGTTACTTATATGTCAGCCACAAACATAGGATAGGTGGTTTAAACCTTACCCACCCCCACTTGCCATGGTCGGGGTTTTTCTTTAAAGTCCCATGCAAAGCAATGGGAAAATTATGTTCCCACATAACTTCTGTGTTCCTGTCTGCTGCCCCATGTATTTTTTCAACAGTACTATGAATACCTTGGCCGGTGGTGATATATGTTAGCACAACATGGCATCTTGGTTAACAACATCTGACCTTACATGAATTACATATGACCTTACATAACTGTCACCAAAGGAGCTGCGGTGGCTCCACGCGATTGCCACTGCACTGACAACTGATTCACCTCTGCAGCTAGGGGTTCGGATCCCGCTCTCGGCTACCTGTGAATTGAGTTTGGTGGTCTCAGCCCCGCCCCTGGTGGGTGTGCTATGCGAGGTTGGGTTGGGAGGACCCCCTCACACCCGCCATTGCCAACCGGGGCATGGAGAAAGGTGGCAGATTGCCTCTGGGGGAGGCCTCCCAACTCCTGCAGGCCGGCTCCTCTCTCTTTCGAGTTCACGCACAAAATACACTTTTTTTAAAAAAAACATAACTGTCAACAATAACTTACCTGGATGATATTTAGCCCGAAGACGTCTGACATGAACCATTTGGCGCCTCTTCAGGTCAGACCACTTCTTAACAATGGCCTTGTGGTCATGTTGGCCGCCAAAGTCAGCGATTAGGGCGCTGACCACAGCCCTTTTCTGTGGCTGCCTCCGCAGCTCATCGTATCCTGTTTCCAGGAACTTCTGCAAGATGAAGAACAAAGTATATTGTAATACTTCTGTTGACAGCCTTATGGATATATGACGTAAATGTATGCTATTCAACAATTGGAAGCATTCTCGCCTTATTAATCAATGACAGGGGTAACATGAAAGATTTTATATCCTGCCATTTCGGTCGCCACCTTTTTTGCATAAATATAGCAGCCATTATCATTTGCATAATTATGAATATATTATTAACAACACAGGATACACGTATAGGGGAGATATGCGTTGCTAACTCTTTTCCCTGTCAGGAGCCTAACGCCCCGGGGGGTCAGAGACGGGACCTTTTTCGGAGGACCACTGACGTATGTACCAGTCGCATTTTTTTGTGATGTCACTCTTTAGGTGAGTGCACATTTTTCACTGCATCCGGGTGGAGTTTTTGGGTTGTGTTTTGCACGCCACAGGCTTTTCAACAGGAAAAAAACAGCTGGAGGCAGAATGGTTGCAAAACACTACGTGTTTGTTACTTAACTCTGGGTTTCAAGACCAGTCCACCTCCAGCTGTTGCAAAACTACTACTCCCATCAGCCACGGTCTGTCAGTGCATGCTAAGAATTTTACTTTTGCTGCATTTAGGGTGCCACAGTTTAGAGACCCGTGCATAAAGGCCTGAAAAATGGGGGCCTGCAGAACTTACAATACTAGAAGTGCCAGCATTCCCAGGCATGCTGGAAGTTGTAGTTCTGCAACATCTAAAGGGCAATATGTATTCGAACGTCCTTGGGCCTTGAGGACACTGAAGTCAGGACGTTCGCATACGTCCTATGTCCAAAAAAATTTTAAATTCATTATGCTAAATAACAAGGAAAAGTGCCTAAATACACATTTGCCAACCAGGGTGTCTGCAGCTGTCCAGGCATGCTGGGACTTGTAGTTTTGTAAAAGCAGGAGACACATTTTTTGTGAAATACTAATATATGATCATATATACTAACTTTTAAACTAGACTTAAATGCTGGGCTGGGCTGGGACTTGTAGTTTTGTAAAAGCAGGAGACACATTTTTTGTTAAATACTAATATCTGATCATATATACTAACTTTTAAACTAGACTTAAATGCAGTTGAAGATGATGAAATAACAGTGGTCAAAATACTTACACAAATCAGCAACTTTTCCTCAGACTTAGTGAAATTGCTTCCAACCATGTTGCTGTGTGATTGCGCTGCGATCATAAGTTGGAAACTGGCAAGGCTCCAGGAAATGGTCGCGTGTTGTTCGCGTGTTGATTGCGCTGCTTGGACCGAGATGGGTCCATATGGCTTCGGCTGTATGGACCACAGTAACTCTTTTCCCTGTCAGGAGCCTAGGAGCCTAACGCCCCGGGGGGTCAGAGACGGGACCTTTTCGGAGGACCACTGACGTATGCAACCGTCGCAGTTTTTTGTGATGTCACTCTTTAGGTGTGTGCAAATTTTTCCTTGCACCGGGTGGAGTTTTTGGGTTGTGTTTTGCACGCCACAGGCTTTTCAACAGAAAATAACCAGCTGGAGGCAGAATGGTTGCAAAACACTACGGGTTTGTTACCTAACTCTGGGTTTCAAGACCAGTCCACCTCCAGCTGTTGCAAAACTACTACTCCCATCAGCCACGGTCTTTCAGTGCATGCTAAGAATTTTACTTTTGCTGCATCTAGGGTGCCACAGTTTAGAGACCCGTGCATAAAGGCCTGAAAAATGTGGGCCTGCAGAACTTACAATACTAGAAGTGCCAGCATTCCCAGGCATGCTGGAAGTTGTAGTTCTGCAACATCTAAAGGGCAATATGTATTCGAACGTCCTTGGGCCTTGAGGACACTGAAGTCAGGACGTTCGCATACGTCCTATGTCCAAAAAAATTTTAAATTCATTATGCTAAATAACAAGGAAAAGTGCCTAAATACACATTTGCCAACCAGGGTGTCTGCAGCTGTCCAGGCATGCTGGGACTTGTAGTTTTGTAAAAGCAGGAGACACATTTTTGGTTAAATACTAATATCTGATCATATATACTAACTTTTAAACTAGACTTAAATGCAGTTGAAGATGATGAAATAACAGTGGTCAAAATACTTACACAAATCAGCAACTTTTCCTCAGACTTTGTGAAATTGCTTCCCACCATGTTGCTGTAATATTGGGAAACTGGCAAGGCTCCAGGAAATGGTCGCGTGTTGTTCGCGCAATTGCGCATGCGCGATCGAAAAATCGCAATCGCAATATGTATTTTGGTTAAAATATCATACATATTCGATTTCAGAGTGCTGCTACAGCAGTTTTCGAAATATCTGCAATAAATTTCGCATTCGCATGTTGCGATATTTCGATAAAATATCAGGAATATTCTGAGCCAATCAGAGCGCTCCTCCAGCATATCTCGAAATTGCGCAATAAATATCGCATTCGCATGTTGCGATATTTCGATAAAATATCAGGAATATTCTGAGCCAATCAGAGCGCTCCTCCAGCATATCTCGAAATTGCGCAATAAATATCGCATTCGCATGTTGCGATATTTAGATAAAATATCACGAATATTCTGAGCCAATCAGAGCGCTCCTCCAGCATATCTCGAAATTGCGCAATAAATATCGCATTCGCATGTTGCGATATTTCGATAAAATATCACGAATATTCTGAGCCAATCAGAGCGCTCCTCCAGCATATCTCGAAATTGCGCAATAAATATCGCATTCGCATGTTGCGATATTTCGATAAAATATCACGAATATTCTAAGCCAATCAGAGCGCTCCTACCGCAGTTATTAAAAAAATCGCAATTATTTTCGCATTCGCAATAGCGAAAAATCGCATTCAATTAATTTCGATAAAATATCACGAATATTCGAATTTAGCGAATATATCTCGAATATTCGAATATATATTCGAGATATATCGCGAAATCGAATATGGCATATTCTGCTCAACACTACCCAGTAGCCCCTGTCGCGTGCGTTAGAGTGAGAGAAATAATTCTAGCACTGGACCTCCTCTATAACTCTAAACTGTTAACCTGTAAAAAAAATTAAAGCGTCACCTATGGAAATTTTTAAGTACCGAAGTTTGATGCCATTCCATAAGTGTGCGCAATTTTAAAGCGTGACAAGTTAGGTATCTATTTACTCAGCTTAACATCATCTTTCACATTATACAAAAAAATTGGGCTAACTTTACTGTTTTGTTATTTTTTTAATTGCGCAAATACTGTGTGAGATAAAAAGTTGCAATGACCGCCACTTTATTCCCTAGGGTGTCTGCTAAAAAATATATATATAATGTTTGGGTTCTGAGTAATTTCTAGCAAAAAAAATAAGATTTTTACATGAAGGAGAGAAGTGCCAGAATAGGCGCGGTATGGAAGTGGTTAAAGTATGCAAATCACCTAAACTCTCTACAATTCTGGTCTCCTCACACTAATTACAGGTACAAAGGGCCAGATTCACATAGAATTACATTGCTCCTGGGCAGCGTAACGTATGTGATTTACGTTACACCGCCGCAGGTTTACAGCGTAAGTGCCTGATTCTCAGAACTCTTAGGCCTCATACACACGACCGGATCTATCCGCTGGAATTGATCCGCGGATCAGTTCCAGCGGACAAATCCGGTCGTCTGTACGGCCTAGCGGATATTTATCCGCGGAGATTCCTCAGCCCGATCCATTTCAAGCGGATATAAATTTCTTAGCATGCTAAGAAATGTATCCGCTTGAATCGGGTCCAGCGGATTGATCCGGTGGTCGGTACAGACTCACCGGATCAATCCGTCCGCTCCCCTCCCTCGCATGCGTCGTAATGATTCAACGCATGCGAGGAAGTACTTACCTTCCAGCGTCGCGCACGTCGCTGCGTCATCATCGCGGCGACGCGTCACCGCGGATGAATTCCGCGCTGATTTTGATCCGATGGTGAGTACACGCCATCGGATCCAAATCCGGAGGAGGATTCCGGTGGTGTGTACGTGGCCTTACCTGTAAACTTGCGGCGGTGTATCGTAAATGCGCTCGGCGCAAGCCCACCCAATTCAAATGGGACGGGCACCATTTAAATTAGGCGCGTTCCCGTGCCGTACGTACTGCGCATGCTCCGTCGGGTAAATTACCCGACGTGCATTGCGCTAAATGACGTCGCACCGACGTCATTTGCTTAGACGTTAACGTAAATGGCGTCCAGCGCCATTCACGGACAACTTACGCAAACGACGTTGTTTTTTAAATTTCGACGCGGGAACGACGGCCATACTTAACATGGCTTAGGACACCTAGGAGGTAGCCCTATTTTTACGCGACGTAACTCGACGGAAACAACGTAAAGTTAGATCGACGGGCAGCTCGGACGTTCGGGGATCGCCGTAAGTATTCATTTGCATATTCCACGCCAACCGCAATGGCCTCGCCACCTAGCGGCCGGCCTATAATTGCATCCTTAAGATCCGACAGTGTAATTCAATTACACCTGTCGGATCTTAGGGCTAGCTATGCGTAACTGATTCTATGAATCAGTCACATAGTTAGGACGGCCCTAACACAGAGATACGACGGCGTATCAGGAGATACGCCGTCGTATCTCTTTTGTGAATCTGGCCCAAAAAGTATAGCTGCTGGCTTTTAATAAACAGACACTTACCTGTTCCACAGTCCAGTGATGCAGCTGCACAGATCATCGTTCCTCTCCCCGCTCCTATGCTCGGTGCCTCCATTCACATTCTGGGCACCCGCCAATGACAGCACTGACATGTACCGGCACTTCCTACGAGGCAAAATGGGTCTAACAATAGATCTGGCGGACCCCGTACTCCTAGTGCCCATCAGGGTGGCCACCCACCAAATAACAGAGGCAAAGGAAAAGGACCTCGGGGTAGACCAAATAATCATAGGGATCAGTCACGTGACGGACGACCCTATGACTATTCGCCTCACACTAGTGGAAATTATGGTGATTATCCCCCCAGGTATTCCCAAACCACTCCCGGACGGGGAGGTGGTGGACCCTCCACGTTTAGGGATTACCCACAGAGAACATATGACCAATAGTATGGCTATATGGGGAAGGAGGATAATCAGCTTGAAAGGTCACCTTATCACTATAACCAGAATCAGCCAAGATCTTACTATTCAGGGGATTTTCACAGGGACCGTGGCAACCATCCCAGAGGGGAAGAACAAAACGGGGCACGAGAGGGGGGCGGCGTGCCCAGTCGAAAAAGGCAAAGAGTGTAGCAGGGGCTGGTATTTTTAATCTTAGCAAAACTGTACTTACAGAAGCAGAAAAGGTGGTTCTAGACAAAGGTCTAAAATTCGTTCCCCCCAAGGCTTTGAACAAATTCAATACGTTCATTGATGTCCAAAAATATGTCCGTAAGCTTAGTATTCAGAGGTATTTTCTCAGCAACCCAAGTAGACCCAGCCTTCCAGAAGTTGCCTCGGAAATTACTCATACAGGATTGTCCAATCCCTCTCTATTCAACCCACCATGCCCAATGGCACCCAGTGTGAAAGTGTTTAGAGATTTGGTCCTCAAAGACCTGGATGAACTTCCCCCTAGGAAGACATTCTGTGATCCGAATATTAAAAAGGGCCTTAAAAGTCTCTGTGAACGCAAGGACCTCATTATCCGTCCTGCGGATAAGGGGGGAGGCATTGTAATTCTGGACAAATCCGCTTACCATGTGGAGATGTCTAGAATTTTGGGGGACACGGAAACTTATGCCAAACTAGCTTCGAATCACACTAATAGTTTTAAAGCCTCCCTAGTAAATCTTATTGAGGTTGGGACTCGAAAGGGTATTTTGGACAAAAAGGAACGTGCTTACCTTGTTCCCAAGGTACCAGGCATCCCGGTAATGTATTTTTTACCCAAAATCCACAAGGACAGTACACACCCGCCAGGGCGACCCATTATTAGAGGGATTAATTCGGTCACTGCCCGTTTGGGAAAATACATAGAATTTAACCTCCAGCCAATAGTTAAAGATATCCCTTCCTACCTTAAGGATACCAGACACACCATTTCACTCCTCCAGGACATACCATATACTGATGACATCCTGCTGGTTACAGAGGATGTCGCTTCTTTATATACAAGTATAGCCCATGACCTGGGGTATCAAGCAGTGGAATGCTTCTTGGACAGAGCTGAACACATCTCCACGGTGCAGAGGTGTTTCATTCTGGATCTTTTGCGGTTCGCCACCGCTCATAATTACTTCTGGTACGGTGGCGAGTTTTATATTCAGCGCAAAGGGGTAGCGATGGGGGCAAAATTTGCCCCTAGTTTGGCGAATATTTTTATGGCCAAGTGGGAGGAGGATGTCGTCTATGCTTATAATCGACCAGAAATTCTTCTCTGGGCTCAGTACATTGACGACATCCTCCTCCTATGGAAAGGTGACCGGGTGTCCCTTGATGGATTCATGTCTGCTCTAAACTGTAATGATGTTGGCATAAGTCTCTCGTATGAAGCTAGCTTTTCCAGTATCCATTTTTTGGACCTGGAGATTTTTGTTCAAAACAACCAATTGGCAACCAAGACATACTTCAAGAGTACTGACCGGAATAGGTACATTCCGGTCGATAGTTGCCACCACCCTGCTTGGCTATCCTCAGTACCTAGGAGCCAGTTGCTACGTATTAGGCGCAACTGCTCAAGTGCTGTGGATTTCCAGGCGCAGGCACAGATTTTGAAACAAAGGTTCCTGGATAAAGGATATCCCGGTGAAGTGGTTGATGGGGAGATAAAGAGAATAGCAGCAATCGACCGATCCACACTCACCAAGGAACGACAAAAAGCAGCACAGGAATCAAAATTTAAAAACTCCTTTTTTACCACATTCTCTGCCCAGTACAAGCAAATCAACGGAATTATTGTAAAGCATTGGAAGGTCCTTAAGAGTGACAGTGTTCTGGGACCCTCCCTTCCTGCTAATGCTGGAATTATTTACAGGGGGGCTACTTCATTGAGAAACCAGATTGCCCCTAATATTCCAGACCCTCCAATTAAGCCCTCCTTCTTTCCACTCTCCAAGGGCTATCATCCATGTAGGAGATGTTCAGTGTGTGTTAACAACGTATGTGGAAAAAAGAAAACTACTAGCTTTAGATCCACACACACGGGAGTGGAATACCCCATGCAACATTTTTTCACATGTGCTACAACCAACATTGTTTACCTTATCACCTGCCCTTGTGGAAAACAGTACGTTGGTCGTACCATACGGAGCTTTTCCACAAGGGTAGGTGAGCATGTCACCAAGATCCTAAAAGGTCGTACCAACCATACGGTGCCTAGGCATTATTTAGAAAGACATTATAAAAAGTTGGAGGGCACAAGCTTTCAAATTATAGATAGGTTTGTCCCCCATTGGAGGGGCGAACCCAAAGTCAGAGGGGTATCCAAACTAGAAGTATATTGGATATACCAATTAAAGAGCTACGTTCCACATGGTCTAAACGTGGAATGGGACGTGAACGCCTTTATTAATCAAGCCTAAATGTGCAATTTTGAACAAATTGTCCTGTGTGATTGATTAAAAATTCAGTTTACCCTTGGGATATATTAGACATTTTCATGTTCGAGTTTTAGGAGATGCACATCTCTAATTTTTATGTATGGTTTTTCTTGTTATCTAATTACCCATCTGGTTGGACTAAAATTCCCTAGATCCACATCCCTACCTTCTCAATGATTTTTTTGGAAATGCCTGGATGGAAGCATCTATGGCTTCCATAAGAGGGAAAGTCAGGGACTTATATAACTATGATTCTCATTCAGGTGGTTTTTCCTTTCATCTCCTTGTTATGCTCGATGAATCCTGTGGAGCGCAGCGTTCCTATCATTGCCATATGGCGTCACTGTCATCTGTATTGTGTACGTTCGTTTCAATGGCAACACACGTACAGAGCGTCCAAACGAGGCGTGGAACGCATCGTGGAACGCGGACGTGACGTATGACGGCATGGAATGCGCGTGCGTGCGACATCATGACGCCCGATGGTGTCGAATGAACAGCGCTTGAGCTCTTCCTCCTATTGGGGGATCTGAGAGCCAACAGGAGGAGACATCCACCTATTGGGAGGATATTGAGTAACACTATATGCCCCGCAATTGGATGTAATCATCCCTCCCTTGTACTTCCGGGATTTGGAGCGCATTACATGCCAGACAGTCCCTATTGGAACGCACGCCATAGCCGATCGTGGAGGGGGAACAAATTCCAAACAGGTGGGTGTTAGACTATTTAAGTGCAGGGGGTGGTGGGGGTCCGTGTATACACCCCAGTTGAAGTCCTTATTGAGACAAAACCGGTCGGGTACACAGGTCCCACCTATATTCCTGCACTACATTGGAATTACTTTTGTCCATCTGTCCAGGGTGGTAAAGTTTTATTTTGTGCTTGCTATACAAGTGTGTGTTTTTCACTGGAACTTTTTTAGAGACTTTTTATTTTGGAGTGTTCTTGTCACAGATGTGGAAATTTTCTGGCATTTTTTAAGTGATTTTATTAAATGCGCATACTTTTTTACACTATGAGGAGTTTTTTTCCTTTTTTCTTCTTTTTTGCCTCAATGTTGTGATCGATCACCGGCATCAATACGGTTCACATTTTGTTCACTGGAACATCCTGATTATCTGGCTGAGAGTACATTCTGTAACCACTTGGGCACCCTACAAGCTTGGAAAAGGCTCCCGGAGGAAACCATTTGAACGGTAACCTGAGAGGGCAATCGGCCCATACAAGCCCTTGAGACCCACCCACCGTATGGTGAGCCGTGGGTCCACAGGATCCGGTAAGAGTACCCTACTTAAATATTTTTCCAAGCGTATGGGATTGTGTTTCTAGAAGTATATGCTCAATCAAGCTCACCGAGTGGAGGAATTACATTCATACCACCATCAGGGTGGATGGACTGATGATCTGGCTCTCATTTACTTTTGAAATAGTGATTTGAGGGGAGATTCTTTTTCCAGATATTCCCAATGCATGAGATTTGTTGCCAGTTTATGATTGCTCCTACTTACTTTCTAATATTATGTGAACCGTTTTTGCAAATTATCTACTAACATACAGTACCAGGATTCCAATCTTGGGATATGTACGTTCGGATATACTCAAGATCACTTAGAGGTTTTATCACTAATTATTACTGATTTATTGTTTTACACAATAATATAGCACTGTGTTTTTTGGGTTGCCTCTTTTGGGACACCGAAACACACTTATATTTTGTTGGAACATATTTTGTCACATATCACAGTTTTTACTGTGACCATCATATTTGGGGTGGTCACTCACTCTTTTTTGGAATATGGTGCGCATCTGAGCCTGGTTACCATAGTCACTCATTTCACCTATATATTTTTTGTAGTCCATTATCATGGATTTTGCGGGGAACTAAGATTTTTATTCTTTTTAGTTCCCTTCCGCATATAGGGGTCACTTTCATTGGGTTTGACCTGTTCAATCTGAGTACAGTGTCTCAGGGCTTTCCCTGTCCTAAGCAGACCCACTTCTAAGTGGACCTGCTGACTTGGCGCTACACTTATAATCACATTCACTATTACAATTTTCTTTGTTGTGTTGGCTGCCTATTTATACACTTTTTTAGTTTTGCGCAATATAATTACACAAATACATGACAGCTTTTCGGCTTCACGGCCGGGCACACACTGCGCATGCGCGAGTCATGCTGCGCTCCCAGAATGAACAGGCGATCTCCTGGGACCTGTCTCATGTGGCATGTAAGGGGACGAGGAGTGCTTTAAGCGGAAGTTCCACTTTTGGTTGGAACTCCACTTTAAGATAACGATTGGAAAAAATATTTTCTTTCCTAAGGCCACTGTGTATCTGCACCAACATATATTAAGTGACTACAGGCAAGTAGTCAAAAGGTATGATGATACCATAAAATAAAAAGAGACACTGCAATTTAAAAATAATTCATAGATGTATAGATTTTGAAAAAAAAATATGTTTTTTTTATAAAATATTATAATAACATTATTATTATAAATTCTACAAAATGAATCACCATAGGTCTGGTTTGAATAGATACATGTACATAAAAACAAAACTCACCTGACAAACAGTAAACAGCAATCCAGTGAAATATTCCTTTTTCTAGATTGTTACTTACCTGTTTTTGTGCCACTGAATGACTTCCATTTATCCTTTTAAACTGGCACTGTAGGTATTTGGAGCACTTCCTGGTTTTATATGTATTTTGGATACTTTTTTAGAACAGACCGTCCTATCATTTATTACAGGCTTCATTTCGTCTGTGTTGCATTAGAAATGAGAAAATCAAGCATGCACTTCAAATATGTTTCAGAAATGTTATAAAGTTGCTTAAATACTATTTTAAATCAATGCTTGCACAATGCTTTTGTGGACATTTTAAACATTGTGATGAAGAGTTAAAACCTGTTAGTTGTAATATTCTCTGGTTCTCTCTATGGCAAATTTTTTCTTCAACTGCGCAGATGGTCATCTTTTCCAAGTGATGGGAACCTTTCCAACAAGAGTTTTTTTATACTCTAATGCCGCGTACACACAACCGGTTTACATGACGTGAAAAATGTCTTTAAAAACGATCGTGTGTGGGCTCCAGAGCATTTTTTTATGACGTAAAAAATGGGCATTAAAATTTAGAACATGCTCTATTTTTTTGCGTCGTTTTTCAATTCGTGAAAAACAGTCGTGTGTAGGCTTTAACGACGTGAAAAAAACTTGCATGCTCAGACGCAAGTTATTAGACCGGAGCACTCGTTCTGGTAAAACTAGCGTTCGTAATGGAGATAGCACATTCGTCACGCTGTAACAGACTGAAAAGCACGAAGACTAAAAATCGTCTCTCACCAAACTTTTAATAACACAAAATCAGCAAAAGCAGCCCCAAGGGTGGCGCCATCCGAATGGAACTTCCCCTTTATAGTGCCGTCATTTTCCCTCCTTCCCTGTTCCAGTGTCAACCTGTCATTAGAGCAATAAGTAATAACATGTACATCAATTTAAACTTTTCCTTGCTGTAACTCACTTACATTAAAACATGATCTATAAATATAGAAATGTTGTAATTTGTTAGACTCTGCTAACTGTCCTCCATCCCTTGTGTTGTTTTACAAATGTATATTTTATGCAAGTGCCAAAAATACCTGTTTAGCCTGCCAGAGTCTCAGTGTCCCCTTCCTGTTCAGTGAGTGCATATCTCAAACAATATTATCAGCCTCTCCAGCTGTTCTTTGTGAACTATGTCATGGAGAGAAGGTGTTTGTAATCCAAACTAGGAGAGGAGCCTAGGGTGACAATATAATGAGTGAGCATTGTCACCACAGGACAGTAAAAATTGTACTGGCAACATAAAATAAAGAGGAAAGTCATCACACCCAAGGACTGGTATACTGTATATTATATTTTGTTCTTGGATTTAGATGCTCCTTAACCACTTCCTGCTGCTGCCCCCTGGCTCTTCAAATATTCTAAATGCCAGGAGGCAGAGACGGACATTCAGATCACATAAGACAAGACGTAATTGGCTGTCACAGTGGTCACATGATCACACGCTCCGGATCACAAGTATTGTTGGAAGGCAACATGAGTTATTATAATAGTTCTGAAATTTCGCATCCTGGTTCATACAGCCAGATGGCCCCAAGTTGTAAGAACATTCAAAGATTTCAAACATATCAGAATCTGCATATCAAGAGGGCTTGGCTCCAGCCCACCTGGTGTGATACAAGCTTCAAAGAGAGCAATGATTGATGACAAAGATGGCCCAGGGCGCATGGAGATGATATGGGCAATGCTGCCACCTAGAGGCCAATACAAAATATATTAAGGACTATCTTTGGCAAATACCTCATTGGACAAAAATGCAAGTGGGGGTGGTTAAGAATGAGCTCAGTCTGTTTTTCGCAGTAGGCTTTTGCTGGAGCATGTTGGCATCTTGAGAGCCTCATGGAATCCTGGAATGGGCCTAAGCCGTGAGGCTTAGCCCTATTTAACATCTGAGCTCAGCCAGCGAGGAGTTTACCTAGAGGAGGAGATAAGCATTTTTGATCATTGTTATATGTTGTAGATATCTGCTGTTTAGTTTGTGATATTCCTATTTTCTTGGGAAATAAATGTAACATTGTTTACTAAGCAAAGGTGTCTGTCTTCATAGCTAACATTATATCATTAGGCCTAGCATACTCTGATAGTCTAGCAATTATAGAGATATACAATTGATACGTATATGCAATAGCTATATAGGTTACAATAGAGTGTATAGTATTGCCAATTTTACTTCAAGTATGCATCAGGAGCTTTCCATGACATTTTAGTTACTATCCTAGGAGCGCACAGTGAGTGTGCTCTCAGCACAGTAGACTGTTCCCTATGGCCGCATATAACGGGCCACTCGGTGTTAAGGCCACATGTATCCATACAGCTGTCAAGAACAGGTCCGTTCCTCAGGAAAGGGGTTATCTCGATATTACAATTCAAAATTCATACCTCCACTTGACCATGTCAGAATACGCATCTGAAATATTGACAAGCCTATAGTAAAATGCTATCAGAATATAATACACAGTTACATAGTCAGTCAGGCTGAAAAAATCCATCTAGTTCAATCAATAAAAAATAATGAATAAATAAATACATTGAAATCCTCTATATACAGAACTCTATACCCACCAGAAAATGGTAAAAGAATGCAGCATATGGTATATGAAAGATTCCTAGGCAGGCCGTAGATGATACGATTTTCTTTTCTTCCACTAAAGTAGAGACCAAATAGAAACTTTACCAGGTTCAAGGCTGAAGCCTCGTACACACGCACAGTTTTCTCGGCCAGAAACAGCAAGAAATCTGCTGGCAGAGCTTTCTTGCCGAGTAAACGGCTTTGAGGTTTCTCATCAAGAAAAATGTCCAGAATCTAGACGAGAAAAATAGAGAACCTGCTCTCTATTTTCTCGTCGTGATTCCCGGCAGTGTTTTCCTGCCGATAAACCCGAGCGTGTATATACTTACCTGCCTCTATGGAAACCCGGGCATGCTCGAAATGACTTTGACGCATGCGCGGTAGCTTCCAAAACATAGGTAGGGTGAAGCAAGATGGCAGCAACGTCATTGAATGTGACAAGCGCATGCTTGTCGTAGTCAATGACGTCACCGCGTTCGTGCCATTCAAAAGAGGGGCGGTTCTTTTGAATCGTACATGTGTACACTCGGCCGGCAAGAAAATCTTGCCAGGAATCTCGTCAGGAAAAACAATGTTTTTTTCCTGACGAGAATCCTGGTCGTGTGTACAGGGCTTAAGACTGAAACCAAGAGATCCTCTAGACATGAACAAGACAAGGTAGACTAATGCCGCGTACACATTGCGGATTTTTTCCCGACGGAATATTGGCTCAAACTTGTGTTGCATACACACGGTCACACAAATGTGCAGTGACGTACAACAGCCGAGAAAAATTAAGTGCAAAGATTACAAGCATGCGTAGGATTTTTGTGCATCGAAATTGCATACAGACGATCGGAATTTCCGACAAAAACTTTTCCCGTCTGAAAATTTGAGAACCACCTCTCAAATTTTTGCTGTTAGAAAATCTGACAGAAAATGTCCGATGGGGCCTACACACGGTCGGAATTTCCGACCAAAAGCTCACATTAAACTTTTCTTGTCGGAAATTCCGATTGTGTGTACGCGGCATAAGCCATGAGTCAAAGCAAAGACCAGGGCAAGCAGAATTCACACACAGCCATACTGGCATCAGGGCTGAGAAAAAAAGGCCAGCAGATAAGTCTGTGAAAATTCATACAAGTGCCTGTTTTTACGCTACAATGGGCAACCAGACTCCAGGGTCTAGTACCCATTGTAAGTCAATCAATCAGAATGTGTTAACAATGCTAAGGAACAGGGACCTTTTCTGCCCACATTCACCCTGTTATTTGTTATTGCTATATTCCTTTTTATTACATTTTTGAGAGACTGTGTAACGGTTAGGGGTTAACACCATTTATGAAATTCTATTAACCCAAGACAGCTTATCGGACACTCCACAATCCAGCAGACACGATCCATATGGATTTTCCCAGAATAACGAGACACAAGCTCTGTTCTCTGGTTCCAAACGAATGAATACTTTAATGGTAACTCAGCTCTTCTTATACAGTTAGGGCCAAATTCTCAAAAGAGATACGCAGACTTAACTCAAGTTTTCTAAATTTACACGGCGCGTATATTTGAGCACGATCTTCAAAACGACTTAAGCAAAGATTTCCGTATTTTCAGCCGTACTTAAATTAGTTACACCTGCGCATCCCCGGGCGCAAATTACGCTAGGCTCGCCGCTGTTTTTGATAGGCAAAGATGCAAATGAGGGAGTTAGGGCGATTCTCAGAATTAAGTGTGTGTGCCGTATTTTCCGCCCTGTGTTGAGAAGGATCTTTGTGTAAAAATGCCAGGACCAGCTATGATTCTGACGGCACTTGCTGCCTTACAGGCACAAAGGAGTAGGAGGGCACAGAGGAGGAGGATGAGGGCACAGGCGCGAGTTTATCGTCCACGGCGTGATCTTTGGCAAATGCCAGATTATGAGGTGATTGGCAACTACCGGTTTGATAGGGAGGCCATCCTGGAGATCACCCAACTTCTTCAGGAGGATCTTATCACCCCAACCAGACGCTCCCATGCCCTGACACCTCTACAAAAAGTGATGGCAACCCTCCATTTTTTAGCCAGTGGCTCATTCCAGCGTGCATCTGGAGGTGTGGCTGGGATGGTGCAGTCAACAATGAGCAAATGTGTCCATCAGGTGGTCCCTGCCATACTGCGGCGCATGAGCAACCAGTTTGTGATGCCCACCCAGGAGGAGCAGCGTGTGCAAGCCATGACAGACTTCTATAACATTGCTGGCTTCCCAAGGACCATCGGGGCGATAGACTGCACCCATGTGGCACTACAGGCCCCCCATGAAACAGAACACCTGTTCAGAAACAGGAAAGGCTGGCATTCGATCAATGTCCAGGTGATCGTAGATGCCCATGGCCTCATCTGGCACGTTTGTGCCAAGTTTCCAGGGTCGTGCCACGACAGTTACATCCTACGGCAGACCAAGATCTACCAAGACTTGGAGCATAATGTGTATGGAGACAGCTGGCTGATTGGTGAGTGACATTGGTGTCAGGTATGCCCCCCCATGATGCAGACATCACAAGGGGCACATGCATGACTAGTATCCTCCTGTCTTTTCCCTTACAGGTGACTCAGGATATGCGTTGGGACCCCACCTGATGACCCCCTTTAGGAACCCCCAAACACCCGGAGAACGGAAATTCAACGAGGTGCACATCCAGACCCGGGCAATAGTAGAGCGGACATTTGGCCTTCTCAAGTCCAGATTTAGATGCCTTGACAAGACTGGGGGTACACTCTTGTATTCCCCAGACTTTGTCTGCCAAATTATTGGGGCATGTTGCATCCTCCATAATTTTGCTTTGAGAAGGGGCCTGCATGTGGAGATATGTCCTGACCTAACCCCCCACCCAGGCAATCCCCCCCCCCAAACCCCTCTACCCGGCCTGCTGAGGGCCAGGCAATAAGGAGACAACTGGCTGAAGGCATCTTTGCCCAGTAAATGGACCCTAATTATCTATATTTTTTTGCTTTGCCCAGAATAAATCACAGAGATTATGTGACCTTTAAATATTTTCGTTGCACATAAAATGCACATTACTTATATGCCAATGAGAATGTTTTTTTTTTGTTACAAAACGCACATTAATTATCTCACAATGAGAATGCATGAATGCACGTCACTGTGGTCCCTAGCACAGACACATCACATGCACATCGAATTGGATTAGATCCAAGTACCCCCCCCTTTGGTACTTGGGAGCAGTAACGCCCCGCCACAGCTCCAATTATGTCACTGTGCATTCATACACCATTCAGGAACCTAGGATGACTTCTCCCTGGTCCTGGGGATCCATACTCCACCAAAACTGAGGGTGACACCCTTATGTTTTCAGGAATGCCACCCCCCCACATTCACACATCATTCACACACATAAACCAAATCATAAGTACAGTAGCAAAAAAAAAAAAAAAAATCAAAAGTACCCCTGCAAATTAAGGATGTTGCCGAGTGCTCCTTCTGGGCTGCCCACGGCCACGGGCATGGGCACGGGCACGGGCACGGGGACGGCCACGGCCGACTGGGGGATCTTCACGGGGGGGGGGTCTGTGCAGGGGAGGGAGTATTTTGAGGGGAGGGGTCTGTGCAGGGGAAGAAGGAGCCTCCCCTGGTGTCTGTCCTCCTGCTGGCCTTCCCTCCAAGGCAACGGCTATCCTTGTCAGACAGGAAGTAATCTCAGCCGTATTGGCCTGCACAGCCCGGGTATTGGCCTGCACAGCCTGGGTGAGGGCAGTCACCTCCTGGGCCACGCCTGTTGTGGCGTTCCTCAGGTCCCACAAACAGGTGATGACCCCCACTGAGTTGGTGGCCACCTCACCCAGGGACTCCCTCATTGCACCCAGGCTGCGCTCCACCTTGGTCATCGTTTTTTGGATTGCAGACAGACTGTGGGTCTGCCGGACATTGTCCCTCAACAGACTGACCGGCAGACGCACCAACCCCCCCCTGTTTTCCGGGGTCGGCCTCCTACTTGCCCCTGAGGCTTGTGGCCTTGGAGGAGGAGTTGGAGTGAGCCATGGGTGCTGCTGCATGTTGGAGGAGGGTTGGAAGGGGCGACCCATGATGGTGGCCTGACTGCTGGGCGCCTGTGGGGTTCCCTCAGGGGATGACTCAAAGGTCATATCTTGGCCCATCATGATTTGCTGCCCAATCACAATATTGTCATCTTCCTCCCCCTCATCCTCCTCCCACTCAACATCCAAATTAGGGGAGTTGTGGGCACTCCCCTCCCATGGCGAATCCTGCCCTTCTTGGGACTCTGCATCAGCCTGTCTTGGGGGTGGTGCAGCAGCCTGCCCTGATGGGCCAGCAACCTCCTGACCTGATGGGGCTGCCACCTCCTGGGCTGATGGGGCTGCCACCTCCTGGGCTGATGGGGCTGCCACCTCCTGACCTGATGGGGCTGCCACCTCCTGACCTGATGGGGCTGCCACCTCCTGACCTGATGGGGCTGCCACCTCCTGACCTGATGGGGCTGCCACCTCCTGCCCTGATGGGCCAGCAACCTCCTGTCCTGATGGGGCTGCCACCTCCTGGGCTGGTGGGGCTGCAACCTCCTGGCCATCTGGGGAGGACACAAAACAATCACAGGTTGGTGGATCCACACACTTGGCACATCTTCCCTTCCCCCACCCACACATGCTAATCACCAGATAGAAATTCCAAAAAATTACCTGTCCTCATAAGAGGATCATTGTCAAAGCCAGGCAGGCCCACCACCTGCTGTGGGTGGAAACACTGGGCCACTGCCCATTCCTCCTCACTCATCCTGACTGGGCAGGGTCCCCCTCCTCCAGTGCCCCTGGTATGGGCATGCAGCGTTGCCAGCTTGTTCCGGGACACGCTCCTTAAGTCATTTTTTTTTTTGTACTCCAGTGATGGTCCTGGTCTCCCCCCCCCCCCCGCCGCATTGATCCGATCGGTAATAGTTTTAAGGATCTCCTTCCTCCTGGCCGGGGTGGTGTTGTGGCTCTCAGGGCCATGGAGAAATCGCCCAAATTTAATGACGCCCTGAGCAAGTATATGCTTCTCTGCCAGGGTAAAATTAAGCTTCCTGCGCTTGGGAGCCATGACAGACAAGACCCAGCAACAGGGAACTCACCCAAAAAACAAACAACAATACACACACACAACAAAGAAAATAAAAACAAGCAAAAAAAAAAAGATACAGACAGCTACTATAAATTCAAAAACAAACAGGCAAAAAAGGACAACAAAAAACAATCACACACCAAAAAAGAAATACTTATCAAAAACAAACAGGCAAACAATCAAAACAAATAACAAATTAGCAAAAACAAACACCAACTATACCCTCCAACTCCACAAACACTTTTCTCACAAACAAATCTTACCAACAAACACTGACAAACGTTCAAAGCAGAAGCAACTTGCTTTAGGAAGGGAACACAGGGAAATACTTTTGCAATAGAAGTCTGTTTGACTGGGGCTATTTAGACACAGGGCGATCTTCAAACTAAGTACGCCTGGCCTTTTACCTATCTCACTGATTGCGATGACCAAAGTTCTGCACATGCGCAGTGAGGTCCAGATTTGTGCGCGCATGCGCAGTACGGCCGGCACTTCATTTGCATGGGGTCACGGCTCATTACAATGAGGCACGCCCACTTCATTCCCACTTGCCATAACCACGCCTTACGCATTGAAACTTAGGTTAAGGATGGCGCAATTTTGTGCGCAAATGCGCTGAGAATACGGTACTTACGACACCAACTTAGGGCGCCGTAACTTAAATGACATAAGTTAGATAATCCTAAATTTACACAGGTTTTTGAGAATTTGGCCCTTAGTAACCAAATCTGGACAATGACTCAACTCCACCCACAACATGACACAAGGAACTTCAATGCACATTCCGTTAGATAATGACATTCAGATGAGCTAATTACTAATCATTACCCAGATGTTCTGACTTTGCGATAAGTTATTCTCACCTGCTACATAATACACATTCCTTTAGTAAACATAATTGACATGCTAATCCACTACACCTGAAAGGTCAGACATCTGACCTTTCAGACTGCCAACACATATCTATCATCAATAGAACTTCACACAATGAAAGGTTCTTGAGAGGCAGACTTAATTAGCAAAATAGACAATAGAATGCAATCATAGCAAGCTTTTATCATTACAGCCAGGTAGACTTAATTAGCACAATAGACAATGAAATATCTTAACAGTGTAAACATTGGGGGTTTAGCTTAAGTGGTAAATGCGATTGTTAGCGAGTCCACAGCAGCCAGTTGTAAGATTTAAGGGCATGGCAGCCCATTTTTATTAAAGGGAAACAAAATAAAAAGTCCATTCATAGGATTCCCACGCAGGGGTTCTTCTCCAATACAGTTCACAAACACAAAATGCCAAGCTTGCTGGCTCCTAGGCTTACTTCAGCCTGGCTGTACCTGTTAAACCTTGGCCCACTCCTGGCCTCAACAGGATTCTCCAGTCTATTGTCTCCCCGACTTCAGGACTTCCTTCAGCCCCTCTTGGACTCACTAGCCACCCCAGGTCTACTAGCCTCTCAGTCCATCGGCACGAAGTCCCCCCCACACAAGGGATGTAGTCTTGCAGGGTAGACAGACAGCTCCCCCACACACAGGTCTGCCTTGCAGCAACAGCCAGCTGCACACACTCCACCTTCCTCTCCACTCTGTTCTCACCAGTACCTGATTATATTGGCTGTTTTCACCTGAGCACCCAACCTGCTGGCTATTCCCAAGACCTGGACACAGGGCCGGAGATCCCATCCCGCCCAAGTCTCTGCAGGATCTCCAAACCACACAGCCCCATTCAAACTTAGCAAAACCCGGAGAAAGCTGCCAAAACAGTTTTCTCCGTTTTAAAGTTATGCCGTGAAGTTCTGCTGTCCACTGACATGCAGACTCTGTGTCCGTTTTTCCTGCGTTTTTATGGTGACCGGGACCCTGACTATTACATATCCCCCCCCTTTGTTTCGAACCCGAAGGGGGCGGAACACCAGCACACGTCATTAGGGTTGGGACACCTCTGTGCCGGCTGTCAGCCGCGTAGGTCCAACCCTTTTTTCGGGTGCGCTTCCAGGTAAGTCCTACCCTGACTCTCCATGGGATCCCACTTTTTTCTATCCTACGCTTTCTCCCTCTTCTGGGGTTCCTGGGCTTATTTGCTTTTCTCAGGGGAACACTGCCTTTCCTGATACCCTCACTTCCTTGATATAGGGAACCTGTTCCTAATACTTTTCCTGATGGGGAACCACCCTTTCTCTCAGTGACACCAGATTTTCCCATTACAACAGTTTTTTTTTGGTTTAACAACTTGTCTGAGGTTACCCATGGCAATTAAACCCTCGTTAGCAGTACCGACCATTAGCAGATCACCAATTATGAGATCCCAACTTCCGATACCATCACTGCTTTTTTCATAATTTGTTAGGACCCATCCTGAGGAGAGACCACACATAGGCAAGTGACTATGCTCCACGTAACGATCACCAAGCTCCGCCTCACATGCTGTCCAACGCTCGATGGGTGGCTGTCCTAACAAATTACACTGACCCAAGCCCAAATCATTCCTTACGGCGACAATGCCAACTGGTGTGTGCATTACCTTGCTACAGAAACCAATTCCTTCATCAGCTTCTCCCACAGTGTCTCCGGGTACTTTAATTTGTACCTTGGTGCGACTGACAGGAAAAATCTCTGCTATTGCCACGTCCATTTCGGTCCCTTCCTTCATGTGAAGTCTAGCGGGTGAGGCAGTGTCCGTGCCCTCTACTAACCACCGCTCAGCCGCACTTTGGACTGCATCAGCAGAAATTTCCATAGTCACCGCATCAGGCAGAGAGACTTCTGATGTTTTCAAGCGTTCTGAGCGCCTTCCATCCAAACCGGTAACCGGAAGCACCCTCTCAGAGAACCTTGAGACCATCTGCCACACTGCTAACAAATATGGTACCAACAAGTTTCTCTTGTGAATAACATCAAACATAGCCTGTACTACTTGGCTCCACCTAGTGGTACTACGCAGCACCACCTTGTCCGACCACGGTGGAGACACCCAAGTGTACAGCAAATTGCCTTTTTGGACTTCAAGCATTTTCAACAATACATTAGTCAACTTAATGCGACCCACATCTACATACAAGACCTTTCTAGGGACTTTTCCATTATCAATGACGTGGAGGGGCTCATCCACTGAAGCTGGAAAGGTAGAGACATTTATAGCGTCCTCCACCTCACTGACGGTATCGCTCTTCACAGCCTGGTGCTCAACTGGAGCGCCGTCAGACATACATATAACATTTAGCCCTTCTGTCACAGCATCAGGGAGCCGCTGCAGGTCATAAGTTACATTGCCATTTTTGCACTCACTATTTTCCAGCGGTTGAGCTGCGGATAACACAACTGCCATGCATGTGCCCTTAACCGGTCCTTCAGACTGGAGGGGATCAATCTCTGCAGGGGCCAACATGCCCTTGGTCACAGGCCAGCCTGTAGTCCCTCCGTTGGGCATAGCAGGTGTTATGTCCACATCTGTGTTATCCAACCTAGCCTTATCCAGCATGGCTAGCAATTGTTTAGCCCAGCTGTCCCAGTTAGTGGTACTTCCCTGACAGGCATTCTGCAGCGCTGCACCCCCTGTTCCAAGAGGCACCAAAGGAACCTGGGTCTCATTACCCAATACAGTACATTTGTCATCGCTATACGCATCACATTGTACAAGCACAGTTTCACTTATGTCACATTGGGACGATGCTTCGTCGCAAACCACAGGGTGCAATACCCCATTTTGACCATATTGTTCTGGTGGCGCTACCAGCACATCCTGCTTTACACTACTAGCTTTTACAGTATGAATACATTTTTCACCAAATTGGTCACACACCAGGCGGGTGGTCTGCCCCCACACACTCTCATTGTGTGGTGCAGTCCCTCCTTGTTCCCCCAGAGTAGTACCAGAGCGTTCCTGGACAACCTCCAGTTCCAACACAGGGAGACCCCATGAGACTTTCCTGGACAATCCTGCGCTTCTGGTTGTCATGGGAGATATCCTACTTCCATCATTGGTAGCAAACACATTTCCAACATTAACACTTTTGTCAGTATAACCATCAGCATTTTCATTACGTTTAGACATAATTTCTACTTTTGTGGATTGTCCATTACCCACCACAGCCTGTGAGCGTCTCCTCACAGAACCCTCTATATTTAAAGGGGAATATTTTGCTCTTTGCGCAGCTCCATAGCTGACCTGGGAAACGCTCTGCTTCATCACTGCAAGCTCATTGGAGGTTTCCCTGGGCAACTCTGCAGCACCTGTCACTAGGGAACATGGCACAAAGACACTTTTGGTCACCCCTAGCTCAACTTTCCCAGCACTCTGCTGGATTATAGCAGGCGCATGCACAGTCCCCATGTCCATTTGAGTCTTTAACCTTGCCGTCAGCTGGGCTTCACCATATGCCATCCCACTGCTCTGGGTAGCACACTGCAGCAAGTCTATGTCCATTTGTACTGCGGATCTCCCCACTGGACATACTCCCACTTCACTGGGATCAGAATAATAAACTGAAACAGTCTTACCATTTTCAGTGGCTGGCATCATAGTCTTCACTTGAGTGCGTTGTCTCTTATCTGCGGTGTCTCCATAGGCTGCATCTTTCATGTGGTCATGGAAAAACACTGCAGCCTTTTCAGACCCACCAACACCCCCTGCATGTAACACAGGATCCCTGTTGCTAAAGGTAACAGCAGACCAGCACTCCAAAGATGGTTGGCTACACCGATGCACACTCATGCTCTCCTGAGCCATTACTTGATTGGTGCTTTGCTGTCGCAGGGACGCCTCTCTCGTTGCTATGGGTGATGACCTCCCTTTGCTGGGGCATTGCTGGCGGCCCATGATGCGATGGAACTCTCCTCTAAGAAGGATTTCCTCTTTAAGCTGGCAGTAGTCATCCTGGTCACCGTCCATCAAATGGTAAACCGATCGGTACTCTACCCGTAATAAAGTTTGCAGCAACTTTGGCCACCGATCTCTAGGCCATTTCCTCCTTACAGCGACTTTTTCAAATCTTTCTAGGAAGTCTCCAACCTCCTCTGTAGGTAGCATGGGTTGCATGTAATCAGAGGCCACTATCTCAGCCCTTTGCACCACATCCGACTCTTTAGTCTGGTTCCACTTGGGCCACTCATTCACAGTCTTATACACCACTGGCCCCTCATCTGTGTTGCTATGGGCAACCACTCTCCATCCTGGCCTTTGGTCAGCCTCTCTTCTGGCACAGAACACAGGCTTCCCTCCGCTGGATCCTGTCTTAAGCTGTGTCGCTTTCACACTTTTTGCAACAGCTGCTGGTTTAACTGCAGCAGTGTTGCCAGGGGCAACAACACCTCTCTCCCAGGTATGGACATCCGGCAGCTCTCTCTTTGTAGCGAAGGTTGGCTTGCCTTCCACTTTAGCTTGGTCCATTCCTGCCAGGTGCCGCTTGCACCAATCCACTGCAGATTCAAACGCTGGTGGATGCTCCACACTAGCAGTCACATATGCACTCATTGCAGCAGTGTTGTTAGGGACAACAGCAGCCCTCTTTTCCCTTGAAAAAATTTGTTTAAGCATGTATGGGGTTCTATCAGGCGGTAACAACCCCTCCAGCCACAGAGCTCTATCTCTGGCTTCAGCAAGAATCGCCTTTTTTTTCTGTTTTGACCGCCCCATCCTTGCGGTGTTGCACACAGCAACCAGTAACACAGTTCACGCAGAGAGAGAGGAAAGAAAAAATGCAATTTTCTTTTCACAGGTACACAACCTGCATGCAACACAGTCCGTCAATTTTTGTGCAATGCTGTTTGCCTGGCTGCCCCACAAAGCTAGCAGCAGTTCCCGATGCGACTCACCACAGGAGCAGGGACCCGGATTCCACCGTTCTAGATGCCCGCTGAATCCACCACTGTAAACATTGGGGGTTTAGCTTAAGTGGTAAATGCGATTGTTAGCGAGTCCACAGCAGCCAGTTGTAAGATTTAAGGGCATGGCAGCCCATTTTTATTAAAGGGAAACAAAATAAAAAGTCCATTCATAGGATTCCCACGCAGGAGTTCTTCTCCAATACAGTTCACAAACACAAAATGCCAAGCTTGCTGGCTCCTAGGCTTACTTCAGCCTGGCTGTACCTGTTAAACCTTGGCCCACTCCTGGCCTCAACAGGATTCTCCAGTCTATTGTCTCCCCGACTTCAGGACTTCCTTCAGCCCCTCTTGGACTCACTAGCCACCCCAGGTCTACTAGCCTCTCAGTCCATCGGCACGAAGTCCCCCCCACACAAGGGATGTAGTCTTGCAGGGTAGACAGACAGCTCCCCCACACACAGGTCTGCCTTGCAGCAACAGCCAGCTGCACACACTCCACCTTCCTCTCCACTCTGTTCTCACCAGTACCTGATTATATTGGCTGTTTTCACCTGAGCACCCAACCTGCTGGCTATTCCCAAGACCTGGACACAGGGCCGGAGATCCCATCCCGCCCAAGTCTCTGCAGGATCTCCAAACCACACAGCCCCATTCAAACTTAGCAAAACCCGGAGAAAGCTGCCAAAACAGTTTTCTCCGTTTTAAAGTTATGCCGTGAAGTTCTGCTGTCCACTGACATGCAGACTCTGTGTCCGTTTTTCCTGCGTTTTTATGGTGACCGGGACCCTGACTATTACAACAGCCAGACTCAATTAACACCTTAGCAGTATGTGTCCCCACATGAATGAATACTGTCCTATTGACCTGTTGGAGTCAGAATAAACCACTTATTGTACTTGTAATATTTCAAGATATCCTGCAATACATGAATTATCATTACTGTCCCATCTCATGTAATCCGAGATATCATTTCTCAGTCATCCTATGCCCCTATTGGACATAGGATGACCCTAGACACAAGAGTCATTGGTGAAGCTGGCACAGGAGTACCCCGCATCCTTCAAAAGTCTCTGGGTATCACGGGCCATTCCGTTACATCTCTCCCCTTTCGGTAGGAGACTAACACAGGAGGCGACCCCAGACGGGTTGACTCCGAAGTTAGTCCATAGTTCCATTCCTCCAATTCTGGTATCCATACAGTACCCCAAATAAATTGCTCCAAACAGAGCATTACTCACCCAGCCAACATCTGCCTCTCTCAGAGAACATGCCTGCTGCTGGGGAGAGGCCTGGACTGGCCCTTCTCCCTGGAGTCCTTTCAGCCGCTGGAGAGAAGACAGGGTGACTGGGCTCAGTTCATCATGCTGTTGGGGATCCGGGCTGACTGCCCGCCATCCCTGGGGTATACCAGTGGAGACTGAAGTCCCATCCACTTGTGGTAGGTGAAAATCCCCCGGTGCTTGCAAAGCAAAGCTGACATCCTCCTGTCTCAGTGCCGCACCATTTTCTGGGGTTGTGTCAGTGAAGACTGAAGTCCCATCCACTACCACAGGAACTCCCTCTTATGTTAGTTGAGAGCAGAGGCCTGTGGCACTCTGCTCTGTTGCCAGCTCTTCTGCTGGGTTGCTGTGAGTGGAGACCACAGTCCCATCCCCCGATATCAGCTCAAGCTGCAGTTGTGTGCAGCGGTCAGCAGCATCCTGCCCTGCTGCCAGTGATTCAGCTGGGAGTAAAAGCTTTACCACCTCAGCTTGTTGCTGGAGAGAAGGGCCAACTGCCCCGGCTCCCTGGAACTCCTCATCATCCGCTTCGGCTTTAGGGTTGGCAATCTCCATATTTTCCAATGCCGATTCATCAGCCAGGATTTCAGAGTTGTCATCTGAAATTTCCTCTTAGTCCCAGGCAACAGGAGCCCCACCCGGCTGTTGAGCAGAGTCTAGCAGCTGTCTATAGGCGATCTCCAGCTCCCATTCCTGGGTGGCCAGAAACTCCAAATCTTCCTGTAACCAGTGCCCTTCTGAGACGTTCAATTTTTGCTCTCTGTGCTCCATTATTTCCGCCACTCCCGATCATCCCCAAAGTCAGGGTCACTGGACATCCTCCAATACAACAATCCCAGGCCATCATAGTCATAGCCTTCCGTGGGGCTGTCATCTGCTGACCACGGGCACTCTTGGGCTTCATACCACTGTAGGGCTCTGTAGCCCTCGTCCAACCGCATCTCTGCCTGGATCAGCCTGCTTAACTCTGCTGTCCACTCCTGCTTCGGTTGTTCCCCCAACAACGGCATTTGTACGTTATACTGCGGCCAGTACCTTACATGGATGGAGGGGAGAAACTTTCCCTGGTGTTGCAGCTAAAGAGCTAGCGCTTCCTTGCAGAGTTGGCAATGGATCAAATCTGACCATCCCAGCAGGGCCTCCTCTGATACTGGTCCTCTGTGCTGCATCCGCATCTCTTGTAACCTCCTTCTGAATTCCTCTTCCATGGCGACTGGTATCTGTACCTCTCCTCTCTCTTCAGTTGGTGCTACTGTGACTTCTGCTGCTGCAGCACCTCTTTGATGTAGCCAAGTTGTATCCACAGCCGCTATAACCAGGTCTATGATCTCCGGTGGAGGATTAGGACCATACTGTGCCAGTCCTCGTTTAAGAGCCTGATCAAAACTTTCTTCCTCGGGTGTCCTGTCTGTTACGCTGGACCTTTAAGCTCTATCCATTTCAACAAGTTCGACAAGTTAATGTCCCTTATCTTACAGTTGCTGGCCGGTCTGCCCCGGCTCTCCAGTAAGTCCTTGAGGGAAGAGAGCTTCAGCCGTTCATACTGTGTCTCCATTGTCCTGTGTCCTTGTAGCTGTTCTTCTGGTGATGGAATCATCCCACTGCTAGCCAACAATTGTAACGGTCAGGGGTTAACACCATTTACGATATTCCATTCCACCAACCCAAGACAGCTTATCCGACACTCCACAATCCAGCAGACATGATCCATATGGATTTTCCCAGAATAACGAGACACAAGCTCTGTTCTCTGACATTCAGATGAGATAATTACTCAGACGTTCTGACTCCGCGATAAGTTATTCTCACCTGCTACATAATACACATTCCTTTAGTAAACATAATTGACATGCTAATTCACTACACCTGAAAGGTCAGACATCTGACCTTTCAGACTGTCAACACATATCTATCATCAATAGAACTTCACACAATGAAAGGTTCTTGAGAGGCAGAATTAATTAGCACAATAGACAATAAAATGCAATCACAGCAAGCTTTTATCATTACAGCCAGGTAGACTTAATTAGCACAATAAACAATGAAATATCTTAGGAGCCAGACTCAATTAACACCTCAACAGTTTGTGTCCCCACATGAATGAATACTGTCCTATTGACCTGTTGGGGTCAGAATAAACCACTTGTAATATTTCAAGATATCCTGCAATACATGAATTATCATTACTGTCCCATCTCATGTAATCCAATATATAATTTCTCAGTCATCCTATTGCCCAATGCCCCTATTGGATATAGGATGACCCAAGACACAAGAGTCATTGGTGAAGCTGGCACAGGAGTACCCCGCATCCTTCAAAAGTCTCTGGGTATCACAGGCCATTCCGTTACAGACTGTTTTCTAGGATTTGCTCAAAGACTATTCTTAGTTTGTTTAATTCTGAACAATACATGATCATTGAAAGAGCTCATAACATTGACCTCTGGAGACAGAATGTCTGGTCACCTGGGCTGCCTTAAAGCGGAGGTCCACATAAAAACGTAAACCTCCGCTTTTCGGAACCCTCACCCCCCTCCGGTGTCACATTTGCCACCTTTCAGGGGGGAGGGGGGTGCAGATACCTGTATAATACAGGTATTTGCACCCACTTCCAGGTATAGACTCCCGCAGGGGTCACGCCCCTTCCCCCCCGCGCTTTCTTCTGGGAAACACACAGGTCCCAGTTAGGACGCGCCGCGCGACTTGCGCAGTAGGGAGCCGGGAAGTGAAGTCACAACGCTTCACTTCCTGATTCCCTCACCGAGGATGGCGGCGGGGGCAGCCAATCGATTTATCGACCTCGCTGCCAACATCGCGGGCACCCTGGACAGGTCAGTGTCCATTTATTAAAAGACAGCAGCTGCAGTATTTGTAGCTGTTGGCTTTTAATATTTTATTTTTTTAAGTGGACCTCCGCTTTAAGTGCTGTGTTAATTAACATGCTAATTATATAGTTGCCTGCTAAGTTGTTGCTAGAGGGGAGGGGAATTATCCAGAAGCCAGCCCTACCTCGTCATCTAAGCCCCTGTGTTAAAAGTGTATAAAAAGGCTGTATTCTGTCCAATAAACCATTCAAGATTCTACAAGCTATTACCGTATAGACTTGTATTCAATAATATACAGTATCTCTCTGATGGTCAGACTGGTCAGACTGGAGGAAGCGGTATTACTGACGGAGGCACTCAATGGAGTGTGTGATAGGATCTGTCACATGGTGCAAATTCACTTTGCAAAGAATACCAAATCACATGAAAGGGGAGCAACACATCTATATTTTTGCCTGCATACGGTTGGATGATGCTAACCTAAACCAAGGGAAAAATTCCTTGCAAAGTGAATGGCTTTTTTACCTATAGTAAATAAACCCCATGGTGTTCATGGCTGCAACCCTGCAAATTCGCAAGAAGAATGACGTGCAAAAGAGGAGGCTGCAGAGCCACAGAGGAAGTAGAGTAGGTAACCTCTTACCTACGATACTGTACTTGCATTTAAATATTTTTTCTAATTCACACCACAGAATTGTAAAAGAATGATAAATTACTGACTAATGTATTAATTGCAACCAGGCATGACCTCTCTTCACTTTTACACTTGCTTTACTTTAGAATGACAAGGCATATTTTGACTTCACACTTGAAACAAACTATTTACTTCATACTACATAAGTATGATTAATTACTAACTGAAATGCTAGTCTCAACCTGGCGAGACCTCTGTTCACTTTTACACTTGTTTTATTTTAGAATGACAAGCTCAATTTTCTTTTTACTCCTTTATAAATCCGTTGTCTTCCTTTCAGACGGTAGTTCATAATGGTTGTCTGTACAAAACACCAAAAAATTGTATGAAATTGTATAGGTATATAGTTTGTTACAGAATAAAATCCTTAGAGGTGCCATTTTAGGAAGCTATTGATAACAATAATATTGTTCTTTATATAGTAGATGGTTCACGCTTCTGTGTTGAAAAAAAGTGTGTTTTGGTTTTTCATTTGAGACTCTTTTCATCAAAACAAATTCATACCCCCCCACATTTTTGAGATGGTAATGAGGGACAGCTACACTTTACAAAAGGCAATATGTATAAAAATCAATAAATAGCAATAAAAGGAGTAATCAACATACAGTATAAGCTGCAATGCTGCGGAAATGCTGCAGTGGACTACAATGCCAATGAAGTATCCAAAAACAATGAAAGAAAAAAAAACACAATGCTAGTAAAAGTGTACTTGAAAAATAATAATTATAATAATAAGCATGTAGCGCTTGCTCAACTGGTACACTTATGCCCTGTACACACGATCGGTTCGTCTGATGAAAATGGACCGATGGACCGTTTTCATCGGTCGAACCGATCGTGTGTGGGCCCCATCAGTCGTAATGTGTGGATGTCTCCTTACTGCTGTAAGGTAACAGAGTTGGGTATATCTTTCAATCTCCTGGTAAGTCCCCAGTCTGGCATCTCCGTCTCCACTGGTATGTGTCTCCTATCAGGTTTTCTCACTGCCCATGGCACTCCCTGTTGCCTCCCACCTGCTAATGCATATTGTAGAATGGGTCATGGGTATCCGCTGAAATTTTTTCAGGGAGGGGCGCTTCAGCAGCGGCGATACACAGTCGCATTTAACCCTTTATTCAAACGCTAGCGGGGGTTAAACGTGCCCCACTAGCGGCCGAATAGCGCAGCTAAAACAATGGTAAAGTGCCATTTTTTGCTGTGATTTACCGATAACGCGGCCAGCTGGCAGTTTGAAATAGCTCTTGAGATAATTCATCTTCACTTCATGTCCATATAAATATAGCCTAGAGAATGTACAGACCCTTCAGCACAGATGGACCTCCCTTTAAGCACATACCCCCCTTCAGTACAGACCCCCCCTTCAGCACAGATGGACCTCCCCTTAAGCACATACCCCCCTTCAGTACAGACCCCCCATTCAGCACAGATGGACCCCCCCATTCAGCACAAACCCCCCTTCAGCACAGATGGACCCCTCTCCCTCCATCCCATTCAGTACCTCAGATCATCCATCAGTGCGGCACAGGCACAGCAGGTTCCCTCCCCCTGTGTACACATAAACACTGGAGTGGGAGGTGGCTTCACTCTGCTCACTGTGCCTGCGTGACATCCGGCCCGGGACCGCTCAGACAGCCCGCAGCCACAAAACTCTTCAACACCTTCTCGATTTTCCAGGGGGGGTCAATTGCCCCTCCTTGGCCTATGAAGCGGACGCCCATGGAATGGGTGTACCACCCTGTGCCTATTCTCTGACTCCCTTGCTCTGCCTGCCTGGTTGACATTGAGCGCACATTCACATGCACAGCTAATCACTTGCTTTCTAGCAGCTAGATGGTAGATGCTGGATATGTTTTTGTGTAAGGCATAGGCGCTGGGTCGGACAGTTGCTAAAGCACATTATTAGAGATTGCTGATTGCAAGCCACTGATCTTGTATATGCATGTGGTAAGGGGGCACCCCTCTGATGCTGCACTCAGGATGGTTGCCCTTCCTGCCCAAACTTTTCCCATCCATGGCTAAGATCTCTCTGCAGTATCATGACATACACTATATTGTCAAAAGTTTTGGCACGCCTGCCTTTACACTCACATGAACTTTAATGGCATCCTAGTCCATAGGGTTCATTATTGAGTTAACCCACCCTTTGCAGCTATAATAGCTTCAACTCTTTTGGGAAGGCTATCCACAAGGTTTAGGAGTGTGTCTATAGGAATGTTTGACCATTCTTTTAGAAGCGCATTTGTGAGGTCAGGCACTTATATTGAATGAGACGGACTGGCTAGCAGTCTCCACTCTAATTCATTCCAAAGGTGTTCTATCGAATTGAGGTCAGGACTCTGTGCAGGCCGGTCAAGTTCCTCCACCCAAACTCGCTCACCCATGTCTTTATGAACCTTGTTTGTGCACTGGTGCACAGTCATGTAGGAACAGGAAGGGGCCATCCCAAAACTGTTCCCATAAAGTTGGGAGCATTAAATTGTCCGAAAAGCCCAAACCAAGGTATGCTGATGCCTTAAGAGTTCCCTTCACTGGAACTAAGGGGCCAAGCCCAATCCCTGAAAAACAGCAACACACCATAACTTCCCTCCACCAAATGATTTGGACCAGTGCACAAAGCAAGGTAAAAAAAAAAAGACATGGATGAGAAAGTTTGGGATGGAGGAACTTGACTGGTCTGTCCTGACCTCGACCCAATAGAACACCTTTAGGATGATTAAGAGTGGAGACTGCGAAACCAGGCCTTCTCATCCAACATCAGTGCCTAACCTCACAACTGCGCTTCTGGTAGAATGATCAAATATTCCCATGGATACACACCTAAACAATGTGGACAGCCTTCCCAGAAGAGTTGAAGCTGTTATAGCTGCAAAGGGTGGGCCAACTCAATATTGAACCTTATGAACTAAGACTAGGATGCCATTAAAGTTCATGTGCGTTCAGAGGCAGACTGAGCCGCTGTAGTGCTAGCCCCACCCCCACCTGAGACTCTACTGGTCAATAGTTGCTAGAGCCGCCTGGCGTCTATTTTATTGGCTTCTGATACTTACAAATGTAGCAAATTAGAAATCGGATGAGGGGGCGTGGCTACCGCGCAGCTGAATGGACGCCTGAGTCAGGAGCTCCGCTTCAGCGTCGGGGAAACCAGCACACCGAGGCATCGTGGGGTGTATAAAAACACCTACAAGAACACCTACTAGCCCGCACATCTCCCGGGGATGACTAAGAAGAGGAAAAACGCCGCTCAGCCGGCGAAATTGGAGTATTTCTTCTCTCCCAGGCCTAGCAGCGTGTCCCAAGATGGCGCCGGCCGCGTCTCTCCGGCCTCCGCCGGTGGATCATCACTCTTCACACCGAGTCCGGGATCGAGGGATGGGGCTCAGCGCCGCTCCCCGGGGGCCTCCACCCCCCTCTCCTGCAGCCCGGTGAAGTCAAAACCACGGCTGTCGGCCGCACCGAGTGACTCTCAGGTCAGTGCTTTGCAGGGATCTATGGAGGATACACGTGAGCTCTCAGCCCCCATTAACACCTTTCCTACCTCCAATATGCCTGTGTCAGACACTACCCTAAAGGACATGTTGGTCTCCCTGCGCAGCTCTCTGCATGCTGACATGATGGAATGCATGAGAGGCTTTAAGACAGAAATGGGGGAGCTGGGCGGCAGGGTGGATCATGTGGAGCAGAAAATGGGGGAATATGCTTCCTCATACAATTCCCTAGTAGACTCTCACAATGACCAAGGAGACGAGGTTGCATGGCTCAGGGCAAAGGTCGCAGACCTCGAAGACAGATCTCGGAGGAATAATGTCAAATTGCGGGGTGTACCTGAGACTGTCATGCCTGCCCAACTCCAACAATATGCCCGTGAGCTTATGGGGTTATTCCTGCCCTCCACCCCTGAATCAGAACTGGTGGTGGATCGGATACACCGCCTGCCCACCTGCACACCTCCCTGACAACATACCCAGAGATGTACTGATGCGGGTACATTTCTACCATGTCAAGGATCAATTCATGCTGGCTTTCCGCAAAAGTCCCCAGTCATCTGACCACTATGCTAACCTACAAGTATATGTGGACCTCTCGCAGCACACTATGCAGAGACGCAGATCCCTTCTACCTGTCACGAAAGCACTTCGCAACCACAACATTATCTACAAGTGGGGCCAGCCGACCAAACTCATCATAACCAAAGACGGCACCTCCAGTGTAATCATGTCCCTGGATGAGGGACTTGCCCTTCTTCGCAAATGGGACATTCTGCCCGAGCACCCCCCCGGGGACGCAACATCCACATCTGCACCCAGGGCCCAGACCCAAGACGAATGGTCACTGGTGACGCGCAAACGTAACAACAAGAAGAAATCATAAAACCCCTCTGCCTCGGGGATCCTGTTCTATTGAAGTTGTTCATCTGATTCCCTGACCCCATTGGAGCTCTGTTTCTCCACGAACTTCCCCCCCTTGCAATATGTGCAGCTACTCTGCATCCAGATCCCGGATGGGATCTTCCTTTTTATCCGTGCTACTTTTTGTTTGTGTTATAACCCCCTTATTTTTGGCTCTCAAGACCTCTTTTTCTTTCTTTCTTTCCCTTGAGATGGACACCGAATTCTCTTCAATGAGGACATCCTGCTCCCCGTACACACTGACTGCCTGGAACCGGCGGGTTTGGAAACCCAGATGCGACGCCGCAAGGTACTGTTATCATTCTATTTTAATGCTCATTTATGGCCCTGACGGTAACCTCCCTTAATGTCCGGGGTCTGAACCACCCAGTTAAGAGAGCTTCCGTATGGAGGGAGGCCCTGAAGCTGCGCTCGGATGTCCTATGCCTTCAAGAAACCCACCTGACGGCGTCTGGCGCACCTCCCTTCCACCACATTAAGTTCCCCCATGTCTTTCTGGCATCCGCCTCGAAAAAGCAAAAAGGAGTCGCCATTGCCATCAAGGACTCTGTAAATTTTTCTCTACAAGACTCCCTGATCGATCCTGATGGTAGGTTTTTGGTCCTGGTTGGAACCTTCAACAACAAACAGTACACATTGGTCAATTTGTACGCACCTAACACCCACCAACTCGGCTTCCTGAGGAAACTTTTTGGCAAAATTAATAAGATAAGAAAAGGGGCTTTGATCATGTGCGGTGACTACAATCTGACGGTGGACTTTGAGTTGGACTCAACCTCCCGCTCCAAACGCCACCAACCTGCCCTACGCGCATTATTACATGCTGAAGGTATGTTTGATGTCTGGAGATGTCAACACGCAAGTGAAAGAGACTACTCCTTACATTCCTCCAGACATAACTCCTATTCACGTATAGACTTGATATTAGTGGATACGTTTTTGCTACAGAGGGTGTCCTCGTCCGCCATCCATGACATCACGTGGTCAGACCACGCTCCGGTGTCGGTGATGGTGGACGGGGGGGGCCCCGGCCTCTTCGCCCTTCATTTGGAGGGCGGACTCCTACTTACTTCAACAGCCTTCCCACGTAGCTTACCTGTCCTCACATTTGGAGGAATTCTTCAATGTTAATGCTGGATCTGTAACCAACCCATTTTCCATTTGGTGTGCCCATAAGGCCTACATTAGAGGTATAATGATACAACTCAGTGCGCGGGTAAGGAAGCAGAGAGCACAAAAACTAGACTCCATACTGGCTGAAATTGTCTCCCTGGAATCGCAGAACAAGCAATCTCCTGATATCTCGATAGCTACTAAGCTACACAGTGTGCGCGCAGATCTCAAGAGATTGCTACTTGAACGCTATGACAAACATGTCCAATCTCTCAAATTGTCCCACTATGCGTCCGGCAATCGGGCGGGCAAATTTCTAGCTCAGCGACTGAAAAGTCGCAGAGTGAAAACCACTATACCTTTTCTGGTTAAGCAGCCAGACGGCAGCAAACTGTACAATCCCCAGGATATAGCAAACTCATTTGCGGAGTTTTACTCCTCCCTCTACAATCTCCGAGAAGATCCCTCTACGCCTCAACCTGTAGAAGAGGTAATCTGTTCCTTCCTGGCTGACCTGGCACTGCCTACCTTGTCCCACACCCAACTTGACTCTCTTAACGCACCGATCTCAGAATCCAAGATCAAGCGAGCAATCAAGACCCTCCCCCTGGGGAAGTCCCCGGGCCCGGACGGGCTCCCTAATTGTTAATACAAGGCCTTTGACTCCCTCTTAGCTCCTGCCTTAGGCAAAGTATTCTCTGAAGCGATGCTCTCTGATTCCTTCCCAAGCGAAATGCTTAATGCTTTTATTGTGACTATTCCAAAACCGGGGAAGACACCTACTATGCCTGCAAATTTCCGTCCCATCTCCCTACTTAACACAGACGTGAAACTGTATGCCAAGATCCTAGCAACCAGACTGCTCCCATTCTTGCCCTCTCTGATCAACCCGGATCAAACGGGGTTCACCTCCGGTAGACAGTCCTCAGATGCAACCAGAAGGGTGATAGACTTGGTTCACCACGCAGGGGCCTCTTGAACGCCTTCTCTGCTCCTCTCCTTGGATGCAGAGAAGGCGTTCGACAGGGTGCACTGGGGATATATGACCCAGGTACTGGAGAAATTTGGGTTCTCCGGCCCCATCCTGTCGGCAATTCTGGCACTCTATTCCGCGCCCTGCGCACAGGTTTATACCTCAGGTATGCTCTCCTCTACTTTCAACATAACCAATGGTACCAGACAGGGGTGTCCCCTATCCCCCTCCATATTTAACCTACTTGTAGAACCCCTTGCGGAAAAAATTAGAGCCCATGCAGGTATCCCGGGTTTTATGTTGGCGGGCCGATCCCATAATATAAGCTTATTCGCGGACGACATTATCCTTTTCTTAACCTCTCCAACCTCTTCCCTCTCTCAGGCACATAAAGTCCTCGCAGAATTCAGCCGCATATCCTACTATAAGATTAACTACACCAAATCCTTCATTCTAGGCCTCAACCTCCCTCCCTCCCTCCAATTCCGCCTACAGACTTCCTTTCCATACTCCTGGGCCGCATCCAGTATACAGTACTTGGGGATACAAATCACAACAGACCCAGCGAAACTAGCTGATGCCAACTACATTCCTCTAATAGAAAAAATTACTAAGGAGCCGGCTCACCTAGCCAAGGTCGAATTGACGTGGTCGGGACGCCTGGCCTCTTTCAAAATGTTGCTTCTCCCCCAAATCTTGTACATTTTCCGTACACTCCCCATCCCACTGAAATGCAGTCACCTCAGAGCCCTGAACGGCATCCTTAATCGCTATATATGGGGTACCAAGCGGCCTAGATGCGCGAAGTCCCTGTTTTTTTTTTTTTTTTTTTTTTCCGCCTCAGAGAACTATCAGGATATTCAATCAATTTGCGTTCATTTCGCAGTCTCCTTAGTTCGCATCATGGTTGGAAAATTTATTTATCTATTCATTTCATTTTCTTCCCCTTTTATTTATTTTTTTTAATTTTAAATTTATATCAGTTAATATACAAAAGGAGAGAAAGGAAAAAAATACTTAAATACATAAATAGATCCATTAGTTTCCCCTAGCCGAACAAACCCTCGTCCCACCCTCAAGCCACCCCCAACCCTTATCCCCTCCTTCCCACGAAGTCCCTGTTGATTACACATAGATCAGTAGGGGGCATGGGCCTGATCGACATCAAAGACTACCACCGAGCAGCTATACTTACCCAGATCAGACGTTGGATATCCCCGACCCCTGACATTCTTTGGTGTGGTATAGAAAGAGCCCTCAGCCCGACCAAAGACCTCTACAGTACCCTGATACTTGACTCCTGGAGACCTCTCCCGTTGCGTCAACTGCCGTTGACTTTCCAGGCCACCATATTGGCCTGGAGAGAGCTACGCACCTTGGCGTACACATCCTCTAGTACTGTCTCTGTGCCAATTCCTATTGAAACCTTGTCAGCCGCAGTGCCATATACTTCCTTCTCCAGCTGGGCCGCCAAAGGCATTACCCGGGTTGAGGACCTATATTGCCAGAATGTGCTCAAACCCTTTGACGCGCTAACCGCGGAATATGGCCTGACACAAATGGAAAGCTTCAGGCATTCGCAGGCGTCCCATTTTCTCCACTCATTACAATCCCGTAATGTACTGATTCATGACGCCATATGGCAATTCTACACTAAAACGACCCTCCCTCCCAAAGGATTCTCCCTTTTCTATAATCTGTTCCAGGATAAACTCCTTTTTAAAATGACCCCCCCGTTTCGTAAATGGGAAGCTGATTTGGGCAAAACATTTTCCCCGAGTCAATGGAAATTTTAATTTAAGCTTATATACAAAGCCTCCAGATGCATTAATCACTGGGAGTTGTCCCAAAAGATAGCACTACGGTGGTACCTAACCCCATATTGTATAGCTCAATTCTATTCCTCGGCCTCCCCGCTGTGTTGGAGAGATTGTGGAGAGGTAGGCAGCATTTTCCATGTCTTTTGGCTCTGTAGAAACCTCACGAGTTACTGGAGGGGTGTCTTTAGATGTATCTCTCGTATAACAGGTATACTAACACCCCCCAGTTCCGAACTGGCGATACTGAACTTGGGAATCGAAGGCTTTCCCCCAGATTTTCGAATTGTAGTCACTCACATCCTGCTAGCTGCCAGACTGCTGTTGACTAGAAATTGGAAATCACACACAGTACCAAGTGTATCTGAGGTCCTAGAAATTACCAGAAGCAACTACATTTTTGAGTCCCTGTTGGCAAACAGGGAGGGTAGGAGAGCGAAATTTGACACTCAGTGGAAGCCCTGGACTGACTGGTTCAGAGTGCAATGAAACGGTGAATTTGAAATGTCTTCTTTATGCCATGTTCCTTTTGATATGTCTTAAACGAATACCTATATAAGAGTATATTTACAATGCTCCCACAGGTGCCCATCTCACCCTCTTCTCCCCATCCTTTTCCTTCCCCGCCTCACTTTCCCCCCCTCTCCCTCCCCTCTCCTCCACTTACCCTCCCCCCTCTCCTCCCCGACTTTATTCACACCACTTGTTTTCCCCCACTGTACTCCTTCATGTAATCTTTTGAGTATGATAAAAGGGTGGGGACGTATATACCCCTATCCTGCTTTAATTGTTGTTGTACTGTGATTGTCTTACCCATACTCATATGTCTTACTCTGATTTAACCTGCTTATCTCTGGAGTTGTCAATGTTGTCTGATCTTCCCTGATGTTCCCTGGGAAATGTGAGTGTTTTCTACTTTTGTACTTTGAAATTTTTTTTTTCAATAAAAACTATTGTACGAAAAAAAAAAAATCGGATGAAAGGTTTTGCACTGGGAAACACTTTTTAAAAGATAAAAAGTGCACAGAGAATGGGCGCGAGGACGTGATGCGCATGTACAGAGGGAGGGGCCTGACTGTGCTGCCTGGGGAGGTGTGAGAAGTGCTCTGGAAAATGCCACAGTAGACCCGCAGCATGACAGGCTGCGACGCTGCATACGACACCCCCGCTCCCTAGCCTGACTGGAGCCTGTTACATCTGCCTGTGGAGGCAGGGGCGACGCCGGAGCTCACTGGAGTGAATCCCCCACTGACGCCCCCCGCTTTGCTTCCTCCCTTACAGATGTCTTGGACTGCCACTGCAAAGCACAGACACACGGACACATGGCCGCCGCCGAAAAACATTTATAGCGTAGCCTGGATGACTTAAGAAGGAGTAAAGACAAAGAGCATGAGTGGAGATGAGTAAAAGGTACACTGTGGCCGATCGCTATGTGTCTGTTTAATGCGATAACTTGCATTGCTTGGGAGTCTAAGGATTTAACAGGCAGCTGACTACCTGGGTAGCTGACCCTGTCAGAAATTAATCAATTAAAGCTCCAACGCTGCCCAATAAACTGCTAGCTTTCCTAGCAACATATATCAGCATAGCAAGCCTGTCTGCTTGGATAAATACTTGGACTGCCAATTGATCGAAATATTTAGCTGCTAGGCTATTGAAAACTGTTGAAAAGCTTAAAAGGGTGGACTGTAAACTAGCCAGTGTAAGCTTACCTATCAGACCAGACAAGAGATACCTGGCAAATAGGTCTTCTGGAAAACCATCAAGCAGTGACTGGTGCTTGAACACTAAGACTGAGGAGGAGAGGAGGAAGAGGAGGAAGTAAAGGAGGCGGGAGGAGTGCAAGTGGACTGTATACTAACAAACCAAAATTAAATATTTGTCGGACTGTATGATGGCTTATATATCTATCTATAAGCGCTCCTTCCCAAAGGACTTGCCTTACCCCTATGTGACACACCCCCCTCAGATCCTTGGTGGATTGAACGGTAGAACTGGATATCTAACTATACGCTAGGCTCATTAGAAGGCCATGAACGGTAAATAGCAGGACCGCATATAGTGTCGCTTATACAGTGGACAGTCTGGGTGTATGGACCCGGAAGACCTGACCGGCATATACAACCCTGAATAGACTTGCTTGCTAAAAACACCTTTAAGGCTACCCATTTATATGTCCTACAAGAGACCAGTGTTAGCTCCATTTGTTGGAAGATATACCCCCCCCCCTTATATCTGCAGGAACTGTATACTTGATATCCTAGGAAAAGTGACAGACCACTGGATCTCTTTTCTTGTAGACCCACCTAATCCCTAGAGCTGGGACTGAATATAGAGACAGTGTAAATACATATACCCCAGAAGATCGATGGGATACCCGTTTTTTTTCTATTTTTGTTGTTGTCGTTTGTGAGTCCCCGCTAGGGAAAAACATCACACTTTCCGGTCCAGTTAAATTCCCAGCCCGGAAATTGACCAGGCGAGACCACTCACCTGGTAGTCAATTTTTCCAGAATATACAGTAGCTGGATGAAATACAATTCAGAGTATGGAAATTAGCAGATGAACTCCATTTGAGTCTACTGACTACAGCTATACATATGCTCCCTAATTGCATAAAGAGGGTACTCGCAGGATATTGGACACATGTACCCCTATATAGACTGCCTTACAAACATATTGGGGATTACAGCAAGCACCCCTAACAGTGGTTCAGATTTAGACCCCATCTGGAGCAAGTTCATCCCCTAACACAGGTGCTTGGATTGCAGATTTGAGAAAAGAGACTAAATAAATAAGAAAACATAGAAAATAAAACAATAAATCTTAAACTAGGGAAACGCATAAGAGCGGTTAATAAAGACACCATGAGTAAGACTACAAGTAAAACCACAAAGGGAAGTGCCTCAAAAACCCCTAAAAACAGTGCAGCGACTAGTACGATTAAACAATATATGACCCAGGAGGCAAGTCCAAAAAGCCCCGGACTGGGAAATCAACAGCAAGACAAAGTAGACATGAAAACAGACAAAAAAAAAGAGCACTGTAAAAAAAGGTAGGGGATGCACCGGATCAATCCGGAGACAATATAACAGAGAGTGAATTAGAGATAAGCAGAGGGGACGAACAATGGGCAGATGCAAAAATTCCAACAAAGGGGGAAATTACTGATATGCTACTGAGACTGGAAATACAATCAAGGTAGACATAAACACACTAAGAACTGATCTAGGGCACCTCCTGACAAGAAGAGAGAACAGACAAACATGCCCAGGAATTAAGAAAATTAAAGGAGCAAGTCAAATTAATGCAACAAAACCAGAGGAAAATCTTATATAGATTAGAAGATCAAAAGAACCTAAATAGAAGACAAAACCTGAGAATCTGCTCGTTCCCAAAGGAAAGAGGGGAGGACCTGAGAAAAATTATGAAGACAATATTCAACCCTGCTGGACAAAGGAACAGAGGATCTTCTAAAGATTGAGAGAGTACATCGGCCCGGAAAACCAAAAAATGAAGAAGCTGAATGGCCGAGAGATATAATAGTGAGGTTACGGTTCTAGGAAGACAAAGCAGAAATATGGAGAAAACTAAGGAGAAAACCACCTATACAGTATGAAGGGACTGAGCTACAAATCTTTACAGACTTGGCACCGGAAACACTCACAAGACGGCGATCCCTGAAACCACTTCTAGAGCAAATGCGGGCACAGAACATTAAGTATAACTTGGGATTCCTGGCTTGCCTAATAGGCCAGAAGGAGTGAAGATCCACCAGATTAAGGTTCCCGGAAGAACGGACAGGATTTTGTAACAAACTTGACTTACAGGTGCCAGACCTGCCAGGTTGGGTAGAAAGAGAAAACAAGGCATAAAAGGAAGAGGTCTATGTGAAATAGACTGATAATACATTAGAGCAACTCTTATTAAGAAACTACCAGGAAGAGTGGGGTGCAGGAGGCTTGGGGGGAAGGAGATGGGGGATGGTTCAGTAAAGGGGAACTGAGAGTGGCCAACCGGGGCTCAGTACAGCACCTTCGGCCTACCTCGCCCCCCCTCTCCCCAGTGAGGGGAGAGGGGGGACGGGCGGCATGGTCAGAGCCACACTTCTAAATAGGAGAACCAGTGGCGAGTGTGGCGGATGGGGCCACTAATGGTTCTGAGGCCAGTAATGGAGTGGCAATAGGGTTTGCTAAAGGGACGCGGTTCAAATTTGAGGAAAGGATGATTGTCCTGGAAGGAAGATTTCTCTTCCTAAAGGGCAAACTGTGCAAAACGGAATGCACACTGGCAAACATCTATTCCCCCAATAGGAACTCAAAAAGATACCTTTCTGTGAAAGTTGATGGATTTCAAGATAGGGCATGTGATCCTGATGGGGGACATGAACTTATGCATGGAACCGGGAGTGGATAGTACGTCCCATGCACTGGGGACGAATAATGTACAGCTAAAAATGATATAACAAAAAAAGCATATGTGCCAAATGGTTGACGTATGGAGGATTCAACACCCAAAAACACAAGACTATACGTTTTACTCCCCTGTGCATGGGGCATACTCCAGGATAGATTACATATTGGTAGATCACAGATCACTGGAAAGGGTAATAGAAACGAGCATACAAATATCTACGCTATCGGACCATGCCCCAGTGAGAATGAAAATGAGAGCCCCAGAAACCAAAGACAACCCTATACCTGGCAATTAAATGAAGAATTACTCCGAGATGAGGAAGGATCAGAAATAGTGAAAAAATAACTAGAACATTACTTTTTAATAAATGATACAAAAGACATATCAGAGGCTACCCTATGGGAGGCCCATAAAGCCTATATTAGGGGGATTTTAATTGCCGTGGGAGCAGGGAAGAAAAAAGAGAGAGAACAAGGAAAATTAAAACACTAATTAAAGAAATCGAACAGAAACATAAAAAACATCAGGGCCCACATCAAGCGCTATACCAAAAATTAGCCATCAAAAGAAATGAACTAAGGATCTTATGGAACAAGAGACTAAAAAGACTTTCAATAGAATAGCTAAAGAAAGATACCAGTGGGGGAATAAAGCCAGCAAACACCTAGCTAGATTGCTACAAAAGAAAAAATCTACAAATTACATAGACAAAATCCAAAATAAGAAAGGAGAAATAGCTCATGTGACAAAGTGTAAAAACTACTTTGGGGGGCTGTACACGGTAGAACAGAAGGGGTCCAAGGCAGGGGAGAGAAGAGAAAAAACAAATGAATTCTTAAAAAATGCCAGACTACCAAGGATCACTAAAAGTGAAAGGTTGACATTAGATAAACCTATAACCAAGAAGGAACTAAACAAAGCATTAATAGACTCAGCCACGGGGAAAAGCCCAGACCCAGACGGGTTTACAACTTATTATCTTAAAAAATATAAAGAGATCCTGACCCCCAGGTTGTGTCAATACATGAACGGCCTGGGGGCTGAATACGACATAAGCAGGGAGGCCTTGTCCGCCAGTAATCCCGAAGGAGAGGAAGGACGGTACGCTTTGTTTCAGCTACAGGCCCATATCACTGCTAAATGCAGACACAAAATGATATGCTAAAGTATTGGCTGGATGGATAAAAGGCCTGATGAACACAATGGTCACCTCTGCATCCCAGAGGTGAACAAGATTTCCTGCTAATCCTGCATATACCAATTAATCTTCATATAAAGATATCTATTCTAAACTGTTCATTCTAGAGGAAAGGAAGGACAGACAGTATTTACCTGAATTATGTGCATGGTGATCAAACCATGACCCTCTAATGTAGCGTGCTTATGAAATATACATACTGCATGACTGCCCTGGTTGCTGTGCAGCCTGCTGAATTAATTTTTCAGAAGAGTTTTGCATTAAGTGAAGTGCTGAGGAATGGCCTCAGATCTTAAGCTTCAGGTATGTTAGCGGTTAATCTTCAAGCTCAAGAGAAATAATTCATCATCAGGGTGAAAGACATTGCATGACGTGAGTTGGATATAACTAGGCTCCGAGACCCCTTCTTTCAGATTTGATTGCACTGAAAGCTGGCAGAGAAGGGAATTAAGTCAATTGAGCAGTGAATATAAAACTAATGACATGAAGTAAGTTAGAATAGTCATTTTACACCAATAAAAACAATTCCTTGTGACTATGTGAAGGATTGCATGCAATGGCATAGTCATTTAGTATCATTAAAGTTACAAACCTCCGATAGTTGCTTTATAATACTATTTATTCAACACTCAGCGGACAGCATTCAGACTATGAGAAAGAAATACAGACAAAGGTTGTTAGTTTTCTCAGTCTGTCATAAGGTAATAAATATGAAACCCTTACAACAAAAAAATAGGTCTGACATACTGGCATAAGTGATCCTGGGCCTTGAAAGTGAATATGGTCAGCGGTGGGGAGTCACTCTTATTTTTTTTTTTTCCACCACTTCAGACTCAACCACAGCAAGAGACCTGCTCGTGATTTTATTCATTAATTCCGTCTCTACTTCGGTTTTGCATCATATGTGGTATTCAGAATGTTAATTTATATCTTTATCATATCCTTCATTTTATTGACCAAAAATTTTATTTTATTTTTATATATAAAAATAAATATATTTCTTATTTTTGTTATTATTCACTATAGATATTCTTTTTCCATTACTCTTATCCTCATGAAATTACTGATGCCTCAGTGTCTCAATAAAGATTGGTACCCTTCCCCCCTCCCCTGTCCCTTCCCCTACCCACTCCCCCGACCTCTCTCTTCCCCGCTAACACCAGCTTTCATCTTCTCTATCTCTCACTGGCGCTACCTCATATCGTTAAATGCTGTTCTTGTATTGTATTATGTTAGGCATCCATCATCTCTGCATATCCCATCGTAAACTTGAACCCTTTCCAATCTTTCCATTTCTCTTCAAACTCCGCCCATTTTCCTCCATCTCTAAATCTTAGATATTCCATATTGTAAATTTCGTCTATTTTATTAGACCATCTTCTCAATGATGGTCTCTCCGGTTGTTGCCAGCTACAGGATATTTGATTATTTGCCGTGTTTAAGAACTGTGGGATTAATGTCTTCAGGTACTCTTTAGTTGACTTTCGGGCCCCGTGTAAAACACAAACCCAGGGATCATCTGGGAGATCTATGTTTGATATTTCTCAAATTTTTTGTCTAATCTCCGCCCAATATATTCTAATTTTGGGGCAGGTCCACCAAATGTGGGTCTTCGTTCCCATTACAACCTCTCCAACAAAGCTGTGTTGTGGTTCCTGAATACTTATGCACCTTATCGGGTGTAAGGTACCACCGTACCAGACATTTGTAGTTCTGTTCCGTAATATTATTATTTACCGACGTTGCGTGAACTCTCTTTATTAACTGACTGATCTCATAATCATTTACAGATGAACCTGTCTCCTCCTCCCATTTCTTGATGAACGGCGGGGCGTTCTGCAATTTTGAAACATTCAGGATTTTATAAATCTTTGAGATTGTCCCTTTTTCAATCTTACCCTCACATAATTTTTCAAGGGGCCAAAGATTAACTTCAGATCTAATAGGCTGGGGGAGACTTTTGAAAAAGTGTTTTAATTGCGCGTACCGCCATTCATCGATCAAAATCATTTCCTTTCTATTTTTTAGTTCCTGTAGTGTTAGTAGCTTATTTAGCTCCATAACATCTTTTAATTGGGTATTATCTTTAATTATCCATTTACCAAACCTTTTTTCATCCCCTGGTGAAAAAAACTTTGGGCCAGATCCACGTACATCGGCGCATATAGACCGGCGTAGCGCATCTCATTTACGTTACGCCTGCTCAACTTAGAGACGCAAGTACCGTATCCTCTTAGTATTTGCGTCCAAATTTGCGCCGGCGCAACGTAAATTCCGAGGTGTAATTGAAAGTGGGAAGGACGTGGGCGTGTTCCATTGAAATGAGCCGTGACCCCATGCAAATGAAGGGCCGGCCGGACTGCGCATGCGCATGACGCCGACTATGGTCAGAGCCTCTCTGCGCATGCTCAGAACTCGGCCCGGCGCAATCAGTGAGATAGGAACTAGGCCCAGCGTACTTAGTGAGATACGCCCAGTTTCCCTTCCTGAAGCAAGGTGCTTTTGTTCTGTTGTCTGTTTCTGTTTGTTGGTTTGTGTCGTGTCGGTGTGGTTTTTGGAGAGTGTTTTGGAGAGTGTTGTGGAAATATGACTGAGAGGAAGAGGAAGCTAAACTACTCCTTGCGGGAGAAGGAGATCATTGTGAGGGCCATTACCAGCTTTGGTCGTTTGCTGCATGGCCCTGAGAGTGCCAACACCACCCCGGCCAGGAGGAGGCAGATACTGCAGGACATCACAGACGATGTCAATGCGTTGGGTGGTGAGACCCGGACCCGCAATGGGATCCAAAAAAAGATCAATGATCACAGGCGTGTGGTCCGTGGGAAGCTGGCAAAGATGGTCGCTCATGCCAGGGGCACTGGAGGGGGACCACCATGCACTATTAGGCTGACTGCTGAGGAGCGTGCGGTGGCCCAGTGCTTCCACAGGCAGCAAGTGGAGGGGCTGCCTGGCTTTGACTCCATTGAGGAGGTCGTGAGGACAGGTACATTTTTTTTTCTATCTGGTGAGTAGCATGTGTGGGGGGGGGAGGGAATATGTGACAAGTGTGTGGATCCTCCAACCTCTGTATGTTTTGTGTCATCCACAGATGTGCAGGAGGGTGCTGGGCCATCTGGCCAGTCCGCAGCCTCCACCGGACATGAGTCTGAGGAAGACCCCCAGGCAAGCCCGGAGTCCTCTGAGGAGGTTGAGGAGGAGGAGGTTGAGGATGAGGAGGTGCTGTCAGGGAATGATGTCACGCTCCATTTGGAGGAGGCTCCCCCTAGGGCTAGCAGCAGTCAGGCCTCCATCAGGGGTAGCCCCTCCCACTCCTCCCCCAACAGGGCTTCCCCCCCAGGGGTCTCCCCTTCTCCCAGGCCACAAGCCTCATCTGGAGGCAGGAAGGCGACCCGCAAGACCAGGGGGTGGCAGAGGTTCTGCCTGAAAACCTAAGAAGGGACCAGGCCCGTCAGACCCGCCATCTGGGTCAGGTCACCCAGACTTTGGGCCGGATGGAGGAGAGCCTGGCCTCCATCAAGGAGTCAGTTGTGGGCATGTCTTGCAACTCACTGGCTCTCATAACATGTCTCAAGGACCTGCAGACTGCCACAGCAGGCGTTGGTCAGGAGGTGCGTGCCCTGACCCAGGCTGTCCAGGCCAACACGGCAGCCCTCAATGTGGGCCTCACCAGACTCGCCATGGCCTTGGAGGGCAGGCCGCCAGGTGGGCAGAGACCAGGGGATGCTCCTCCTTCCCCTGATCCCCCCCCATTCTCCCCTGCGGAGCCGGGGCCATGGCCGCCCCAGGCGTGGGTCAGCGGCGTTAAGTTTTTGTCTTTTTTTGGTTTTCAGTGTTTTAATTTTTTTTTTTTGGTTTACTGTCATTATGATTTGTTTTATGTTTGTGAATGATGTATGATTGTGGGGGTGACATTCCTGCCAGAAAAGGGATGTCACCCTCAGTTGTGGTGGAGAAGGGATCCCCAGGACCAGGGAGAAGTGATCCCCAGGTCCGTGTAAATGGTGTATGAATGTACAGTGACATAATTGGAGCCTTGGCGTGGCGTTGCTGCTCCCAAGTCCTGCATGGTGGGCTTGTGCTAATCCAATTTGATGAGGATGTGATGTGTCTGTGCTAGGGACCACAGTGGTGTGCATGCATGCATTCTCATTGTGCCATGATTAATGTGTGTGTTTAACGTGCAAAGATGCCTAATGCGAGGCGTCTCCTGGCTGCTCTTCCCTCAGAAGACGGGTTACCCTTGGTCAGGGGGGGATTGTCTGGTTCGGGGGTCAGGTCATCACGTATGTCAATCTCCAGGCCCCTTCTCACGGCGAAGTTGTGTAGCATGCAACATACCCTGATGATCTGGCACACGAAGTTTGGGGAATACAACAGGGTAGCCCCAGACTTATCCAGGCATCGGAAATGGGACTTCAGGAGGCAAAAGGTGCGTTCCACCACTGCACGGGTACGTGCGTGTGCTTTATTGTATCTTTGCTCTCCTGGGGTTTGGGGATTCCGTAATGGAGTCATGAGATGGGGTCCAAGTGCATATGCCGCGTCACCTGGAAGGGAAAAGACAGGAGGATGTTAGTCGTGCATGTGCCCCTTGTGATGTCTGCATCATGGGGGGGACAGTCATGCCTGACACCCATGTCACTCAACAACCAGCCAGCTGTCCCCATACATGTTCTGTTCGAATTCCATTGGGATGGGGCTTTGACGGTATATGAAGCTGTCATGGCTGGACCCGGGGTGTTTTGCACGGATGTGCCATATGAGGCATTGGGCATCGACTATCACCTGTACGTTGATGGAATGCCAATGCTTTCGATTGCCGTATAGGTGCTCTGTCTCACGGGGGGCTGTAGTGCCATATGTATGCAATCAATGGCCCCCACGGTGCGTGGGAATTCTGCAATTCTGTAGAAATCACACATTGCCTTCACCCGCAGGTCCTCCTGGGTGGGTCTGATGATTTGGTTGGCCATGCGTCTGAGGATTGTGGGGATAACCTGGTGCACACATCTGCTAATGGAGGATTGTGACATCCCAGCCACCACTCCACTTGTACGCTGAAAAGAGCCACTGGCAAGGAAATGGAGTGTTGCCAGTACCTTGACCAGTGGCTGCACTGCATGTGAGCGCTGTGTCTGGCTGGTGATGTCATCTTTCAGGGTTGTGGTTAATTCCATGATGACAGTAGGGGTGAATCTGAAGATTCGATACACCTCAGAATCACACATGCCAAAGACGTCTATGCGTGTGCGGTATATCCTCTCCCGTGCCCTCCTCCTCCGTTCCCTCCTCCTTCTGCGTGCATCTAAAGCCAGTAGTATAGCTATGACCATGGATGCCCCTGGCATGTTGGCATACAGATTGTTGTCCTGCAAGTGTGGCTGCTCAGCTTGTCCCTAACGGTGTTGCTTTAGCTGACCTGCACACGTCTGGTGCAAAGTTAAAGCTGCTTTTATGATGGGTAACTTTAGACCGGACGTACAGCTGATGCGCACAGCGCGTAGCCTGCGCCGGACAAACGTACTTTTGTGGATCGCCGTATTTGCATATTTGCATAGCAAAACAATGGTGCATCTAGCGTATTTTTGCGCCCACGATGCGCCGGTGTAGAAAGATTACGTTGGTCGGAAAAAATCTGGTTTTCAGGCGTATCTCATTTTGGGGATACGGCGCATAGATACGCCAGCGCATATTTACACTTACGCCGCGCATCTCGAGATACGCCGGCGTAAGTGCTTTGTGGATCTGGCCCTTTGTGTCAGTTAAAGGTATAAACGGTGAGTTATAATCCCATTTTTCTTTCTTGTGCATCTGATCCCATAATTTTAGTGCATGCCTTGTGATATAGTGAGCTTCAAAACTAATTTCTCTATACTGTGCCGGGACCCATATTCATTTCCCAAGTGCTATTTTACTCAATTTAATTTCCATGTTTACCCACCTTTTTTCTATATTATTTTTAGCCCAGTCCACTATTCATGAAAAGACAATTGTGTGGTGGTAAAAATGTAAAAAAGCTGCGCCAAATAATTAATAAACAGATGGAGTGAGTCCAAATAAATGTCTATAGCACTCAACAGATAGTACGGTTGGTTAGATCATATATGGCACTGTTCATAGATTCGGATGGAGACTTCGAGTTGATTGGTACATTAAGATAATGCTTGAAAAAATCCAAATCACCAGGTGACATGCATGCAGATATTGCCAGCCCTCCACCGTAAATAGAAGCAGCTTACCAGATGGCAAGCCTTTAACACAATTGGCTATAGCCCAGCCACGGCCTTTAAATCCTCAGCGCACTAGGTTGGAACACTCCGTCACTCAAACAGGATCCCAGGTTCAGGTATTGTGATAAAGGATTGCAATTCAGCTCCAAATAAGCTCATCAGCGGAACCAATATGCAGTAGATTTCCTACTTATTCTTTACATCTCCAACAGGTAGATGAGACTGAAACATTTATTCCTTATGGTCTTGATAACACTAGATGTTTTTGTTGGTGCTGTATTCGTCCTGTACACCCCCAATCACAGCTCACCTCTGAATTGTGTGGTGGTACTTTCTTATATCTGGTGCCCCTAACCCCCCTTGTGCCTTATCTTTAGTCAGTAGTGTCAATTTAATACGTGTTTTTTTTCCTCTCCAGATAAATTTAAGAAACATTGACTGTAGTTTTTTTTAAATAAGCTTGTGGTATTGTAATTGGGAGCATCTGCATTTTATAAACTCTTTTTGGTAGTATTATCAATTTGAAGATATTTATTCTTCCGCTCCATGATAATTGTCCTGGTGCAATTCTATTTAGGTCATCTTTGATCTCGTTTAACAATGGGATATAATTGATCTTATATAAAGTCTCCATGGAGGATGCTAATCTAATTCCCAAATATTTGAGTTCTTTTTTTCCAGCCAAATTGGAAATCTTCCTGTAGAGCACCTTTATCTTTTTTGGGGATGTTTATGCTCAATATTTCTGATTTGGCTGGATTTATCTTAAAATTGGATATCTTGCCGAAATCTTTAATCATTTTCATTAGATTGGGCAGGGTTATCCTGGGATTTGCTACATAAAACAGTATATCGTCAGCATAGGCGGCAAGTTTACGCTCCTCTCCTCCTAATGTTATCCCTTTAATATCCATATTTCGCCTTATCCCTCTTAACAGGGGTTCTAATGCGAGAGTGAACAACAACGGTGACAATGGGCACACCTGTCGGGTGCCATTTTCCATTTCGAAGGGTTCTGAGTGTAATGCTATTAGCGTTAATTTGTGTACAAGGAGCGCAGCTTTACCTGTAATGACAGCTGCGCTCCATTCAAGAAGACATCCGCGTCACTTCCGGTACGCGGACGTCTGCGCTCCACGCTGGAACGCGGAAGTGCGTTCCAGTGTCTGGCGCTCGGCGTCGAGGGGAGACCGGGCTATTTAAACCTCCAGCACTGGCGGCAGGTTGTTGGAATATTCCTGTTGGACCCTGCCGCCACCTGGAGACCCTCCACCCACCCACAGTAACCTTGAAGTTTCCCCCTTGGTGGACACTCTCACTTGGACTCAAATCTCATTGCTAGACTGGATAGAAGGATCACCACCGCTGCATACTGCTAAGGAGATACCATCAGCACCTGTGCTATCTTCCCAGTCTGGACTACCTCCTAACCGCAAGTATACTCTGATCATATTACTGCATATTGGAATTACCATCTACTCCTGTGCAAACAGACCTGATCCACACTACCTCTTAAACTGCATGTATATATAGACCATATTACTGCATATTTGGATTTACTATCTACTCCTGTGCAAACAGACCTGGTCCACACTACCTCTTAAACTGCATGTATATATAGACCATATTACTGCATATTTGGATTTACCATCTACTCCTGTGCAAACAGACCTGGTCCACACTACCTCTTAAAACTGCATGTATATATAGACCATATTACTGCATATTTGGATTTACCATCTACTCCTGTGCAAACAGACCTGGTCCACACTACCTCTTAAACTGCATGTATATATAGACCATATTACTGCATATTTGGATTTACCATCTACTCCTGTGCAAACAGACCTGGTCCACACTACCTCTAAAACTGCATGAGTATATAGACTACATTACTACATATTGGAATTACCATCTACTCCTGTGCAAAGAGACCTGGTCCACACCACCCCTTAAACTGCATGTATATATAGACCATATTACTGCATATTTAGTTGGCTGTCTTTTTTTTTTAGTACATTCGCTAAGTATTTCCCCGCCTTATTACCCCATTGGTATCGTTCTTTCTTGACCAAACTTAAAGCTATTCGGGATTCCTGTTCAATTGATTCTCTCATTTCCTCTCTTTTAATACTAAGATTCAGTAGTAGGTCTTGTTGGCCAGTTTCTTTATGTAGTTGTTCTAATTCAAGAATTTCTTTAGTAAAATTATTTTTTTTCTCTTTATTTTTTTTTTTTTTATCAGCTCCCTCTTTAATTAGGATACCCCTAATATAGACCTTATGGGTTTCCCAAATTATCGCCTCGGACATTCCTTCCGTGCTATTCTCCTTAAAGAACTGTTCTAACTCCTTCTTTATTCTCTTCTCTAACTCCTTGTCTAATAAAAGTTCTTCGTTTAACCTCCAGTTACTTTTCTTGTTTTCTAGCTTTCCTATTTTCAGTTGCAGTTCGATTGGTGCGTGATCAGAGAATGTTGAGATTCCTATCTTTGTATCTTCCACAAATTCTAAAAGTCTATGCTCTACCAAAAAATAATCTATTCTAGTGTATGTCCCATGCACAGGCAAGCGGAATGTATAGTCTCTTTGTCTCATATGTTGTGATCTCTATGCGTCTACCAGTTGGTGTTGGTACATCTTCTTTTTTAATTTATTCCTCTGGCCCATTCCACTTCCTTGTGCATGTGATGTACTAAACATAAATTAAGGGTCTAAACATAAATTAAAATCCCCTCCTATGATAACCCCTCCTATCTTAAAGCTCATGAACTCTTCCACTAATCCAGCCAAGTATTGAGCAGACTTTTTATTTGGTCCATAAACGTTCACCACTGAGATCTCGATCCCATTCAATTTCCCCTTCAGAAATAGAAAGCGACCATCTAGGTCCTCCCTCTTTTCTTCCATAGTGAAACCCTAGCAAACCATAGCAAACCCTATGGCCACCCCTTTAGCACGGGAAATAGGGGAGTCCGCAAAAAAACACTGGGGAAACTCATCTGAAACAATTCTGTGGCTTGTACCCAAAGTCAGGTGAGTTTCCTGTAAAAATATCACATCAGCTTTTAAGAAAACAAACTCCCTTAATATGTTTGCAGTTTTGATGGGGGCATTCATGCCACGGACATTGTATGATATAATCTTAATTTTTGACATTAAGTATTATGAGGTAGCTTATTACAGCTGAAGCTTTCTTAAAGATTTTCATAGAGGTCGCCCCTTTCTGTCCCTCCCACTGCCCTTTCCCACCCCACCCGTCCACCCCCGCCCTGCCCTCCCTCCCCCCTCCCCCCTATCTTGGGGGCTATTGGACTCCCACAGGCCTATAGATCCGTGGCCTTCCACCATCTGGCCCTACGGTTCTCCCCCCTCGAGGTTGGACTCTGGGTGGGCTTTGTTTGAGTCACTCTTAAACCTTTGGCTGTGCGTGTGTATAAAGTTGAGCTTGAGCCACTGAGTTCTATAAACAGCATGCTTTTTCAGCAGCAAAGGTAAGGAAAGCCAAAAACTCCACTGACTGACTGGAAATGGAGATACAACTGTTTTTTAACCCTTTGTTTTTATAAAAAAATCATATTTTTTTACCCTTAAACATAAAAAAGAATGAAAACATATACAAAATCAGTAATTCACAAGTGACTTGTTTTGAATTTTTTTGTTTTTATTTTTAAATAATGTAGGGTAATACCTACCTGCTCGGAACCATAAAATTGCACCGAGCAGTCACGATTGTCCTCTTCTCAGGTCCACCCTAGAGCTCCTGGCTCCTCCTTTTCTTGGTGTGCCACCATAGAAAAACAGCTTCCTATAATGTCACATCTGCCTGCTCGATCCCAATCCATGTTGCCTGCATCTATAGGAGCAGACAGCGCGGCTCTACCCCATCCCCTTATCACAGGACTTGACTGACAGCAACGGGAACACATGACCCCCTTTGCTCTCAGCCAAGCCTGTGAGAGCAGGGAGAAGGGAGGGAGTCGTTTCAATGTAAGGGCACAGCGCTGAATCATGTAAGGGCTCACAGTATAAGGGGGGGGGGTGTGAGGGGGTATACTGCTACCTAAACATTGTTTTACCTTAATGCAAGTAATGCTGCATAGAAGCCACAGGGGTTGCCCACTTGGCACAGGTGACATACACAGGATGCCTTGCATTTTTCTCACTGAATGCAGGGCATTCTCTGATTGATCAAGGAATCAAGGTAGATAGATGTCTCCACTTAGTCTTAACATCTTTTTATTCATTGAGAAAAATTCAAGGCACTCTCAGAAGACAGTGACAATCACTGTAGTAGCGGTGACTACAACCTTGATTTGCAGCTTCCACAGAGATCCCACTGGCATGGCATATGCATACTTACATTGGTCCAAGTTGGACTAAAGTAACTATACTTAAAAATCCATACCTGGAATTCAGCTTTAATCTTGCAGTCCAGTGCATGACAATCTGAAAATAGGACTCTTGACAAGAATTTTAATCATATCTAATTTTTATACACTTTAATTGTTGGTGATAATTGGATTTCCATATTTATGTAAGCCTTTGTATGGGTGAGTGGACATTTAAATATGTAATAGAGATTATAGTAAATGCCTTAAATATTTATATTATACAATATATAAGTACATGTATATTGCTACACTGTATATAATTACAGCAAGAGCAAGATGATTTTACTCCATCTATACCCTGTAGTTTGCAAATGATTTGCCTAGACTGGTATCTGGTTTAAAGTGTTATCTTGTAATAGTGTTATCTTGTAATAGTGCACATAGGGCCAAATCCACAGCCAGCGGCGCAAAATAAGTTTTTTCAAACTTATGTCATTTAAGTTACGGCGCCCTAAGTTGGTGTCGTAATTGCCGTATCCACAGCGCATTTGCGCACAAAATTGCGCCTGCCGTAACCTAAATTCGGAGGCGTAAGGCGGGGTTATGGCAAGTGGGAAGGAAGTGGGCGTGCTTCATTGTAATGAGCCGTGACCCCATGCAAATGAAGGTCCGGCCGTACTGCGCATGCGCGCAGGAATCTGCTGCTCGCTGCGCATGTGCAGAACTTTGCTTGGCGCAATCAGTGAGATAGGTAAAAGGCCAAGTGTACTTAGTTTGAGGATCGCACTGTGCTTAACTAGCTCCAGTCAAACACACTTCATTTGCAAAAGTATTTCCCTGTGTTCCCTTCCATGAGCAATTTGCTTCTGCTCTTAGTTTGTCAGTGTTTGTTGGTAAGTTGTGTTTGATAGAGAAGTGTTGGAGGAGTAGTAGATAGTAGTTGTTGTTTGTTTGTGATAAGTGTAATTTTTGTTTGATTGTTTCTGCTAATTTTTTTGTTTGTTTTTTTTCTGCTTGGATTTTGTGTTTGGTTTTTGTGTGTTTGTATTTGACTTTGTAGTAGCTGTCTGCGTCTGTGTGTATTTTTGTGTATTTGTTTGGTGTGTATTTTTGTGTGTTTGTATTTGACTTTGTAGTAGCTGTCTGCTTGTGTGTGTATTTTTGTGTGTTTGTCCTGTTTGGCTTCTTGTTGCTGGGTGGTGTCTGTGATGGCTCCCAAACGCAGGAAGCTGAATTTTTCACATGTTGAAAAGCAAATCCTTGCCAGGTATATCATCCAATATGGAAGATATTTACATGGGCCTGATAGCCGGAACACCTCCCCGGCCCAAAGGAAGAGGATCTATGGCAAAATAACAGATCACATAAATGCGGCGGGGGGAGGGGAGACGAGGACCCCTGCTGGCATTAAGAAAAAGATCAATGATCTGAGGAGCGTGGTCCGCAATAAGGTGGCCAAGCTCACTGCGCATAGGAGGGGCACTGGAGGAGGGGGACCATGCCCCATCCGGCTGACTGAGGAGGAATGGGCAGTGGCCCGGTGTTTCGAGCCAGAGCAGGTGATGGGCCTGCCTGGTTATCAGTCTGATGTTCGTGAGGCCAGGTAAGGTTTTTTGTTTTTTTATTTGGTGATTAGCATGTGTGGGTGGGGGAAGGGAACATGTGCCAAGTGTGTGGATCCTCAAACCTGTGATTGTTTGGTGTCTTCCACAGATGACCAGGAGATTGCTGGGCCATCAGGCCAGGCTGCTGCACCACCCCAAAGACAGGAGGCTGCTGAGGAGTCCCCAGGGGAGGGTAGTGGCCAAACCTCCCCTCATGAGGAGGCTGAGGGGGAGGAGGATGAGGGGGAGGAGGATGAGGGGGAGGAGGAAGAAGATCTCCAGATTGGCCGGGAAATCATTATTGCCACAGATCTGATGACATTTGACGATACCCTTGAGGCTAGCCTTGAGGCTCCCCTTGAGGCTACCCCAGAGGCTCCCCTTGAGGCTACCCCAGAGGCTACCCCAGAGGATCCCCCAGAGGCTCCCCCAGAGGCTGGCACCAGTCAGGCCACCATCAGGGGTAGCCCCTCCCACTCCTCCCACAACATGCCGCAACCCACAAGGGTCACTCTATCCCCTCCTACCTGGCCACAAGCCTCAGGGGCAGGCAGGATGGCGACCCAGGACACCAGGGTGGGGTCTGAGCATATGCCGGCCAGTCTGCTGAGGGACAATGCCAAGCAGACCCGCAGTCTGGGTGACATCAAAAAAACTATGGCCAAGATGGAGCACAGCCTGGATGTAATGAGGGAGTCACTCAGTGATGTGGCCACCAATTCATTGGGTGTCATCACCTGTTTGTGGTCCCTGCATACCGCCACAACAGGCGTGGGCCAGGAGGTGACTGCCCTCACCCGGGCTGTGCAGGACAACACCCGGGCTGTGCAGGAGAACACACGGGCTGGCCAGGCCAATACGGCTGCTATCACTGACTGCCTGACCAGGATAGCAGTGGCCTTGGAGGGCAGGCCAGCCGGAGGTCAGACACCAGGGGAGGCTCCTCCCTCCCCTGCTCCCCCCCAATGAAGATACTCCCTCCCCTGCTCCCCCCCCCAATGAAGATACTCCCTCCCCTGCTCCCCCCCCCCGTGAAGATCCTCCAGGTGCCCGTGGCCGTGCCCGTGGCCGTGCCCGTGCCCCTGCCCGTGGGCAGCCTAGACGGAGCACTCGCCGCCGTACTTAAATACCAGGGGTACTTTTGGTTATTATACTGTACTTATGATTTGGTTTATGTGTGTGAATGATGTGTGAATGTGGGGGGGTGGCATTCCTGACAAAATAAGGGTGTCACCCTCAGTTTTGGTGGAGAAGGGATCCCCAGGACCAGGGAGAAGTCATCCTAGGTTCCTGAATGGTGTATGAATGCACAGTGACATAATTGGAGCCGTGGCGGGGCGTTACTGCTCCCAAGTACCAAAGGGGGGGGGGGTACTTGGATCTAATCCAATTCGATGTGCATGTGATGTGTTTGTGCTAGGGACCACAGTGGTGTGCATTCATGCATTCTCATTGTGACATAAATCATGTGCGTTTCCAGAGACAAAAACATTCTCAATGTGTCATTAAACATGTGCGTTTACTGTGCAAAGCAACATTCTCATTGTCACATAATTCATGTGCGTTTGCAGTAAAAACAAATAATAACATTGTCACATAATTCATGTGCGTTTGCAGTGAAAACAAATAATATCATTGTGACATGATTTCTGGCCATTTACTGAGAAAAGATGCCTTCTGCGAGGCGTCTCCTGGCTACTGTGCCCTCAGTAGACCGGGTAGAGTGGGCTAGGGGGGGATTGCCTGGGTGGGGGGTCAGGTCAGCACGTAAGTTAATCTTCAGTCCCCTTCTCATTGCAAAGTTATGAAGAATGCAACAAGCCCCTATTATTTGGCACACAAAGTCTGGGGAATACAGCAGTGTACCCCCAGTCTTGTCCAGGCATCTGAAGCGGGACTTCAGCAGGCCAAATGTACGCTCCACTACTGCCCGGGTGCGAATATGAGCCTCGTTGTAGCGTTGCTCTCCTGGGGTTTGGGGGTTCCTGAATGGGGTCATCATGTGAGGTCCCAGGGCATATCCAGAGTCACCTGGAAGGGAAAAGGCAGGAGGATATTAGTCATGCATGTGCCCCATGTGATGTCTGCATCATGGGGGGGGACAGTCATACCTGACACACATGTCACTCACCAACCAGCCAGCTGTCTCCATACACGTTCTGCTCCAATTCACATGCTATGTTGGTCTGCCTAAAGATGTAGCTGTCATGGCACGAACCTGGAAATTTGGCACACACATGCCAGATGAGGCCATGGGCATCCACGATTACCTGGACATTGATGGAATGCCAGTTTTTGCGATTCCTGAACAGGTGCTCTGTATCATGGGGGGGCTGTAGTGCCACATGGGTACAGTCAATGGCCCGATGGTCCGTGGGAATCGTGCAATCTGATAGAAATCAGCCATGCTCTTCATTCGCTGGTCCTCCTGGGTGGGCTTTTCAAATTGACTGCCCATGCGTCTCAGTATTGCAGGGACAACCTGGTGCACACACCTGCTCATCGAGGACTGTACCATCCCAGCCAGACCTCCACATGTTCTCTGAAAAGACCCAGTGGCCAGAAAATGCAGGGTGGCCATAACTTTAATGTGAGCTGGCAGGGCATGGGATCGTTGGGTTGGGGTGTTCAGATCATCCTGCAGGATCCTGGTTAAATCTGAAGTTGCCAATGACCTCAGACGCAGTCATGCCAAAGAGATCTTGGCGTGGGCGGTATATCCTCTCCTGTGCCCTCCTCCTCCTCCTCTGTGCCCTCCTCCTTCTCTGCGCCTGTAAAGTTGCGAGTGCCGTTATAATCATTGATGGCCCAGGCATTTTGGCAGTCACAATGAAGTCAAGCAAAGAAGTGTTGGCAGCTCTTCCTAAATGGTGTTGCTTCAGCAGACCTTTACAGGGCTGGTGTAAAATTAGGGCTGCTTTTATAAAGTCTAATTTTGCTCCAGAAAACTAACAGGTGCGTACAGGGCGTTATCTACGGCGCACAGGGCGTAATCTACGGCGCACACACTTAATTTTGAGGATCGCCCTATCTCTCTCATTTGCATCTTTGCCTATCAAATAAAGCGGCGTGACTAGCGTAATTTGCGTCAGAGGATGCGCCGGAGTAATTATTTTAAGTAGGACGGAAAAACCGGATTTTTCGTTTTGAGGATCGGGCGCAAAGATACGCGCGGAGTAAAATTAGAAATCTCGAGTTAAGTCGGCGCATCTGCTTTGTGGATTTGCCCCATAGAGTGTAAGGTAACTGAGAAATTTTTAAAACTACATGTATGTGATATGTAGTGTTGTATAATTGAGATGTAACATATGTTTTAGTTCTCTTTACCTCCATTTCTTCTGATGAAGTAGATGTGTTGTGTCAGAAAGGTCATACCAATATGCAGAATGGTGCATCTAGACTAAGGTGAACAGATTTTTTTAAAAGAAACCCGGGGACATTTTTTTTTTTTAATAAGCAATGGTAAACTATTTTATAAGCATATTTTCGACAAATAATATATGCAGTGTATGTGGTATGTGTTTTTGGAATGATTGTATTATATATACATTATTTCTGAAAATCATTTCATACCAGCCCCCGTAGCATTATTATACCAACCCAACCGCATAACGTCATTATTTTCTTGTTCATAAAAGGGAAAACCATGAATTTTAGAGCACATTTGAAGAGTGCCCAGCAGCCCAGCCTGTTCAGTGTCCAGCAGCCCAGCCTTACCTGTGATCAGTGCATAGCAAGCGAGGAGAAAAGACGGATTATACAGAGCGGGGATCTCGTGTTTACCCCGCACGGCCACTGTCCTCAGACGAAGTCCCGCCTCATATGATAGACGTCACCATTGTGCTGCTTATCATAAGAGCCGGCCCAGGACTTTTTCCGACAGCCGCGTAAGCGGGAGACCCCTGCTCTGTATTTTCCGGTGGTGCTCACCCCCTCCCTGTCCGAGACAGCCCAGCGGGACCCATGATAGGGCCAGCCCTGGGTGTCAGCCCCCCCGCTGCACAGCTCATGGTGCACCCACAAGGATCATCCCTGAATCCGGGGACAGAACCGGGACAGACTGGCTCCGGGGACAGTGTCCTCAATCCAGGGACTGTCCCCAGAAACTGGGGATGTCTGGTCACCCTAATCTAGACGAATATCCATGTGCAGGCATGGGCCAGATCATAGCCACACATATTTCACTTATAGTGGCTCCAAAACTTATCAGCTGTACATAACCAGTGCCAGGGGCGGACTGACCATTGAGTCACTCGGGCACTGCCCGAGGGCCCCATGCCACTAGGGGGCCCCATCAGGGTTGCCAGGCTGAGTAAAACCAGGGACAGTATGTAAAAATCTGTGTTTTTTTTAGATCTGTCCCTGATATGTCCAAAACTGACATGCTTTTAATGTGAATATCCCAAGATTTTAGCTGCCCTGCCTCTGCACTGCCTCCTGGCGTGGTGGCCATCTGTAAGCCAGAGGGGCCCCATAATCTTCTATTGACCGGGGGCCCCATGAGTTGTCAGTCCGCCCCTGGCCAGTGCTGTCTTGTCTACAGCATTACCTGTGAAATCTGTGATCTGTGACCTTGTACCTGACTACTCACTACCAACGTGACATGCTTTGATGTGATTCTGATATCTGCCTGTACTTACCCTGGCTTGCACTTGGATTATGCTTCTGTCTGCTCCTTCTGTTCCTGACTTGCACATCTGTTACCGACTCTGACCTTAACGCTGATTACATTTCTGCCAATGTTATTGCACTTGATCTGATCGTCAGTTGCTGATCAAGCTCACCTGACTTTGCACCATTCCTGAGTTCATGTGCACAGTTATCACCAGCCTGCAGTCTCTTAGGTGACACTCCTGTCTGCCACCTCCTGAGAGGAAGCTATTTAGCACCAGTTCTGATATGCCTGCCTACCTGTACCATTTTCTGGCAAGAACTAAAAGGCACTCAAGCCACTGCACCTGTTCTCTTTACCAGGCCCCCTGAACCAAAGGTGTAAGAGAAGCCATCCTTATGTCTTCAGGCTTATCCACCAAGTATGTGATAGTTGGTCTAATAAATGTGTAGGGAACTGGAATATTTTGTGTTGATCATATGAAATTTGTTGTATATCAGAAATAACTTTATATATTTGTCTGGAATGAATTATGACATCTTCATGGGGGCCAGAAGGAGGTTTTTCAATATATTGTGCTGAACATAATTCTTTTTTATTTAAATGTGTAGAATAAAATAATTGACTTTTATTCTTAACAATGCATTGGCCCATTTAAAGCATGAAGCCCCATCTTTCACTATGTATGGTTTTAGGGAATCTTAAAATAGTGGCATAAAAGTTAAAGAAAAAAAAACATTGAGGAAAAATGCTAGTAAATATATTTACCTTATCCCTGGCTTCCACCTGTAGTACCTATGCAAAATCGTGAGAAATGGCAAGCCAAAATCTTGTCTTTTTATAGCAATTACATGACACCTGTGACCTCCTGTGATGCAACAGACTGGCTACAGGACACGACTCTCCAAGAACACTGTGCAAGATGGATGCCCTATGGAATACAGGAACGTGTCTGGCAGGCTGACAATACAGTCACATCTTTGGATAGCGCTGTCACCTGGAAAGGAACTAGTTTCAGGCAATTTAATGTTTGGGCTTACACCAGTGGTTCTCAACCCTCTAGTGCTGTGACCCCTTGATAAAATTTGTGGGGACCCCTAACAGTAAAATTATTTTCGTAGCATGAGTTGTCAGCACCCAAGGCAAGACAAGTAATTTGTGCCTCTAACCCACGGACATTTAGCGTTCCCTGAGTCCTCTTAATGACAACAATAATCGCAGGTAGTATTAATCACTGTGTCTCCGACTTTGTGGTGTCTCGTAGCAGTGACACCTATGCCGAAATCAGGATAGGGTCTCCTCCAGCCCCTCCCACTTCACATTCCTCACCAGTCAGCTGACCTCTAGTCTTTGCCCCCCAGCCATGCCATGAATTGAATGGGTGCCTACAAAGAGACTGAGTGGGCGGCTGAGGGCTCCAGAAACAGCCCAGCTGAGCGGCCACAGGCTCAAGGGATAGCCCTGCTGGGTGGCCGCAAAAAGGCTGGGAGAGTGGTGCAGGTTTCAGGGACAGCTCAGGATTCGGTGACCCCTGGCAAATCAACATTTGACCCCCAAGGGGGTCCCGACCCCCAGGTTGAGAACCACTGGCTTACAAAGACACTGTATATGATTGGACATTATTAGGCAGATTCAGGTATAGTTACGACGGCGTATCAGTAGATACGCCGTCGTAACTCTGAATCCGTGCCGTCCTACATTTAAGCGTATGCTCAAACTGAGATACGCTTAAATGTTGCTAAGATACGAGCGGCGTAAGTCTTCCTACGCCGTCGTATCTTAGCTGTCTATTTACGCTGGCCGCTAGGGGCGTGTACACTGATTTACGCCTAGAATATGTAAATCAGCGAGATACGCCTATTGTACGCTCGCCCGTCGCAGTAAAGATACGCTGTTTACGTAAGGCGTTTTCAAGCGTAAAGATAAACCACCAAAAAGATGGCGCAGCCAATGTTAAGTATGGACGTCGGAACCGCTGTCGAATTTCACATCGTTTGCGTCGTTTGCGTAAGTCGATTCAGAATAGGGCTGGGCGTAGGTTACGTTCACGTCAAAAGCATTGACTATTTGCGACGTGATTTGGAGCATGCGCACTGGTATACGTCCACGGACGGCGCATGAGCCGTTCGTTCAAAACGTCATTTACATGGGGTCATGCTTTATTTACATAAAACATGCCCACCTCTTCACAATTTGAATAAGGGGTGCTTACGCCGGCACATTTACGCTACGCCGCCGTAACTTAGGACGCAAGTGCTTTGTGAATACAGCACTTGCCTCTCTTACTTGCAGCGCCGTAACGTAAATTACATACGCTACGTGAATCTGGCCATAAAAGTGAACATAGCTTGTCATGGCATTGATACATTTAAGACAAGGGACAAAAGTCTGGGCTGGACAGATACCGTATTTATCGGCGTATAAGACGCACAGGCGTGTAAGACGCACCCTAACTTTAAGAGGGAAGTTTCAGGAAAAAAACTTTCCACAGCCCTCTGCGAATAACATGCAGGCACAGTTTACCCTCTATTTTCAGGGTAAAAAAGTAAGTGGTATACGCCAATAAATACAGTAATTCATTAACCAAAATAGCCTAGTGCAGGGGTACTGAATTAAAATTCCCAAAATTTTTTGGAGCCGAGGTCTGAATCTCAAGTCTGTGCTATGACTCAAAAAGATTGTAGTCACTGTATGTCTATCAAAATATGAGAAATGTACAATTTCCTTAGCATTTCAACAAACTTTATTGTCAAGTTTCAGTTACAACATTAAACATGTGGACAGTTGGAACTAGGATAGCTTTACATTTGCTCTTGTCTTTGTATAGAAAACAAACAACTATTTTTAACAAAAACAATATGGAAATAAATCAATAACTCTTTAATAAAACATAAAAAACACCTCAATTTTTCAAGTAAAAGAAATAAGCACCTTCTGACTTAAACAACTAAAGGTGTCAATTTGAAAAAGTGCACAAATTATCATGTTTTTTTTTTTTTCATTTTTTTTTCATGCAAAAACCTCCCCTGTCTAGTGAGAAAAATGGGCTTTTGCTTGTCCTGCCAGTAGTTTGAATCTTGGCTTAAATTGAGTTACTGCCATTCTCATGCACATATGAAGGTGCTCATTGGTGAGCCTGGAACGATACTTTTTTTAAATAATGTTCATAGTGGAAAACGCTGACTCACAGCTGTACGTAGATTTAAACATGGTCAAGGTGTGTAGTGCTACCTTCGTTGGACAAGGGAAATCAGTCTCAGGAACAGTCTGTAGCCAGAAGTTAGCAGGATCAGTCTGTAGCCAGAAGTTAGCAGGATCAGTCTGTAGCCAGACGTTAGCAGGATCAGTCTGTAGCCAGACGTTAGCAGGATCAGTTCCTCCAAAGTGCTCTCTTAGTGCAACATTTGTTTGCAGGTCGATCATTTCCGTCTGTAGAGATCCCTCGTGTGCCCACTTGAAGGTCTGTGTCACCTCCTTTGAAAACACTCTGACATCTTTAATGAGGAATGGATTGTGGATGAACAGGAGGATCTGCTGTCCAAGACTGAAGCTATCAAACCTTTTACTGAAGTTTCCAATGAGTTTATTTATGAACTCAACAAAAGAAAAAACATCTCTCTTTCCTTCAATCTGTTCTTTCACCTTTGTGAAATGCAAGCACTCTCCTTGCAGATCTTCCTTGAACAAATCCAGTTTTCTCTGGAAGGAGCGGACAATGGTCATCAAATCACAGATGGAGTGGTTCTTGCCCTGGAGCTTTAAATTGAGTTCATTAAAGCGGTTCTCCACCCTAAAGTGGAGTCCCGCTGATCGGAACCCTCCCCCCTCCGGTGTCACATTTGACACCTTTCAGGGGGGAGGGGGGTGCAGATACCTGTCTAAAGACAGGTATTTGCACCCACTTCCGGCCCGGCATTCACGGGCAAATGACGGGCATTCCGTCACATCCCGTCGCCCCCCTGTTGTGTGCTGGGAACACTCGGCTCCCAGCACACGGCGGGTGCGGCGCGACTCGCACATGCGCCGTAGGGAACCGGGCAGTGAAGCCGCAGCGCTTCACTTCCTGGTTCCCTCAGCGTGGATGGCGGGGGGAGCAGCAGAGAGACGAGCGATCGCTCGTCCTCTGCTGCGATCGGCGCTGGACTCCAGGACAGGTAAGTGTCCTAATATTAAAAGTCAGCAGCTGCAGTATTTGTAGCTGCTGGCTTTTAATATTTTTTTTCCATGGCACATCCGCTTTAAGGTGTGATGTTATGTCCACTAGAAAAGCGATATTATCCATTGTGCTCTCATCTTGTAAAAACAGTGAAAACGGTCTTGCTTTCGGACTTTTGAGTTGCACTAAGAAAGCCGATACTTCTGTTTGAATGGACCAAAAGCGTTTCAATACATTGCCTTTACTCAGCCATCTTACATTGTTGTGAAGTAAAAGGTCATTTGCATTTGCCTCAACTTCTTTAAGAAACTCTCTTAGTAAACCATGTTGATGGGATGAGGATACCCTGAGGAAGTTGATGAGTTTCATCATTGTGTTCATGATTTCTGCAAACCGGTCTGATAGAATGGCACACAGGACAGTCTGGTGAATGATGCAGTGGTAAGAAATAAGGTCAGGGTTGTCCTCTTTCAGTCGTGCCACAGCTCCTTTCTCCTTTCCTACCATGGCAAGGGCACCATCTGTGGTAACTGAGACCACTTTTTTCAGATCAATCTTCCTCTTTCTCAAAATCTCCTTAATGGCCTCATATATGTCTTGTCCTCTTGTGTGTGTCTCAAGTGGTGTTACACCCAACAGGTTCTCACAGAGTTCTTTTGTTTCTCTGTGAATAAATCTTAAATACACCAATAGCTGGGCATTATCAGTTATATCTGTGGATTCATCAATGGCTAAAGAAATGCATGTTGCACTCTGAATAGCTGCCTCAAGTTGTCCCAATACATCCTTGGTTAATATTTCTGTCTTTTTTTTATTGCTGTTGACGCCGACAGTGGGATCTGGTTGATTTTTCCACACAGCTCATCTTTTTGTTTACCCTCGAGTAAAGTTTCAGCAACAGCATTCAAACACTCCTTTACAAATGTACCATCGGTAAATGGTCTTTTGTGTTGTCCCAAAATCCACGCTACTTTAAGTGAACATTCATTTGCACGCTGCTGGGCTGTAAATGAATGTGAGAGGACTTTGGTGGATCTGTCATACTGGGCTTTCAGTTCCATTATTTTACGTGCCCTCACCTCGGAATGCTGTGGATATGTTTGCGCAAAACGAACTGTGTTTTGTTTTGTAGTGACGCTTCACATTGCTACTTTTTATTAACGCCACGGTTTCGCAAAAATGAGACAAATTGGTTTTAAACCTCCCATGGGAAGAATGAACATATATTGATCTGTCCATTCATCTTTGAAGACTTTGGCCCGGATTCACGTAGGAGATACGACGGCGTATCTCCAGATACGCCATCGTATCTCTGAGTCTGAGGCATCGTATCTTGGCGCCTGATTTAAAGAATCAGATACGCCAGAATTTGTATAAGATACGACCAGCGTAAGTCTCCTACGCCGTCGTATCTTAACTGCATATTTACGCTGGCTGCTAGGGGCGTGTACGCTGATTTACTCCTAGAAATATGTAAATCAGCTAGATACGCCTATTCACAAACGTACGCCCGGCGGTTCGCAGTAGAGATATGCCGTTTACGTAAGGCTTTGTCCGGCGTAAAGTTACCCCTGCTCTATGAGGCGTAGATGAGGCGTACCAATGTTAGGTATGGACGTCGGAACAGCGTCGAATTTTTCACGTTTTACGTCGTTTGCGTAAGTCGCTCGCGAATAGGGCTGGGCGTCATTTACGTTCACGTCGAAAGCATTGGCTTCTTGCGGGTTAATTTGGAGCATGCGCACTGGGATACTTTCACGGACGGCGCATGCGTCATTTCGTAAAAAGCGTAATTTACGTAACACATCTTCCACATTTGAATTAGGCGGGCTTACGCCGGCCTATTTACGCTACGCCGCCGCAACTTTGGTTTGTGAATACTGCACTTGCCTGTCAAAGTTGCGGAGGCGTAACGTAAATAAGATACGTTACGCCCGCACAAAAATGCGCTCTTCTACTTGAATCCGGACCTTTGTTTTCAGCATCTACCTTCCTTTTCTTGGCACAAGCCATGCTCTCTGTTGCTTTTTCTACAGTTTCCTCCACACACTTTGGTAAAACTCTGTAAATGTAAAAGGGGTATTAGTGTTCCCCCTTACATCAATTGCCCCTATCAGAGTAATTCATTACATTGGGTGCCCCATCAGACTACCCCCAAAAATCAGTTGCCAACGTCAGAGTACTCCCTTACATCAGGTATTCTTGTCAGTGCCCACTTACATCAGGTTTCTGCAATGGAAGGTCCCCTTACAGCTGGTTACTCCCATCAGTGTGCCCCCTTATATCATTTGACCCATTCTATAAGGTTCCCCCATCAGTGCCCCCTTACATAGCGTGTCCTCATCAGAGTGCCCTCTTACATTAGGTGTCACCATAAGTGTCCCTCCTTACATCGCCACATCAGGTGTGCCCATCACAGTGCACTTTACATCAGGTGTCCCCATCACAGCCCCCTTTACATCAGGTGTCCCCATCACAGCCCCCCTTTACATCAGGTGTCCTCATCACAGCCCCCTTTACATCAGGTGTCCCCATCACAGCACCCCTTTACATCAGGTGTCCCCATCACAGCCCCCCTTTACATCAGGTGTCCCCATCACAGCCCCCCTTTACATCAGGTGTCCCCATCACAGTGCTCCTTTAAATCAGGGGTCCTCATCACAGCACTAATTTACATCAGATGTCCCCATCACAGCCCCCCTTTACATCAGGTGTCCCCATCACAGCACCCCTTTACATCAGGTGTCCCCATCACAGCCCCCCTTTACATCAGGTGTCCCCATCACAGTGCTCCTTTAAATCAGGGGTCCTCAACACAGCACTAATTTACATCAGGTGTCCCCATCACAGCCCCCCTTTACATCAGGTGTCCCTATCACAGTGCCCCTTTACATCAGGTGTCCCGATCACAGTGCCTCTTTTAAATCAGGGGTCCTCATCACAGCACTAATTTACATCAGGTGTTCCCATCACAGCGCTCCTTTACAACAAATGTCTCCATCACAGTGCACCTTTATATCAGGTGTCCCCATCACAGTGCCCATTTACATCAGGTGTCCCCATCACAGTGCCCCTTTACATCAGGTGTCCCCATCACAGCCCCCCTTTACATCAGGTGTCCCCATCACAGTGCTCCTTTAAATCAGGGGTCCTCAACACAGCACTAATTTACATCAGGTGTCCCCATCACAGCCCCCCTTTACATCAGGTGTCTCTATCACAGTGCCCCTTTACATCAGGTGTCCCCATCGCAGTGCTCCTTTAAATCAGGGGTCCTCATCACAGCACTAATTTACATCAGGTGTCCCCATCACAGCGCTCCTTTACAACAAATGTCTCCATCACAGTGCCCCTTTATATCAGGTGTCCCCATCACAGTGCCCATTTACATCAGGTGTCCCCATCACAGTGTCCCTTTACATCAGGTGTTCCCATCACAGTGCCCATTAACATAAAATGTGCTCATCATTGTGCCCCTTAACATAAAATAAGGGTCACGCTGATGGGCACATTTTATGTTAAGGGGCACCCTGATGGGCATATTTTATGTTAAGAGGCACTCTGATAGGCACAACAAAACTTTTATGTTAAGGGGCACGCTGATGGGTATATTTTTAATGTGTACACTGATGGGCATATTTTATGTTAAGGGGCACTCTGATGGGCACAACAAAATGTGTCCATCAGTGTGCCTCTTAAAAAAATATGCTCATCAGTGCGCACAATAAAAATATACCCATCAGCCTGCCCCTTAAAATAAAATTTGCCCATCGGAGTGTCCCTTAACATAAAATATGCCCATCAGCATACACATTAAAAATCAACCCATCAGCGTGCCCCTTAACATAAAAGTTTTGTTGTGCCCATCAGAGTGCCCCTTAACATAAAATTTGCCCATCAGAGTGTCCCTTAATATAAAATGTGCTCATATGTTAAGCGCACTCTGATGGGCACAATAAAATGTGTCCATCAGAGTGCCTCTTAAAAAAATATGCTCATCAGTGCGCACATTAAAAAATATACCCATCAGCATGCCCCTTAACATAAAATGTGCCCATCAGAGTGCCCCTTAACATAAAAAAGTGCCCATCAGCGTGACCTTTAACATATGCCCAGCAGTGTTAGTGTTGACAATAAATTAGCCCCTTAATAGTGATCAACGAACTAAGAACGCATATGCCACATACCTTGAATGCAGGGGCGGATACTGCAAGAAACAAATAGCTGGGAACGAGTAGCAGGGGGCGGGGCGCGCACGGGGCGTCACGCCTCTAGGAGAGCCAGGAGTGGACCTGGGAACCAGGAGCAGCAGGGGGCGGGGCACACAAGTGATGTGGGAGACAGGCGTGGCCCCTACTCGCAATTTGATCCAGGAGTGGACCGCGAGCTGCAGGGGAAGGGGGAAGGAACGTGACGTCCTGCCCATTCTCGCCGCCGTATGCGCTTGTAAACTTCCAGGACCTGCGGTGAGGAGCAGGGGGCGGGCGCACACTGGCAGCATCACTGGTTGCTGGGGAAACCCGCGATCCCAGCAAACCAGCGCTGCAATTTGTAAATATACTGGCGGTCCAGGCAGAAGTGTCACTCGGGCCGGACTCGGACCGCGGGCTGCCATTTAGTGACGGCTGGCCTAGTGCATACAAAACCAGCAATGAACAAACAGCTCAAGAATAAAAACTGGTACTCCACAAACAACTATGTTGACAAGATTTAAAATTGCAAAAGAGGTATCAGACTTGTGTAACCATGCAGAAAAATAAGACAAATCTGGGAGAGTTTCATATCCATATCAGCAAATAAGAGTATTTCATTAAGGCAGACCCAGGCTAAGAATATTACAGCTCCATATGAGAAACCTAAAGCGCAACTTCAGATCTTTTTTTCATCTTTCCATCTATTAAATCTTCTGCCCTGGTTGTTTTAACTTTGGATAGTAAAACATATTTTTTGCCAGTAAATACCATATACAGCCTTTTTCTTGCCTGGTAAAAAGCCTAGGCTTAGGACACCACGCACAGCACTCTCCCTCTCGTGAGAGTTTGCCAGGAAGGGAGGGCGGGTGAGTCATAGGAGGGCCAATAAGAGCTGAAGAGCTGTAGGTGTGCCTTTGTGTGTCTGTGTCAATCCAGGAAGTGGACAGGCAGCAGCTTCAGCTGCCCACAGTAAAAATGGATGCAGAAAGACTTAGTGGAGGGAGATTTCTGTAGCATATTTGGCAAGTACAGAATCACAATATATATAAAATAATATGCAAAGTGGTTGGAGGGAAGCTTCAGAATGGCAAAGATGTTTTTTTTACAAATTATGTGAGCAGACTGCAGTTCCTCTTTAACTAAAAAGGACAATAAAACCGCCAAGACAAAAAAACTAACGTTATTGTTCCAAGGTTGAAATGACCTATCCCAGAGACAACCAGTGTTTACTCAGCTGAGTACAGACAATACAAATCATTAATTACCTTCCCAAATAAAGGCAGTTACCAAACCAGCTAATAAGAAAGAGATATATACCGTATTTATCGGCGTATAACACGCACCCTAACCTTAAGTGGGAAATTTTAGAAAAAAAACTTTCCACAGCCCCCTGCGTATAACACACAGGCACAGTTTACCCTTTATTTTCAGGGTAAAAAAGTGAGTGTTATACGCCAATAAATACAGTGTATACATATATATATATAGTAAGGGCTCTTTAACACGGAGCGCCCGTTCAGGTCCGCCTGTCAGTTTTTTTTTGCGGACCTGAACGGGCGTTCCGTGCTCCTCTATGGAGCCGCGCATGTCAGCGGTGACATGCCCGCTGACATCCGACCCGCTCCGCAGACGGTCCGTGTTCATCCGATCCCCCCATAGGGGAGAGCAGAGAAAAGACAGGGCGGTCCCTGCACAGTGTGCGGGGACCGCCCTGTCATCCGCCGGCTCAGCGGGGATCAACGGAGCGATCCCCGCTGAGCAAGCGGAGGTGCACGGGGCAGATCATTACTGATCCGCCCCGTGTGAAAGGGGCCTTACAAATTCTTTAATCATATATATTTATATAAAAATGATATACAGTATATATTAAATTACCGTGAGTGCTATGTGCAAGCATCGATGCATACCAGAAGTCATTCACTTAAAATAGCAAGTTTTGATAAACTGACATAAGTTTTCAATGGGAAATTCACATTTTCTTCATAAGGAACGATTCATAAAAATAAGTTTTTCATATATTAAGTCACAAATGTTGTTTCATGAGACAGCATACTACAAAGGATAAATTCCTATGAATGGATTGTAGTAGAACTTTTACACAAATATTATTGGGAGAAGTGAAAAAAGAGTTTTATCCATAAATAAATTATATTTGCATCCAAATAGCTAATTACAAAGGTCCTATTTGCCTATGACCAGCAAATTACACGATTATGCTTGGAAGCAGTGATGGTGGGCAGCAGTGATGGGCATTGATGGGCGGCACTGATAGCCAGCACTGACAGGCATCACTAATGGCCACTGATTGCTGACACTTGTGGGCACTGATTGCTGGCACTTGTGGGCCCTGGTGGGCACTGATTGCTGGCAGTGGTGGAATTTCATTACTGGCACTGGTGGGCACTAATTGTAATCAGGGTACTGATGACCAGTGTCCTGATTACATAGATGATTACATTACATAGATGTCCCCCAGAACGAGAGCCAACCACCCCACCCGCCATTTGACGGTGGATGGGCGGCAAGTGGTTAATTTGTTTTGCTCATAGATTATTACTAGTGTTTTATATAGTTATTTTTTACTATATATTTTTTTCACATATTTTGGATTCGGAAATTGTATGGTGTATTGTGCAATCGTGCGATCTGTGTGGAAAATCTCTTGCTATTGTCGGTGTAGACCAGCTGTGTGTTTATTGTTTCTACTAATTTAGTAAGCCTTTTGTCTTTAGAACTAATTTTGGTTGTAGTTGTGTTTTATCCTTTTGAGATACGTCTCTTGCTTTCCTACGGCCACGTAGAATATTTTATTTTATGTCTGTATCATAGCACATCATTCATTTGATTTCTATGTTTGTTTTTAAAAAGTAATTGTATTTGCAGTAATTGCATTGTGTTAAATCACCAGTAATTTTGTATATAGATATATAAATATATCTATATTTCAATAAATGATCTTTATTTATTATTTAATTGGGCAATATGTGTATATTTGGTAAGAAATCACCAGAAAATGTATTGTTGTGGTATACTATTGAGTGTCTGATCTAAATTTGTATTATTTATTAAGGCATTTAATATTTGCCGTAAACGTCTGGATGCACTGTCTATTTATTCTATTTGTGATTCAGGCACTGCCCTTTTAATAATAATTTATAATTCACCAAGTCCCTCCTTTTTATTTAATTACCACACCCTCACTACAACAAGCTTTACCTTATTCAATAAAGTGGAGTTCCACCCAAAAGTTGAACCTCCGCTTAACTGACTCCTCCTCCCTCTGGTGCCACATTTGGCACCTTTCAGGGGGGAAGGGGGAACAGGAGGAGGATATTTTAGCTTGGTTGTCATGCCCTGTTGCCACCCCCTGTGATGAAGTCGGAAGTGACAAAACACATCTGGGTGTGGCTACATGGCAACTGTATGCTGAGGCTGGGATGGTGAGCTGATGCGTAGCTAGTGAAGGAGCGGTGAGATCGCAGCACAGTGCCACCTGGCATGACTTGTATAAGATAACATGAAGGCTTGTCTGATGTGTATGTGATGTACGTGCAATATAGTTTTTAATAAATTAGTTACCTCTTTTTATTGCTACATGTGGAGTGTGAGGTCAAGCATTTGGATGGAGTGTGGTGTCTATTAGTGGCTCTTTAATTTAATTCCTGAGTGTATTTTGCCAAACACAAGAGTGAATGGCAACAACATCTGGTAAGCTTGTTTCCTAAGGGAGTGAAAGTAGCACTTATCACTGTGGTGGAAGCATTGGTGTTTTAATATCATTTTTTTGCGCTCAACTTTTTACATTCAAGAGGACTGTCGTTCATGTTCTGAGGGGAATTGCAAGATATTCTAACACGTTTTTTTAATTTCAATTTATGGACATTAATATTGGTTTATGGACAAATTTATATATGTTAATTTATATTTTTTGAGCGCTACTGTAAAAAAAAATTATAATTGTATTTTTATTTATTTTTTACATGTTGGTGTGTAGTTTTTTTTATACAAGTAGCAGCAGTATTATTCAAAAAATGTTGGTGTTTAAGTGCAGTACACATGGATTTATTGGGAACAGGTACCTGTTTTTGACAGGTACGTGTCCTCACTTCCTGGATGGGGCCCCTCCTCTGCCGCCAAAAGGCTTCACTGTCGTGTTCCCTTACTACAAATGGGGGCGGCAGCACCCGAGAGACGATCCAAATATCGGCTGGGGTGCCAACATCGCGGGATCCCTGGACAGGTAAGTGTCCTAATATTCAAAGTCAGCAGCTACAGTATTTGTAGCTGCTGACTTTAAATGTTTTCATGGGGCCAAGAACTCCTCTTTAAGCTAAGTGAATATTGTTTTGTCAAAGTAAAAATTCTCTACTTTCTCTAAATCAACCCTATTAAGTCATTACTGAATGCCGGAAACACTTACAAAGTATAAACTAACATATTTTCTAATGCCTAACAGCTTAATCTCTCTTTAGTCAGGTCACTAAGCATAACAATTATTGCTATTTTTATACGCTTAAATGCTAAGTGTAATAGACAAAAACAGCAGGAAAATCTGCCTTGTGCCATGTTGCCAGCACTGTGCAGCATAGTAACTTTTTACAGACCTCAGAGCATGGCAATATACAGAGTAATTGACTTCACATTTAGAATGCAAATGTTACTGAGGCTGTCCTGAGTGCAGTAGACAACAGTGACAAGCAATCTATCATTGCTTATTGATCTAGCAGACTATCAGTTGGTTTAAAAATAAACGTATCATTCCTCAATGTTTGCAATTGTAACTATTTCGTTTCCTTTCTGTTGTCGTCCTGAGATGCTCACCCCTGCGTACAAACATGGACATATTCTTTAATGCTAAATACGCTGTAATACCATATACAGTATCTGAATTTCAGGTCCTGGCGGCTCACTGGACAATGTGCGGTAAAGATTGCTACGCCATTGGCATTTGCCATTGCGGTTGATCACTTTTCAGAAGCAGTTGACAGGTTGTGAGAAGGCTATATGATCCCCTCACTGCCAGTTTAAACTCTATAATGCCACTACGCTGAATGGATAATGTCTGGCCTTTGCAACTTATGGGAGAATCTAAAAATGTGGCTCATCCCCCTATTTTAGACACCACCCAATTGGTTAGCTGTCTCTTGTAAACAAGATCACAGAGGTAAGTGCAGTTAACACGTTACACTTCCTGATTGGTTTTCAGTTATATTTGCAGGAACTCTCTTCATACATCAGAGGTAGATGTGGTATTTCTTCTGTATTTTTGAACTCTATATATTTTTCAGTATGTTTGGCATCATGCCACACTTCATATATTTGTCTATACCAGTGATGGCGAACCTTGGCACCCCAGATGTTTTGGAACTACATTTCCCATGATGCTCTTGCACTCTGCAGTGTAGCTGAGCATCATGGGAAATGTAGTTCCAAAACATCTGGGGTGCCAAGGTTCGCCATCACTGGTCTATACCAAACTATTTGTGTTCTCTCATTTGGCCGATCAGGTCTGGTAAATAGGCAGACCACTGGTCAACTATAGCAGCTCACATGGGAGGCTGCCAACATTACTGCTAATTAGTCAGTGGCATAGCTTTTTGTCGGACTGCAACAGAAAGCGTTGGTATCGGCAGGATCTCTAAGTAAGAAATTTTGAAACAGATTCATAAAAAATATTTACTCAAGCAAACTATATTGAGACATGATGGCATAAATACTAAAATACACTGCTCAAAAAAATTAAAGGAACATTTTTTAATCAGAACTCCTGGGATATTGATTTGATCAGTTAAGTAGCAGAGGGGGAGGGATGTATACAGAGGGGGTTGTTAATCAGTTTCAGCTGCTTTGCTGTTAATTGAAATTAACAACAGGTGCACTAGATGGGCAACAATGAGACGACCTCCAAAACAGGAATGTTTTTCAGGTGGAGGTGTCTGACATTTTTTTCCCTACTCATCTTTTCTGACTGTTTTTCACTCGTTTTGCATTTTTCTAGGGTCAGTGTCACTACTGGTAGCACGAGGCGATACTTGGACAGTATAAAGGTTGCACAGGCAGTCTAACTCCTCCAGGATTGCACGCCAATATGTGTCATTGCCAAGAGCATGGAGGAGATTCAAGGAGACAGGCAGTTACTCTAGGAGAGTTGGGCAGAGCCGTAGAAGGTCCTTAACCCATCAGCAGGACCGGTATCTGCTCCTTTGTGCAATGAGGAACAGGATGAGCACTGCCAGAGCCCCACAAAATGACCTCCAGCAGGCCACTGGTGTGAATGTCTCTGACCAAACAATCAGAAACAGACTTCATGGGGGTGACCTGAGGGCCCGACGTCCTCTAGTGTGCTCTGTGTTCAATGTCGAACACTGTGGAGCTCGATTGGCATTTTCCATTGAACACCAGAATTGGCAAGTCTGCCACTGGTGCCCCATGCTTTTCACAGATGAGAGCAGGTTCACCCTGAGCATATGTGACAGACGTGAAAGGGTCTGGAGAAGCCGCGGAGAACTTTATGCTGCCTGTAACATCGTTCAGCATGACCGGTTTGGTGGTGGGTCAGTGATGGTCTGGGGAGGCATATCCATGGAGGGATGCACAGACCTCTACAGGCTACACAATGGCACCCTGACTGCCGTTAGATATCCGGATGAAATCCTTGGACACACTGTCAGACCCTACGCTGGTGCAGTGGGTCCTGGGTTCCTCCTGGTGCACGACAATGCCCGGCCTCATGTGGTGAGAGAATGCAGCTAGTTCCTGGAGGATGAAGAAATTGATACCATTGAATGGCCCCCACGCTCACCTGACCTAAATCCAAAAGAACACCTCTGGGACATTATGTTTCAGTCCAAACCGATGCCGCCAGGCTGCACCTCAGTCTGTTCAGGAGCTCAGTGATGCTCTGGTCCAGATCTGTGAGGAAATACCCCAGAACACCATCCGTCATCTCATTAGGAGCATGCCCTGATGTTGTCAGGCATGCATACAAGCACTTGGGGGCCATACAAACTGAGGACCATATTGAGTTGTTGCAATGAAATTTCAGCAAAATTGACTAGTTTGCTGCATATTTTTTTCACTTTGATTTTCGGGGTGTCTTTGATATCACCCCCCTGTAGGTGGATAATTGTAATTTCCATCCTTTCATTCCTAACACATTACCCAGTTGATATCAGTATAGATATCCAGCATGAGATTTTTGCCCGTTGAGATCTGATATGTTTTAAAAGTGTTCCTTTAATTTTTTTGAGCAGTGTATATATTTGTAGTCTGAGTCTTCACTTAGGAATGTGATACCCTAACTACCAAGGCCTGAGGTGTGCCTTAGCCTAGCCGGTCAGTATGCCTATAAGTGGGCAAAAAGACCCGGAAGTAGGTGTAATAACAAAGTAGAAGAAGGGCAAGTACAATCTGTCTGGAAGAATGACACACGCCCAGACGGCCTCAAGGAATGGATCCGGTAAGCATCCGTTACAACAGCAGAAACCAGCGTCCTAAGAATTGATGATTAGAAGGGACCCCATCCGTTGGAACTAGCGAAACTGCCCAGAAACCAAACGACTGTCACACAGCTCCCACACTGTGCAGACTTTTCAAGCAACTAAAACAAAATGTAGTTTACAGCAGGAAATGGAGGGTGGGAGCAACCAAACTAGCCAGAACAGCAGGGGGGTAAGGATCATACCAAATAACATAGTAACATAACATGTAATAACTGCTAGACAGTAAAAGCTGCGTGACAGCACACTCCCCGCCTGGTATCGTGAGATACCACTATACTCTGTTTTCTTTTACATATTATTAACATTGCATACAGTAACATGCTATCTAGCCTTCTCAAGTCTATAAACTAGCTATATTATAGGTCTTAAGCGGCTCCTTCACATAACACTGAATCAGAATTTTTGGAAGCAGGCATTATTAGGACTGTCTCTGTGACTGATCTCAGGAAGGTTTTTGAAGCCCCATCCTTAACGATCCTGACTTCCACACTTCGGACTCTTCCATCATCACTGGTGATGGCCTTTGTAATAAGTCCAACTGGCCACTGGATCCGGTGAGCTTGCTGGTCTTTTAGCAGGTTTGACTTATTTAGTCGTCCACCGACTCGAAGCATGCCTTCATTGTCGATTAATGGATTCAGTTTGAATAGTGGGCTACTCTTTGAGACTGGTCTATTGCCTCTCAAGCATTTAATCTCTTCTGCAAAGACTTCTTCTTGCACAAGACGTATGATTAATAATTCTGCGTTTTCATACTCTAACGCATTGGGTGACTCCTTGCAAGTGTGCCATCCATGACAAGACGATGTCTGATTTGGCTTGCGGAAAGTCTGGGCAATATGATTCAATCTTGCTATAGTCTTCACCAATCTTTTCCAAGAAGAGAAACAATCAAAGCGTCTTGCTTCCAAGTTTCCTCTTGAACAGATGTTGGAACTCAATGTTATCACTTCAGGGCGGATTTCTGGATCAGTATCTGGATCCACCAGGTGGAAATCGATATCTTCTTTTGAGTTTGTAGAAGACTGGTCCGATAAAAACTTGGGTCCTGAAAACCAAATGGTTTGTGTGAGGACAACTGCTGACACTGACCTCGTTGCAATGTCTGCGGGATTCAAACAAGTCGGGACATAGTTCCATTGTTCACGTCTACTGACTTTTCTTATTCGTTCTACTCTGTTAGCCACATACACATAGAACCTCCTTACGCTGTTGCATATGTAGCCAAGTACGACCTTGCTGTCGGTGTAGTACTTAACCTGATCAATTTCAGCGTCCATTTCATTTTGCAGGAATTCTGCGACTTCGACAGCTAGGGTTGCGCCACACAATTCTAATCTTGGAATAGTGTGAGCAGGTTTTGGAGCTAACTTGGCTCTTCCTAGTAGAAAACCGACATAGGATCTCCCGGAGGGATCTATGATCTTGAGATAAGCCACAGCCGCTATAGCCTCGGTAGATGCATCGCAAAAGACGTGAATCTCTTTCCTCAGACTTCTTGAAGTTGAAGTGGGTGAATAGCAGCGTGGGATATTAAGTTCTTTCAGTACTTTCATGGAGTTTCTCCATTTCTCCCATTTAGGCAACAGGTCTGCTGCTGGTTCAGCATGAAGGTTATCTAAAATCTTCTGCATAAATGCTAGAAAGTGCTCTTGCATCTCAGGTTTGTTACAGAGAGTCTTCTTAAGTGCAGAAAATCTGGTTAAAGCTTGTCCTCGATTGTTAGGGAGAGTAAGCCTTGGTACTCGGAAGGGTAATGGAGCTACCCAACTGTTGGAATTGTCCTTGAAGAACTCTTCATCCATAATCTTTATGAACTCCTTGTCTTCGACTGAAGGGGCAATCTTGTTGTCATCGCAAGTAGTCTGGTACACTGAATCGCCAAGGTCCTTCTGAGAAGTGAACTTGCAGTTTATACCTTGGAGTGCTTGATATGGAACTTCGTTTTTAAAATCAAGTCTTTCCTTCACATAATAATGCAATGGACATTTCATCGACCGATAGGCAACATTGGTTTTGTAGGAAGCTACATCCAAGAGCTTGTGAGATTGGTCTAAACAGACTTCTCCTATTATCACCCATCCAAGATCAAGTTTCTGGGCCTGAGGAGCATCGTCTGGACCGTTACATAACTCTCTTATTTTATGGACTCTAGGAACGTCTCTCCCTAGGAGAATCAAGATCTTAACATCCTTGTTAATTGGTGGAATGTAGTCAGCAATGTGGCTTAAATGGGGGTGATGATGTGCAGCCTCTGGTGTGGGGATTTCTTCTCTGTTGTTCGGTAGCTGATCACATTCGATTAGAGTTGGAAGAGGAAACTCTATGTCCTCATATTCTGATGCCACTATGAAGCCATGGGCTCTTCTTCCAGAAGTATTGATCTTTCCTGCACATGTCTGCAAGGTATAGGACCAGGCCTCTCCATGAATGTTGAATAGGTCAAAGAATTCTGGACTGGCCAATGAGCGATTGCTCTGATCATCGAGCATGGCATACATTTTTATGGAATTTTGTGGGCATCCTTCAAGAAAAACCCTTACAAGACATATCTTGCTACAAGACTTGCTATGAAGCCCTTCTCCACATACCTCTGTACACCTTGTGGTTACGGGGTTGGCATGTTGCTCAGTTCTCTCCCCGCCATCATCTGATGTAGGCTTGGGGTTGCTGCCGGGTGAAGGTTTCCTTTTGAACAGGTCTGAATGAAGAGCGTCCACATGTTTGGCACTGTTACACAGAGAACATCTGATGGTGATCTTACAGTCTCTTGCTAAATGATCGGAGGATGCACAACACTTGAAACAGATATTATGCTCTTTGAGAAATGACTTGCGTTCTTCAATAGGCTTGTCCTTAAATGCACGGCATTTGGAGAGAGAATGTGGCGCATTATGGATAGGACACTGTTGATTAAGATTGCTTGCCTTTATGCCTGTAGCCAAGACGTTGGATGCTATCTCTGTCTTCCTCACGGCAATAGGATACTTTAAATCCTTGAATTTACTGTTGGTGGCAATACCCCTTGAAGTGGTTAAAGGAGTGGTGGTTGTATCTGGATAGAAGAAGCTTGGGTCATTCTTGGATTTTGCAACCTTCCACACAAACTCTGCAAAATAAGAAAAGGGAGGGAAGGAAACATGATGTTCATACTTATATTTTGATCCTACACTAGTCCACTTTCCCTGAAGATAACTAGGCAACCTTGCTACAATTGAATAGAGAGAGCAGACTGCGCAAAGGACAAAACAATAACAAAGCTGCTGAACACTGAGGGTCAATAAGTCCTTGGTCAGAGTATGTAAAAAAAGCAGTGCAGCGCTACTGACAAAATGATGAAAGTCCAAAAAAACAAATAATTAATCAAAATGAAGAGAGGATAAGGGTGACTTCTGGAACCTCAATAAGGTGATCGGATGAAGACTCCTTATAAAACAGTCAAGTATCCTTAGATAGAAGTACAAACCGCTCACCTTAGCAGATGGACCTGTGGGTGAGCAGCAGGCCAAATGCGCTGTCCCTCTAATAAGGGGGTATTATAAGATGATAACGGTGCCTCCTCGGTCGATCCTTTTCTCCAAACCGACTTTCAGTGGCGGATGGTCATCTGGTATACTCACATGTAGTTGAATGGCATGAAAAAGTATAAAGTAGACACATAGTGCTCTCCGTATAGTAACCAAAATGCAATAAATGTATTTAAAATAAAAGTACTCACAAAAGAGGCACTATATCCTAGTGCATAGAATATGAGCATATATCGATAAAATACAAAGTAGGTGGCTGTCCTGACATCAAAAATGGAAGCCCCCCGCACACGTATCGTCCCAAGGTACAGGACTTCTTCAGCGGATAAGGGGCTATGGTGTCAGGATTCAATATATACCACCAGGACCTAATTTGGCCAATTAGACAAAACCCCGCCCCTCAAGGTAAGGAAACACCCATAGACATGCATTTAAAAGACAACAACAGACAAAATAAAGAACAACAGATAAGCAGAAAAACTTATGCTACCGGGATGTGCAGGCAAACAGATTAGCCACCAAAACCCATCATATGGCTGTAAACAGACAACACGGATCTAATGTACATAAGCAATGCTTAAATGAAATAAAATAAAATAAATAACCAGTACCTACTAGAATCACAAGATCACGCTGTGCAGCTAAGGTAGGCATACATACACAGATGACCAGTACCTACTTGCATAGCGATGACATATTGTGTGGCTCAGATAACACGGATCTAATATACATAAGCAGTACTTAAATGAAATAAAATAAAATAAATAACCAGTACCTACTTGAATCACAAGATCACGCTGTGCAGCTAAGAAGGCATACATACACAGATGACCAGTACCTACTTGCATAGCGATGACATATTGTGTGGCTCAGGTAGACAAACAAACCAAAGGATGTGTCCATAAACAAACAGTGTCCTCCATAGGTCACATGACCGCAACCAGTCACATGACACACCAAAGGCAGGAAGTGCCTATTGGCTGAGAACAGGGCTAGACCAGCCACCCAACATGGGCGGTACCCGAGCGTCATGACAGGACAACGTGGGCGGTGACGAGCAAACACAAGGCTCATAGGAGCTGGCTAGATAACTAAAAGGACGCCCAAATAAGCAGCAGTCTAGTGCTAATTAGAACGGGCTAGCAAAGCCAAGCATATGCAGCAATGATAAAAAACCATGCCATAAAATATCCTTAACCAACCAAATGGTACAGAAAAAAGTCTCACAAAACCTAAACAAGGCAAATGTCTATAATGCAGAATATCAAAAATGAGGTGGAGGGCAAGCAAAAAAAAAAAAAAGCACAAAATTACAATTGTCCCCGAACTGACCACTTGTCATAGACAAGAACAGAGATACAAATAATTCATAACTAAATAACCATGGTCAGCGTGAATACAAGGATACATCACATAAAAACCAAGGATAAAAAGTACAATGAGTGTTTTATACCGTATAGAATTAATCTCCAAACATAGGGAGCCAAAAAACGCGGGCTTCACTCTATGATAGGTGGAGATAATGCGAAATGAAAAAACAAATTTAAAATGAAATAAAAAAGAGACATCAGCACAGCCACCTACCAGGCACATAACATAATAAAATGCAATATACAAATGCAAAAATATTAGCTCACGGTCAACACAAGCAAGCACAGAATAAAAAACTGAATAAAAAGACTAACGATCTGAAATGAAACAATTCAGGTCAAATTCTACATTTAACCCCAACGGTACACCTACTTTCAATTCATAAACCCAAAACGACTCTCGCTGGCTGAGATGCCTGATGAAGTTACCACCTCGCCAGTGATTTGCCACCTTTTCTATAGCCCAGAACTGCAATCCAGCCGGATTGCGGTTATGGTGCAGTCTAAAATGTTTGGACACACTGTGGTTGACAAATCCCTTTTTAATATTAGTTACATGTTCACCAATCCTCACATGTAGAGGTCTGGAAGTTCTTCCCACATACTGGAGCCCACAATCGCATTGTAGTGCATAGACTACCCCTATAGTGTCACAAGTGATGAGGTCCTTAATTTTGTAATTTTTTCCAGTAACTGAGGATGTAAACTCTTTACGCTTCTTGATATTCTTCTTGGCCTTCCTGCAGGGTCGGCACCTGCCACATGCATGGAAGCCAGTAAGAAAATTGAAGATCCTATTTTCAGTATACACAGGTGGATCTATTACTCCTGGGGCCAGTTTGTCCCTGAGTGAAGGCGCTCTCTTGTAAACAAATTGTGGGCGGTCAGGCAATAACGGGCCCAGTAACCTATCATGTTTAAGAATTGGCCAGTGTTTTTTGACAATATTTTCAAATTTACGGTATTGAATATTAAAGTCTAAGACCATACGGATGCCTGAAGAATCCTTTGGGTCCTTTTTTGGTCTATCTGCAACCAGGGTTTTTCTGTCAAGGTTACGGACTGCTTCCATTTCTCTATCCAACAAATCCCTATCATAACCTTTCTCAAGGAACCGTTTAGACAGAGCCTGTGATTGTGAGACAAAGTCACTTTCTTGGGTGCAATTGCGTCTGAGGCGCACAAATTGCCCCTTGAGTATGTTCAATAACCATTTATTATGGTGACAGCTCTCTTGCTACAATAGGATTCACGCCCTGAGCAGTGTCTAAATAGCTAAGACCTGGTAAACTAGGATCTAGCTTAGCAATTTCAAGTTCATGAAGGAGGTCACCTAACTCTCTAAGCTTATGATTGTCCTTAACAGAGATCTTAGGAAAGTCGTTTAGTCTCTGGAATAAGGCAGATTCAATGACTTCGGGACTCCCATAGTCTTGATCTAGACGTTCCCAGGCAGCATCAAGGCCTGCGTTAAAGTTATAGATGTAAACAGATTTAAGTCTCTTTACTTGTTCTGAAGATTGTCGCCCCAAATACCTTATTAGTAAATTAAGTTCTGCTTGAGGTTCAACGGGCAAGCTCTTGATTACCGCCTTAAATGTAGATCTCCAACTCCTGTAGTTCTCTGGGCGGTCATCAAATTTATACAGTCCAGTTGTGATCAATTCTCGTAGAGCCATACTCTTGCTGAGCTCCGTAGCGTCGATGCTTTCAGTTTTTATAGCCACCGGGGATACTGATGGTGCGCCGACTTGAGCCATGGTTGGTATCTGAAGTTGGCTGGTTGATGGAGCGAAAGGTGTTGCAGATGGGTTCAATCTAGGTAAGGGTCTGATGTCTGAAGGTTTCTGAGCATTTGAAGTTGAAGAGAACTGTATCACAGGGGTGATAGAGTTCATCCTGTAGTCTTTTGCTGTACCCTTGTAATCTCTATTCGCATAGGGTTGCGGTAGCACGTGAGCCGCGTAGGTTGACTCACTTGATTTTGTGACATGCGGTAGTTGCGGAGTGTCTCTGTTAGCAGGTGTGTCTAGTTGACCAGCTTGATTTTGTGACACGTTGCCTTCTGGTCCACATGCTGGATGATTATGAGAAAAATCTCCAACTGTAGGTGGGACTGTAATGTCGCGGTTCTGGCTTAAGACGAATTGTAGGGTCCTTTCAACGGGGTCTTGACAAGCAGCCAAGCTGGGACAAGCTGCTCCTTCTTCTTCCAATAGGGCTTGTTCCAAGACAGATAATTCTGCCAATGCTACTTCCTTTTCTTTACTCTTCTGAAGGATTTCTAGCTGAGCCTCTAGCTGAGCCTCTGTTTCTGCTTGAATGCGTTTAGCTTCTGCTTTGATGGCTGCTTCTCTTTCAGAGCAGGCGGCTTGAACCTGGGCTGCTGCGACCTTCTGGCGAGCTTTGACTATTTGGTCGCTCAGTGTTGACCTTACAGAGCAGGACCGCAGTGACTTAGAAGAGGATTTATGATAGGAGCGGGCAGATCTAGAAGATTTTCCTGAGTGTCTGGAAGAAGCAGATTTACAGGATGTAGTTTCATGTAGCTGTGCTAATCTACCTTCTATCTGTGCCTTTGATTCAAGATATGTGCTATGCCTCTGCTGGTCAATAGAAGCAAAGTCCTTTAATTCCACTGCGGCTTCCTCTATGCTGTAATGTGACAGTAGGGAATAGAACTTCTCAGAAAATGTTTTATATATCTCAAATGCCTTCTTAACCCTTGAGAGAGCAGTGTTCAATTGTTCAGGATTGTTGCTAGTTTCATTAGCGGTTTTTATACAACTTAAAGTATCATGCCATAATGCAGTCAGGTTACTAGATGTTTCTTCCTTACTTTCTTCATAAACCTCTCTTGCCTTCAGGGATGGATGAGGGCCTCTAGCGGGACGAGCAGAATAAAGTAAGGAGTCTGCTTTATCTTGGTTAAATGCAGGTGACTCTGTGGGATCTCTGTCAGACATAATGACAAGTGCTGTAGCTTTGGTGTCTTGTTACAAATCTGCCAGAGCTGAGCTCTGTAGTGACTTCTGATATTAGGCAGATTGAACTGAGGATCTGGATATTTGTGACATCTAGTGCTGCAACTGGTTCAGACTGGATGGCTCAGCTCAATGCACAGTTCACTATCACTTTATACAGGCAGGAATACACAGTTATTTCAGTAGATTCAGGTATTGGATTCACAACCAAAAACAGCTTGACAATGATAAATCCTAGGGACTTGATGAAGCTATGATACAGTCTTTGAGCAGTTTGAAAGGTACTTATTGCTCCCCAGTAAAGGCAAAAATCCCTGGCATTGAACAGTTATGGAGCATTCAGTAGAAGGCTGGCTTCATACACAGAGTAATGCTTCTGGTGGCTGCAGGAGTCACACACAGGCCTAACTCTCAGAGCACAGCCTGCAGATGGTATCCTGTGTTAGGATGTTTGTTCTTCACACACACACACACGTGGTTACTCACGTTTCTGAAGCTGCAGAGATACAGTAGCTGTGTGATGGATTCTTCTGGAAATTTACTGTTCTGTATCAGCATCGGTTGTACCTGTGACAAGCTTCTTGTAGACCCAGTCTGTAAGGATGTATGCAGCAGGTTGAATTATGACTTTAACAGACAGCTTACTCAATGAATAAAGACTCCAGAGGTGTTTTCCAATGCTTCTTTATGCTTCAAGATAACAAGGATATAAACATAGAGGCTTTTCCATAGGTAAATTTTCAATGAAGTTACACAGCTCCCAGCCAGAACAGCAGGGGGGTAAGGATCATACCAAATAACATAGTAACATAACATGTAATAACTGCTAGACAGTAAAAGCTGCGTGACAGCACAAGCCAGATACTTGATGGCTTGTGCTGTCACGACTGGTGTAGACGGATGAGCCCAACATGCTGTAGCGATATGCAACAACGACACACAGAAACCAGACCTGTATGAGACACACGGGGCGAGCCTCTGTCTACCACCTGACAATCGCGATGGAGTCCAGAACAGGAGAAGGAGGGCCAGACTCCACCCTAAGGAATGAATGTCATGACATGTCAGAACAAGAGAATAGTACCAAAAGATGATATAAGCCTGGACCTATCATGGTGGCCGATAAAGGGCTGTTGGAGTCAAAGTAAGGGCCACCTAGACCCAAGGGTAACCCAGCAGTGAAACCGACACCAATGCTGCTAACCTGCCCTGACAATGGGCAGGACTGATAAAAGCTTCAAGCATTGGTGAAAACAGCTTGGAAGCCAAAGCTCCCCCCCCCCCCCAACTGTGGTTAGTAAAGAAGCGACCACTCCATGGACGAGTACCCTGATGAACTTCCCCTGCAGTAAAGAGACAACCAAATATAACAATGTTGAAAGTTGCCACTCTGGAACAAAGGTAAAGAACCAGACCAAGCGCCCTCTGGAAAATACTGCCCCTAGTAACTTGACAACAAAGAAAGCATGACTGTCTGCTGATGCCAAGATACTACCTACAACAGACTACGATAAAAAAAAGAGACAAGGCCCACGTGTGGGCCTGACCAAAACCCCCCTGGCAGGGGCTGCCTGAAGCCCGGGGATGAGATCTTCCAACACAGCCCCTGACAAAAAACATGCTAGGTACAGACATGTTAAACCGAAGGCTTGACAAGACCGGTAAACTAAGGAGATGCTGCACTTACCCGCAGAAATGCAGGAGCTGGGGGTGTGCTGCCCCCCCGCCCCTGACCAAGTGAGTTTAGGACACCTCCATTCCGTCCTGTAACCGTGAGAGGCCGTGGCGAGCCTGTATGGCCCGCATAAAACTGTGCTTAAGAATAAAGCCCAGAACATGCACCATGCTGGTATGTGGGAGTAACTAGGATGGAATAAGAACCAACTGGCACGTAACGCCTACCCTGCTGTGGCCAGAAAAGTAAACCCCTGTGTTGACGCACCGCTCTGCAGAGCCAAGGACCAACTCCTGTGCGATGCAATACTACCATTTTCGGAACCCCCGCGTGGAGTAGCAGGGATGGACCTGAATGTGTAGCTCCCGACGAGCAGCATGCCCAACCCTAGGAAACACAAAGAAAAACAACAGACAACCAGACATGAGACACCCCCCTCTGTACCTGCCTGGCAGGTACAGAGGGGGAAGCAGACGTGAGCAGAAATTACCAGACCTCAGCGCGTGAATAACCCTGACGACAGATCCAACCCTAGTGTATGTAGTAAGTGAGCCCAAGTAACCTGCTGCGCAGAGACAGGAAATGAAAAATGAAACACTCACGGCCAGTATACCCACAGACTGTGGTAGGTAGTTGTATAGTCGTAAGAATGAACGTGCACGTATGATGTATGGTATACAGGTGAGAATATTGTGGTCAACAACCATTTAAAAGCAAAACCTCAGCCCGTATGGATCTGTAAACGTGACAGATCCCAAGATGCACACCCTGGCTAACTATACCCGGAATGCAAGAACCTGAAAGAAAGGTATGATGAGACAAAGAAACAAATAAAGCAGCAATGGCTGATCGTGTGCACCGTGACTGTCTAGCACCGACAAGCTTTGACAGAACATGCTACAACTGGCTGAGACAAGCAATGACCGAAACACGCTGGAGTAGAACACACTATAACAGAAAACACAACCCCCTCTGTGCCTACCCAATGACAGCCCGTTGAAAAAGAATACTCAGGACATGTGTACCCACCGTGGTGGGTAGGCCAAAACGATGTCATTATACCCAGGAGTCTTCATTGGAATTTATTTTCTCTTTCATCTGAAGGAGGGGAGAAGAGGTTTCTCAGCTAAGTACACCCTCTTGCCTGCATGCCTGATGTAAGGGCAGATGGAGTTCAGGAAGAAAATGCTACATTAGTCCTCTAACCTTACTTTAGATGGCCACAGCTAGAAATGCTAGGGGAGTGGTATAAAAGTGATTTTTCAAAAAAAAACAGAGACATGGATAGATGGTGAGTTTCTTTTGAGTAAGAAATTATTAGCACTTTCAGTTTGTGGTATTTAAATACAGTTCAGTTCCACTTTAAAGTATTGCATCATCGATGGGAAAGAATCTGCTGTAATCAATTTATTCAAGTGACCGAAACAATTGTAGTTGACTGGGAAAGCAAGCATGATCTGATATATTAAAATAACAATATTGAAATAACGTATGCACGTGCTATGTCAGTAAAGATACTCCATTACATCAATTTCAACTATAAAGGACCACAAACAAAGGATGTTTTTATAGACTTCCAGTCAGTTGCAAATCTGTTGCAATAGCGTTGGGTATGACTGGGTGAATAGATCTGGAAACACCAATTCCTGAGGACTGTTTTGGGAAATATTGTTTTACAAGATACCAGTGACAAAATCAAATGAGCACTACAAGGTTTTTATACATGACATGTCCAGTATTTACTACACATCTGACAGTACAGCACTAAACATTTTAAAAAACAGCAGGTTAAGTATTTGAGATAGCTAACATTTAATAAAATGTACTACGAACATGTACAGTTGAGCTCTTTGAACTGTAAAATTAGGTTTGGCACCTTACATACTTTTTCTATTAGAGCTTTGAATTTTCCACTGCTTCTCTGAATTCAGCTTTCTTTATAATGGATCTGTCATAACCACATAAAAGCACATTAATGACCTTAAAATATCAAGTGCAGATTTGCCTGTCTCTAGAAAAAAAAAGAGAAAGGAACTATACAATTTTTTTTCCATTTCCATCAAGTTCAATATTAACTACTGGGTACATTCTCAATACTCTCATTGAAACATGCCATCCATCTCCTACTCCTGAAATAAAGCACATTATTTTTTTCTACCTTTGTCCCGGATAGGTTTTAACTAATAATTGGCTGGTCTTTCCAACATTATACATAGATGTGTCTTTAGGAAATAATTATTTACAGTACATGAAAATATTGTGATTATAATCAGACTATAACCATAACATCTAGTTGTCAGAAAAGCTTATCTAGGCTGGACAAACACAGCAAGGTGTTTTGTTGATAATCAAAAATGATATAAAAGCCACCGAAACTAGTGCTGCAAACCCCAAAATATTCAGTTGATTCCAGCTATTGCATCTGCCATTAAAAAAGCAAAACTATAGCAGAATGTTGACAGATTCTTGCATCCAACTAAACAGATTTTCATTGCAATAAAAGTTATTAATATGCTAATAGAAACTGGGGTCAAGTAATAATCTTGTATTTCCAAAAACATTCTGCCAAGAACAAGCAATGCTATCCACATGCATTCCAATCTAATTTGCTTACAGATATTTTCACATATTGCTATCCCTCACAGAGTAAAAATATGATTAATGTGCAACTTTCTAAAATCAGTCCAATTTTTTTTTATATTATGTTAATATATATTTGTGATCATATGTTATCATATGCTTTTTATTTGATTGACCTAAACATTGAAGATTGCGCAGTGTGCAATGTCTCTTGGTGCCTTAGTCGACCAGGTACCAAGGGTATGTTAATTATTGACATTTAAAAAAACATTATTTCACCTGAGAAAAAATATCTTGGATTACTTAAAATAGGACAGTAATATTTATCCACAATATCTCCCAGGATATATGTAAAGACTATTCTTGCTTTGTTTGATTCTGAACTCAACATGTTACTTGAGAGAGCTGATCACATTGGCCTCTGTACAATGTAGGAGACGGGCCAACAGGGCCAGATTAAGAACATCATGGGCCTGGTGCTCAGGATTTTGGCGAGTCTTTTATAAAAAATAAAAATGCAATTTTTTTGTTATAACAAATTAAATTAAATAGGGAGCGGGAGGATGAGAAAGAGAGAGAGAGAGAGAGAGAGAGAAAGGGGATGAGAGAGGGGTAAGGGAGGGAGGATGAGAGAGAGAGAGGATGCCCATGAGTATGCGTGGGAGTGACAGCAATACAGCCCGGCCAAGGCAAGTGAACAAAGGCACAGGACCCGGAAGGACAACCTGGTTAAGGATGGAAACCCCCCTGGACCCGTCGGATTGATCACAGCGCTGGAGTACACAGTCTGACAGGTTAGTGTACCCTAATGTGCTAATATGCTGTGCATACTTGTACATTATGGCAACCTACCTCAGGGCTTCTAAAAAGTAGTAATGTTTGTAAAGGTTACTACCACTTTAATATCCCAGGATGCCAGGAGCCTCTCATGGGGCACCCTACTGACCCGGTGGCCCTTGGGCAATGCCCAAGTGCATTGTTATCAACATTTCAAAAATATTTACAGGGACACTTTTTTTTTACTAGTAGCTGACATCCCCTATGTTCCTCTATACATCACAGTAGTAATCACAAAATTAAATGAGTACTACCGTGTTTCCCCGAAAATAAGACCTACCCCAAAAATAAGACCTAGTGTGATTTTCGGGAAGGGCTGCAATATAAGCCCTACCCTGAAAATAAGACCTAGTTTAAAGTGCTGTTGAAATACTAGAGTACACTCTATTACAGTGTTATTAAGTGTAGACTGTGTGTGTGTGTTTATGCGATCTAGTTGTGCCAAATACCTTCAGCATAGCGCTGACCTCCTGCTGCTCTCAGCTGATCTCACGCTGCTCTCCTCTTCTCCTCTCAGCTGTCAGTGCGGGATCTCAAGCCCCCCTCCCTCTGCAGTTCTCAGAGCTGGGAAGAGGCTTCTGACAGGGCATAGAAGCGCTGAGCAGCGCTCAGCTGATGTCACTCTGCTCTGCTCTTCTGCAAGCTGTCAGCGGGGGATGTTGGGCCCTCTTCCCTCTGCAGTGCTCGGAGCTGGGATGAGGGCTTTGGCTAGCGCTCAGCTGATGTCACTCTGCTCTTCTGAAAGCTGTCAGCGGGGGATGTCAGGCCCCCCTCCCTTTGCAGTGCTCGAAGAGGGGAAGAGAGCTCCAGTGGGTTACAGATGCGCCCAACACTATAAGAAGGTATGTGGCACTAATGGATTGCAGAGACATACACATTCTGCAATATGTGGTGCTGCAGGAGTGGATTATAGGATTGTACAAGCACTTTACACGGTTCCACAGGGGATTTCTGACAGGCATGGGGGAGAGAAGACAGCACATGGCATGATAAGACCTACCCCAAAAATAAGCCCTATTTACCCTTTCTCGTCCACTAGGGGGTTGTAAAAGCACCCTACTAGCGGCTGAATAGCGCCGCAAAATTGGCAGTAAATCGTCGCCGCCAACGCACCCACCGCCCCAGTGTGAAAGGGGCCTTATTGTTTTTATCAGATAGATGTTTATCATTAAGGGGGCAACATGTATTGATGTAAAATTTGATTTTCCCTGTGCACTGGTGTAGTGCACTGATTTTGTGAGTAATGTTCCCTTTTTGGGTTAAATAATTTATATATTTATTTGGATACTACACTATGAGAGATTATTTATTTTCTTTCCTCTATTGAATGGGCTGTTCTCTGAGATGTTAAGTGTATGATAGAGCTGTGTGTTTTTTTCCTGGAGAAGAGCAAATGGTTATGACCCAGGTTGCCGGGAAACTTATTTTGACCTTACCTTAGTGTGGGTCAACATCAGGTAAGCGGTAGCAATAGAAAGGTGGTAGTACACAGTGGTGTAACACAAGGATATCTTCATGTGGAAGCATGCATGATACACGTATATGTGGATATTTATCTGATGCAGGCTGATTGATACAATTCATATCAAGAGTGGAATAGCTTATTTTTCAAAGGGGTTGTAAAGTCAGAAGGTTTTTGCATTAAGATAAAAAGCCTTCTGTGTGCAGCAGCCCCCTTGGCCCCCCTAATACTTACTGGAGCCTCATCTCTGTCCAGCGATGTCCACGAGGGTCTCGGCTGTCCTTGACTCTCCCTCCAGATTGGCTGAGACACAGCAGCGGTATCATCGGCTGTCAAGCAAAGTCAGTTAGCCAATCAGGAGAGAGAGGGGGTCGGGTTGAACTGCAGGCTCTGTGTTTGAATAGACACACAGAGCTGCAGCTTGGCTTATGTGCCCCCATAGCAATCTGCTTGCTGTGGGAGCACTCAACAGAAATGATTTTTTATAGAGAAAAAAAATGAAAATCTTTAATTACTTTGTTTACTCACATCTATGAGAGTGGGACGTGTTTTTATTTGTCTTTTTTGTTTCCCTATTTATCAATGTTGATATACCATAAACTATTTATATAGCAGGTACTTCTTCAGACTGATCTAATCTATTAGGGGACAGCTGTCTGCTGCAGCAGCGTGGGCTTTTTCAGGAGATAAAAAGCAAAAGGAACTAGGCCAGAGCCTCTTATTGCTTGCACCTCATCAGGAGAGCATCTGCACTCTATGGGCCAGATCCACAAAGAAGTTACGCTGGCGTATCTATTGATACCATGTGTAACTTCTAGTTTGCTCCGGCGTATCTTTATTTGTATCCACAAAACAAAATACGCCTGAAGCTGGGCTAGATCCGACTGGTGTACGTCTTAGTACGCCGTCGGATCTAAGGTGCATACTTGCGCTGGCCGGTAGGTGGCGTTTACGTCGATTTCCGCGTCGAGTATGCAAATTAGCTAGATACGGCGATCCACGAACGTACGTCCGTCCGGCGCATTTTTTTACGTAGTTTCCGTAAGGCTTTTTTCGGCATATAGTTACCCCTGCTATATGAGGCGTATCCTATGTTAAGTATGGACGTCGTTCCCGCGTCGAATTTTGAAAATTTCACATAGTTTGCGTAAGTCGTTCGCGAATAGGGCTTTGCGTAGAATGACGTTCACGTCGTAAGCATTGGCTTGTTGCGGGTTAATTTCGAGCATGCGCACTGGGATAGCCCCACGGACGGCGCATGCGCCGTTCAGAAAAAACGTAATTTACGTTGGGTAAAATTAACATAAAACACGCCCACATCTTTAACATTTGAATTCCGCGCCCTTACGCCGGCAGATTTACACTACGCCGCCATAACTTTAGAGGCAAGTGCTTTGTGAATACAGCACTTGCCTCTCAAAGTTGCGGCGGCGTAGCGTTAATACGATACGCTACGCCGGACTAAAATTACGATCCGCTACGTGGATCTGGCCCTATGTGTGTGGGGAATAGCGGCCTACCAAGGGACACACAGCCTGCGACTCCAGCCCAGAGGAACAGATTGTTCATGCAGCTACAGCCCAGAGCAACAGATTGTTCATGCAGCTTCAGCCCAGAGGAACAGACTGTCCATGCTAAAGAAGGACACCCTGCAACAGCTCAAGGACTGAATGCCACTGTGACACACCTGCATCTAAGATCGATCGCGCAGGGGAGGACCGCTGACTGTGTACAGGATTTGGTGAGGGGTCTTTGCCCAGGAACCTTTAATGCTTTTCATAGAATACCACATCCAAATATTGTCCACAGAGCTCCTAAATTGCCGGCAAAGCTTTGCCTCCAGGACATTACCGCGGTTGCTCTTAAAGGGGGCACACCATGGGTATTGATATCATTTCACTGGGTGTGTACTAGAGGTATTGTAGGCCGGCCTGGGGTTCTCCTTTAGCCACAGCATCCCACACACACCAAAAGTTATTGGGGAGTCTATTTAATCTGTACATATTGTTACCTATTTCTTTCGTTGTTTGCATAGTGTTCCTGACTGTTTTCTTTAAACTGTTTCAACCAAGTCCTGGGTACTTACACAGGTCCTGGCTGACTAATGTTAACCTGAATTTTAATTTTCCTCAAGTAAACTACAAGAAGAACTGTGTTGTGTATTCCTGCTGAGCTATTCCATTTATCACATTGCTAGGTGTGCCAGACAGGCTGGGACAGTTCATTGGGGTTGAAAGGCAGAGAAACGGACTGAACAAACAAAAGCAGCTCCCTCAGGGGTTTGCTTCATTTATTTTGCACATACATATATTTCGCACGTTTGCTTTTTTGCACATATATGTCTATTTGTATGATTTGCTTGCGCAGCACTTTTTGAATTGCATTGCATATTAAGTAAATTACATATAGTTAAATAGTAGAAAGAAAAACAAAAGAGATGCCCCCTGGGACTTTATAGGCATAGGTTAGAAACCAGAAAGATGCGTAAAGAAGTATAGTAAAAAGTACAAATTTTATTGGTAAAAACCGTATAACAATAGACGAGAATATCACATTTACTATACATCAATGGTAACTGTGAAGCATGTAATTCTCCCTGCTTGTTTTAGAGATATTGTGTATGTTAGAGGTAAAAAGGGTTCATGTGTTACAGGCTGATTGATATGTTAATGACCCTTCCTCAGCCAGCTCCCTAGTTCAAATGGTAATTGATTTATTGTGTGTGGGAAGGAGACCGGCCTTACTGTTTACAATGATTAGATAAGTGGCTCATGTTAATTATTCTGATTGCTTCATTGTGGTCAGGCTGTTACACCTAGTAATTAACTCCGCTGATGTCCTTATCTAAAGAAAATGTGTTTTCAGGTCGGCTCCGAATTGTCTGGCTATATTCTGTATGAGAACTCCAGAGTGGGTGAAAAGGGGGTGGAGCTCCCATTGTTCCTTGATTAAGGATTTAGCTTGTAAAACTGTATTTATAACCAGCAGCAAGCTGCCAATAAATCAGTCTTGGTTCCAGCCTTCAGTCTTGACTCATGTATGGATGATCCTGTGATGTTCTTGTATGGAGAGGAGGGAATGCTTGACGGGGATATCATACCGATACCGTCACAAATTGGATGGCAGCAGCGGGATCTTCCCTTCTACTCTCCCTTACACCAGGATTCCAAGCAGACACTGGGAACAGTGAATGGAAGGCTGCTACACCCTGCTTAAAAGAAATACACTGAAAGAACTACTGGAAGTTCGTGGAAGGATTGCTAGCAACAAAACCAAGCGGGTCATCATAGCAGAATCAATGGAGATAGACCAGGAGGACGTGATTGCAGCAACGCCAGCAGTACAAGAGATGGAGACACCAGTGATTCAGGAGGAGTCACCAACCAACAAGCTAATGAGAGAGAAGCTAGCGTGGTTCGGCCCGAACCCAACGCCGGATGTGGTGCTGAAAGTGATGGACCTGTTAGCGGAGGAAACTAAACAAATAAGAGACGCAGAGCTACAGTTAAAACTGGCAGCAGTCCGACAAGCAGCCGCACATTCTCCAAACAGTGAGTACAGCACAGCCGACGCAAGGAAGATTCCGTTTAGCGCTTTTAAAGCTTTTGATGAAAAGGACTGTGAGATTGATAACTACCTGGCAGATTTTGAGCGACAATGTAACCTGCACCGAATAGCTAGAAGAGAGTGGGTTGCAATATTGTCAGGCAAACTGTCAGGCAAAGCTTCTGATGCTTTCCGGACCGTGCCAGATCAGGATATTCATAGCTACGCCCGGGTTAAAGAAGTGCTCCTGGCTCGTTATGCAGTAACCCCAGAGTCCCACCGACAGAAGTTCAGGGACTCACGCAAAACCACGAAAGACTCTTACGCGGAATGGGCATGCCAGTTGTCCCTGTCGGCCTCTAACTGGGTTAACAGCAGCCAGGCCACCACCGCAGAGGACATTTTGCAACTAATGCTCCTGGAGCAATTTTACAATCACATCCAGACAGATGTCAAAGATTGGGTGAGAGATCTCAGGCCCATGACTCTACCAGAGGCCGCGAAGTTGGCGGATGAATATGCGGATACTCGCAAGACAAACCAGGTCCCACCACGGGTACAACCTCCACGACCAACGGCGCCCTCACACCCACCAGCCGCTAGATACCAACCTCCTAACAGACCGGTGACATCTAGCCCTCGCTATCCACGCCAGGAGGACAACGAACAACGCTGCTTCCGGTGCAAACAGTTGGGTCACTTCAAGCAGAATTGCCCCCTGAATGACAACACCAGATCAAATTGGTCTCAACCTGGGTACCGCCCACCAGCAGCAGCCCATTGTGTAGACTCGGCTTGGGATCCCCAGGAGCTGGGTCGGGAAGAACCATTGGGCACCCCTTACGAAGCCCTCATGGTACAATCTGTTATTACGGACAACAGGGAACACCATTGTCAGCTGGTCATGGGCGACAGCCATGAGCCGGAGGGGCCCTGGAGGGAGCTGGGCAGAAAGAGGCACCGCCAGCTACCCTCCAAGAAGAAGAGGTCCTGGAAGTCATATAACCAGCGGACCTGGGAGGAGAAGAAGCGACTGGAGGAGAGGGAGTCGCAGCGGGCATCCCAGATGCGGGCCGAGATGTTCGCCAAGGGCCCACCGGTGGCCCCTTACACCACCACCCAGTTCCTGATGATGAAGGACCACGTGGAGAGCCTGCAGGACATGAGCAAGCAGGAGCTGATCCGTGAGTACATAGAGCTGGAGGAGTGCATAAGCCGCATGGAGGAGGAGAACAACCACCTGAGGTCACAGCAGGCTGACCCCCCCAGGCTCCATGAACTGGAGATGGAGCTGGAGAAGCTCAAAGAGGAGAACCGGTGGCTGCGGAGGGAGCAGAGGGTGGCTGACCCTATGGGGCACTGATCCCCCCCCCCCCCGAACTCTGAGCACCAGTGCTACAGCATTTCAACAAATATAACTTTTTCTTTTTATGAATCTCCTGTGATTGTCACTTCAGAGCCATAACCTGCCCCTCCCATAGCGGGACACCTAGATGGCGGCGCACAGACCCATTCGCCATCTTCACACTGACTTCTGGTGACTCTGCAGATCGCACAAAGACTTGGGGACTGACCGGCGTGTGATCCGACGACCCGGTGACATACCTGAGTCGGAAGCAGTTGCCAAGGGAGGTCAGTCACGCCAAACGGAGTTAACCTCGGACTAAAAGCTCTGAACCCGTCAACCCTACTGGACCAGGGAAGGTCCAACCGGGTTTGCCGGAGCAGGGAGAAAAAGGGGGGCCATTGTGAAGCATGTAATTCTCCCTGCTTGTTTTAGAGATATTGTGTGTGTTAGAGGTAAAAAGGGTTCATGTGTTACAGGCTGATTGATATGTTAATGACCCTTCCTCAGCCAGCTCCCTAGTTCAAATGGTAATTGATTTATTGTGTGTGGGAAGGAGACCGGCCTTACTGTTTACAATGATTAGATAAGTGGCTCATGTTAATTATTCTGATTGCTTCATTGTGGTCAGTAGTGTTGAGCAGAATATGCCATATTCGATTTCGCGATATATCTCGAATATATATTCGAATATTCGAGATATATTCGCTAAATTCGAATATTCGTGATATTTTATCGAAATTAATTGATTGCGATTTTTCGCTATTGCGAATGCGAAAATAATTGCGATTTTTTAATAACTGCGGTAGGAGCGCTCTGATTGGCTTAGAATATTCGTGATATTTTATCGAAATATCGCAACATGCGAATGCGATATTTATTGCGGAATTTCGAGATATGCTGGAGGAGCGCTCTGATTGGCTCAGAATATTCGTGATATTTTATCGAAATATCGCAACATGCGAATGCGATATTTATTGCGGAATTTCGAGATATGCTGGAGGAGCGCTCTGATTGGCTCAGAATATTCGTGATATTTTATCGAAATATCGCAACATGCGAATGCGATATTTATTGCGGAATTTCGAGATATGCTGGAGGAGCGCTCTGATTGGCTCAGAATATTCGTGATATTTTATCGAAATATCGCAACATGCGAATGCGATATTTATTGCGCAATTTCGAGATATGCTGGAGGAGCGCTCTGATTGGCTCAGAATATTCCTGATATTTTATCGAAATATCGCAACATGCGAATGCGAAATTGATTGCAGATATTTCGAAAACTGCTGTAGCAGCACTCTGAAATCGAATATGTATGATATTTTAACCAAAAAACATATTGCGATTGCGATTTTTCGATCGCGCATGCGCAATTGCGCGAACAACACGCGACCATTTCCTGGAGCCTTGCCAGTTTCCAACTTATGATCGCAGCGCAATCACACAGCAACATGGTTGGAAGCAATTTCACTAAGTCTGAGGAAAAGTTGCTGATTTGTGTAAGTATTTTGACCACTGTTATTTCATCATCTTCAACTGCATTTTAGTCTAGTTTAAAAGTTAGTATATATGATCAGATATTAGTATTTCACAAAAAATGTGTCTCCTGCTTTTACAAAACTACAAGTCCCAGCATGCCTGGACAGCTGCAGACACCCTGGTTGGCAAATGTGTATTTAGGCACTTTTCCTTGTTATTTAGCATAATGAATTTAACATTTTTTTGGACATAGGACGTATGCGAACGTCCTGACTTCAGTGTCCTCAAGGCCCAAGGACGTTCGAATACATATTGCCCTTTAGATGTTGCAGAACTACAACTTCCAGCATGCCTGGGAATGCTGGCACTTCTAGTATTGTAAGTTCTGCAGGCCCCCGTTTTTCAGGCCTTTATGCACGGGTCTCTAAACTGTGGCACCCTAGATGCAGCAAAAGTAAAATTCTTAGCATGCACTGACAGACCGTGGCTGATGGGAGTAGTAGTTTTGCAACAGCTGGAGGTGGACTGGTCTTGAAACCCAGAGTTAGGTAACAAACCCGTAGTGTTTTGCAACCATCCTGCCTCCAGCTGTTTTTTTCCTGTTGAAAAGCCTGTGGCGTGCAAAACACAACCCAAAAACTCCACCCGGATGCAGTGAAAAATGTGCACACACCTAAAGAGTGACATCACAAAAAACTGCGACGGGTACATACGTCAGTGATCCTCCGAAAAGGTCCCGTCTCTGACCCCCCGGGGCGTTAGGCTCCTGACAGGGAAAAGAGTTACTGTGGTCCATACAGCCGAAGCCATATGGACCCATCTCGGTCCAAGCAGCGCAATCAACACGCGAACAACACGCGACCATTTCCTGGACCCTTGCCAGTTTCCAACTTTTTGATCGCAACGCAATCGCAGAGCAAGATGGTTGGAAGTAATTTCACTGTATCTGAGGAAAATTTGCTGATTTGTGTAAGTATTTCGACCACTGTTATTTCATTATCTTCAACTGCATTTCAGTCTAGTTTAAAAGTTAGTATATATGATCAGATATTAGTATTTCACAAAAAATGTGTCTCCTGCTTTTCCAAAACTACAAGTCCCAGCATGCCTGGACAGCTGCAGACACCCTGGTTGGCAAATGTGTATTTAGGCACTTTTCCTTGTTATTTAGCATAATGAATTTAACATTTTTTTGGACATAGGACGTATGCGAACGTCCTGACTTCAGTGTCCTCAAGGCCCAAGGACGTTCGAATACATATTGCCCTTTAGATGTTGCAGAACTACAACTTCCAGCATGCCTGGGAATGCTGGCACTTCTAGTATTGTAAGTTCTGCAGGCCCCCGTTTTTCAGGCCTTTATGCACGGGTCTCTAAACTGTGGCACCCTAGATGCAGCAAAAGTAAAATTCTTAGCATGCACTGACAGACCGTGGCTGATGGGAGTAGTAGTTTTGCAACAGCTGGAGGTGGACTGGTCTTGAAACCCAGAGTTAGGTAACAAACCCGTAGTGTTTTGCAACCATCCTGCCTCCAGCTGTTTTTTTCCTGTTGAAAAGCCTGTGGCGTGCAAAACACAACCCAAAAACTCCACCCGGATGCAGTGAAAAATGTGCACACACCTAAAGAGTGACATCACAAAAAACTGCGACGGGTACATACGTCAGTGGCCCTCCGAAAAGGTCCCGTCTCTGACCCCCGGGGCGTTAGGCTCCTGACAGGGAAAAGAGTTAGCAACGCATATCTCCTCTATACGTGTATCCTGTGTTGTTAATAATATATTCATAATTATGCAAATGATAATGGCTGCTATATTTATGCAAAAAAGGTGGCGACCGAAATGGCAGGATATAAAATCTGTCATGTTACCCCTGTCATTGATTAATAAGGCGAGAATGCTTCCAATTGTTGAATAGCATACATTTACGTCATATATCCATAAGGCTGTCAACAGAAGTATTACAATATACTTTGTTCTTCATCTTGCAGAAGTTCCTGGAAACAGGATACGATAAGCTGCGGAGGCAGCCAGAGAAAAGGGCTGTGGTCAGCGCCCTAATCGCTGACTTTGGCGGCCAACACGACCACAATGTAATTGTGAAGAAGTGGTCTGACCTGAAGAGGCGCCAAATGGATGAGGTCAGACGTCTTCGGGCTAAATATCATCCAGGTAAGTTATTGTTGACAGTTATGTTTTTTTTTTAAAAAGTGTATTTTGTGCGTGAACTCGAAAGAGAGAGGAGCCGGCCTGCAGGAGTTGGGAGGCCTCCCCCAGAGGCAATCTGCCACCTTTCTCCATGCCCCGGTTGGCAATGGCGGGTGTGAGGGGGTCCTCCCAACCCAACCTCGCATAGCACACCCACCAGGGGCGGGGCTGAGACCACCAAACTCAATTCACAGGTAGCCGAGAGCGGGATCCGAACCCCTAGCTGCAGAGGTGAATCACTTGTCAGTGCAGTGGCAATCGCGTGGAGCCACCGCAGCTCCTTTGGTGACAGTTATGTAAGGTCATATGTAATTCATGTAAGGTCAGATGTTGTTAACCAAGATGCCATGTTGTGCTAACATATATCACCACCAGCCAAGGTATTCATAGTACTGTTGAAAAAAGACATGGGACAGCAGACAGGAACACAGAAGTTATGTGGGAACATAATTTTCCCATTGCTTTGCATGGGACTTTAAAGAAAAACCCCGACCATGGCAAGTGGGGGTGGGTAAGGTTTAAACCACCTATCCTATGTTTGTGGCTGACATATAAGTAACCTGTGTGCCAAGTTTCATATAAATATCTTTAGCCGTTTGTACGTGATGCTGGAACATACATACATACATACATACATACATACATACATACATTTATGCACAAACACACACGTTGAGTTTTATATATATAGATTACCACTAAATTCCTGTGTTAGGCGTGGGGTTGTTATAGTAATCCCGTGTGCTCCATCAGGCCCTTTTTTTAACATGAGATGGTCTGAACAAAACAAAGTAGACAAAAACAGCTCATTTTAACATGGTTGCATCCCAGCTCACGCTCAGTCCCCTGTAGTGCCCACAAGACCCTTTAATATAACATTGTCCCATTCGTTAACTGTCTATATAAATCAATTTGTATTCATATACAATACAGCAGAGTACACAGAATTTGCATACGTCATTAGAAAACATTTTTATAATATATGAACATTGTGTTATTATAGGAGCTCCAATGCCAGTTGTCCGTGCCAAGCGCAGAAGGCGCCAGGCCGATGAGGAGGAGGAGGAGGATGCGGCAGAGGAGGATGCGGCAGAGGAGGAGATGCATGAGGAGGAGCAGCCAGGGCCCTCCCACTCCCCAACCCCAGCTCCTGTTGAGGAGCAAGCTGAGGAGCTTCCCCCCCCCACCACCCCAACTTCTCAAGCAGAAGAGCAGGAGGAAGAGAGCGGTCCTGTGAGCCTCATTCAGGAAGGTAAATATGTGCACAATGATTAATAACATTTCAACAACAAAATGTAGATATAAAAATGGACAACATATAAAGCGCACCTGTCAGATTGTAGAACCATAATATGGTATTGATGCTAGAAGTATACAGGTAGTGCATAATTATTAGGCAAGTTGTATTTTTTGAGCATTCATTTTATTATTGAACAACAACCATGTTCTCAATGAACCCCAAAAACTCATTAATATCAAAGCTGAATTTTTTTGGAAGTAGTTTTTAGTTTGTTTTTAGTGTTAGTTATTTTCGGGGGATATCTGTGTGTGCAGGTGACTACTATTACTGTGCAGAATTATTAGGCAACTTAACCAAAAAATAAATAGATAGCCATTTCAATGATTTATTTTTAACAGTGAAACCAATATAACATCTCAACATTCACAAATACACATTTCTGACATTTAAAAACAAAACAAAAACAAATCAGTGACCAATATAGCCACCTTTCTTTGCAAGGACACTCAAAAGCCTGACATCCATGGATTCTGTCAGTGTTTTGATCTGTTCACTATCAACATTGCGTGCAGCAGCAACCACAGCCTCCCAGACACTGTTCAGAGAGGTGTACTGTTTTCCCTCCTTGTAAATCCCACATTTGATGATGGACCACAGGTTCTCAATGGGGTTCAGATCAGGTGAACAAGGAGGCCATGTCATTACTTTTTTTTATTTAATACCCTTTCTTGCCAGCCACGCTGTGGAGTACTTTGACACGTGTGATGGAGCATTGTCCTGCATGAAAATCATGTTTTTCTTGAAGGATGGTGACTTTTTCCTGTACCACTGCTTGAAGAAGGTCTCTTCCATAATCTGGCAGTAGGACTGGGAGTTGAGCTTGACTCCATCCTCAATCCGAAAAGGCCCCACAAGCTCATCTTTGATGATACCAGCCCAAACCAGTACTCCACCACCACCTTGCTGGCGTCTGAGTTGGACTGGAGCTCCCTGCCCTTTACCAATCCAGCCACGGGCTCTTCCATCTGGCCCATCAAGACTCACTCTCATTTCAGCAGTCCATAAAACCTTAGAAAAATCTTTCTTGAGATATTTATTGGCACAGTCTTGACGTTGCAGCTTGTGTGTCTTGTTCAGTGGTCATCGTCTTTCAGCCTTTCTTACCTTGGCCATGTCTCTGGGTATTGCACACCTTGTGCTTTTGGGCACCCCAGTGATGTTGCAGCTCTGAAATATGGCCAATCTTGTGGCAAGTGGCATCTTGGCAGCTGCACGCTTAACTTTTCTCAGTTCATGGGCAGTTATTTTGCACCTTTGTTTTTCCACACGCTTCTTTTGTTTGATGATCACGCTTCAGAAGCTTTGCAACTTTAAGAGTGCTGCATCCCTCTGCTAGATATCTCTCTATTTTGGACTTTTCAGAGTCTGTCAAATCCTTCTTTTGGCCAATTTTGCCAAAGAAAAGGAAATTGACTAATAATTATGCACACCTGATATAGAGTGTTGATGTCATTAGACCACACACCTTCTCATTACAGAGATGTACATTACCTAATATGCCTAATCTGTAGTAGGCTTTCGAGCCTATACAGCTTGGAGTAAGACAACATGCATAAAGAGGATGATGTGGTCCAAATACTCATTTGCCTAATAATTCTGCACTCCCGGGATGTGTTAGACACATAACAAGTGTATACACATGATAATGATTGATTAATAAGCAAAAAAAATATTTATTTATTTGGTAACGTTATTTGAAATCCAAATGTTTTTTTATTATATCCTAAAAGCATCAAGAGATATGAGGAGGCAAAATATACTCATCGAAAAGACGCACCAGAAGATCCTTCAGAACCAGCGGAAGATGAGCTACCTCACCCAACAAAATGCTCTGCTAGAGCAGCAGCTATCGGGTCAGATTGCGGAAATGCACCGCATTCAGAAACGGATTGAGAGCTATATTTAAATTTATTTTTGTATTAAAAAAACTTATTTTTTGGAAATGTTTCATTTCTTTTTGAGATAGAGTTGTAGGTTTTTCAACACATCTAACTTCACATCAAACAAATCAACATCAACACATTTAACTTCATAATAAGCAAAAACATTTTATACTATTATTTTATTTAACATTAACCTAGGACAAACTAAAGCACACGACACAGACACGACGAACACAAAATAAACTGTTGAAAAATGAACATAACAAAAGCAACAATATATATATATATATACAAAGAGAGAGAGAGGGAGAGCAAGAAAGAGAGAGAATGCAGATGAGCTCTTGCAGTCAGCCCAATGGTTGCAGTATAAATGCCGCAAAACAGGGTTTAACATAAGGTTCATTGTTATAGTTACACTTGCTGTTTAGATCCGGTCTGGTAGTCCGGTCTGGTAGCTTGTAGCGGAGGCTGTTGGTGGATCCGCTGTGCCAATAAGGTCATGAAGCTTTACTCAGCATGGAGGCAGCAGCAGGAGTATTAAAATATAATATAACTAGACAATGCATTTCCTGAGGAAAATGCGAGTGGGAATGCTGAATAGCTTAATTGGTGAGCCCCTTGCCAAAGACATTCACCATAACCACTACACTATCTTTAGGACACACAGCTTCTTTCTCTATCTGCAAAGTATAGAGTATGCTGACTTCCTGGTCGCCCCTCCCCCCTCAATAGGTTTCCCCTCCCCCCCAGGTCAGTGAGGAGGAATATTGCACTGAGGTCAGGAAAGTTATTTATGGAAAGAAATAACATTACAAACGCTTTTAATTCACAGATCTAATACATGATTTAAGCCTCCAAACAAAGCTTAATAAATCCTCAAACGTACATGCAATTGATACAACGACTACACCGTTTGAAATACACGGCCCTTGTAAACGCATCGATATGAAATTTATGTAGATAAACTTAAAAATGTGGCCATGTCTGCGATTTAGAAAAGAGCGTCTTTGTGAGTTCTGCAGCAACATTTTTTAGATAATTTCACATGAGAGTCTATGAGACATAATTTCTGGCTGTTGCTCCAATAATTAAAACTAAAATACGTATCGCAGAATTGGTCACATTGCCATAAACCAGACAAGCATAGCTACGTTTTGATCTAAAAATTGTGTATGAAAAGTAGATCTTGTGGGCGTGAGACCAATTTGTTTCCCCTTTTTGTAAAGATATTTTTAATTACAAAGATCTCCAATGTTAAGGTCACATGACAGACTCTAAATCCCCTCCATAGGATTACATTATAACCTATTGCATTTTTGTGAAAAATTCGCAAAACGTAAATTGCGTTTTCACCAAAAAATTGTAAACGATAACGATCTGAAAAGTCATAGCCGGATAGCTAAATATTTTGTGACCGCTTTAAAGTTTTTTCAGTGTCTGTAAGTGAAAGTATGAAGTAGCTGAAACTTTTGGCATGGCATGTGAATTCAAAGGGGAAAAGGATGTTCTCATTGACTTCAATGTTTAAAAAAAGGGTCTAAAAGCTTAAAATTTATAAAAGTGTAAAAAGTAGAAAAAAACTTGAAGAAGTCCCATCATTAGCTGAACGAGACGAACATTTTTACAGTTGAATGGTCTCAATAGCTGAAAGTATGCCGAAGTTACGCAGAACCAAAAAACGTAAGGAATAATAAGATTACTAAATTTACGGATATCAATACTGGAAATGTTTATTAAAGCCTTCACACTAATTAAGATTAATACATTTACGGGTATCCATACTAGGAATGCTTATTAAAGCATTCCCACTAAGTATCACACAGGCATGATTTACAAGCAGTAGTGGTAATAGTAATACATAGCATAAAAACACTTGGGGAATACTTTACAGCATCAGTAGTGGTCATAGTAGTCAATAGTGTACCAAAAAATTGGGACACAGGTGTCTTGACTGAGCTGTAATAGTAGTAGTAGACATTGACAATACAGTGTCAAATCACTCGGGCAAGAGGTGCCATGATGAACAGCAGTCTTAATAAGAGTATATAGGGTGTGAAATAACTGCTGACATAGGTGTCTTGACTGGGCAGCAGAAGCAGCAGTAGTAGTATTAACAGTAGTAGTTGATACAGAGTCATATCACATGGGCAGGAGGTGCCATGATGAACAGCAGTAGGAATAGGAGTATATAGAGTGTCAAATAACTGCTGACATAGGTGTCTTGACTGGGCAGCAGCAGCAGAAGCAGCAGTAGTATTAACAGTAGTAGTTGATACAGAGTCATATCACATGGGCAGGAGGTGCCATGATGAACAGCAGTAGGAATAGGAGTATATAGAGTGTCAAATAACTGCTGACATAGGTGTCTTGACTGGGCAGCAGCAGTAGTATTAACAGTAGTAGTTGATACAGAGTCATATCACATGGGCAGGAGGTGCCATGATGAACAGCAGTAGGAATAAGAGTATATAGAGTGTTAAACAACTGCTGACATAGGTATATTGACTGGGCGGCAGCAGCAGCTGAAGCAGCAGTAGTAGTATTAACAGTAGTAGTTGATACAGAGTCATATCACATGGGCAGGAGTTGCCATGATGTACAGCAGTCTTAATAAGAGTATATAGAGTGTGAAATAACTGCTGACATAGGTGTATTGACTGGGCGGCAGCAGCAGCAGAAGCAGCAGTAGTAGTATTAACAGTAGTAGTTGATACAGAGTCATATCACATGGGCAGGAGGTGCCATCATGAACAGCAGTAGGAATAGGAGTATATAGAGTGTCAAATAACTGCTGACATAGGTGTCTTGACTGGGCAGCAGCAGCAGAAGCAGCAGTAGTATTAACAGTAGTAGTTGATACAGAGTCATATCACATGGGCAGGAGGTGCCATGATGAACAGCAGTAGGAATAGGAGTATATAGAGTGTCAAATAACTGCTGACATAGGTGTCTTGACTGGGCAGCAGCAGCAGCAGAAGCAGCAGCAGTAGTATTAACAGTAGTAGTTGATACAGAGTCATATCACATGGGCAGGAGGTGCCATGATGAACAGCAGTAGGAATAAGAGTATATAGAGTGTTAAACAACTGCTGACATAGGTGTATTGACTGGGCGGCAGCAGCAGCAGAAGCAGCAGTAGTAGTATTAACAGTAGTAGTTGATACAGAGTCATATCACATGGGCAGGAGGTGCCATCATGAACAGCAGTAGGAATAGGAGTATATAGAGTGTCAAATAACTGCTGACATAGGTGTCTTGACTGGGCAGCAGCAGCAGAAGCAGCAGTAGTATTAACAGTAGTAGTTGATACAGAGTCATATCACATGGGCAGGAGGTGCCATGATGAACAGCAGTAGGAATAGGAGTATATAGAGTGTCAAATAACTGCTGACATAGGTGTCTTGACTGGGCAGCAGCAGCAGCAGCAGTAGTATTAACAGTAGTAGTTGATACAGAGTCATATCACATGGGCAGGAGGTGCCATGATGAACAGCAGTAGGAATAAGAGTATATAGAGTGTTAAACAACTGCTGACATAGGTGTATTGACTGGGCGGCAGCAGCAGCAGAAGCAGCAGTAGTAGTATTAACAGTAGTAGTTGATACAGAGTCATATCACATGGGCAGGAGGTGCCATCATGAACAGCAGTAGGAATAGGAGTATATAGAGTGTCAAATAACTGCTGACATAGGTGTCTTGACTGGGCAGCAGCAGCAGAAGCAGCAGTAGTATTAACAGTAGTAGTTGATACAGAGTCATATCACATGGGCAGGAGGTGCCATGATGAACAGCAGTAGGAATAAGAGTATATAGAGTGTTAAACAACTGCTGACATAGGTGTATTGACTGGGCGGCAGCAGCAGCTGAAGCAGCAGTAGTAGTATTAACAGTAGTAGTTGATACAGAGTCATATCACATGGGCAGGAGTTGCCATGAAGTACAGCAGTCTTAATAAGAGTATATAGAGTGTTAAACAACTGCTGACATAGGTGTATTGACTGGGCGGCAGCAGCAGCAGAAGCAGCAGTAGTAGTATTAACAGTAGTAGTTGATACAGAGTCATATCACATGGGCAGGAGGTGCCATCATGAACAGCAGTAGGAATAGGAGTATATAGAGTGTCAAATAACTGCTGACATAGGTGTCTTGACTGGGCAGCAGCAGCAAAAGCAGCAGTAGTATTAACAGTAGTAGTTGATACAGAGTCATATCACATGGGCAGGAGGTGCCATGATGAACAGCAGTAGGAATAAGAGTATATAGAGTGTTAAACAACTGCTGACATAGGTGTATTGACTGGGCGGCAGCAGCAGCTGAAGCAGCAGTAGTAGTATTAACAGTAGTAGTTGATACAGAGTCATATCACATGGGCAGGAGTTGCCATGAAGTACAGCAGTCTTAATAAGAGTATATAGAGTGTTAAACAACTGCTGACATAGGTGTATTGACTGGGCGGCAGCAGCAGCAGAAGCAGCAGTAGTAGTATTAACAGTAGTAGTTGATACAGAGTCATATCACATGGGCAGGAGGTGCCATCATGAACAGCAGTAGGAATAGGAGTATATAGAGTGTCAAATAACTGCTGACATAGGTGTCTTGACTGGGCAGCAGCAGCAGAAGCAGCAGTAGTATTAACAGTAGTAGTTGATACAGAGTCATATCACATGGGCAGGAGGTGCCATGATGAACAGCAGTAGGAATAAGAGTATATAGAGTGTTAAACAACTGCTGACATAGGTGTATTGACTGGGCGGCAGCAGCAGCTGAAGCAGCAGTAGTAGTATTAACAGTAGTAGTTGATACAGAGTCATATCACATGGGCAGGAGTTGCCATGATGTACAGCAGTCTTAATAAGAGTATATAGAGTGTGAAATAACTGCTGACATAGGTGTATTGACTGGGCGGCAGCAGCAGCAGAAGCAGCAGTAGTAGTATTAACAGTAGTAGTTGATACAGAGTCATATCACATGGGCAGGAGGTGCCATGATGAACAGCAGTAGGAATAAGAGTATATAGAGTGTTAAACAACTGCTGACATAGGTGTATTGACTGGGCGGCAGCAGCAGCTGAAGCAGCAGCAGTAGTAGTATTAACAGTAGTAGTTGATACAGAGTCATATCACATGGGCAGGAGTTGCCATGATGTACAGCAGTCTTAATAAGAGTATATAGGGTGTGAAATAACTGCTAACATAATTGTCTTGACTGATCCAAAGGAGTCATGGGAGAAAATCATGTGGTCAGATGAGACTATAATATAATTTTTTGATCATAATTTCACTAACCGTGTTCGGAGGAAGAATAATGATGAGTACCATGCCAAGAACGCCATCCCTAATGTGAAGCATGGGGGTGGTAGCATCATGCTTTGGTGGTGTTTTTCTGCACATGGGACAGGGTGACTGCACTGTATTAAGGAGAGGATGACCGGGGCCATGTATTGCAAGATTTTGGGCAACAACCTCCTTCCCTGAGTTAGAGCTTTGAAGATGGGTCGAGGCTGGGTCTTCCAACATGAGAATGACCCAAAGCACACAGCCAGGATAACCAAGGATTGGCTCTGTAAGGAGCATATCAAGGTTCTGGCGTGGCCTAGCCAGTCTCCAGACCTAAACCCAATAGAGAATCTTTGGAGGGAGCTCAAACTCCGTGTTTCTCAGCGATAGCCCAGAAACATGACTGATGTAGAGAAGATCTGTGTGGAGGAGTGGGCCAAAATCCCTCCTCCAGTGTGTGCAAAGCTGGTGTAAAACTACAAGAAATGTTTGACCGCTGTAATTGCAAAGAAAGCCTACTGTACCAAATATTAACATTGATTTTCTCTGATGTTGAAATAGTTATATTCAGCACTGTAAATACATCAGGTCCGGGGCTTCATCAGGGAATGCATGGCAAGGGACCCTTCAGCGCCCTGAACCGACGACGGGTGCCAGAAAGTCACCGCCGATCCAGGACTCATTCATCTTTATGAATGTGAGTCTGTCCACGGAGTCTGTGGACAGACGGGTCCTCTTGTCCGTGACCACCCCACCTGCCGCGCTGAATGTCCGCTCAGATAGTACGCTGGAGGGGGGGCAAGACAATAACTCCAGCGCATACTGAGCGAGCTCGCGGCAGGTGTCCAATCTGGCAACCCAGTACTCCATGGGGTCGTCGGTGCTCATACTGTCAGAAGCACCGACGGACGCCATGTAGTCTGCCACCATGTGGGCCAGCCGCTGGTGGTGACTGCTGCTGCTGCTGCTGGTGGTGGTACTGGGTCGCTCGGTTTGGAAGAACATCCTCATCTCTTCCATTAGGTCCCCTGCTCGGCTGCAGCTGGGTGCAGCCACCTGCTGGGTGAGATGAGGGGGGACAACTGGAGGCCGGGGAGTTGCCTGCTCCAACCGTCTGACAATGGCTGCCTGCAGTTCCTCCATCCGGTGCTGCCTCCGGCTGGCTGGGATGAACTGCTCCAGTTTCCCCTTGCACCTGGGATCCAAAAGGGTGGCCATCCAGAAATCATCCCTCGTCTTGATGGTCTTAACCCGGGGGTCCCTCCTGAGGCATCTCAGCATGTGGGCAGCCATGGGGAAGAGCACAGCCCGCTGTGACTCCTCAATGCTGGCCAGGTGAATGAGGTGCGACTCTTCATCCCTGAGGCGCTGCTGGTCAAACTCAGACATGCCCAACCCCCGGACTATCGGTGCCCCCAACACCGGCTCTCCCTCCTGACCAGGCCCTGACTCCGGGACGACACCAGCAACCACCTCCTCCTCCTCTTCATCATCATCATACTCCTCCTCCTCCTCCTCCTCGTCCTGGCCCTGGTCTCGGTGGAGCATTGCTGACTCCTCCTGCTCCACCAAGGCACTCTCCCCAGCCTCGAGCAGGCGATCTAGTGTCCTCTCCAGCATGAACAGTATTGGCAGCACGCTATTGAGGCCAATTTGCTCACTGCTGACCATCTTGGTCGCCTGCTCGAAGGAGGACAACACTTGGCAGACCTGGTTTATCTGCCCCCACTGCGCACAGGCGATGAAAGGGAGTTGTGGTGAAGCCCTCTCAGTGCCTAGTTCCATCAGGTACTCCCTCACCGCCCTTTGCTGCTCCCACAACCTCTTCAGCATGTGGAGGGTGGAGTTCCACCGCGTCACACTGTCCACAATCAGCCTGTGAAGGGGCAGATTGTACTTCCGCTGCAATTTGGACAGGGACGCGGTAGCGGTTGGGGAGCGCCTGAAGTGGCTGGCAATCCTACGCGCCTTTGCCACAATGTCACTCAACCCTGGATAAGTGCGCAGGAACTTCTGCACCACCAGGTTGAGGACATGTGCCAGACAGGGCACGTGCGTCAGACTGCCAGCATGTAGGGCGGCGAGTAGGTTGCTGCCGTTATCGCAGACAACCATACCTGGCTGGAGCCTTCGGGGTGTCAGCCACTTCTGGACCTGAGCTTGAAGTGCTTTCAGCACTTCTTCTCCAGTGTGTCTCCGGTCCCCTAAACTAACAAGCTGGAGCACGGCCTGACAGCGCACGTGCCCCACACTTGAGTAGCTACGGGGGCGCTTGCTGGGAGGCTCAGCAGCTGCGGAGACAGTGGCTTGAGGGAGACCAGCAGTTCTCCCCTGGACACCCCGGGGCGGCACCACAAGATCGGTTGCCGACGATCCCTCACCGACGCCTCGGAGGGAAACCCAATGGGCCGTGAAGCTGATGTAGCGTCCCTGCCCATGCCTGCTGGTCCAGCCATCCATTGTCAGATGAACCCTGTCGCTGACAGCGTGATCCAGCGACAGGGTTACATTCTGCACAATGTGCTGGTGTAGGGCAGGGACACCAGTCCTGGCAAAGAAATGGCGGCTGGGGACACGCCATTGGGGTTGGGCCTGCTCCAACATCTGCCTGAAGGGGTTGCTGTCAACTATGTTGAAGGGCAGCAGATGTTGGGCAATAACCCTTGCCAGGAGCCCATTGAGGGAACGCACACGTCGGTCTCCAGGGGGGAAGGGAGTGGTGCGGTCAAAGGCGTCTGAAATCGACGCCTGGCGCCGGACGGCAGTGCGGGACACAGACGTGGAGGGTGCTGTGGAAGTAGAGGTCTGGCTGCCGGTACCAGTACCTCTACTAGAGGGAGCGGGGGGGCATGACCTGCTGGAAACAGATGAAGATGTGGCAGGGGCTGCTGTACCCTGCTCACTTGTGGTGGTGGCGCTGCTACCACCACCACGCTTCATCTCGTCATACAACGCCCAGTGGTTTATCCTCAGGTGCTGGTTCAGGGCTGTGGTACCCACCCGAGCCAAACACTTCCCTCTCTTCACCCTCACTTTACAAATCCGGCAGATGGCCACGGTAGGGTTGTCTGCCACCAGGGTAAAGAAATTCCAGACAGGTGACTTCAGCACCGCCCTTCTGTCAGATGGGGTGACGCTTACTTGCACCTGCTGGGACTCGGTGCGCACAGGTGGAGCTGCCTGCTGCTGCTGCTGCTGCTGCTCCTCCTCCTGACACCTCCTGCTGCCATCACCAGTGGAGACCCTGACGATGGTCTCCCTGGTGGTGACCTGGCGCACCGTTTCACCAGGGTGCCTACCTTCCCCGTCGTCACTGACGTAGTGAGCCGACGCGTCAGATGGCAACCATGATGGGTCACCCTCTTCGCCCCCAGAGATGTCAGACCAAGGGCTGAGATGTGTTGGTCTGAGGGAACCACGTGACATGGAGCCTCTAGCCTGGCTCCGCTGTCCCCTCACCCACGCCTGGGTCTGACTAGGTGCTGCTGTTTCCTGCACCAAAACAGCAGCACCAGTTTGAAGGGATGTCTCTGGGATACTGCCAGCAGGTATCCCATCCTCCTCATCCATCCCTTCAAAAAGGTCCTGACCATCAGGACAGAGCTGGAGGTCTGCCTGATGCATGGCCTCCCCCAAGAGATCCCTCTCACTGTCGCTGTCGAACAGTAAGATGCTGGACTCTTGGGGGCTGGGGGGGGGTAGTACAGGCACCGGTGTAATGGTGGTACTACTGTGAGTCGGGACCGACGACTCAGTGGCACTGCTGTGCCCCATGTAGTCCACCACTACTTCAGCCTGAGATGGCAATATCGGGCGGCTGCCCGATGGGAAGAACTCCCGGATCAGGAGTACTCCCCTTGCACCCGATCCTCTACCACTAGTAGGGGCACGAGAGGTACCCCGTGCTGGCAGCGATCCAGCACTGGGAGTAACTCCCCTACCCCTGCTGCCACGGCCACGGATGCCGCTCATTATTGCTAATATGTGTGTGGGGGGGGTAAACTTTATTGGGGGGGGTAAATGTGAACAAAATGTGTTTTTGTGTATTTTTTACAAGACAGGCACGCAGACAAAGACGTACACAGACAGCTACTAAACTATAAGAAAAGTAGTACACCAGACAAGGACTACAAAATTAAAGAAAAAAAAAAAAGCACTAAACAAACACTAATTTTTTTTTTTTTTTTTTTTTTTTTTTTTTTTTAAACACAAAACACAGACACTAAACACACACTAAGCTAAGCTAGATGAAATAAATGTACACTAACAGTGTGTACACTTACTACACAAAATTTAACTAAACTGAACACAAAACTTAGCTTTTATAAAAGCTCTTTAGGGAAAACTAAACAAAATGTGAACTGAGATGCCTATCAAATATCACTGAACAGCGAACCTGCAAGATCTAACAGTAACACAAGATGAACAAAACTTAGCTTTTAGAAAAGCTCTTTTATAAAGCTCAGCAAAATGTGTTCTGAAATCTCTTGCAAATATAACTGAACAGCGAGGATTGCAGGATCAAACAGTAACACAAATGAAAAAAACAGCACAAAACAGCACAAAACGTAGCTTTGAAAAAAGCTCTTGGGTCTATTGCTTTGAAAAAAGCAGTTGATATACTGGAAAAGATCCACTGGAATCACTAAATAGCAATGCTGGTGATGATCTAAATCAATCAAGAACAAAGACACAGGAAACCAGGAACACAGAAACAGCCTCCACACTCTATAGCCAGCTTCTGAATCTGCAATGAAATGGTGCTGGGAGTGAGCTTATATAATGTCCATGCAGGCAGGTTCCTATTGGTTGCTAACCTGTGACGAGTGTGGAAGGAGAACTCTGATTGGCTCTGATGCAAAAGGGCGGAGCAAATAATCGCGCAATATTCCTATTGCCGAATATTCGCATTGCGAATATTCGGCAATATAAAATGATCGCTTCAGCTACTCGGCCCAATGGCTCTAATCATACCAGCAATGCTTTCAGACGTCTATGGAGATCACTAGGATGTGATCTGTTTTAAAAATGAAACTGTAAAAATCGCTCTGATGCGGAAGATCGGGGCGAGGAAAATAATCGCGCGATATTGCGTTTGCCGAATAATCGCATTGCGATCTTTCTGGAAAATTCAATGAACGCTTCAGCTACTCGGCCCAGGGTCTCTAATGATACCAGCAATGCTTTTAGACGTCGATGGAGATATCTAGGATGTGATCTGATTAAAAAAAAAAATTGTAAAAAATCGAATATTCGGAATTGCGAATATTCACCGCGAATTTCGAAATATAGCGCGATTTCTCGAATATGCTATATTCGAGTCGAATATTCGCAATGCGAATATTCGTGAGCAACACTAGTGGTCAGGCTGTTACACCTAGTAATTAACTCCGCTGATGTCCTTATCTAAAGAAAATGTGTTTTCAGGTCGGCTCCGAATTGTCTGGCTATATTCTGTATGAGAACTCCAGAGTGGGTGAAAAGGGGGTGGAGCTCCCATTGTTCCTTGATTAAGGATTTAGCTTGTAAAACTGTATTTATAACCAGCAGCAAGCTGCCAATAAATCAGTCTTGGTTCCAGCCTTCAGTCTTGACTCATGTATGGATGATCCTGTGATGTTCTTGTATGGAGAGGAGGGAATGCTTGACGGGGATATCATACCGATACCGTCACAGTAACCATATATGGATAATATACAGCTGCGTTCTTTGACACACGGTTAATCTCACAGTAATGCCGCATACACACCATCACTTTATGTGATGAAAAAAAACGAAATTTTTTGTGAAGTAAAAAACGACGTTTTTGAAACTTCAATTTTCAAAGACGAAGTTGCCTACACACCATCGTTTTTCTCACAATGTTCTAGCAAAGCGAGGTTACGTTCACCACGTTTTTCCATTGAAGCTCGCTTCATAACTAGCTTCTGGGCATGCGCGGGTGTAAAAACTTTGTTTTAAACTAAGTTTTTTTGCAACACACGGTCAATTTCTGTGAAGTAAAAAACGACGTTTTGAAAAACGACACATAAAATTGAAGCATGCTTCAATTTTTTTTTGTCGTTTTTCAGAAGACATAAAACGGCGTTTTCCCCCACACACGGTCATTTAAAGTGACGTTTTTAAAAACGTAGTTTTTTTTCATCACATAAAGTGATGGTGTGTACGCGGTATAAGAGGCCATAATCGCAAAGGAAAATGCCAACATGTTTCGATACTGGCTATACGAAATAGAGGTGACTAGAGGTCGTGGATGGAAGCTGGATGAATGGAGGAATGTATTTCCTGCAGTAGGTTCTGAATAACTTGCAAGATAGCGAGTTTTCAGTGTTTTTTATCAAATTCAATGTCCAAAAACGTGATATTAGTGGCATTTTTGTTCAAAGCAGCCAGACAGCAGTGCAATAACTCATCTGGACCATGCCACTGGATGTAGACATCATCTATGTACCTGTCCCACATGGGAGAGATATGTCAGAGGTGACGGCGGATGCTGGAGTTTCTGCCTTCCGGGACGCCAAGGGAGCCGCGCTGCCGCCAAAGCAATGGCGGCGGTGACTGCGGATTTGGGGAGAGAAGGAGAAGATAGACACCTTCAATTAATTTAATCACTCAAATAATATATAAAAACCGGCAGCCTCCTGTGTATCATTAGGTGACCTATGGATGACAGCCGATGCCTAAAGAGGAGAGAGTTGGGGTATGACGTAAGTGCTGCTGGGGGATTAACTGAACTATTTGTCATCCCCATTTTATTACAAAAACAATATCGCTAATACCAATAACTAATATTAATTATATATACTGCTTAAAAAAATGTAAGGAACACTTTTGAATCAGAACTCCTGGGATATTGATCTGGTCAGTTAAGTAGCAGAGGGAGTGGGATGTATACAGAGGGGGTTGTTAATCAGTTTCAGCTGATTTGCTGTTAATTGAAATTAACAACAGGTGCACTAGATGAGCAACAATGGTTTTTCAGGTGGAGGTGTCTGACATTTTTTTCCCTACTCATCTTTTCTGACTGTTTTTTACTAGTTTTGCATTTGGCTAGGGCCAGTTTCACTACTGGTAGCACGAGGCGATACTTGGACCCTATAGAGGTTGCACAGGCAGTCCAACTCCTCCAGGATGGCACATCAATACATGTCATTGCCAGAAGTTTTGTCGTGTCTCCCAACACAGTCTCCAGAGCATGGAGGAGATTCCAGGAAACAGGCAGTTACTCTAGGAGAGCTGGACAGAGCCGTAGAAGGTCCTTAACCCATCAGCAGGACCGGTATCTGCTCCTTTGTGCAAGAAGGAACAGGATGAGCACTGCCAGAGCCCTACAAAACAACCTCCAGCAGGCCACTAGTGTGAAAGTCTCTGACCAAACAATCAGAAACAGACTTCATGGGGGTGGCCTGAGGGCCCAACGTCCTCTAGTGTGCTCTGTGCTCACTGCCAGACACTGTGGAGCTCGATTGGCATTTTCCATTGAACACCAGAATTGTCCGGTCCGCCACTGGTGCCCCATGCTTTTCACAGATGAGAGCAGGTTCACCCTGAGCCTATGTGACAGACGTGAAAGGGTCTAGAGAATGAATGAATGAATGAATGAATGACTTGTATAGCTCTACTCATGCGAACTGAATCACCTCTGGGCCGCGGAGAACTTTATGCTGCTTGTAACATCGTTCAGCATGACCAGTTTGGTGGTGGGTCAGTGATGGTCTGGGGAGGCATATTCATGGAGGGACGCACAGACCTCTACAGGCTGCACAATGGCACCCTGACTGCCATTAGGTATCGGGATGAAATCCTTGAAACCATTGTCAGACCCTACGCTGGTGAAGTGGGTCCTGGGTTCCTCCTGGTGCACGACAATGCCCGGCCTCATGTGGCGAGAGCATGCAGGCAGTTCCTGGAGGATGAAGAAATTGATACAATTGAATGGCCCCCACACTCACCTGACCTAAATCCAAAAGAACACCTCTGGGACATTATGTTTCGGTCCATCCAGTGCCGCCAGGTTGCACCTCAGTCTGTTCAGGAGCTCAGTGATGCTCTGGTCCAGATCTGGGAGGAAATACCCCAGGACACCATCCGTCTCATTAGGAGCATGCCCTGATGTTGTCAGGCATGCATATAAGCACTTGGGGGCCATACAACTAAAGAGGACCATTTTGAGTTGTTTGAGCTTACCGCATAATTTTTTCACTTAGTTTTTTGGGGTGTCTTTAAATCCAGCCCTCTGAAGGGGGATGATTTTCATTTCCATCAAACGATGTGCCATCCTTTCATTCCTAACACATTACCCAGTCCATATCAGTATAGATATCTAGCATGAGATTTTTGCCAGTTGAGATCTGATATATTTTCAAAGTGTTCCTTTAATTTTTTTGAGCAGTGTATTTTCTTAATGCAGATAAAGATTCTCATCTTCACATTAAAGGGAGTTTTTCACTCTGTCCATTTAGGCAGTGGTTACCCTATTATAGCTCACCCCAACACAGGGATATTTCCATAATTTTTGGTAAATATAGGGCTAGATTCATAGAGAGTTACGCCAGCGTATCAGTAGATATGCCGTCGTAACTCTGAATCTACGCCGTCGTAAATTTAAGCGTATTCTGGAAACCAGATACGCTTAAATTAGGCTAAGATACGAGCGGCGTAAGTCTCCTACGCCGTCGTATCTTAGGGTGCATATTTACGCTGGCTGATAGGTGGCGCTTCCGTTGTTTTCGGCGTAGAATATGCAAATGATCTAGATACACCGATTCAGAAACGTACATGCGCCCGGAGGATTTTTTTATGTCGTTTACGTAAGGCTTTTTCCAGCGTAAGGTTACTCCTGCTATATGAGGAGTAACCAATGTTAAGTATGGATGTCGGGACAGCGTCGAATTTTGCGTCGTTTACGTCGTTTTCGTAAGTCGTTCGTGAATAGGGCTTTGCGTAAATTATGTTCACGTCGAAAGCATTGACTAGTTGCGACGTGATTAGGAGCATGCACACTGGTATACGTTCATGGACCGCGCATGCGCCGTTCGTGAGAAACGTCATTTACGTGGGGTCATTTTTTATTTACATAAAACACACATAAAACACGCCCACCTCTTGAATTCGGCGGCAGATTTACGCTACGCCGCCGCAACTTACGGAGCAAGTGCTTTGTGAATACTGCACTTGCCTCTCTAAATTGCGGCGGCGTAGCGTAAAAAACATACGCTACGCCCGCACAAATTTACGTCGCCCTACCTGAATCTAGCCCATACTGTTTATTCAAACTATTCACTATATAATTTTTGTTCACACAAACAAAGTAGCTTGGCCTTTGCAGGTCATCTTATATGGCACATTTTTTTCATTTCATTCATCACTTTATTGATTTGACTCACTTATCACCTATGGGCATTTTTCACATGCGTATTAATTTATGTATTTTATCATTCTATACATTTTTTCACTTCACTTATTTCATGTCATTTTGGGGGATTTCATTTCAATAACCCCCTCCCAATAGATTAAATAGTAAAATACAAATGTTACTCTTAAAATGTTTTAAAATACAAAACAAACCTTTTTTCAAATATACCAAGCTGGGTTTTTGACAGGTTGAGTTTCTAATCAGCAGCACAAAAAACCCTGATCTCCACTTAGTAAATCAAATTGAACTATACTTTGCATGTGTTCTCCTTGAATCCTCCTCTTCTCCGCGGTCTGAAAACACGTGACTCCTTGTAAGCCCTGTGATTTGGAGGCACGTCCAAGGGATATGGAAGAGCTTTCACAAGGTCCTCTGTATCACTGAATATTTTCGGTTTTTAAGAAATTCTGGTTGGGTGTTGCACACCATCTCCAACTAATAAATGGTAAATATACTTGCAATTTGAATGAAGATGTATATTGCTAATGATATAATGCTTATCTTAATAATGTTATATTGGTCAACAAGTAGTAAAAACCTTTTTTTGACATGTTCTTTAGAGTAACAACATTTTTCTGATGAAGACCATGAATGTAGGGGTTGAATTGCATTGGGGTACTCATATGTAATGTACAGTTACCACATACTGACATATTTTGTAGATGTGCATTTTATATCATTGATGGATATTATTTGTTGTTCTACATTCCGACCAGAGCTCATATTTTAAATTTCTCAAAATAATTTGTATTTTGTACTCCTTTGACAATAAAATATTGAAAATTATTTACACTTTGTCGATTATCTTTGCTGCTTAAAAAAACCCTTGGGAACCCTTCCAGTTTTTTTAATACAGTTTTTGGGGTGGGCAGCCCTCCAACTCTCATTTATGTGTTTTTTTCTCTATTATATCCATATATGGCTACCATTCATGTATTTGCAAATGTGATATTCCCGACTATTGTTAGACGGTTTTTACCAATACAATTTATACTTTTTATTATACTTCTTTATGCATCTTTCTGTTTTTCAACCTATGTCTATAAAGTCCCAGGGGGCATCTCTTTTGTTTTTCTTTCTCTATTCTGGGATGTGGCTATAGGTTCCAGTCATTGACTATACAGTTGGCTTTCTTTCTCAATAATTTTCTTTGCACCGGGGTAGAAAATACCTAATCAGTCCCCCCTCCCCATGTAGCCAACTTTAGTCTCCACACATATCTTTAGGCATTCCGTATGGCAGCATAACAGGGACAGGCATTGGACGATTTTCTAACCAACCTCCAAAAGGAGTATGGCCAAAAGGAATCCTGTGAGTCTGAATTATCTTTTCTATTCTTTGGTTTAACCAAATTATTTGAAAATAAATCACTTATGTATTGGCACGTAAAAACTTTTTAAGAGTACATCAAAGATGATCTCAATGCTCTGGGAATTCAGATACAAATTTTCCATTCCTTCGAGGATATAGACCCAACCTTTAAAAGTGCTTGGAAAAACAACCTCAAACTATGTTCTAACAAGGTGATGCACTTTCAAATTGAGGAATATCGAAAACGCCTCATTGAAATTGATCCAAATATAGAAAAAATATATTCACAAAGGACAACATTGAAAACTCACTCTTCATTCTTAGAACTCAGTGGGCCAGATTCAGGTAGATCCGCGCAATATTTGCGTGGGCAAAGGGCAACGATTTTTGCTCTGCGCCCACGCAAATATTTTGATATGCCCGCGATTCACGGAGCAGTAGCTCCGTAAATTGCGCGGGCGATATGCTAAATAGCCCGACGTAAGGGCGCCTAATGTAAATGATCCCGCCGGGGGCGGGAATCATTTAAATTAGGCGCGCTCCCACGCCGAGCGAACAGCGCATGCTCCGTCGGGAAACTTTCCCGATGTGCATTGCGGCAAATGACGTCGCAAGGACGTCATTTGCTTCTAAGTGAACGTGAATGGCGTCCAGCGCCATTCACGATTCACTTACGTAAACAACGTGAAATTTAAATTTCACGAGCGGGAAGGGCGGCTATACTTTAGCATTGGCTGCCCCTGCTACAGCAGGAGCAACCTTGCGCTAAAGTCGCCGTACGGAAACTCCGTACCTTGCGTGCGCAGGGCCCGCGCAACTTTTGTGAATCGGTGGTAGTATGCAATTTGCATACTATACGCCGATCACAATGGCCGCGCCCCCTAGCGGCCAACGCAAGAATGCAGCCTGAGATATGAAGGCATAAGGAGGCTTATGTCTGTCATATCCTAGGCTGCAGTCCGCGTAGCGATGTTCCTGAATCAGGGGCATTCGCTACGCGGGAGCAAAACAGCTATTGCGCCGCGCAACCTATGGTTGCGCGGGCGCAATAGCTTCTTGAATCTGGGCCAATGAAAAATTGAAAGTACATATAGAGCTTTTTAACAAATCTACAGTATACTTTCCAAAAAATAAGTTAACAAGCTTTCCAAGAGGGTAGAGCCTATAAGTGGCATCAAAGATCAAAAGGAAGGGGTGTCCAACGGGGGCCCCCCCCCCCACAATCAGTGGGGCAATCTGACATGTCTGATGTTTCCTCTGTAACTATTCTTGTTCCTCCTCCAAACAATCTAGGTGCACCAGTTGACCCAAACGATGTTGACATGGAGAAAACACTTCAGCGAATGTTTTCACCAAATGACCTTCTAAGCCCTATCACGTTTTCTGGTAACATAGCAAGCAATGTGGTAGCGGCATGAGGTGATGTATTAGGTCCACAGCTTGTGGCCCCTACAGGTGTTGGTTCTAATGCTTCTTCACTTTTTTCCACACACAAAATACCAACTATATTCTTTCTAAAAAAACGGGGGAACCCTCCTGTTCCCCCGGTCCAAACATAGACACGAGCACACGTGATTCACTTCTGTTCCTCCAGATGTAAAGAGTGCAGCCTTGTACTGCAAAGCAGCTGAGGGGGATTATATATGAGGGGGCCATGATGATTTTTGTACAGCTAAAATTATTACCGCTGTTGTGCTCAGCCACAGCCCACTCCTGTTTTCTTGAACTCTCCCATTCAATCACGAAGCTTGGGACCATTGTAAACAGTCGGGTTGGGCCCTCTGTGAAAAATTAAACCAGAAGCTACAAGGATTACATCACTTCTGGGTCTGTGCTTACCTGACCAGTACTGGCTAGGGAAGCAGCCGATCAAACTAATCTGTCTTGGCTGTTGGCTGTCTTGGAGGGCAGAGGAAGGATCAGGATTCTAATGGACTCTAGATCTCTCTATAAGGAGGAGGACCCATCACAGCTGTTACTTTAAGTAATTGTATATTTAAGATTTAATAACTCACATATATGATATATGGTTATAATAAGAGAGTTCTAATGTCCAGAGCAAAAGCTTTAATATAACACATTTATTAGAGCTTATACAAAGTCTAATCTAACACACAGAACCTATCTATAGTCTCAAAACTCAGAGAAATAGGTTAAAATACATACATTTACATGAAGGAATACAGAGTATATTCCTCTAAAACCTTAGATTGCCAGCATGGGCAGTTGCTACAAGTAATTATCATAGTTACCCTTTTTAAGACCCCGGCCTGTAGGCCAGCTCTCCATCAAGACATCCTCCCATCAAGTGATGGTTCCATAAAGTGAGCTCCATCAATCTGTGCTGTGGAGTATATCTTTCTAAGCTGACGTCCCATTGGTTGGCCTAGCTAGGATCATGATTGGAGGCCCGACTAAATAAGTCAGCCCCCTTTCATGCAAATCTTGGTGGCTATATCCGACAGCAGCGTAAAGTGAATTTTTCCCAAGCTTAAACAGGATGTGGCTATCTTGATTGAACATCCCAGCATGGGGTCCCTCACATAAGGTGGTTTAATTCATTGGCTCCACAATGTCTGTTACCAAACAATGAACTTTGCTATATGCTAAATGCCATGAATTAGCATGCTAAATGAACCATAAACTTTGTACTCTGACTGAGATATCTTCATCCTCTACTTAGAGAAATATATTCATAATTAGAATATATATATCTTTATATTCATACACAGACACAGCATATACATATATATATATATATACCCACATATCTCTATTTAATCTAGATTACCCAAAAACCATATGGCAACAGATGGCCCCTTGTGGCCAGTTGAGAATATGAGACTCGGCCACACCTACAATAATGGTTTTATGTGTAATCTTTCATTTAAAACTTTTTGGCCTTGCCCTCTAAAATGATATACACCTCTGTGGGGGAAAAAAAAAAACGTTTTAAACTTTCCGTCTCTACAGTTCATATTTTTGGATCCCAGTACATGTAGTCATCACTTGTTCTGGATGTAATAAATCCATAATAAAAATCATAAGATACCAAACATACAAAAAAAAATTAAGGGGGGAAGAAAACTGGAGGATCCTTGTTCTCAACCGTCCAATAATAATAGTGCGAAAGTCCATAATGTCAATCGGGTCCTGTTTGCCTTGCTTCTGGGACAGCCTTCCATGGCGATTCCAGTTGGATACATCATACAGTAATGGCCTTTGGACCACCTTTATTGGCTTTCTGTGCTTGTACTTTATTAGTGTGGGCAAAGTTAGAGAAGGAAAAACACGAGTACTTTTACAACATATGCCTTCCAATGAATGCTTATCTTGTCATTCTGAGTATTAAGGACCTTTGATTAAAATTGTTATAGATATACTGTGACCTAATATGAGGCCCTTTACCATTGTCATGTGTAACAATTTAACCTTCAGCCCGTCAGCCAGGTAGTCTGATTGCCATCCCCCATCTTTCTTCCTCCATTGTCATATGCCTGCAAGTAACTCTGCCCCGCCTTCTGCGGATTGCCCCTGTGTGTGTGTGTGTGTGACCCTTCCAGTTTCCAGGCGGATCTTGTTGCCATCGCAACTCACCACAAACTCCTTTTACTGACGCTGTGTTCAGTTATCCGAACCCTGATGGGTTGAAGCCTGGGGGGTGCCCCACTTTTGTGCATATAGCTCCGTCCTTGGAGCTGCTGTATGAGTCCTGCCTTTAGCAGACTAGGGAAGAGGTCATCACTTTAAGAGGTCTCTGTGCAGATTTAGGCAGTGTCATGTAAGCAGACAAAAATAACTTGATTTCAGAATGTGGATAGGTGTGATGTTACCAGTTACTTGTGGCTTCAGGAATGATTAGACTAAATTACTTAAGTACAATTGTACTATACTCTGTTATTTGCCAATCACTATGAGTCTCACCAGTCCCAGTATATCTATATGATCTTTAAGCATTGCTTTTTGAACTTAGTTATGGCACAAAAAGAAAACTGACCAACATAAAAAAAAATTACCCATGACCACATACATATGATGACTGTCCAATATTAGAACTGTAGAGAGGATACAATGTCACCTATACCAGGAAACTAGTCACATGACTGTTGCTGACTATTGTCATAGTTGGTAATAGCTACAATGTCACACGTTTATATAAAACATTTATCCAGTGTCAAAAGAGAAGAAAAACTGTTGGAACTTGGTCCCATCCCCAAAATGATATCGGGAAGCTTTAATATTCTATATCAACATTTTTGTTTTGTTTTAACTGTTCTAAATGTTGTCCATATAATGTTACCCCTACTCCCCTCTTTTTTTTTTTTTTTTATTTCACCATAGCAACCTCCAGAATCACCAAAAATAAAGTGATATAGGAAATGAAGAGAAATAGTTTTCCTTAGAAGAAAAAGGAGGAAACAAAAAGTACACCCAAAAGGGTATATACCAAAAAAAGCAAAAACAAAACAAAACAAAAAAGAAATTCAGATTCAATGCTGCCCCAACCTTTGTATTGTTAAAGAGCATTGAATATGTATTTTGTTAAACCAAAAAAAAAAAAAAATAATTAAAAAAAAAAAAAATATACACAAGTAAACACTAAAAAAAAATAAAAATTGCATTGCTGTTATACAAAAGGCAATGTCACCAAACTCTTTGCCAAGGTTATAGCGAATAGGTTACTTCCCCTTTTACCCAAATGGGTTTCGGCTGATCAGACTGGTTTTATCCCTAACAGAGAGGCCAGAGATAATTCTCTTCGCACTCTGTCCTTGATCCATTATGTTCGGAAGTGCTCCCAGCCCACCCTCCTTCTTTCCACTGATGCTGAAAAAGCATTTGACAGGGTGGATTGGGACTACCTTAAAACTACTCTCCGTCATTTTGGTCTTGGCCCTAAAATGTTTTATCGAATTTTTTCTCTTTATTCTAACCCCACTGCACAAGTACGTATCAATGGCTCCTTAAGTGACTCCTTTTCATTACATAACGGGACTAGACAAGGCTGCCCTTTATCCCCTCTTTTATTTGCTATCTCGCTCGAACCCTTCTTAGCCACAATTAGAAATAATAGGAGCATTAATGGCATTAGAGTTGGCACTAGAGTTCATAAATATGCAGCTTACGCTGATGACATCCTATTCTTTATTCAACAGCCACGTATCTCTTTGCCAAATTTGATGTCAGAATTCTCCTCCTTCCAGACACTTTCTAATTTTAAGATTAACCTTTCCAAATCTGAGATTTTAAATATAACAGTTCCCCAACCGATAGCTGATCAGCTGAAACCCCTATTTCCTTTTCGTTGGGAACCAGCACGCATGAAATACCTTGGCATCTACCTGACCCCTCACCTTCACTCCCTCTTTAGACATAATTATATCCCTCTTCTTAACACCATTAAAGATGATCTCCGAAAATGGTCTTCTTTTTCACATTCATGGTTAGGTAAAGTTAATATAATCAAGATGAACATACTTCCCCGCGTTCTCTTTATATTGCAAATGATCCCCATAAAAGTTCCTATGGATTTCTTTACTCTTTTACAGACCATGATCACCCGCTTCATATGGAAAGATGGGCGTCCTAGGGTTTCCAGAGAGACTCTTTTCAGGACCAAATGCTCCGGGGGACTATCTCTACCCAATTTTAAAATGTACTATCAAGCAGTCATACTTTCACGTATAACGGACTGGAAGTATGCTTCTACCTCCAAATTATGGGTTCAACTGGAGCACTCCCTGAGCAATTCTGATCTCTCTGCGACCCCTTGGATTCCACGCTCTTTTAGAACTCTTTCCCCTAATACTTCGCCTCTTACTCTAATCTCCTTACAAGTATGGGACGGTCTTCATAAGAAATTCACATGGTCATACGATTCTCCATTAACCCCATTAGTATTTCATAACTACTTTGCACCAGGTTCCATTGACCCAGGTTTTCAAGCTTGGTCTCCAGGTGGACCTCTCCTCCTACATCATGTTGTCTCTGCCAATTGCCTTAGACCTCTGCCCGAGATTTTGGGTCATGGTTCACCCTCAATCTTGGACAGATGGAGATACAATCAATTGAGTTGTTTTATTCGATCTCTTCCACATCCATTACGGGGTATTCAGGATCTCAATGGCATAGAACAGGTCTTTCTTCATAAGGACCCCCCTATACATTGTATTTCCCAATTTTACAGGGCCCTTAATGATTTGCAATACCCTTTATACCCGGGATACTTATCCAAATGGGAGGGAGACTTGGGAGCTAATATCTCAGATAAAGTAAAAGACAAAGTGCTTAAACTTACACATGTCTCCTCCTTGGCTTCTTCCATGGCTGAAATTAACTTCAAGCTTCTAACTAGATGGCACTACACGCCTGTCAAACTCCATCACATGTTCCCTAATAACTCTCCACTCTGTTGGAGGAACTGCGGTCAGAACGCTACCCATGCCCACATCTGGTGGCTCTGCCCTTCCATTCGGCCTTACTGGGTGGAAATATTAGACATGATACACCAGATCACCGAAGTGAAATTGCCACTTGAGCCGTGGATAGTTCTTTTTCATGCCACTTCAAGACCCATAGGTAAATATAAACGTTCACTTATCCCACATCTCCTTAATGCAGCTAAAGCTGTTATCCCCCGTCTCTGGGGCCAACCCACAATCCCCACCATTAAATCATGGTTACAAAGAATCTCCGAGATTAGTCTCATGGAGGAACTCACCCATATTGCCAGAGACACTAGTGAGCAATACTCCAAAACCTGGGCCCCCTGGTCCTTATTTATTTCTACTCAACACTATAAAGATATAATTTCCCTACCCCCTCATGATTCTCAAACTTCATAAAACCTCATATCACTGATTTGGGGTCCCTGCTTGTACTAAATGTAGTGACCCTGGCCTCTCATTGAGGTTTTACTGAATATAATGATTTTGCCAGTTGTCCATTACTATTGCCATGTGTGCCGGCTTCATCCTCCCCCCCTCCCACTCCCCCTAATGTCTCTCTCTACATCTCTCTCCTTTCCCTCCCTCCTTTTTTCTCTCTCTTACTCTGCATTTAATTTTATTTATTTCTTATTTTATATATTTTCTTTTTATTATATAATTATTATTTATTTATTTTTTTCTGATAAAAATGTTATATAGACTTGAACTACTTTGGTTCTTTGTAATAACATGTTGATTACATTTATCTGTATACTATTTGTATGCTATATTTCTCTTGTATCTTACCTTGTTGTGGTATTTGAATGTACCTTTTTTTTTCTTTCAATAAAAACATATTAAACAAAAAAACAAAAGGCAATGTCCTCTCTGTAGTGATTACCATGTTAATTGATTCTCAGTGAAAATCAATTTTCCAGCCCAACAGGCCACAGGAAGTGGTATCAGAGAGAGAAAGAGACCCGGCCCTGTTTAATGAAACAGACCACTAAAAAAAATTTAAATATATTTTAGAATTTAGTTGGGCCTGACTCTAATTAATTCTATTCAAGGATTGTCCTTAAAACAAACATTTAAAAAAACTATGTTTTAAGGTCCTCTGTGTTTCACAGTATTTTGATCAGTCTTGGTTTCGATCCTCTGTCCATGTGTGTATTTCTTCCTAAAATACAAAAGTCCAAACCATTAATAACATCTTACTGTACCTCTTCTGAGGAGGTTTATGGGCTAACTGACAGTATATGCTTGCCAGCGGAGGTAATAAGTCTATCACCGTAAGTACAGTGACCCATGTAACTGACTCCCTCCTATATCTGTATGTTAACAAACTAGTTAACAAATTATAGGAAAAACATGGTGGGATTTGTAAGTATTTGTAAGTACCTACCGTCTAAGAAGACCTCCTGCTGACCTACCCCCTTTACGCATATTACCAGAACATGCGTCAATTTTGGAAGGAGAAAAACAGAGAAATATAGGACCTACTGGATCCATAATATGCCACAAGGTGCAGCATAATGTTTTATGTAGTTTCCAAGTGTCAGAGTGAATGACACTTCACTCTAACCCCAGGAAAGGAGAGAGAAAAACAAAATAAACGTATCTTGTACCTGTGCACAGGGTTTTTATTTGCGAATACATTTAAGTTATAGAAAAAAAAAAAAAAAAAGTATACATTTAAACTGGTACCAGTATTGAGCTCATTACAAACAAGAGATTGGGGAAGAGAGAGAGAAAACAATTACGAATTCCATAAATCAGAAGAAAAAAAAAATCAAATCAAACAAAAAGAAAAAGTCTTGTTTACACATGGACCATTCATACCCTTTCATTCCATGACACACACAAACACACCTTTGTTTAGCTTGAATCCCCTAGCTTTGGTAATTTGCAAATGAATTGCTAGGTGTTTCTGGCCATTGGGAGAATACAAAGGGACCGAATAAGAGAAAAACAAAACCCTATACTTGACCTTTTGTTACGCATATGTACAGCTTTCTGTGATTCACCCTGAAAAAAAAAACTTGCAGCAAAACCATTATTACTTATCCCACTTTTTCCTTATTTAAAGCCAACAATACAACATTCTTACATGTAAATTGGTAAACTTTGATCTAGTGAAACTAAATGTCCTAGACATCTAAAACCCTTCTAAATTTACTCCATCCATTTTTCAAATTCAAGTCAATAATGTTTCTTTTAAAGGACTGGAATTCTTTCACAAACTCATCCCTTTCCTGTTTCATTTGCCTAATCTCATACTGTAAAGCCTCATTTTGGGTCTTAATATTTGAGGAAGGGATGTATGAATTTGTATTTTCATATTTCTTAGGCTTTTCACCCCAGCGAGGTGAGTACACTTCTACGTCACGCCTCTTTGTTGTATACTGATTTGGTTTTAATATCTTTTCACCAGAAGCTAAACAAAACTGGGAAATGTGTCCGAATAAACCACACGAGAAGCATTTTATCTTTTGTAAAGTATTAAAGCGTCTTTTAACAACTGGTGTGGTTTTAGGCTGAGAACATTCAATGGCTACAACCTGATTAACACCTTTTGCTGTAAGAGAAATGGAGGTTCTTTCAAAAGAGCTCCCATCTTTCAATGAGCTGTTGGCATTATCACCTACTCCAGACGGAGGTACTTTCCTGTTGCAACTAGAAATACTGAAACTTGTTGCATTACAATCTATGGTATTTGTAGATTGAACTGTCTGCACTGTGCTGGAAGATGCAGATAATTGTTCACATTTACTGTCTTCAGCATTCAGCCCCTGTATTGTTGGCTGCTGGTGGCTAGAATTCGTATTTGTCATAGAAACTCTTGGAGTACTGATTTTACTTTTGGCAATTTCTAGATCTTGCTTGAGAGAAATGGTCTGCAATAATAATGACCTATAATTGTTGGCTAACCAAAATGCAGCAAAAATTAGTGCGGTCTTACCCTCACGTTTGCTGTATTTTCTCTCTGTAAGTTTTATATTTACATACTCTTGTGCATGGTGCCATGGGCTTTTGGATTCCTCCATTGTCCTTATTATCTCTGCGCTATTTTTAACTTTAGCCATCCTGGCCATCAATTTCTCCATGATTTAAAAGTTCAGTGGTGATACAATAATACACCACCGAGCAGACTATCAAAGTCTAGCACTTAGAATTTGCCCCAGAGTGCAGATATCAGTCTTAACATAACACTACTATCTTCACAGAATGAAGTCTACACCAAAACAAAAGGGCAAAGATCCACACTCATGGAACAATAGGTTTGCTTTAGGTGCACAATGGGAATGTAAACACAGCTATGTTTACCCCAATATTTGCTACACCCAATTCAGTTTAAAAAAAAAAACAAAAACAAATCTCCCACCAACTTAGATTATTAAATTATTAGTACTTGGTAGGGTTTATCTTTAAAAAAAAAAAATTCAAGGTATAAAATACAGTATGCTAAATGCACCTTATTTTATCCTAATAATCTTTTGCAGAAATTAGTTTCAGTTGCAAGCCTTCCACAGTCTTGTACTTTAACTAACAACATTGAGAATATTACTATTTGTAACTTTACACCGTTAGCAATAACACCTAAGTTAAAAAAAAAAAAAAAAAAAAAAATCTTTTGTAGATTTCCAATGTCCTCCAAATTTAAATTTTAGTGGACATACGATTTAAATAAAACAAAAACTTGTTGGATTCTTTGAACAACAAACGTCCAGACCACTATTTCAGTGTCTTTCTAAAGACAACAGACAACCAGCACGTTTCTGTGTCTTAAACAAAATTGTATAAATTGCAATAAATAATAATCATTTATTTTTTTCCACAAACCCAATGACCCACTCTTTCAGTGTGTCAAAGCTGTTTCTATCCCGGTATCTCCTCCCCAATTAAATTGACCGGTTATAATGGTACATCCAAGATACATTATGATTTTGGGATATTAACCAGTTCCCGACCACCGCATGTACATATACGTCCACAATATGGCACGTACAGGCACATGGGCGTATAGGTACGTCCCCGCCTTACCTCGGTTCGGGGGTCCGATCGGGACCCCCTCCGGTACATGCGACGGCCGGGAACGGTGTACGGGAGGTCCGGGAGGAGGGGGCGGCTATTGGTTTCCAGCCGTCCCCTCTCGATCTCCCTCGGCGAATGAGATTGCAGCAGAGCCCTCCCTGCCTGTGTAACTGTAAACACAGGCAGGGAGGAAGTGACGTTTTCTCCCCTCTGGCGGTCTTTTCGTCTGATTCCAGAGGAGAGAAGACGTCAGTACTGTGAGTTGCACCAACAGCACACTGACACAGCACACATAGGCACATAACCCCCCCCGATCACCCCCCCAGCACCCCCAGATCACCCCCTGTCACAGTGTCACTGATTGCAGTGATCATTTATTTTCTGATCACTGCTTTTAGTGTCAGTGTGACAGAAAAAAGTGTCAGGGCAGTTAGGTTTAGGCCCCTTTAGGTCCAGGGTAGCCCCCTACCCCCCCCAATAAAGGTTTAACCCCTGATTGCCCCTAAAGTTAACCCTTTCACCCCTATTGCCAGTGTCACTAAGCGATCGGTTTCTGATCGCTGTATTAGTGTCACTGTTGCCGCTAGGCAGTTAGTTTTTTTTGAGGTTCGCCGCCAGGTTTATATAGCGTTAGGTACCCCCATAAATAAAGGTTTTAACCCCTGATTGCCCCTAGAGTTAACCCTTTCACCCCTATTGCCAGTGTCACTAAGCGATCGGTTTCTGATCGCTGTATTAGTGTCACTGTTGCCGCTAGGCAGTTAGTTTTTTTTGAGGTTCGCCGCCAGGTTTATATAGCGTTAGGTACCCCCATAAATAAAGGTTTTAACCCCTGATTGCCCCTAGAGTTAACCCTTTCACCCCTATTGCCAGTGTCACTAAGCGATCGGTTTCTGATCGCTGTATTAGTGTCACTGTTGCCGCTAGGCAGTTAGTTTTTTTTGAGGTTCGCCGCCAGGTTTATATAGCGTTAGGTACCCCCATAAATAAAGGTTTTAACCCCTGATTGCCCCTAGAGTTAACCCTTTCACCACTGATCACTGTATAAGTGTCACTGGTGACGTGGTTAGCCAGTTAGTTATTTAGTTATTTTAGGTTAGCCACCAGGTTTTTAGAAAGCGTTAGGTACCCCCATATATTACCGAATAAAGGTTTTAACCCCCTGATTGCCCCCTAGTTAACCCTTTCACCAGTGATCACCGTATAAGTGTTACGGTTGACGCTGGTTGGTTAGTTTGCTGTTTATAGCATCAGAGCACCCGCCGTATATAACCCAATAGGTTTAACCCCCTGATCACCCGGCGGGTGATATAAATTTAATTTTAGCGCCAGTCAGGGTCTGCGTCGCCCCAGGCAGCGTTAGGTTAGAGCCAGTACCGCTTACACCCACTCGCTAAGCATACACCCCCCTTAGTGGTATAGGATCTGAACGGATCGATACCTGATTTGATCAGATCTATACTAGCGTACCCAGCAGTTTAGGGTACCCAAAAACGCATTGTTAGCGGAATCAGCCCAGATACCCGCTAGCACCTGCGTTTTCCCCCTCTGCCCAGCCCAACCCACCCAAGTGCAGTATCGATCGATCACTGTCACTTACAAAACACAAGACACATAACTGCAGCGTTCGCAGAGACAGGCCTGATCCCTGCGATCGCTTACAGTTTTTTTTGAAGCGTTTTCTACATTTGCTTTTCTATAGTCAGGTGCTTTTTTTACCTGTGAATCCTTACCATTGTACCACTAAATTTAGAGTCCAAAATGGCAAACCGAAGGTACAATGATAAGCAGGCCTTGGAGTTCATGTGCATGTCAGATAGTGAAGAGGAGGAGGTCACGCATCTGACAGATTCTGGCTCAGAATATGAACCCATTTACGACAGCGGCTCCATGTCAGATAGCTCGCACGACGAAGTTGAGGTCCCTGCTAAGGCCAGGCGTACCCGATCCCATTCTGATGTTGTTGAGCAGCAAGAACCGCAGGACCCTCGTATGGAGCAGAGATCCAGTACTAGCGCCGCTATTCCTTCTGGTGAATTGGCAAGCACCAGCGGCCTAGTACACCCTGGTCGTTTATCCAGCACTGCAGTAACACTTGGTGACGTGGCGAGTCCCATAAGTGCAGTTGAAGCTGGCGATGTGGCAAGCACAAGTAGTGTCCCGCTGCCACCAAGAAAAAGACAGACAGGCCCGTCGTGCCCATAGTGCCCTTCCTGTAGAATTTGCCTATCCTGATTGGGTCCCCACCACTTCTACAGCACCTGTACTTCCCCCATTCACTGGCCAACCCGGTATTCAGGTGGATACAGCGAACTTTATGTCACTTGATTTTTATTCGCTGTATTTCACGGAAGATCTCTATAGATCTATTGTGGACCAGACTAATTTATATGCTGGTACTTACATCGCCGCTAACCCCCAGTCTCGCCTTGCCAAAGAATGGAAACCTCTCGAGGTTTCCGAATTTAAGACCTTTCTGGGCCTTACCCTCAACATGGGCATACACAAATTTCCGTCATTGCGGATGTATTGGTCCACACATCCCATTGACCATATGTACATTTTCTCTGCTCACATGGCCAGGAGACGATACGAGGCGATCCTGCGGTTCCTGCATTTCAGTGACAATGCACTTTGTCGTCCACGTGGAGACCCTGAATTTGACCGGCTCTACAAAATTCGGCCCCTCGTAAACCATTTCAACGAACGTTTTGCAGCCTTGTTTAATCCCCAGCAGGTTGTATGCGTTGATGAGTCCCTGATTAAATTTGCTGGCCGCTTGTCTTTCAAACAGTACCTTCCCAGCAAGCGTGCCAGATACGGGGTCAAGCTCTATAAGCTCTGTGACAGGGCCACAGGCTACACATGGAGCTTTAGGGTTTACGAGGGAAAAGATAGTGAGGTAGAGCCGGAAGGATGCCCAGATTACATGGGGAGCGCTGGCAAGATTGTTTGGGACTTGGTGTCACCCTTATTCGGAAAGGGGTACCATTTGTATGTGGACAATTTTTACAGCAGCGTGCCACTTTTTAGCCACTTATTTGATCAACAGATTGGAGCATGTGGCACCGTGCGACCTAATCGCCGGGGCTTCCCCCAGCGGCTTGTAGATGCCCGTGTTAGGCCGGGGGCGAGAGCCTGCTGCAGATGTAAAAATTTGCTCGCTGTGAAGTGGCGGGACAATAGGAATGTTTTCGTTCTTACCACCCTTCACGCAGACACGACAGTCCAAATTCGTACGGCGACTGGTGTTGTGGAGAAACCCCTCTGTGTCCACGAATATAACCTTAATATGGGAGGGGTGGACCTCAACGACCAGTTGATGGCGCCGTATCATATTGCCCGTAAGACGAGACGCTGGTACAAAAAAGTGTCTCTACATTTATTTCAATTGGCTCTACTGAATGCTCATGTCGTATACAGAGCTTCAGGACGGAATGAATCCTTCCTTCAATTCCAGAGGGATATCATCACAGAACTCCTGTATCCAGTAGTGTTGAGCAGAATATGCCATATTCGATTTCGCGATATATCTCGAATATATATTCGAATATTCGAGATATATTCGCTAAATTCGAATATTCGTGATATTTTATCGAAATTAATTGAATGCGATTTTTCGCTATTGCGAATGCGAAAATAATTGCGATTTTTTTAATAACTGCGGTAGGAGCGCTCTGATTGGCTTAGAATATTCGTGATATTTTATCGAAATATCGCAACATGCGAATGCGATATTTATTGCGCAATTTCGAGATATGCTGGAGGAGCGCTCTGATTGGCTCAGAATATTCGTGATATTTTATCGAAATATCGCAACATGCGAATGCGATATTTATTGCGCAATTTCGAGATATGCTGGAGGAGCGCTCTGATTGGCTCAGAATATTCGTGATATTTTATCTAAATATCGCAACATGCGAATGCGATATTTATTGCGCAATTTCGAGATATGCTGGAGGAGCGCTCTGATTGGCTCAGAATATTCCTGATATTTTATCGAAATATCGCAACATGCGAATGCGATATTTATTGCGCAATTTCGAGATATGCTGGAGGAGCGCTCTGATTGGCTCAGAATATTCCTGATATTTTATCGAAATATCGCAACATGCGAATGCGAAATTTATTGCAGATATTTCGAAAACTGCTGTAGCAGCACTCTGAAATCGAATATGTATGATATTTTAACCAAAATACATATTGCGATTGCGATTTTTCGATCGCGCATGCGCAATTGCGCGAACAACACGCGACCATTTCCTGGAGCCTTGCCAGTTTCCCAATATTACAGCAACATGGTGGGAAGCAATTTCACAAAGTCTGAGGAAAAGTTGCTGATTTGTGTAAGTATTTTGACCACTGTTATTTCATCATCTTCAACTGCATTTAAGTCTAGTTTAAAAGTTAGTATATATGATCAGATATTAGTATTTAACCAAAAATGTGTCTCCTGCTTTTACAAAACTACAAGTCCCAGCATGCCTGGACAGCTGCAGACACCCTGGTTGGCAAATGTGTATTTAGGCACTTTTCCTTGTTATTTAGCATAATGAATTTAAAATTTTTTTGGACATAGGACGTATGCGAACGTCCTGACTTCAGTGTCCTCAAGGCCCAAGGACGTTCGAATACATATTGCCCTTTAGATGTTGCAGAACTACAACTTCCAGCATGCCTGGGAATGCTGGCACTTCTAGTATTGTAAGTTCTGCAGGCCCACATTTTTCAGGCCTTTATGCACGGGTCTCTAAACTGTGGCACCCTAGATGCAGCAAAAGTAAAATTCTTAGCATGCACTGAAAGACCGTGGCTGATGGGAGTAGTAGTTTTGCAACAGCTGGAGGTGGACTGGTCTTGAAACCCAGAGTTAGGTAACAAACCCGTAGTGTTTTGCAACCATTCTGCCTCCAGCTGGTTATTTTCTGTTGAAAAGCCTGTGGCGTGCAAAACACAACCCAAAAACTCCACCCGGTGCAAGGAAAAATTTGCACACACCTAAAGAGTGACATCACAAAAAACTGCGACGGTTGCATACGTCAGTGGTCCTCCGAAAAGGTCCCGTCTCTGACCCCCCGGGGCGTTAGGCTCCTAGGCTCCTGACAGGGAAAAGAGTTACTGTGGTCCATACAGCCGAAGCCATATGGACCCATCTCGGTCCAAGCAGCGCAATCAACACGCGAACAACACGCGACCATTTCCTGGAGCCTTGCCAGTTTCCAACTTATGATCGCAGCGCAATCACACAGCAACATGGTTGGAAGCAATTTCACTAAGTCTGAGGAAAAGTTGCTGATTTGTGTAAGTATTTTGACCACTGTTATTTCATCATCTTCAACTGCATTTAAGTCTAGTTTAAAAGTTAGTATATATGATCAGATATTAGTATTTAACCAAAAATGTGTCTCCTGCTTTTACAAAACTACAAGTCCCAGCCCAGCCCAGCATTTAAGTCTAGTTTAAAAGTTAGTATATATGATCATATATTAGTATTTCACAAAAAATGTGTCTCCTGCTTTTACAAAACTACAAGTCCCAGCATGCCTGGACAGCTGCAGACACCCTGGTTGGCAAATGTGTATTTAGGCACTTTTCCTTGTTATTTAGCATAATGAATTTAAAATTTTTTTGGACATAGGACGTATGCGAACGTCCTGACTTCAGTGTCCTCAAGGCCCAAGGACGTTCGAATACATATTGCCCTTTAGATGTTGCAGAACTACAACTTCCAGCATGCCTGGGAATGCTGGCACTTCTAGTATTGTAAGTTCTGCAGGCCCCCATTTTTCAGGCCTTTATGCACGGGTCTCTAAACTGTGGCACCCTAAATGCAGCAAAAGTAAAATTCTTAGCATGCACTGACAGACCGTGGCTGATGGGAGTAGTAGTTTTGCAACAGCTGGAGGTGGACTGGTCTTGAAACCCAGAGTTAAGTAACAAACACGTAGTGTTTTGCAACCATTCTGCCTCCAGCTGTTTTTTTCCTGTTGAAAAGCCTGTGGCGTGCAAAACACAACCCAAAAACTCCACCCGGATGCAGTGAAAAATGTGCACACACCTAAAGAGTGACATCACAAAAAACTGCGACTGGTACATACGTCAGTGGTCCTCCGAAAAAGGTCCCGTCTCTGACCCCCCGGGGCGTTAGGCTCCTGACAGGGAAAAGAGTTAGCAACGCATATCTCCCCTATACGTGTATCCTGTGTTGTTAATAATATATTCATAATTATGCAAATGATAATGGCTGCTATATTTATGCAAAAAAGGTGGCGACCGAAATGGCAGGATATAAAATCTTTCATGTTACCCCTGTCATTGATTAATAAGGCGAGAATGCTTCCAATTGTTGAATAGCATACATTTACGTCATATATCCATAAGGCTGTCAACAGAAGTATTACAATATACTTTGTTCTTCATCTTGCAGAAGTTCCTGGAAACAGGATACGATGACCTGCGGCGGCAGCCACAGAAAAGGGCTGTGGTCAGCGCCCTAATTGCTGACTTTGGCGGCCAACATGACCACAAGGCCATTGTTAAGAAGTGGTCTGACCTGAAGAGGCGCCAAATGGGTAATGTCAGACGTCTTCGGGCTAAATATCATCCAGGTAAGTTATTGTTGACAGTTATGTTTTTTTTTAAAAAAGTGTATTTTGTGCGTGAACTCGAAAGAGAGAGGAGCCGGCCTGCAGGAGTTGGGAGGCCTCCCCCAGAGGCAATCTGCCACCTTTCTCCATGCCCCGGTTGGCAATGGCGGGTGTGAGGGGGTCCTCCCAACCCAACCTCGCATAGCACACCCACCAGTGGCGGGGCTGAGACCACCAAACTCAATTCACAGGTAGCCGAGAGCGGGATCCGAACCCCTAGCTGCAGAGGTGAATCAGTTGTCAGTGCAGTGGCAATCGCGTGGAGCCACCGCAGCTCCTTTGGTGACAGTTATGTAAGGTCATATGTAATTCATGTAAGGTCAGATGTTGTTAACCAAGATGCCATGTTGTGCTAACATATATCACCACCGGCCAAGGTATTCATAGTACTGTTGAAAAAAGACATGGGGCAGCAGACAGGAACACAGAAGTTATGTGGGAACATAATTTTCCCATTGCTTTGCATGGGACTTTAAAGAAAAACCCCGACCATGGCAAGTGGGGGTGGGTAAGGTTTAAACCACCTATCCTATGTTTGTGGCTGACATATAAGTAACCTGTGTGCCAAGTTTCATATAAATATCTTTAGCCGTTTGTACGTGATGCTGGAACATACATACATACATACATACATACATACATTTATGCACACACACACGTTGAGTTTTATATATATAGATTACCACTAAATTCCTGTGTTAGGAGTGGGGTTGTTATAGTAATCCCGTGTGCTCCATCAGGCCCTTTTTTTAACATGAGATGGTCTGAACAAAACAAAGGAGACAAAAACAGCTCATTTTAACATGGTTGCATCCCAGCTCACGCTCAGTCCCCTGTAGTGCCCACAAGACCCTTTAATATAACATTGTCCCATTGGTTAACTGTCTATATAAATCAATTTGTATTCATATACAATACAGCACAGTACACAGAATTTGCATACGTCATTAGAAAACATTTTTATAATATATGAACATTGTGTTATTATAGGAGCTCCAATGCCAGTTGTCCGCGCCAAGCGCAGAAGGCGCCAGGCCGATGAGGAGGAGGAGGAGGATGCGGCAGAGGAGGATGCGGCAGAGGAGGACATGGATGAGGAGGAGCAGCCAGGGCCCTCCCACTCCCCAACCCCAGCTCCTGTTGAGGAGCAAGCTGAGGAGCTTCCCCCCCCCACCACCCCAACTTCTCAAGCAGAAGAGCAGGAGGAAGAGAGCGGTCCTGTGAGCCTCATTCAGGAAGGTAAATATGTGCACAATGATTAATAACATTTCAACAACAAAATGTAGATATAAAAATGGACAACATATAAAGCGCACCTGTCAGATTGTAGAACCATAATATGGTATTGATGCTAGAAGTATACAGGTAGTGCATAATTATTAGGCAAGTTGTATTTTTTGAGGATTCATTTTATTATTGAACAACAACCATGTTCTCAATGAACCCCAAAAACTCATTAATATCAAAGCTGAATTTTTTTGGAAGTAGTTTTTAGTTTGTTTTTAGTGTTAGTTATTTTCGGGGGATATCTGTGTGTGCAGGTGACTACTATTACTGTGCAGAATTATTAGGCAACTTAACCAAAAAATAAATAGATAGCCATTTCAATGATTTATTTTTAACAGTGAAACCAATATAACATCTCAACATTCACAAATACACATTTCTGACATTTAAAAACAAAACAAAAACAAATCAGTGACCAATATAGCCACCTTTCTTTGCAAGGACACTCAAAAGCCTGACATCCATGGATTCTGTCAGTGTTTTGATCTGTTCACCATCAACATTGCGTGCAGCAGCAACCACAGCCTGCCAGACACTGTTCAGAGAGGTGTACTGTTTTCCCTCCTTGTAAATCCCACATTTGATGATGGACCACAGGTTCTCAATGGGGTTCAGATCAGGTGAACAAGGAGGCCATGTCATTACTTTTTTTTATTTAATACCCTTTCTTGCCAGCCACGCTGTGGAGTACTTTGACACGTGTGATGGAGCATTGTCCTGCATGAAAATCATGTTTTTCTTGAAGGATGGTGACTTTTTCCTGTACCACTGCTTGAAGAAGGTCTCTTCCATAATCTGGCAGTAGGACTGGGAGTTGAGCTTGACTCCATCCTCAATCCGAAAAGGCCCCACAAGCTCATCTTTGATGATACCAGCCCAAACCAGTACTCCACCACCACCTTGCTGGCGTCTGAGTCGGACTGGAGCTCCCTGCCCTTTACCAATCCAGCCACGGGCTCTTCCATCTGGCCCATCAAGACTCACTCTCATTTCAGCAGTCCATAAAACCTTAGAAAAATCTTTCTTGAGATATTTATTGGCACAGTCTTGACGTTGCAGCTTGTGTGTCTTGTTCAGTGGTCATCGTCTTTCAGCCTTTCTTACCTTGGCCATGTCTCTGGGTATTGCACACCTTGTGCTTTTGGGCACCCCAGTGATGTTGCAGCTCTGAAATATGGCCAATCTTGTGGCAAGTGGCATCTTGGCAGCTGCACGCTTAACTTTTCTCAGTTCATGGGCAGTTATTTTGCACCTTTGTTTTTCCACACGCTTCTTTTGTTTGATGATCACGCTTCAGAAGCTTTGCAACTTTAAGAGTGCTGCATCCCTCTGCTAGATATCTCTCTATTTTGGACTTTTCAGAGTCTGTCAAATCCTTCTTTTGGCCAATTTTGCCAAAGAAAAGGAAATTGACTAATAATTATGCACACCTGATATAGAGTGTTGATGTCATTAGACCACACACCTTCTCATTACAGAGATGTACATTACCTAATATGCCTAATCTGTAGTAGGCTTTCGAGCCTATACAGCTTGGAGTAAGACAACATGCATAAAGAGGATGATGTGGTCCAAATACTCATTTGCCTAATAATTCTGCACTCCCGGGATGTGTTAGACACATAACAAGTGTATACACATGATAATGATTGATTAATAAGCAAAAAAAAATATTTATTTATTTGGTAACGTTATTTGAAATCCAAATGTTTTTTTATTATATCCTAAAAGCATCAAGAGATCTGAAGAGGCAAAATATACTCATTGAAAAGACGCACCAGAAGATCCTTCAGAACCAGCGTAAGATGAGCTACCTCAACCAACAAAATGCTCTGCTAGAGCAGCAGCTATCGGGTCAGATTGCGGAAATGCACCGCATTCAAAAACGGATTGAGAGCTATATTTAAATTTATTTTTGTATTAAAAAAACTTATTTTTTGGAAATGTTTCATTTCTTTTTGAGATAGAGTTGTAGGTTTTTCAACACATCTAACTTCACATCAAACAAATCAACATCAACACATTTAACTTCATAATAAGCAAATACATTTTATACTATTATTTTATTTAACATTAACCTAGGACAAACTAAAGCACACGACACAGACACGACGAACACAAAATAAACTGTTGAAAAATGAACATAACAAAAGCAACAATATATATATATATATATACAAAGAGAGAGAGAGGGAGAGCAAGAAAGAGAGAGAATGCAGATGAGCTCTTGCAGTCAGCCCAATGGTTGCAGTATAAATGCCGCAAAACAGGGTTTAACATAAGGTTCATTGTTATAGTTACACTTGCTGTTTAGATCCGGTCTGGTAGTCCGGTCTGGTAGCTTGTAGCGGAGGCTGTTGGTGGATCCGCTGTGCCAGAAAGGTCATGAAGCTTTACTCAGCATGGAGGCAGCAGCAGGAGTATTAAAATATAATATAACTAGACAATGCATTTCCTGAGGAAAATGCGAGTGGGAATGCTGAATAGCTTAATTGGTGAGCCCCTTGCCAAAGACATTCACCATAACCACTACACTATCTTTAGGACACACAGCTTCTTTCTCTATCTGCAAAGTATAGAGTATGCTGACTTCCTGGTCGCCCCTCCCCCCTCAATAGGTTTCCCCTCCCCCCCAGGTCAGTGAGGAGGAATATTGCACTGAGGTCAGGAAAGTTATTTATGGAAAGAAATAACATTACAAACGCTTTTAATTCACAGATCTAATACATGATTTAAGCCTCCAAACAAAGCTTAATAAATCCTCAAACGTACATGCAATTGATACAACGACTACACCGTTTGAAATACACGGCCCTTGTAAACGCATCGATATGAAATTTATGTAGATAAACTTAAAAATGTGGCCATTTCTGCGATTTAGAAAAGAGCGTCTTTGTGAGTTCTGCAGCAACATTTTTTAGATAATTTCACATGAGAGTCTATGAGACATAATTTCTGGCTGTTGCTCCAATAATTAAAACTAAAATACGTATCGCAGAATTGGTCACATTGCCATAAACCAGACAAGCATAGCTACGTTTTGATCTAAAAATTGTGTATGAAAAGTAGATCTTGTGGGCGTGAGACCAATTTGTTTCCCCTTTTTGTAAAGATATTTTTAATTACAAAGATCTCCAATGTTAAGGTCACATGACAGACTCTAAATCCCCTCCATAGGATTACATTATAACCTATTGCATTTTTGTGAAAAATTCGCAAAACGTAAATTGCGTTTTCACCAAAAAATTGTAAACGATAACGATCTGAAAAGTCATAGCCGGATAGCTAAATATTTTGTGACCGCTTTAAAGTTTTTTCAGTGTCTGTAAGTGAAAGTATGAAGTAGCTGAAACTTTTGGCATGGCATGTGAATTCAAAGGGGAAAAGGATGTTCTCATTGACTTCAATGTTTAAAAAAAGGGTCTAAAAGCTTAAAATTTATAAAAGTGTAAAAAGTAGAAAAAAACTTGAAGAAGTCCCATCATTAGCTGAACGAGACGAACATTTTTACAGTTGAATGGTCTCAATAGCTGAAAGTATGCCGAAGTTACGCAGAACCAAAAAACTTAAGGAATAATAAGATTACTAAATTTACGGATATCAATACTGGAAATGTTTATTAAAGCATTCACACTAATTAAGATTAATACATTTACGGGTATCCATACTAGGAATGCTTATTAAAGCATTCCCACTAAGTATCACACAGGCATGATTTACAAGCAGTAGTGGTAATAGTAATACATAGCATAAAAACACTTGGGGAATACTTTACAGCATCAGTAGTGGTCATAGTAGTCAATAGTGTACCAAAAAATTGGGACACAGGTGTCTTGACTGAGCTGTAATAGTAGTAGTAGACATTGACAATACAGTGTCAAATCACTCGGGCAAGAGGTGCCATGATGAACAGCAGTCTTAATAAGAGTATATAGGGTGTGAAATAACTGCTGACATAGGTGTCTTGACTGGGCAGCAGAAGCAGCAGTAGTAGTATTAACAGTAGTAGTTGATACAGAGTCATATCACATGGGCAGGAGGTGCCATCATGAACAGCAGTAGGAATAGGAGTATATAGAGTGTCAAATAACTGCTGACATAGGTGTCTTGACTGGGCAGCAGCAGCAGAAGCAGCAGTAGTATTAACAGTAGTAGTTGATACAGAGTCATATCACATGGGCAGGAGGTGCCATCATGAACAGCAGTAGGAATAGGAGTATATAGAGTGTCAAATAACTGCTGACATAGGTGTATTGACTGGGCAGCAGCAGCAGAAGCAGCAGTAGTATTAACAGTAGTAGTTGATACAGAGTCATATCACATGGGCAGGAGGTGCCATGATGAACAGCAGTAGGAATAGGAGTATATAGAGTGTCAAATAACTGCTGACATAGGTGTCTTGACTGGGCAGCAGCAGCAGAAGCAGCAGTAGTATTAACAGTAGTAGTTGATACAGAGTCATATCACATGGGCAGGAGGTGCCATCATGAACAGCAGTAGGAATAGGAGTATATAGAGTGTCAAATAACTGCTGACATAGGTGTATTGACTGGGCAGCAGCAGCAGAAGCAGCAGTAGTATTAACAGTAGTAGTTGATACAGAGTCATATCACATGGGCAGGAGGTGCCATGATGAACAGCAGTAGGAATAGGAGTATATAGAGTGTCAAATAACTGCTGACATAGGTGTCTTGACTGGGCAGCAGCAGCAGAAGCAGCAGTAGTATTAACAGTAGTAGTTGATACAGAGTCATATCACATGGGCAGGAGGTGCCATGATGAACAGCAGTAGGAATAGGAGTATATAGAGTGTCAAATAACTGCTGACATAGGTGTCTTGACTGGGCAGCAGCAGCAGAAGCAGCAGTAGTATTAACAGTAGTAGTTGATACAGAGTCATATCACATGGGCAGGAGGTGCCATCATGAACAGCAGTAGGAATAGGAGTATATAGAGTGTCAAATAACTGCTGACATAGGTGTATTGACTGGGCAGCAGCAGCAGAAGCAGCAGTAGTATTAACAGTAGTAGTTGATACAGAGTCATATCACATGGGCAGGAGGTGCCATGATGAACAGCAGTAGGAATAGGAGTATATAGAGTGTCAAATAACTGCTGACATAGGTGTCTTGACTGGGCAGCAGCAGCAGAAGCAGCAGTAGTATTAACAGTAGTAGTTGATACAGAGTCATATCACATGGGCAGGAGGTGCCATGATGAACAGCAGTAGGAATAGGAGTATATAGAGTGTCAAATAACTGCTGACATAGGTGTCTTGACTGGGCAGCAGCAGCAGAAGCAGCAGTAGTATTAACAGTAGTAGTTGATACAGAGTCATATCACATGGGCAGGAGGTGCCATCATGAACAGCAGTAGGAATAGGAGTATATAGAGTGTCAAATAACTGCTGACATAGGTGTATTGACTGGGCAGCAGCAGCAGAAGCAGCAGTAGTATTAACAGTAGTAGTTGATACAGAGTCATATCACATGGGCAGGAGGTGCCATGATGAACAGCAGTAGGAATAGGAGTATATAGAGTGTCAAATAACTGCTGACATAGGTGTCTTGACTGGGCAGCAGCAGCAGAAGCAGCAGTAGTATTAACAGTAGTAGTTGATACAGAGTCATATCACATGGGCAGGAGGTGCCATCATGAACAGCAGTAGGAATAGGAGTATATAGAGTGTCAAATAACTGCTGACATAGGTGTCTTGACTGGGCAGCAGCAGCAGCAGAAGCAGCAGCAGTAGTATTAACAGTAGTAGTTGATACAGAGTCATATCACATGGGCAGGAGGTGCCATGATGAACAGCAGTAGGAATAGGAGTATATAGAGTGTCAAATAACTGCTGACATAGGTGTCTTGACTGGGCAGCAGCAGCAGAAGCAGCAGTAGTATTAACAGTAGTAGTTGATACAGAGTCATATCACATGGGCAGGAGGTGCCATCATGAACAGCAGTAGGAATAGGAGTATATAGAGTGTCAAATAACTGCTGACATAGGTGTCTTGACTGGGCAGCAGCAGCAGAAGCAGCAGTAGTATTAACAGTAGTAGTTGATACAGAGTCATATCACATGGGCAGGAGGTGCCATCATGAACAGCAGTAGGAATAGGAGTATATAGAGTGTCAAATAACTGCTGACATAGGTGTATTGACTGGGCAGCAGCAGCAGAAGCAGCAGTAGTATTAACAGTAGTAGTTGATACAGAGTCATATCACATGGGCAGGAGGTGCCATCATGAACAGCAGTAGGAATAGGAGTATATAGAGTGTCAAATAACTGCTGACATAGGTGTATTGACTGGGCAGCAGCAGCAGAAGCAGCAGTAGTATTAACAGTAGTAGTTGATACAGAGTCATATCACATGGGCAGGAGGTGCCATGATGAACAGCAGTAGGAATAGGAGTATATAGAGTGTCAAATAACTGCTGACATAGGTGTCTTGACTGGGCAGCAGCAGCAGAAGCAGCAGTAGTATTAACAGTAGTAGTTGATACAGAGTCATATCACATGGGCAGGAGGTGCCATGATGAACAGCAGTAGGAATAGGAGTATATAGAGTGTCAAATAACTGCTGACATAGGTGTCTTGACTGGGCAGCAGCAGCAGAAGCAGCAGTAGTATTAACAGTAGTAGTTGATACAGAGTCATATCACATGGGCAGGAGGTGCCATGATGAACAGCAGTAGGAATAGGAGTATATAGAGTGTCAAATAACTGCTGACATAGGTGTCTTGACTGGGCAGCAGCAGCAGAAGCAGCAGTAGTATTAACAGTAGTAGTTGATACAGAGTCATATCACATGGGCAGGAGGTGCCATCATGAACAGCAGTAGGAATAGGAGTATATAGAGTGTCAAATAACTGCTGACATAGGTGTATTGACTGGGCAGCAGCAGCAGAAGCAGCAGTAGTATTAACAGTAGTAGTTGATACAGAGTCATATCACATGGGCAGGAGGTGCCATGATGAACAGCAGTAGGAATAGGAGTATATAGAGTGTCAAATAACTGCTGACATAGGTGTCTTGACTGGGCAGCAGCAGCAGAAGCAGCAGTAGTATTAACAGTAGTAGTTGATACAGAGTCATATCACATGGGCAGGAGGTGCCATCATGAACAGCAGTAGGAATAGGAGTATATAGAGTGTCAAATAACTGCTGACATAGGTGTCTTGACTGGGCAGCAGCAGCAGCAGAAGCAGCAGCAGTAGTATTAACAGTAGTAGTTGATACAGAGTCATATCACATGGGCAGGAGGTGCCATGATGAACAGCAGTAGGAATAGGAGTATATAGAGTGTCAAATAACTGCTGACATAGGTGTCTTGACTGGGCAGCAGCAGCAGAAGCAGCAGTAGTATTAACAGTAGTAGTTGATACAGAGTCATATCACATGGGCAGGAGGTGCCATCATGAACAGCAGTAGGAATAGGAGTATATAGAGTGTCAAATAACTGCTGACATAGGTGTCTTGACTGGGCAGCAGCAGCAGAAGCAGCAGTAGTATTAACAGTAGTAGTTGATACAGAGTCATATCACATGGGCAGGAGGTGCCATGATGAACAGCAGTAGGAATAGGAGTATATAGAGTGTCAAATAACTGCTGACATAGGTGTCTTGACTGGGCAGCAGCAGCAGAAGCAGCAGTAGTATTAACAGTAGTAGTTGATACAGAGTCATATTACATGGGCAGGAGGTGCCATCATGAACAGCAGTAGGAATAGGAGTATATAGAGTGTCAAATAACTGCTGACATAGGTGTCTTGACTGGGCAGCAGCAGCAGCAGAAGCAGCAGTAGTAGTATTAACAGTAGTAGTTGATACAGAGTCATATCACATGGGCAGGAGTTGCCATGATGTACAGCAGTCTTAATAAGAGTATATAGGGTGTGAAATAACTGCTGACATAATTGTCTTGACTGATCCAAAGGAGTCATGGGAGAAAATCATGTGGTCAGATGAGACTATAATATAATTTTTTGATCATAATTTCACTAACCGTGTTCGGAGGAAGAATAATGATGAGTACCATGCCAAGAACGCCATCCCTAATGTGAAGCATGGGGGTGGTAGCATCATGCTTTGGTGGTGTTTTTCTGCACATGGGACAGGGTGACTGCACTGTATTAAGGAGAGGATGACCGGGGCCATGTATTGCAAGATTTTGGGCAACAACCTCCTTCCCTGAGTTAGAGCTTTGAAGATGGGTCGAGGCTGGGTCTTCCAACATGAGAATGACCCAAAGCACACAGCCAGGATAACCAAGGATTGGCTCTGTAAGGAGCATATCAAGGTTCTGGCGTGGCCTAGCCAGTCTCCAGACCTAAACCCAATAGAGAATCTTTGGAGGGAGCTCAAACTCCGTGTTTCTCAGCGATAGCCCAGAAACATGACTGATGTAGAGAAGATCTGTGTGGAGGAGTGGGCCAAAATCCCTCCTCCAGTGTGTGCAAAGCTGGTGTAAAACTACAAGAAATGTTTGACCGCTGTAATTGCAAAGAAAGCCTACTGTACCAAATATTAACATTGATTTTCTCTGATGTTGAAATAGTTATATTCAGCACTGTAAATACATCAGGTCCGGGGCTTCATCAGGGAATGCATGGCAAGGGACCCTTCAGCGCCCTGAACCGACGACGGGTGCCAGAAAGTCACCGCCGATCCAGGACTCATTCATCTTTATGAATGTGAGTCTGTCCACGGACTCTGTGGACAGACGGGTCCTCTTGTCCGTGACCACCCCACCTGCCGCGCTGAATGTCCGCTCAGATAGTACGCTGGAGGGGGGGCAAGACAATAACTCCAGCGCATACTGAGCGAGCTCGCGGCAGGTGTCCAATCTGGCAACCCAGTACTCCATGGGGTCGTCGGTGCTCATACTGTCAGAAGCACCGACGGACGCCATGTAGTCTGCCACCATGTGGGCCAGCCGCTGGTGGTGACTGCTGCTGCTGCTGCTGGTGGTGGTACTGGGTCGCTCGGTTTGGAAGAACATCCTCATCTCTTCCATTAGGTCCCCTGCTCGGCTGCAGCTGGGTGCAGCCACCTGCTGGGTGAGATGAGGGGGGACAACTGGAGGCCGGGGAGTTGCCTGCTCCAACCGTCTGACAATGGCTGCCTGCAGTTCCTCCATCCGGTGCTGCCTCCGGCTGGCTGGGATGAACTGCTCCAGTTTCCCCTTGCACCTGGGATCCAAAAGGGTGGCCATCCAGAAATCATCCCTCGTCTTGATGGTCTTAACCCGGGGGTCCCTCCTGAGGCATCTGAGCATGTGGGCAGCCATGGGGAAGAGCACAGCCCGCTGTGACTCCTCAATGCTGGCCAGGTGAATGAGGTGCGACTCTTCTTCCCTGAGGCGCTGCTGGTCAAACTCAGACATGCCCAACCCCCGGACTATCGGTGCCCCCAACACCGGCTCTCCCTCCTGACCAGGCCCTGACTCCGGGACGACACCAGCAACCACCTCCTCCTCCTCTTCATCATCATCCTCCTCCTCCTCCTCCTCCTCCTGGTCCTGGCCCTGGTCTCGGTGGAGCATTGCTGACTCCTCCTGCTCCACCAAGGCACTCTCCCCAGCCTCGAGCAGGCGATCTAGTGTCCTCTCCAGCATGAACAGTATTGGCAGCACGCTATTGAGGCCAATTTGCTCACTGCTGACCATCTTGGTCGCCTGCTCGAAGGAGGACAACACTTGGCAGACCTGGTTTATCTGCCCCCACTGCGCACAGGCGATGAAAGGGAGTTGTGGTGAAGCCCTCTGAGTGCCTAGTTCCATCAGGTACTCCCTCACCGCCCTTTGCTGCTCCCACAAACTCTTCAGCATGTGGAGGGTGGAGTTCCACCGCGTCACACTGTCCACAATCAGCCTGTGAAGGGGCAGATTGTACTTCCGCTGCAATTTGGACAGGGACGCGGTAGCGGTTGGGGAGCGCCTGAAGTGGCTGGCAATCCTACGCGCCTTTGCCACAATGTCACTCAACCCTGGATAAGTGCGCAGGAACTTCTGCACCACCAGGTTGAGGACATGTGCCAGACAGGGCACGTGCGTCAGACTGCCAGCATGGAGGGCGGCGAGTAGGTTGCTGCCGTTATCGCAGACAACCATACCTGGCTGGAGCCTTCGGGGTGTCAGCCACTTCTGGACCTGAGCTTGAAGTGCTTTCAGCACTTCTTCTGCAGTGTGTCTCCGGTCCCCTAAACTAACAAGCTGGAGCACGGCCTGACAGCGCACGTGCCCCACACTTGAGTAGCTACGGGGGCGCTTGCTGGGAGGCTCAGCAGCTGCGGAGACAGTGGCTTGAGGGAGACCAGCAGTTCTCCCCTGGACACCCCGGGGCGGCACCACAAGATCGGTTGCCGACGATCCCTCACCGACGCCTCGGAGGGAAACCCAATGGGCCGTGAAGCTGATGTAGCGTCCCTGCCCATGCCTGCTGGTCCAGCCATCCATTGTCAGATGAACCCTGTCGCTGACAGCGTGATCCAGCGACAGGGTTACATTCTGCACAATGTGCTGGTGTAGGGCAGGGACACCAGTCCTGGCAAAGAAATGGCGGCTGGGGACACGCCATTGGGGTTGGGCCTGCTCCAACATCTGCCTGAAGGGGTTGCTGTCAACTATGTTGAAGGGCAGCAGATGTTGGGCAATAACCCTTGCCAGGAGCCCATTGAGGGAACGCACACGTCGGTCTCCAGGGGGGAAGGGAGTGGTGCGGTCAAAGGCGTCTGAAATCGACGCCTGGCGCCGGACGGCAGTGCGGGACACAGACGTGGAGGGTGCTGTGGAAGTAGAGGTCTGGCTGCCGGTACCAGTACCTCTACTAGAGGGAGCGGGGGGGCATGACCTGCTGGAAACAGATGAAGATGTGGCAGGGGCTGCTGTACCCTGCTCACTTGTGGTGGTGGCGCTGCTACCACCACCACGCTTCATCTCCTCATACAACGCCCAGTGGTTTATCCTCAGGTGCTGGTTCAGGGCTGTGGTACCCACCCGAGCCAAACACTTCCCTCTCTTCACCCTCACTTTACAAATCCGGCAGATGGCCACGGTAGGGTTGTCTGCCACCAGGGTAAAGAAATTCCAGACAGGTGACTTCAGCACCGCCCTCCTGTCAGATGGGGTGACGCTTACTTGCACCTGCTGGGATTCGGTGCGCACAGGTGGAGCTGCCTGCTGCTGCTGCTGCTGCTGCTGCTCCTCCTCCTGACACCTCCTGCTGCCATCACCAGTGGAGACCCTGACGATGGTCTCCCTGGTGGTGACCTGGCGCACCGTTTCACCAGGGTGCCTACCTTCCCCGTCGTCACTGACGTAGTGAGCCGACGCGTCAGATGGCAACCATGATGGGTCACCCTCTTCGCCCCCAGAGATGTCAGACCAAGGGCTGAGATGTGTTGGTCTGAGGGAACCACGTGACATGGAGCCTCTAGCCTGGCTCCGCTGTCCCCTCACCCACGCCTGGGTCTGACTAGGTGCTGCTGTTTCCTGCACCAAAACAGCAGCACCAGTTTGAAGGGATGTCTCTGGGATACTGCCAGCAGGTATCCCATCCTCCTCATCCATCCCTTCAAAAAGGTCCTGACCATCAGGACAGAGCTGGAGGTCTGCCTGATGCATGGCCTCCCCCAAGAGATCCCTATCACTGTCGCTGTCGAACAGTAAGATGCTGGACTCTTGGGGGCTGGGGGGGGGTAGTACAGGCAATGGTGTAATGGTGGTACTACTGTGAGTCGGGACCGACGACTCAGTGGCACTGCTGTGCCCCATGTAGTCCACCACTACTTGAGCCTGAGATGGCAATATCGGGCGGCTGCCCGATGGGAAGAACTCCCGGATCAGGCGTACTCCCCTTGCACCCGATCCTCTACCACTAGTAGGGGCACGAGAGGTACCCCGTGCTGGCAGCGATCCAGCACTGGGAGTAACTCCCCTACCCCTACTGCCACGGCCACGGATGCCGCTCATAATTGCTGATATGTGTGTGGGGGGGTTAAACTTTATTGGGGGGGAAAATGTGAACAAAATGTGTTTTTGTGTTTTTTTTACAAGACAGGCACGCAGACAAAGACGTACACAGACAGCTACTAAACTATAAGAAAAGTAGTACACCAGACAAGGACTACAAAATTAAAGAAAAAAAAAAAGCACTAAACAAACACTAACTTTTTTTTTTTTTTTTTTTTTTAAACACAAAACACAGACACTAAACACACACTAAGCTAAGCTAGATGAAATAAATGTACACTAACAGTGTGTACACTTACTACACAAAATTTAACTAAACTGAACACAAAACTTAGCTTTTATAAAAGCTCTTTAGGGAAAACTAAACAAAATTTGAACTGAGATGCCTATCAAATATCACTGAACAGCGAACCTGCAAGATCTGACAGTAACACAAGATGAACAAAACTTAGCTTTTAGAAAAGCTCTTTTATAAAGCTCAGCAAAACGTGTTCTGAAATCTCTTGCAAATATAACTGAACAGGGAGGATTGCAGGATCAAACAGTAACACAAATGAAAAAAACAGCACAAAACAGCACAAAACGTAGCTTTGAAAAAAGCTCTTGGGTCTATTGCTTTGAAAAAAGCAGTTGATATACTGGAAAAGATCCACTGGAATCACTAAATAGCAATGCTGGTGATGATCTAAATCAATCAAGAACAAAGACACAGGAAACCAGGAACACAGAAACAGCCTCCACACTCTATAGCCAGCTTCTGAATCTGCAATGAAATGGTGCTGGGAGTGAGCTTATATAATGTCCATGCAGGCAGGTTCCTATTGGTTGCTAACCTGTGACGAGTGTGGAAGGAGAACTCTGATTGGCTCTGATGCAAAAGGGCGGAGCAAATAATCGCGCAATATTCCTATTGCCGAATATTCGCATTGCGAATATTCGGCAATATAAAATGATCGCTTCAGCTACTCGGCCCAATGGCTCTAATCATACCAGCAATGCTTTCAGACGTCTATGGAGATCACTAGGATGTGATCTGTTTTAAAAATGAAACTGTAAAAATCGCTCTGATGCGGAAGATCGGGGCGAGGAAAATAATCGCGCGATATTGCGTTTGCCGAATAATCGCATTGCGATCTTTCTGGAAAATTCAATGAACGCTTCAGCTACTCGGCCCAGGGTCTCTAATGATACCAGCAATGCTTTTAGACGTCGATGGAGATATCTAGGATGTGATCTGATTCAAAAAAAAAATTGTAAAAAATCGAATATTCGGAATTGCGAATATTCACCGCGAATTTCGAAATATAGCGCGATTTCTCGAATATGCTATATTCGAGTCGAATATTCGCAATGCGAATATTCGTGAGCAACACTAGTATCCAGGCGGTATTGTACCTCACCATCTCCTACCAAATGCAGTAAGCCGACTGCATGAGAGGCATTTTTCTTATGTCCTCCCGAGTACCCCTACCCAACGAGCCCCCCAAAGAAAATGTCGTGTCTGTACCAAGCGCGGATTTAGGCGTGACACCCGTTATTTTTGTCCCAAATGTCCTGGCAATCCTGGTCTTTGTATTGGTGAATGTTTTGAACGCTTCCACACACACGTTAATTATTAGTGTAGGGTGAAACATTTCACAGGCTAGGCACACTCACACAGGGTCTCCCAAGATGCCATCGCATTTTGAGAGACCCAAACCTGGAACCGAAAAGTTGAAGTTACAGTTCACAGTTACAAAAAAAAGTGTTAAAAAAAAAAAAAAAAAAAGTAAAAAATAAAAACACACAAAAAAATATAAAATAAAAAAACCAAAAATAGTTGTCGTTTTATTGTTCTCTCCCTCTCTATTCTCTCTCTATTGTTCTGCTCTTTTTTACTGTATTCTATTCTGCAAAGTTTTATTGTTGTTATGTTTTTTCATGCTTGCTTTTCAGGTATGTAATTTATTTTACTGTTTTCAGGTACGCCATTCAGCTGTTGCGCGGACTTATTTATCTTGACAGCAACAGCGTTTGCTCCCACGATATATAAAGCCGCGACTCCAGTGCTGTAGGAGGTGATTTCACCACCACAGTTAAAAAAAAGAGCATATATGCCGAAGCATGCGGGCAGCAGGGGCGGAGGAGCGATTTTGCTCCTAATGCCGCGTACATACGGTTGACATTCCTACGGAGGCTTTCCCGTGGAAAAGTCTGACCATGTGTACACGGCATAGAAAAGTCTGACCGTGTGTACGCGGCATAGAAAAGTCCGACCGTACGCGGCATAACTTTTTTGCGGGAGGATGCCCCCATGCTTTGGCATATATATATATTTTAGGCACAGGTTGCGTTAAAAAATGTTTTATTTTTTACTATGTTTTTTTATAGGTATTTGCTTTGCAGGTATGGTATGATCTTACTGTTATACTGGAATGTTACTTTGTTTTAATGTTAACCATCATTTGCTTAGCAGGTACGCCATTCAGTTGCAGTGCGGATTTATTTAGCGTGACAGCAACAGCGTTTGCTCCCACGATATATAAAGCCGCGACTCCAATGCTGTAGGAGGTGATTTCACCACTACAGTTCAAAAAAGAGCATATATGCCGGAGCATGGGGGCATTAGGGGCGGAGGAGCGATTTTGCTCCTAATGCCGCGTACATACGGTTGACATTCCTACGGAGGCTTTCCTGTGGAAAAGTCTGACCATGTGTACACGGCATAGAAAAGTCCGACCGTGTGTACGCGGCATAGAAAAGTCCGACCGTACGCGGCATAACTTTTTTGCGGGAGGATGCCCCCATGCTTCGGCATATATAAATGGTGCATGTATGCCCATCATTAGAAGTGGGTGGATGAAGGGAGGTATTCTAATGGTGGGCATACCCACCGATCAATCTTTTTTTTGTTCAGCCAACAGACTGCATGAAAAAAAAAAAGATTACAATACATGTCCAACAAGAACCATCAACGTACTGGTATGTTGCAGGACTTTGAATGGTTATACCAGAATGATGCCTGCGGGTTTAGGCATCATCTTGGTATCATTCTTTTCAGCCAGCGGTCGGCTTTCATGTAAAAGCAGTCCTAGCGGCTAATTAGCCTCTAGACTGCTTTTACATTCAGTGGGAGGGAATGTCCCCCCCCCCAGATATAAACGGCGCCATTGAGAATATGGGAAAGCATTTTATCACACCGATCTTGGTGTGGTCAGATGCTTTGAGGGCAGAGGAAAGATCTAGGGTCTAATAGACCCCATTTAAAAAAAAAAAAGAGTACCTGTCACTAACTATTGCTATCATAAGGGATATTTACATTCCCTGAGATAACAATAAAAATGGTAAAAAAAATAAATAAATGGAAGGAACAGTTAACAAATAAAATAAAAAAAGCGAAATAAATATATAAAAAAATAAAAAAATAAAAAAAAGCATCCCTGTCCCCCCCTGCTCTTGCGCAAAGACGAACGCAAGCGTCGGTCTGGAGTCATATGTAAACAGCAATTGCACCATGCATGTGAGGTATCACCGCGAAGGGCAGATCGAGGGCAGTCATTTTAGCAGTAGACCTACTCTGTAAATCTAATGTGGTAACCTGTAAAGGCTTTTAAAGGCTTTTAAAAATGTATGTAGTTTGTCGCCACTGCGCGTTTGTGCGCAATTTTAAAGTATGTCGTGTTTGGTATCCATGTACTCGGCCTAAGATCATAATTTTTATTTCATCAATAATTTGGGCAATATAGTGTGTTTTAGTGCTTTAAAATAAAAAAAAGTGTATTTTTTCCCCAAAAAATGCGTTTGAAAAAACGCTGCGCAAATACTGTGTGGAATTTTTTTTTGCAACACCTACCATTTTAATCTGTAGGGCCTTTGCTTTAAAAAAATATATAATGTTTGGGGGTTCAACTTTACTTTCTTGCAAAAAAATAATATGTTTTTATGTAAACAAACAGTGTCAGAAAGGGCTTTTTCTTCAAGTGGTTAGAAGAGTGGGTGATGTGTGACATAAGCTTCTAATTGTTGTGCATAAAATGCCAGGACAATTGAAAACCCCCCCAAATGACCCCATTTTGGAAAGTAGACACCCCAAGCTATTTGCTGAGAGGCATCTTAAGTCCATGGAATATTTTAGATTTTGACCCAAGTTGCGGGAAATATAAATATATATATATATATATATTTTTTTTTGCGCAAAGTTGTCACTAAATGATATATTGCTCAAACATGCCATGGGCATATGTGGAATTACACCCCAAAATGCATTCTGCTGCTTCTCCTGAGTACGGGGATACCACATGTGTGAGACTTTTTGGGAGCCTAGCCGCGTACGGGACCCCAAAAACCAATCACCGCCTTCAGGCTTTCTAAGGGTGTAAATTTTTGATTTCACTCCTCACTACCTATCACAGTTTCGAAGGCCATAAAATGCCAAAATAGCACAAAAAAAACCCAAATGACCCCATTTTGGAAAGAAGACACCCCAAGGAAACTGCTGAGAGGCATGTTGAGTCCATTGATTTTTTTTTTTTTTGTCCAAAGTGATTGAATAATGAGAAAAAAAAAAAAAAAAAGAAAAATGTGTCACTAAATGATATATTGCTCACACATGCCATGGTTATATGTGGAGTTGCACCCTAAAATACATTCTGCTGCTTCTCCTGAGTACGGGGATACCACATGTTTGGGACTTTTTGGGAGCCTAGCCGCGTACGGGACCCCGAAAACCAAGCACCGCCTTCAGCATTTCTAAGGGCGCAAATTTTTGATTTCACTCCTCACTACCTATCACAGTTTCGAAGGCCATAAAATGCCAAAATAGCACAAAAAACCCCCAAATGACCCCATTTTGGAAAGTAGACACCCCAAGCTATTTGCTGAGAGGCATGTTGAGTCCATGGAATATTTAATTTTTTTGCCCCAAGTGATTGAATCATGACCAAAAAAAATTAAAATAAAAAAATGTACAAAACATTGTCACTAAATGATATATTTCTCACACATGCCATGGTTATATGTGGAATTGCACCCCAAAATACATTCTGCTACTTCTCCTGAGTACGGGGATACCACATGTGTGGGACTTTTTGGGAGCCTAGCCGCGTATGAGACCCCGAAAACCAAGCACCGCCTTCAAGATTTCTAAGGACATAAATTTTTGATTTCACTCACACAAATCTTGAAGGCAGTGCTTGGTTTTCGGGGCCCCGTACGCGGCTAGGCTCCCAAAAAGTCCCACACATGTGGTATCCCCGTACTCAGGAGAAGCAGCAGAATGTATTTTGGGGTGCAATTCCACATATAACCGTGGCATGTGTGAGAAATATATCATTTAGTGACAACGTTTTGTATTTTTTTTTTTTTGGTCATTATTCAGTGACTTGGGGCAAAAAAATTAAATATTCCATGGACTCAACATGCCTCTCAGCAAATAGCTTGGGGTGTCTACTTTCCAAAATGGGGTCATTTGGGGGGGTTTTGTGCTGTTTTGGCATTTTATTGCCTTCGAAACTGTGATAGGTAGTGAGGAGTGAAATCAAAAATTTATGCCCTTAGAAATCCTGAAGGCGGTGATTGGTTTTCGGGGTCCCGTACGCGGCTAGGCTCCCAAAAAGTCCCACACATGTGGTATCCCCGTACTCAGGAGAAGCAGCAGAATGTATTTTGGGGTGCAATTCCACATATAACCGTGGCATGTGTGAGAAATATATCATTTAGTGACAACGTTTTGTATTTTTTTTTTTTTGGTCATTATTCAGTGACTTGGGGCAAAAAAATTAAATATTCCATGGACTCAACATGCCTCTCAGCAAATAGCTTGGGGTGTCTACTTTCCAAAATGGGGTCATTTGGGGGGGTTTTGTGCTGTTTTGGCATTTTATTGCCTTCGAAACTGTGATAGGTAGTGAGGAGTGAAATCAAAAATTTATGCCCTTAGAAATCCTGAAGGCGGTGATTGGTTTTCGGGGTCCCGTACGCGGCTAGGCTCCCAAAAAGTCCCACACATGTGGTATCCCCGTACTCAGGAGAAGCAGCAGAATGTATTTTGGGGTGCAATTCCACATATGCCCATGGCATATGTGAGAAATATATCATTTAGTGACAACGTTTTGTAAAAAATTTTTTTTTTTTTTTTGGTCATTATTCAATCACTTGGGGCCATAAAATTAAATATTCCATGGACTCAACATGCCTCTCAGCAAATAGCTTGGGGTGTCTTCTTTCCAAAATGGGGTCATTTGGGGGGGTTGTGTGACATCTTGGCATTTTATGGCCTTCAAAACTGTGATAGGTAGTGATAGGTAGTGAGGAGTGAAATCAAAAATGTATGCCCTTAGAAATCTTGAAGGCGGTGCTTTGTTTTCGGGGCCCCGTATGCGGCTAGGCTCACAAAAAGTCCCACATATGTGGTATCCCCGTACTCGGGAGAAGCAGCAGAATGTATTTTGGGGTGCAATTCCACATATAACTATGGCATGTGTGAGCAATATATCATTTAGTGACAACTTTGTGCAAAAAAAAATCAGTTTGTCATATTCCCGCAACTTGTGTCAAAATATAAAATATTCCATGGACTCGACATGCCTCTCAGCAAATAGCTTAGGGTGTCTACTTTCCAAAATGGGGTCATTTGTTTTTTTTTTTTGCTATTTTGGCATTTTATGGCCTTCGAAACCTTGATAGGTAGTGAGGAGTGAAATCAAAAATTTGTGCCCTTAGAAATGCTGAAGGCGGTGCTTGGGTTTTGGGGCCCCGTATGCGGCTAGGCTCCCAAAAAGTCCCACACATGTGGTATCCCCGTACTCAGGAGAAGCAGCAGAATGTATTTTGGGGTGCAATTCCACATATAACCATGGCATGTGTGAGAAATATATCATTTAGTGACAACTTTTTGTAAACATTTTTTTTTTTTTTTTTTTTGTCATTATTCAATCACTTGGGACAAAAAAATTAAATATTCAATGGACTCAACATGCCTCTCAGCAGTTTCCTTGGGGTGTCTACTTTCCAAAATGGGGTCATTTGGGGGGGTTTTGTACTGCCCTGCCATTTTAGCACCTCAAGAAATGAGATAGGCAGTCATAAAATAAAAGCTGTGTAAATTCCAGAAAATGTACCCTAGTTTGTAGACGCTATAACTTTTGCGAAAACCAATAAATATACGCTTATTGCGATTTTTTTTACTAAAGACATGTGGCTGAATACATTTTGGCCTAAATGTTTGACTAAAATTTAGTTTATTCGATTTTTTTTACTTTTTGTTATAAGAAAAATCATTTTTTTTCAAAATTTACGGTCTTTTTGCGTTTATATCGCAAAAAATAAAAATCGCAGAGGCGATCAAATACCATCAAAATAAAGCTCTATTTGTGGGAAGAAAAGGACGCAAGTTTCGTTTCGGTACAACATTGCATGACCGCGCAATTACCAGTTAAAGCAGCGCATTGCCAAATTGTAAAAACACCTCTGGTCTTTAGACAGCGTATTGGTCCGGGGCTTAAGTGGTTAATGAAACACAAAAAAAAAAAAATCAAATAACCTTAGAAAATATTAACATATATTTTCCCTAGCTAGGATAGGATAAACTGACTCAGTTTGAACTCCTACTAACCTTAAAAATAACTTGTGGGTAAGCTGACTCAGCTTGAATCCCTTAGTAAAAAAAACTTGTGGTGTATATTGTCTCCTAATACCCACTTAAAAAAACAAAAATATTTACTTATATGTTCCCTAGATAGGATTGGATAAGTTGACTCAACTTGAATTCCTCCTACTAAGCTTTAATCTCTAATACACAATATTCTGCTATTATATTAAATACTTCCAGTCTGTACATATTCTGTGGTCGCCACTGTTACTTTAAGTAATTGTATATTTAAGATTTAATAACTCACATATATGATATATGGTTATAATAAGAGAGTTCTAATGTCCAGAGCAAAAGCTTTAATATAACACATTTATTAGAGCTTATACAAAGTCTAATCTAACACACAGAACCTATCTATAGTCTCAAAACTCAGAGAAATAGGTTAAAATACATACATTTACATGAAGGAATACAGAGTATATTCCTCTAAAACCTTAGATTGCCAGCATGGGCAGTTGCTACAAGTAATTATCATAGTTACCCTTTTTAAGACCCCGGCCTGTAGGCCAGCTCTCCATCAAGACATCCTCCCATCAAGTGATGGTTCCATAAAGTGAGCTCCATCAATCTGTGCTGTGGAGTATATCTTTCTAAGCTGACGTCCCATTGGTTGGCCTAGCTAGGATCATGATTGGAGGCCCGACTAAATAAGTCAGCCCCCTTTCATGCAAATCTTGGTGGCTATATCCGACAGCAGCGTAAAGTGAATTTTTCCCAAGCTTAAACAGGATGTGGCTATCTTGATTGAACATCCCAGCATGGGGTCCCTCACATAAGGTGGTTTAATTCATTGGCTCCACAATGTCTGTTACCAAACAATGAACTTTGCTATATGCTAAATGCCATGAATTAGCATGCTAAATGAACCATAAACTTTGTACTCTGACTGAGATATCTTCATCCTCTACTTAGAGAAATATATTCATAATTAGAATATATATATCTTTATATTCATACACAGACACAGCATATACATATATATATATATATACCCACATATCTCTATTTAATCTAGATTACCCAAAAACCATATGGCAACACAGCCAATGCTATCACAAGGAATGTTATGAGAAAAAATAAAAATAAAAAAAGCAATTATTCTGGTGCAAGATCCCACATTTAACTCTAAACTAATAAACTGTAAAGGCTTTTAAAGCATCAACTATGAACAATTTCAGGCACTGTAATTTGTCACTATTTGACAGGTGTGCACAATTTTAAATCTTAACGTGTTTGGTATCCATTTACTCGACACAACATCATCTTTTTATATTTTACCAAAAATTGGCTATTATATTGTGTTTGCGTGCACTAAAATTAATTAAAATGTATATTTTCCTTAAAATGATGTGCTTTTTTTTATACCCCCTCTTACTTTGCTGTCCTAGCCACTATTAGCATACATGCCCATCCATTCTAGCTTTGATCTGACTGGCTACTCCACTGGCTACTCAACTGCCTCATGTCAGGTCCTGTGCCGCCATCTTCTCTTCTACGTCATCAGTAGCCAAAGCAAGGCAAAGCTGCATTTGTTTTAGGTAGATGGGCAGAGTCAGGGGGCTGAATTCACCTCACACCCATTCTGCACTCTATACTGAGTATATCCTTATACTGCATTATACCGAACCATAACCACATTTACCTTGTGCCAAGACTATACTGTACCTATACTGCATGCAGGTTAACTAGGACTGATGTTAAATGCACTGATGCTCTTAAAGGGCCTTAAGGATGGCTGACAGAAAAACATCTCAAAGGACTGCCCATAATCATTATTCTGCAAGCCTCTTCTTTTGAACAGTACATACCTAGTCAGTCTAGAACTAGCTTTGCCACCATAAATGTGCTCTGGTAGTATAATTTTTAGATTAAACTTCACTACTGCTCACTGTTGCACTTGAGCTGGCCTTGCTATTGTTTATGTTGATCTGGATGCTAAATGTCATTTTATGCCTAGTCCTTACTGTTAATCACTTTGTTTGCAATATTGTGTTATTACCATTGTTAATCCATTTTATGCTTGCCTAGCTACTATCCATACTGGGTGACAATATAGTAAAGTGTTACTAAAGGTAAACTTTTTTTTTTGTTAAATAAAATAATAAACATGTTATACTCTCTTGTGGTTTCACACAGAGTGGCCCTAAACCTTCTAGTGTCCCCCGCTGGTGATCTTTGCTCCTCCTCTTCTTTGTGTGCTTGCTATGGGGCACACAGTGGGTGCACGGGAGCTGTGTTTTCCTATGTGGCTGCACTCCATAGACACACACAGCGGGGCTTAGTCACGGTCCCCCCTTCCTCCTCTCTTCATTTGATTGACAGCAGTTGCCCGAGTCCCTATGTGAAGAGTAAGGGAGGGGAAGAGATGCAGTCATCCACAGCACTGGGTCTTTTCTCCCCTCTCTTCCCCTTCACACAGGGAAAGGGGAGGACAGTAGATTACTAAATGTTTTTTACCTTAATGGAGGTACTGCAACATTTTGGCTTTAGAAGCACTTTAAGTTTGCCTTTACTATCTGATTTGGTGCCCGTTTTCTTTGATATAGCGCTAATACTGGGTACTAAGTATCACCTTTAGTGATTTCCTGTGATATTTTATGTTTGTACACTCAACCTAGGGGGACTGAGGTTCTTGAGACGGTCAAGGCAAAGAACAGAGGACTCATCCTATTAAGTGGCTCCTACGGGGATAGCATTACATACCTAAAATGGACCATTTAAATAAATTATTCAAAAGAAAAAATTAACAAATGGAGCAACAAAAAATGTGTTTACAATTCTTGAAATTTTTCCACCCTTTTCACATTGGTAAGGCCATCTATATAAAGAATATCCTTGGTGCATGCTGTTAAGTGTGAATGGAATCAGATAAAGGTCCTGTGTTTTTGTTTTATGTTTTGCAGAACCTGTAGTTATGATATTCCTTCAGCAGTTTTACATTCCTGAAGGACCAAGCTTTCTCCATGGTGCCTATTCATCTGTTAACAAGGGGAACACCAGCGAGTGCAGCAGACAGTGAAAAGATGTGTTTTGGGTCCCATATGTATCCCATTTAGCAGCAACTTATTTGGAAATAAAGACGTGCAGTGTTAAAAACAGTGGGCCAGATTCACAGATGAAATACGCCGGCGTATCTACTGATACACCGGCGTATTTTCAAATTTGCCGCGTCATATCTTTCGTTTGAATCTTCAAACCAAGATACGACGGCTTCTGGCTTCGATCCGACAGACGTACGGCTTCGTATGCCTTCGGATCGTAGGTGTAATACTTCGGCCCCCGCTGGGTGGAGTTCGCGCCGTTTTCCGCGTTGGGTATGCTAATTAGCTGTTTACGGCGATCCACGAAGGTACGCGCGTTCGTGGCATTCTCTTACGTGGGCGCTAGTCGGCTTTTCCCGGCCTATAGTTACGACAGCAATTGATCGGGTGCAGATTGGCTGCTGGTTTTCCAGCATGCTCGTTCGACAGAAGCTGGTCGCGAACGCAGTGAGCCGTCCCTGCTGGGAGAACACAGTGATTAAAATCACATCCTAAAAAACCAACATGCTGGTTGTATCCAAGTTGATTAATGGATCGACTTAGGTACATTCGACCAGCCCAGACATGGTTTAAATCTCAGCCGGTCATTGCTGAACCGGCCGAGATCTGAACCGACTATGACTGGCTTTAGGGACCTTAGATTGTAAGCTCTTTGAAAGCAGGGACTGGTGTAAATGAACAATATGCTATATATGTAATGTGCTGCATAAATTGTCTGCGCTATATAAATACCTGTAATTAGAGATGGCCTGGCGGTTTGCCCGGCGGTCATTTCGCGGCGAACTTTGCTCGTTCACGGTCCGCCGAACAGGCGGACATCTGGCGATATTCGCGGCGGTCCGCCATTTTACATTGAGAAGAACTTTGACCCAGGAGACATCCATCAGGTGGTGCAGGACAGCCAATTGAGACATTTCAGCACATGGACATACCCCCTACCTTATAAATAGACCTGATCTGGCGGCCATCTTACATTCTGCTTTTTGTCAGTGTAGGGAGAGGTTGCTGTTTGGAGCAGGGACAGGCTGTATTGAATCAAATAGCTATCTAAAAGGTCCGCACAAGTCCTTTTAAGGACTGGTATAGGTTTACTACTTGCTGTGCAGTATGGGTGTAATACATTCATATACTTTTTGTCAGTGTAGGGACAAGTTGCTGTGTGCAGAGCAGGGACAGACTGTAGTGACACAAATCGTTACCTAAGGACTGGTATAGGTGTACTACTTGCTGTGCAGTATATAGGGGTGTAATACACTTCTATACTTTTTGGGAGGGGGGTCAGAGCATACCTGAGATTCATAATGGAGTCTTCAGATCTGCACCGAGCGAGCCTCGTCAGGGTCTGGCCACCTCCAGAGGGAGCAGAGGGGGGCTCTCACAAGGCCATAGTGCCATCACTTAAATGGGATCTAAGGGATGGTTCTGCCAGCTCTAGCAGTGCCAAGTCTAGACTAGGGGCCCTGGATCAGCCACATAGTCCATCCAGGGCACCCATGTGTTGTTGAAGCATTCCAGAGTGCCTCTACAAGTTGCTATCCAAGGTTCAGCCTCTCTAATATCTTTTAACTTGCCAATCCATTCCTACCTTGTGAGAATTTGGGACTGCTTCCAGTAGATTGGGAGTAAACGTCTGGCCACATTTAAAAGATGTGGCAGTGCACTCTTCTTGTATCCACTAATCGGAATCTGAGGGACATGTAGGGGGAAGTGGGCTGGGGACAAGGGGACATCTAGGTCTAGGACCTCTTTTATTTGGGTTTTAATGTCTTCCCAATAGGGCTTGATCCAGGGGCACTCTCACCATATGTGTAGAAGTGTGCCTCTGTGGCCACACTCCCTCCAACATGGGGTGATAACTCTGGGGGACCATTGGGTCTTTACATTCATTTGGCAGTACCGTGATGTGAGCTAGCAGCACCTCAGGGGGGAATAGGGGTTCCCTCAGCGATGGAGTTGAAATAATTACACATAGGGGAAACTAAAAGGGACAGAAAAGCCTTATAATATGCCCCAGTATAACCATCTGGTCCAGGGCTCTTCCCACTGGGCAGGGATTTCACTATCAACTCTATCTTTCAGGGGTAATTGGTAGCTCCAGACCTGCCGCTGGTCTGTGGTCAAGGGTGGGACACCAGCCTAGGCTAAATATTCCTGGATGGCCACCGACCTGGGCATCTGAGTGTGTAGGAATTGGTCAGGGGTCAAGTTTTAAAGTTGGGCGTAATATTCCTGAAACCCTGAGGCAATTTTAGAGGACTGAACCACAATTTTGCCGGATGGGGAACCAATTCTTGCTTTTATCAACAGTTCCTCTAGCCATTTCCTGCTCTCCCCGGCGTTGTGTTCTCAGAGCATTCCACGGATACATTTCTTCTTCCTTTCACTGGTCTGTAGATGAGCGACGGCTTCAGCGACAGAATAGGTTTTCCCCAAAACCATTCCTTTAGGGATGAGCCCTTGGTTCGAGATGAGCGTAAGTTCGACTCGAACATCAGGTGTTCGTTTGTTCTCAAACTAACTGAACATATGGGACATTCACGGGAAATTTCAGCACCTGCAGAATGCCCCATTATGCACTGTGAGATCACAGTTCATTGATGTCTGATGATTAGCTAAAAGCATGCACCTGACCGGCCAATCACAGTGCACTCTGCTGAGAGAGCCATAATTGACCAAAGGCAGGGTGCCTTTAGATATCAGATAGATTAGATATTCAGTGTAGAATCTATATTCAGTCAGTACAGGCAGTGTATTTCATATATAAATTAAGCCTAGTATATACTCTGCATTTAGTGTAGATTAGATATTCAGTGTATAATCTATATTCAGGCAGTATAGTATATATAATATAGTGTATTGAAGTGGTTAAGGGCAACCCCGCACCAAAATTAATCAAAAAATGGCGTGGGGGTCCCCCCCTAAATCCATACCAGGCCCTTCAGGTCTGGTATGTATTTTACAGGCAGCACCTCGCCAAAATAAAAAAAATGGCTTGGGGCCTACCTCAAAATCAATTAAGGGGAACCCCAGCACCAAAATGTAAAAAAAAAGGGGGCGAGGTTGATGGTGACAAGGGCCTCATCCCCACAACCCTTGCCTGGTGGTTGTGAGGGTCTGTGGGCGGGGGCTTATGGGAATCTGAAAGCCCCTCTTTAACAAGTGGGTCCCCAGACCCTGCCCCCCTATGTGAACGGGTAGGGGTACCCCTACCCATTCACCCAAAAAGTGTCAAAAAAATAAAAATGACAGAGGACAATTCCTTTATTAAAAAAATAAATAAATAAATGTCCCACGGTGTCCATCCATCTTCAATCACGGCGCCGACGGTCCTGAAAAAACTCTGCCTCCTTGGGAGACGTCCTACCGACTGCCGTATTTTTGCTTTGCTTATATAGTCAATAGTGTTGCTCACGAATATTCGCATTGCGAATATTCGACTCGAATATAGCATATTCGAGAAATCGCGCTATATTTCGAAATTCGCGGTGAATATTCGCAATTCCGAATATTCGATTTTTTACAATTTTTTTTTTGAACCAGATCACATCCTAGATATCTCCATCGACGTCTAAAAGCATTGCTGGTATCATTAGAGACCCTGGGCCGAGTAGCTGAAGCGTTCATTGAATTTTCCAGAAAGATCGCAATGCGATTATTCGGCAAACGCAATATCGCGCGATTACTTTCCTCGCCCCGATCTTCCGCATCAGAGCGATTTTTACAGTTTCATTTGTAAAACAGATCACATCCTAGTGATCTCCATAGACGTCTGAAAGCATTGCTGGTATGATTAGAGCCATTGGGCCGAGTAGCTGAAGCGATCATTTTATATTGCCGAATATTCGCAATGCGAATATTCGGCAATAGGAATATTGCGCGATTATTTGCTCCGCCCTTTTGCATCAGAGCCAATCAGAGTTCTCCTTCCACACTCGTCACAGGTTCGCAACCAATAGGAACCTGCCTGCATGGACATTATATAAGCTCACTCCCAGCACCATTTCATTGCAGATTCAGAAGCTGGCTATAGAGTGTGGAGGCTGTTTCTGTGTTCCTGGTTTCCTGTGTCTTTGTTCTTGATTGATTTAGATCATCACCAGCATTGCTATTTAGTGATTCCAGTGGATCTTTTCCAGTATATCAACTGCTTTTTTCAAAGCAATAGACCCAAGAGCTTTTTTCAAAGCTACGTTTTGTGCTGTTTTGTGCTGTTTTTTTCATTTGTGTTACTGTTTGATCCTGCAATCCTCCCTGTTCAGTGATATTTGCAAGAGATTTCAGAACACATTTTGCTGAGCTTTATAAAAGAGCTTTTCTAAAAGCTAAGTTTTGTTCATCTTGTGTTACTGTTAGATCTTGCAGGTTCGCTGTTCAGTGATATTTGATAGGCATCTCAGTTCACATTTTGTTTAGTTTTCCCTAAAGAGCTTTTATAAAAGCTAAGTTTTGTGTTCAGTTTAGTTAAATTTTGTGTAGTAAGTGTACACACTGTTAGTGTACATTTATTTCATCTAGCTTAGCTTAGTGTGTGTTTAGTGTCTGTGTTTTGTGTTTAAAAAAAAAAAAAAAAAAAAAAGTTAGTGTTTGTTTAGTGCTTTTTTTTTTTTCTTTAATTTTGTAGTCCTTGTCTGGTGTACTACTTTTCTTATAGTTTAGTAGCTGTCTGTGTACGTCTTTGTCTGCGTGCCTGTCTTGTAAAAAATACACAAAAACACATTTTGTTCACATTTACCCCCCCCAATAAAGTTTACCCCCCCCACACACATATCAGCAATAATGAGCGGCATCCGTGGCCGTGGCAGCAGGGGTAGGGGAGTTACTCCCAGTGCTGGATCGCTGCCAGCACGGGGTACCTCTCGTGCCCCTACTAGTGGTAGAGGATCGGGTGCAAGGGGAGTACGCCTGATCCGGGAGTTCTTCCCATCGGGCAGCCGCCCGATATTGCCATCTCAGGCTGAAGTAGTGGTGGACTACATGGGGCACAGCAGTGCCACTGAGTCGTCGGTCCCGACTCACAGTAGTACCACCATTACACCGGTGCCTGTACTACCCCCCCCCAGCCCCCAAGAGTCCAGCATCTTACTGTTCGACAGCGACAGTGAGAGGGATCTCTTGGGGGAGGCCATGCATCAGGCAGACCTCCAGCTCTGTCCTGATGGTCAGGACCTTTTTGAAGGGATGGATGAGGAGGATGGGATACCTGCTGGCAGTATCCCAGAGACATCCCTTCAAACTGGTGCTGCTGTTTTGGTGCAGGAAACAGCAGCACCTAGTCAGACCCAGGCGTGGGTGAGGGGACAGCGGAGCCAGGCTAGAGGCTCCATGTCACGTGGTTCCCTCAGACCAACACATCTCAGCCCTTGGTCTGACATCTCTGGGGGCGAAGAGGGTGACCCATCATGGTTGCCATCTGACGCGTCGGCTCACTACGTCAGTGACGACGGGGAAGGTAGGCACCCTGGTGAAACGGTGCGCCAGGTCACCACCAGGGAGACCATCGTCAGGGTCTCCACTGGTGATGGCAGCAGGAGGTGTCAGGAGGAGGAGCAGCAGCAGCAGCAGCAGGCAGCTCCACCTGTGCGCACCGAGTCCCAGCAGGTGCAAGTAAGCGTCACCCCATCTGACAGGAGGGCGGTGCTGAAGTCACCTGTCTGGAATTTCTTTACCCTGGTGGCAGACAACCCTACCGTGGCCATCTGCCGGATTTGTAAAGTGAGGGTGAAGAGAGGGAAGTGTTTGGCTCGGGTGGGTACCACAGCCCTGAACCAGCACCTGAGGATAAACCACTGGGCGTTGTATGACGAGATGAAGCGTGGTGGTGGTAGCAGCGCCACCACCACAAGTGAGCAGGGTACAGCAGCCCCTGCCACATCTTCATCTCTTTCCAGCAGGTCATGCCCCCCCGCTCCCTCTAGTAGAGGTACTGGTACCGGCAGCCAGACCTCTACTTCCACAGCACCCTCCACGTCTGTGTCCCGCACTGCCGTCCGGCGCCAGGCGTCGATTTCAGACGCCTTTGACCGCACCACTCCCTTCCCCCCTGGAGACCGACGTGTGCGTTCCCTCAATGGGCTCCTGGCAAGGGTTATTGCCCAACATCTGCTGCCCTTCAACATAGTTGACAGCAACCCCTTCAGGCAGATGTTGGAGCAGGCCCAACCCCAATGGCGTGTCCCCAGCCGCCATTTCTTTGCCAGGACTGGTGTCCCTGCCCTACACCAGCACATTGTGCAGAATGTAACCCTGTCGCTGGATCACGCTGTCAGCGACAGGGTTCATCTGACAATGGATGGCTGGACCAGCAGGCATGGGCAGGGACGCTACATCAGCTTCACGGCCCATTGGGTTTCCCTCCGAGGCGTCGGTGAGGGATCGTCGGCAACCGATCTTGTGGTGCCGCCCCGGGGTGTCCAGGGGAGAACTGCTGGTCTCCCTCAAGCCACTGTCTCCGCAGCTGCTGAGCCTCCCAGCAAGCGCCCCCGTAGCTACTCAAGTGTGGGGCACGTGCGCTGTCAGGCCGTGCTCCAGCTTGTTAGTTTAGGGGACCGGAGACACACTGGAGAAGAAGTGCTGAAAGCACTTCAAGCTCAGGTCCAGAAGTGGCTGACACCCCGAAGGCTCCAGCCAGGTATGGTTGTCTGCGATAACGGCAGCAACCTACTCGCCGCCCTCCATGCTGGCAGTCTGACGCACGTGCCCTGTCTGGCACATGTCCTCAACCTGGTGGTGCAGAAGTTCCTGCGCACTTATCCAGGGTTGAGTGACATTGTGGCAAAGGCGCGTAGGATTGCCAGCCACTTCAGGCGCTCCCCAACCGCTACCGCGTCCCTGTCCAAATTGCAGCGGAAGTACAATCTGCCCCTTCACAGGCTGATTGTGGACAGTGTGACGCGGTGGAACTCCACCCTCCACATGCTGAAGAGGTTGTGGGAGCAGCAAAGGGCGGTGAGGGAGTACCTGATGGAACTAGGCACTGAGAGGGCTTCACCACAACTCCCTTTCATCGCCTGTGCGCAGTGGGGGCAGATAAACCAGGTCTGCCAAGTGTTGTCCTCCTTCGAGCAGGCGACCAAGATGGTCAGCAGTGAGCAAATTGGCCTCAATAGCGTGCTGCCAATACTGTTCATGCTGGAGAGGACACTAGATCGCCTGCTCGAGGCTGGGGAGAGTGCCTTGGTGGAGCAGGAGGAGTCAGCAATGCTCCACCGAGACCAGGGCCAGGACGAGGAGGAGGAGGAGGAGGAGGATGATGATGAAGAGGAGGAGGAGGTGGTTGCTGGTGTCGTCCCGGAGTCAGGGCCTGGTCAGGAGGGAGAGCCGGTGTTGGGGGCACCGATAGTCCGGGGGTTGGGCATGTCTGAGTTTGACCAGCAGCGCCTCAGGGATGAAGAGTCGCACCTCATTCACCTGGCCAGCATTGAGGAGTCACAGCGGGCTGTGCTCTTCCCCATGGCTGCCCACATGCTGAGATGCCTCAGGAGGGACCCCCGGGTTAAGACCATCAAGACGAGGGATGATTTCTGGATGGCCACCCTTTTGGATCCCAGGTGCAAGGGGAAACTGGAGCAGTTCATCCCAGCCAGCCGGAGGCAGCACCGGATGGAGGAACTGCAGGCAGCCATTGTCAGACGGTTGGAGCAGGCAACTCCCCGGCCTCCAGTTGTCCCCCCTCATCTCACCCAGCAGGTGGCTGCACCCAGCTGCAGCCGAGCAGGGGACCTAATGGAAGAGATGAGGATGTTCTTCCAAACCGAGCGACCCAGTACCACCACCAGCAGCAGCAGCAGCAGTCACCACCAGCGGCTGGCCCACATGGTGGCAGACTACATGGCGTCCGTCGGTGCTTCTGACAGTATGAGCACCGACGACCCCATGGAGTACTGGGTTGCCAGATTGGACACCTGCCGCGAGCTCGCTCAGTATGCGCTGGAGTTATTGTCTTGCCCCCCCTCCAGCGTACTATCTGAGCGGACATTCAGCGCGGCAGGTGGGGTGGTCACGGACAAGAGGACCCGTCTGTCCACAGACTCCGTGGACAGACTCACATTCATAAAGATGAATGAGTCCTGGATCGGCGGTGACTTTCTGGCACCCGTCGTCGGTTCAGGGCGCTGAAGGGTCCCTTGCCATGCATTCCCTGATGAAGCCCCGGACCTGATGTATTTACAGTGCTGAATATAACTATTTCAACATCAGAGAAAATCAATGTTAATATTTGGTACAGTAGGCTTTCTTTGCAATTACAGCGGTCAAACATTTCTTGTAGTTTTACACCAGCTTTGCACACACTGGAGGAGGGATTTTGGCCCACTCCTCCACACAGATCTTCTCTACATCAGTCATGTTTCTGGGCTATCGCTGAGAAACACGGAGTTTGAGCTCCCTCCAAAGATTCTCTATTGGGTTTAGGTCTGGAGACTGGCTAGGCCACGCCAGAACCTTGATATGCTCCTTACAGAGCCAATCCTTGGTTATCCTGGCTGTGTGCTTTGGGTCATTCTCATGTTGGAAGACCCAGCCTCGACCCATCTTCAAAGCTCTAACTCAGGGAAGGAGGTTGTTGCCCAAAATCTTGCAATACATGGCCCCGGTCATCCTCTCCTTAATACAGTGCAGTCACCCTGTCCCATGTGCAGAAAAACACCACCAAAGCATGATGCTACCACCCCCATGCTTCACATTAGGGATGGCGTTCTTGGCATGGTACTCATCATTATTCTTCCTCCGAACACGGTTAGTGAAATTATGATCAAAAAATTATATTATAGTCTCATCTGACCACATGATTTTCTCCCATGACTCCTTTGGATCAGTCAAGACAATTATGTCAGCAGTTATTTCACACCCTATATACTCTTATTAAGACTGCTGTACATCATGGCAACTCCTGCCCATGTGATATGACTCTGTATCAACTACTACTGTTAATACTACTACTGCTGCTTCTGCTGCTGCTGCCGCCCAGTCAATACACCTATGTCAGCAGTTATTTCACACTCTATATACTCTTATTAAGACTGCTGTACATCATGGCAACTCCTGCCCATGTGATATGACTCTGTATCAACTACTACTGTTAATACTACTACTGCTGCTTCAGCTGCTGCTGCCGCCCAGTCAATACACCTATGTCAGCAGTTGTTTAACACTCTATATACTCTTATTCCTACTGCTGTTCATCATGGCACCTCCTGCCCATGTGATATGACTCTGTATCAACTACTACTGTTAATACTACTACTGCTGCTTCTGCTTCTGCTGCTGCTGCCCAGTCAAGACACCTATGTCAGCAGTTATTTGACACTCTATATACTCCTATTCCTACTGCTGTTCATCATGGCACCTCCTGCCCATGTGATATGACTCTGTATCAACTACTACTGTTAATACTACTGCTGCTTCTGCTGCTGCTGCCCAGTCAAGACACCTATGTCAGCAGTTATTTGACACTCTATATACTCCTATTCCTACTGCTGTTCATCATGGCACCTCCTGCCCATGTGATATGACTCTGTATCAACTACTACTGTTAATACTACTGCTGCTTCTGCTGCTGCTGCCCAGTCAAGACACCTATGTCAGCAGTTATTTGACACTCTATATACTCCTATTCCTACTGCTGTTCATGATGGCACCTCCTGCCCATGTGATATGACTCTGTATCAACTACTACTGTTAATACTACTGCTGCTGCTTCTGCTGCTGCTGCTGCCCAGTCAAGACACCTATGTCAGCAGTTATTTGACACTCTATATACTCCTATTCCTACTGCTGTTCATGATGGCACCTCCTGCCCATGTGATATGACTCTGTATCAACTACTACTGTTAATACTACTGCTGCTGCTTCTGCTGCTGCTGCTGCCCAGTCAAGACACCTATGTCAGCAGTTATTTGACACTCTATATACTCCTATTCCTACTGCTGTTCATCATGGCACCTCCTGCCCATGTGATATGACTCTGTATCAACTACTACTGTTAATACTACTGCTGCTTCTGCTGCTGCTGCCCAGTCAAGACACCTATGTCAGCAGTTATTTGACACTCTATATACTCCTATTCCTACTGCTGTTCATCATGGCACCTCCTGCCCATGTGATATGACTCTGTATCAACTACTACTGTTAATACTACTGCTGCTGCTTCTGCTGCTGCTGCTGCCCAGTCAAGACACCTATGTCAGCAGTTATTTGACACTCTATATACTCCTATTCCTACTGCTGTTCATGATGGCACCTCCTGCCCATGTGATATGACTCTGTATCAACTACTACTGTTAATACTACTGCTGCTGCTTCTGCTGCTGCTGCTGCCCAGTCAAGACACCTATGTCAGCAGTTATTTGACACTCTATATACTCCTATTCCTACTGCTGTTCATCATGGCACCTCCTGCCCATGTGATATGACTCTGTATCAACTACTACTGTTAATACTACTGCTGCTGCTTCTGCTGCTGCTGCTGCCCAGTCAAGACACCTATGTCAGCAGTTATTTGACACTCTATATACTCCTATTCCTACTGCTGTTCATGATGGCACCTCCTGCCCATGTGATATGACTCTGTATAAACTACTACTGTTAATACTACTGCTGCTGCTTCTGCTGCTGCTGCTGCCCAGTCAAGACACCTATGTCAGCAGTTATTTGACACTCTATATACTCCTATTCCTACTGCTGTTCATCATGGCACCTCCTGCCCATGTGATATGACTCTGTATCAACTACTACTGTTAATACTACTGCTGCTTCTGCTGCTGCTGCCCAGTCAAGACACCTATGTCAGCAGTTATTTGACACTCTATATACTCCTATTCCTACTGCTGTTCATCATGGCACCTCCTGCCCATGTGATATGACTCTGTATCAACTACTACTGTTAATACTACTGCTGCTTCTGCTGCTGCTGCCCAGTCAAGACACCTATGTCAGCAGTTATTTGACACTCTATATACTCCTATTCCTACTGCTGTTCATCATGGCACCTCCTGCCCATGTGATATGACTCTGTATCAACTACTACTGTTAATACTACTGCTGCTGCTTCTGCTGCTGCTGCTGCCCAGTCAAGACACCTATGTCAGCAGTTATTTGACACTCTATATACTCCTATTCCTACTGCTGTTCATCATGGCACCTCCTGCCCATGTGATATGACTCTGTATCAACTACTACTGTTAATACTACTGCTGCTGCTTCTGCTGCTGCTGCTGCCCAGTCAAGACACCTATGTCAGCAGTTATTTGACACTCTATATACTCCTATTCCTACTGCTGTTCATCATGGCACCTCCTGCCCATGTGATATGACTCTGTATCAACTACTACTGTTAATACTACTGCTGCTTCTGCTGCTGCTGCCCAGTCAAGACACCTATGTCAGCAGTTATTTGACACTCTATATACTCCTATTCCTACTGCTGTTCATCATGGCACCTCCTGCCCATGTGATATGACTCTGTATCAACTACTACTGTTAATACTACTGCTGCTTCTGCTGCTGCTGCCCAGTCAAGACACCTATGTCAGCAGTTATTTGACACTCTATATACTCCTATTCCTACTGCTGTTCATCATGGCACCTCCTGCCCATGTGATATGACTCTGTATCAACTACTACTGTTAATACTACTACTGCTGCTTCTGCTGCCCAGTCAAGACACCTATGTCAGCAGTTATTTCACACCCTATATACTCTTATTAAGACTGCTGTTCATCATGGCACCTCTTGCCCGAGTGATTTGACACTGTATTGTCAATGTCTACTACTACTATTACAGCTCAGTCAAGACACCTGTGTCCCAATTTTTTGGTACACTATTGACTACTATGACCACTACTGATGCTGTAAAGTATTCCCCAAGTGTTTTTATGCTATGTATTACTATTACCACTACTGCTTGTAAATCATGCCTGTGTGATACTTAGTGGGAATGCTTTAATAAGCATTCCTAGTATGGATACCCGTAAATGTATTAATCTTAATTAGTGTGAATGCTTTAATAAACATTTCCAGTATTGATATCCGTAAATTTAGTAATCTTATTATTCCTTACGTTTTTTGGTTCTGCGTAACTTCGGCATACTTTCAGCTATTGAGACCATTCAACTGTAAAAATGTTCGTCTCGTTCAGCTAATGATGGGACTTCTTCAAGTTTTTTTCTACTTTTTACACTTTTATAAATTTTAAGCTTTTAGACCCTTTTTTTAAACATTGAAGTCAATGAGAACATCCTTTTCCCCTTTGAATTCACATGCCATGCCAAAAGTTTCAGCTACTTCATACTTTCACTTACAGACACTGAAAAAACTTTAAAGCGGTCACAAAATATTTAGCTATCCGGCTATGACTTTTCAGATCGTTATCGTTTACAATTTTTTGGTGAAAACGCAATTTACGTTTTGCGAATTTTTCACAAAAATGCAATAGGTTATAATGTAATCCTATGGAGGGGATTTAGAGTCTGTCATGTGACCTTAACATTGGAGATCTTTGTAATTAAAAATATCTTTACAAAAAGGGGAAACAAATTGGTCTCACGCCCACAAGATCTACTTTTCATACACAATTTTTATATCAAAACGTAGCTATGCTTGTCTGGTTTATGGCAATGTGACCAATTCTGCGATACGTATTTTAGTTTTAATTATTGGAGCAACAGCCAGAAATTATGTCTCATAGACTCTCATGTGAAATTATCTAAAAAATGTTGCTGCAGAACTCACAAAGACGCTCTTTTCTAAATCGCAGACATGGCCACATTTTTAAGTTTATCTACATAAATTTCATATCGATGCGTTTACAAGGGCCGTGTATTTCAAACGGTGTAGTCGTTGTATCAATTGCATGTACGTTTGAGGATTTATTAAGCTTTGTTTGGAGGCTTAAATCATGTATTAGATCTGTGAATTAAAAGCGTTTGTAATGTTATTTCTTTCCATAAATAACTTTCCTGACCTCAGTGCAATATTCCTCCTCACTGACCTGGGGGGGAGGGGAAACCTATTGAGGGGGGAGGGGCGACCAGGAAGTCAGCATACTCTATACTTTGCAGATAGAGAAAGAAGCTGTGTGTCCTAAAGATAGTGTAGTGGTTATGGTGAATGTCTTTGGCAAGGGGCTCACCAATTAAGCTACTCAGCATTCCCACTCGCATTTTCCTCAGGAAATGCATTGTCTAGTTATATTATATTTTAATACTCCTGCTGCTGCCTCCATGCTGAGTAAAGCTTCATGACCTCTCTGGCACAGCGGATCCACCAACAGCCTCCGCTACAAGCTACCAGACCGGACTACCAGACCGGATCTAAACAGCAAGTGTAACTATAACAATGAACCTTATGTTAAACCCTGTTTTGCGGCATTTATACTGCAACCATTGGGCTGACTGCAAGAGCTCATCTGCATTCTCTCTCTTTCTTGCTCTCCCTCTCTCTCTCTTTGTATATATATATATATTGTTGCTTTTGTTATGTTCATTTTTCAACAGTTTATTTTGTGTTCGTCGTGTCTGTGTCGTGTGCTTTAGTTTGTCCTAGGTTAATGTTAAATAAAATAATAGTATAAAATGTTTTTGCTTATTATGAAGTTAAATGTGTTGATGTTGATTTGTTTGATGTGAAGTTAGATGTGTTGAAAAACCTACAACTCTATCTCAAAAAGAAATGAAACATTTCCAAAAAATAAGTTTTTTTAATACAAAAATAAATTTAAATATAGCTCTCAATCCGTTTCTGAATGCGGTGCATTTCCGCAATCTGACCCGATAGCTGCTGCTCTAGCAGAGCATTTTGTTGGGTGAGGTAGCTCATCTTCCGCTGGTTTTGAAGGATCTTCTGGTGCGTCTTTTCGATGAGTCTGTTTTGCCTCCTCATATCTCTTGATGCTTTTAGGATATAATAAAAAAACATTTGGATTTCAAATAACGTTACCAAATAAATAAATATTTTTTTTTGCTTATTAATCAATCATTATCATGTGTATACACTTGTTATGTGTCTAACACATCCCGGGAGTGCAGAATTATTAGGCAAATGAGTATTTGGACCACATCATCCTCTTTATGCATATTGTCTTACTCCAAGCTGTATAGGCTCGAAAGCCTACTACAGATTAGGCATATTAGGTAATGTACATCTCTGTAATGAGAAGGTGTGTGGTCTAATGACATCAACACTCTATATCAGGTGTGCATAATTATTAGTCAATTTCCTTTTCTTTGGCAAAATTGGCCAAAAGAAGGATTTGACAGACTCTGAAAAGTCCAAAATAGAGAGATATCTAGCAGAGGGATGCAGCACTCTTAAAGTTGCAAAGCTTCTGAAGCGTGATCATCAAACAAAAGAAGCGTGTGGAAAAACAAAGGTGCAAAATAACTGCCCATGAACTGAGAAAAGTTAAGCGTGCAGCTGCCAAGATGCCACTTGCCACAAGATTGGCCATATTTCAGAGCTGCAACATCACTGGGGTGCCCAAAAGCACAAGGTGTGCAATACCCAGAGACATGGCCAAGGTAAGAAAGGCTGAAAGACGATGACCACTGAACAAGACACACAAGCTGCAACGTCAAGACTGTGCCAATAAATATCTCAAGAAAGATTTTTCTAAGGTTTTATGGACTGCTGAAATGAGAGTGAGTCTTGATGGGCCAGATGGAAGAGCCCGTGGCTGGATTGGTAAAGGGCAGGGAGCTCCAGTCCAACTCAGATGCCAGCAAGGTGGTGGTGGAGTACTGGTTTGGGCTGGTATCATCAAAGATTAGCTTGTGGGGCCTTTTCGGATTGAGGATGGAGTCAAGCTCAACTCCCAGTCCTACTGCCAGATTATGGAAGAGACCTTCTTCAAGCAGTGGTACAGGAAAAAGTCACCATCCTTCAAGAAAAACATGATTTTCATGCAGGACAATGCTCCATCACACGTGTCAAAGTACTCCACAGCGTGGCTGGCAAGAAAGGGTATTAAATAAAAAAAAGTAATGACATGGCCTCCTTGTTCACCTGATCTGAACCCCATTGAGAACCTGTGGTCCATCATCAAATGTGGGATTTACAAGGAGGGAAAACAGTACACCTCTCTGAACAGTGTCTGGGAGGCTGTGGTTGCTGCTGCACGCAATGTTGATGGTGAACAGATCAAAACACTGACAGAATCCATGGATGTCAGGCTTTTGAGTGTCCTTGCAAAGAAAGGTGGCTATATTGGTCACTGATTTGTTTTTGTTTTGTTTTTAAATGTCAGAAATGTGTATTTGTGAATGTTGAGATGTTATATTGGTTTCACTGTTAAAAATAAATCATTGAAATGGCTATCTATTTATTTTTTGGTTAAGTTGCCTAATAATTCTGCACAGTAATAGTAGTCACCTGCACACACAGATATCCCCCGAAAATAACTAACACTAAAAACAAACTAAAAACTACTTCCAAAAAAATTCAGCTTTGATATTAATGAGTTTTTGGGGTTCATTGAGAACATGGTTGTTGTTCAATAATAAAATGAATCCTCAAAAAATACAACTTGCCTAATAATTATGCACTACCTGTATACTTCTAGCATCAATACCATATTATGGTTCTACAATCTGACAGGTGCGCTTTATATGTTGTCCATTTTTATATCTACATTTTGTTGTTGAAATGTTATTAATCATTGTGCACATATTTACCTTCCTGAATGAGGCTCACAGGACCGCTCTCTTCCTCCTGCTCTTCTGCTTGAGAAGTTGGGGTGGTGGGGGGGGGAAGCTCCTCAGCTTGCTCCTCAACAGGAGCTGGGGTTGGGGAGTGGGAGGGCCCTGGCTGCTCCTCCTCATGCATCTCCTCCTCTGCCGCATCCTCCTCTGCCGCATCCTCCTCCTCCTCCTCATCGGCCTGGCGCCTTCTGCGCTTGGCGCGGACAACTGGCATTGGAGCTCCTATAATAACACAATGTTCATATATTATAAAAATGTTTTCTAATGACGTATGCAAATTCTGTGTACTCTGCTGTATTGTATATGAATACAAATTGATTTATATAGACAGTTAACCAATGGGACAATGTTATATTAAAGGGTCTTGTGGGCACTACAGGGGACTGAGCGTGAGCTGGGATGCAACCATGTTAAAATGAGCTGTTTTTGTCTACTTTGTTTTGTTCAGACCATCTCATGTTAAAAAAAGGGCCTGATGGAGCACACGGGATTACTATAACAACCCCACTCCTAACACAGGAATTTAGTGGTAATCTATATATATAAAACTCAACGTGTGTGTGTGCATAAATGTATGTATGTATGTATGTATGTATGTATGTATGTATGTTCCAGCATCACGTACAAACGGCTAAAGATATTTATATGAAACTTGGCACACAGGTTACTTATATGTCAGCCACAAACATAGGATAGGTGGTTTAAACCTTACCCACCCCCACTTGCCATGGTCGGGGTTTTTCTTTAAAGTCCCATGCAAAGCAATGGGAAAATTATGTTCCCACATAACTTCTGTGTTATTGTCTGCTGTCCCATGTCTTTTTTCAACAGTACTATGAATACCTTGGCTGGTGGTGATATATGTTAGCACAACATGGCATCTTGGTTAACAACATCTGACCTTACATGAATTACATATGACCTTACATAACTGTCACCAAAGGAGCTGCGGTGGCTCCACGCGATTGCCACTGCACTGACAAGTGATTCACCTCTGCAGCTAGGGGTTCGGATCCCGCTCTCGGCTACCTGTGAATTGAGTTTGGTGGTCTCAGCCCCGCCCCTGGTGGGTGTGCTATGCGAGGTTGGGTTGGGAGGACCCCCTCACACCCGCCATTGCCAACCGGGGCATGGAGAAAGGTGGCAGATTGCCTCTGGGGGAGGCCTCCCAACTCCTGCAGGCCGGCTCCTCTCTCTTTCGAGTTCACGCACAAAATACACTTTTAAAAAAAAAAACATAACTGTCAACAATAACTTACCTGGATGATATTTAGCCCGAAGACGTCTGACCTGATCCATTTGGCGCCTCTTCAGGTCAGACCACTTCTTCACAATTGCATTGTGGTCGTGTTGGCCGCCAAAGTCAGCGATTAGGGCGCTGACCACAGCCCTTTTCTCTGGCTGCCTCCGCAGCTTATCGTATCCTGTTTCCAGGAACTTCTGCAAGATGAAGAACAAAGTATATTGTAATACTTCTGTTGACAGCCTTATGGATATATGACGTAAATGTATGCTATTCAACAATTGGAAGCATTCTCGCCTTATTAATCAATGACAGGGGTAACATGACAGATTTTATATCCTGCCATTTCGGTCGCCACCTTTTTTGCATAAATATAGCAGCCATTATCATTTGCATAATTATGAATATATTATTAACAACACAGGATACACGTATAGGGGAGATATGCGTTGCTAACTCTTTTCCCTGTCAGGAGCCTAACGCCCCGGGGGTCAGAGACGGGACCTTTTCGGAGGGCCACTGACGTATGTACCCGTCGCAGTTTTTTGTGATGTCACTCTTTAGGTGTGTGCACATTTTTCACTGCATCCGGGTGGAGTTTTTGGGTTGTGTTTTGCACGCCACAGGCTTTTCAACAGGAAAAAAACAGCTGGAGGCAGAATGGTTGCAAAACACTACGGGTTTGTTACCTAACTCTGGGTTTCAAGACCAGTCCACCTCCAGCTGTTGCAAAACTACTACTCCCATCAGCCACGGTCTGTCAGTGCATGCTAAGAATTTTACTTTTGCTGCATCTAGGGTGCCACAGTTTAGAGACCCGTGCATAAAGGCCTGAAAAACGGGGGCCTGCAGAACTTACAATACTAGAAGTGCCAGCATTCCCAGGCATGCTGGAAGTTGTAGTTCTGCAACATCTAAAGGGCAATATGTATTCGAACGTCCTTGGGCCTTGAGGACACTGAAGTCAGGACGTTCGCATACGTCCTATGTCCAAAAAAATGTTAAATTCATTATGCTAAATAACAAGGAAAAGTGCCTAAATACACATTTGCCAACCAGGGTGTCTGCAGCTGTCCAGGCATGCTGGGACTTGTAGTTTTGGAAAAGCAGGAGACACATTTTTTGTGAAATACTAATATCTGATCATATATACTAACTTTTAAACTAGACTGAAATGCAGTTGAAGATAATGAAATAACAGTGGTCGAAATACTTACACAAATCAGCAAATTTTCCTCAGATACAGTGAAATTACTTCCAACCATCTTGCTCTGCGATTGCGTTGCGATCAAAAAGTTGGAAACTGGCAAGGGTCCAGGAAATGGTCGCGTGTTGTTCGCGTGTTGATTGCGCTGCTTGGACCGAGATGGGTCCATATGGCTTCGGCTGTATGGACCACAGTAACTCTTTTCCCTGTCAGGAGCCTAACGCCCCGGGGGGTCAGAGACGGGACCTTTTCGGAGGACCACTGACGTATGCAACCGCCGCAGTTTTTTGTGATGTCAGTCTTTAGGTGTGTGCAAATTTTTTCTTGCACCGGGTGGAGTTTTTGGGTTGTGTTTTGCACGCCACAGGCTTTTCAACAGGAAAAAAACAGCTGGAGGCAGGATGGTTGCAAAACACTACGGGTTTGTTACCTAACTCTGGGTTTCAAGACCAGTCCACCTCCAGCTGTTGCAAAACTACTACTCCCATCAGCCACGGTCTGTCAGTGCATGCTAAGAATTTTACTTTTGCTGCATCTAGGGTGCCACAGTTTAGAGACCCGTGCATAAAGGCCTGAAAAACGGGGGCCTGCAGAACTTACAATACTAGAAGTGCCAGCATTCCCAGGCATGCTGGAAGTTGTAGTTCTGCAACATCTAAAGGGCAATATGTATTCGAACGTCCTTGGGCCTTGAGGACACTGAAGTCAGGACGTTCGCATACGTCCTATGTCCAATAAAATGTTAAATTCATTATGCTAAATAACAAGGAAAAGTGCCTAAATACACATTTGCCAACCAGGGTGTCTGCAGCTGTCCAGGCATGCTGGGACTTGTAGTTTTGTAAAAGCAGGAGACACATTTTTTGTGAAATACTAATATCTGATCATATATACTAACTTTTAAACTAGACTAAAATGCAGTTGAAGATGATGAAATAACAGTGGTCAAAATACTTACACAAATCAGCAACTTTTCCTCAGACTTCGTGAAATTGCTTCCAACCATGTTGCTGTGTGATTGCGCTGCGATCATAAGTTGGAAACTGGCAAGGCTCCAGGAAATGGTCGCGTGTTGTTCGCGCAATTGCGCATGCGCGATCGAAAAATCGCAATCGCAATATGTTTTTTGGTTAAAATATCATACATATTCGATTTCAGAGTGCTGCTACAGCAGTTTTCGAAATATCTGCAATCAATTTCGCATTCGCATGTTGCGATATTTCGATAAAATATCAGGAATATTCTGAGCCAATCAGAGCGCTCCTCCAGCATATCTCGAAATTGCGCAATAAATATCGCATTCGCATGTTGCGATATTTCGATAAAATATCACAAATATTCTGAGCCAATCAGAGCGCTCCTCCAGCATATCTCGAAATTCCGCAATAAATATCGCATTCGCATGTTGCGATATTTCGATAAAATATCACGAATATTCTGAGCCAATCAGAGCGCTCCTCCAGCATATCTCGAAATTCCGCAATAAATATCGCATTCGCATGTTGCGATATTTCGATAAAATATCACGAATATTCTAAGCCAATCAGAGCGCTCCTACCGCAGTTATTAAAAAATCGCAATTATTTTCGCATTCGCAATAGCGAAAAATCGCAATCAATTAATTTCGATAAAATATCACGAATATTCGAATTTAGCGAATATATCTCGAATATTCGAATATATATTCGAGATATATCGCGAAATCGAATATGGCATATTCTGCTCAACACTAATAGTCAAACAGGTGACTCCGCCCCTCTCTGGTGGTTTTAATTTTGGCCGTAGGGTTCCTCTTAAAATCCATACCAGACCTGAAGGGCTTGGTATGTATTTTGGGAGTGACCTTCACAACATTTTTGTTTTATTTTGGCGTGGGGTTCCCCTTAATATCTATACCAGACCTAAAGGGCTCAAAGGGCATAGTAATGTATATAAATGCAGCCCCACTTTTGTATATAAATTCAGTCCCACTTTTGTATATAAATTCAGTCCCACTTTTGTATATACATTCAGTCCCACTTTTGTATATAAATGGATAAATTTCTCACCGCTCCAGGTGAGCCTCGTGAGTAATCAAGGGTTGTTGAACCACCAAGGTGCTGGCAATGCTGATGATAGCAAATGAAAGGACGAAAACTGGACAGCCGCACTCCGAAATCACTTAAAATAAGTTGTCTTTGATTTTTCAACTGTACATACAGTCACTGCAACCAACAAAACACAGTATGGCCGACGCGTTTCGCACTTACAGTTAGTGCTTAGTCATGGCTCAGCACTAACTGTAAGTGCGAAACGCGTCGGCCATACTGTGTTTTGTTGGTTGCAGTGACTGTATGTACAGTTGAAAAATCAAAGACAACTTATTTTAAGTGATTTCGGAGTGCGGCTGTCCAGTTTTCGTCCTTTCGTTTGTATATAAATGCAGTCCCACTTTTGTATATAAATGTAAAAAAAAAGGGGGCGAGGTTGATGGTGACAAGGGCCTCATCCCCACAACCCTTGCCTGGTGGTTGTGAGGGTCTGTGGGCGGGGGCTTATGGGAATCTGAAAGCCCCTCTTTAACAAGTGGGTCCCCAGACCCTGCCCCCCTATGTGAACGGGTAGGGGTACCCCTACCCATTCACCCAAAAAGTGTCAAAAAAATAAAAATGACAGAGGACAATTCCTTTATTAAAAAAATAAATAAATAAATGTCCCACGATGTCCATCCATCTTCAATCACAGCGCCGACGGTCCTGAAAAAACTCTGCCTCCTTGGGAGACGTCCTACTGACTGCCGTATTTTTGCTTTGCTTATATAGTCAAACAGGTGACTCCGCCCCTCTCTGGTGGTTTTAATTTTGGCCGTAGGGTTCCTCTTAAAATCCATACCAGACCTGAAGGGCTTGGTATGTATTTTGGGAGGGACCCTCACAACATTTTTGTTTTATTTTGGCGTGGGGTTCCCCTTAATATCTATACCAGACCTAAAGGGCTCAAAGGGCATAGTAATGTACTAGGGGAGAGAAAGACATTTTTTTCAATGATTTTTTATGTATTTTGGCAGGATTCAGCAATACATTACACCTGCAAGAAATTTTAACCACCTGCAGACCGCCAATATACGTTGGCAGAATGGCACGGCTGGACAAAACAATGTATGGGTACATTGTTCCCTTTAAAAGCCGCTAGGGGCACGATAGACATGAGAGCATGAGAGACAAGAGACAGTACAGGGATTTGTGTGTGTAAACACACAAATCCCTGTTCTGTCAGGGGAGAGGAGACATATCGTTTGTCCATACTAAGTAGGAACAATGATATGTCTCCTTCCTCAGTCAGTCCAATCCCCATACAGTTTGAATACATCCAGGGAACACACATTTAACCCCTTGATCGCCCCCTAGTGTTAACCTCTTCCCTACCAGTGACATTTATTTGTATAGCTCTGATCGCTGTATAAATGTTAATGGTCCCAAAAATGTGTCAGAAGTGTCCGATCTGTCCGCCGCAATGTAGCAGTACCGCTAAAAATTGCAGATCACCACTATTACTATTAAAAAAATAATAATAATAAAAATGCCATAAAGCTTTCATTTGTAGATGCTATAACTTTTGCACAAACCAATCAATATTTTTTTTACCAAAAATATGTAGAATAATATATATTGGCTTAAACTGATGAAGAAATTAGTTTTTTAAAAACATTTTTGGGGATATTTATTAGAGCAAAAAGTAAAAAATATATTTATTTTTTCAAAATTGTCGCTCTTTTTTTGTTTATAGCGCAAAAAAATAAAAACACAGAGGTGATCAAATACCACCAAAAGAAATCTCTATTTGTGGGGAAAAATGGAAGCAAATTTGGTTTGGGTAGAACATTGCATGACCGCTCAATTGTCAGTTAAAGCGACGCAGTGCCAATTTGTAAAAAGTGCTCCGGTCAGGAAAGGGGGTAAAATCTTCTGGGGCCGAAGTTGTTAAATTAAATATTTTTCCCTTAGAAATTTAATTTTCTGCAGGGCTGTTATGAACATGGGGAAAATGCGGTACTTTACAGGCAAACTAAAGAGACACGATATTTAAAGTAATATTTCATTTTTATTGTTTCACTTTAATTATTATTATTAAAATCACTGCTCCTGAAAAAAATGCAGTTTTTAAAACTTTTTTTACATTGATACATGTCCCTTGGTGCGGTACCCAGGTCCCCATACAATTTTTATGGCAATAACTTGCATATAAGTCTTTAAAATTAGCACTTTTGATTGTTCACGTTTGTATCCCATATGTTTACATGTTCGCACAATTTCTTTGTCTGTTCGCATGTTCTGGTGCAAACCAAACCGAGGAGGTGTTCAGCTCATCCCTACATTCCTTAATGGCCTACTGTTAAGTCAATGATGGTGAAACTGAAGTGGGGTATGGAATACAAGGGATACCTGGTCCCAAGGGCGGATCCAGAGTCTAGTCTCGGGAGGGGCACTGCCAGAAAATAAGGTGTTGCTTACAGAACTCAATTAGGTGTCCGGTGTGTCCGCTGCAATGTTGCAGTACCGCTAAAAAATCAATGATCGCCGCCATTACTAGTAAAAAATATTTAAATATAAATGCCATAAATCTATCCCATAGTTTGTAGACGATTGTCAGGGACTGCAGACATGGTACAAGAGATGGTCAGAGACTGCAGACGTGGTACAAGAGATGGTCAGAGACTGCAGACATGGTACAAGAGATGGTCAGAGACTGCAGACATGATATAGGAGATGGTCAGAGACTGCAGACGTGGTACAAGGGATGGTCAGAGACTGCAGACATGGTACAAGAGATGGTCAGAGACTGTAGACATGGTACAAGAGATGGTCAGAGACTGCAGACATAGTACAAGAGATAGTCAGAGACTGCAGACATGGTACAAGGGATGGTCAGAGACCCCACTTTTGTATACAAATGCAGTCCCACTTTTGTATATAAATGCAGTCCCACTTTTGTATATACAGTAAATGCAGCCCCACTTTTGTATATGAATGCAGCCCCACTTTTGTATATGAATGCAGCCCCACTTTTGTATATAAATGCAGCCCCACTTTTGTATATAAATTCAGTCCCACTTTTGTATATAAATTCAGTCCCACTTTTGTATATACATTCAGTCCCACTTTTGTATATACATGGATAAATTTCTCACCGCTCCAGGTGAGCCTCGTGAGTAATCAAGGGTTGTTGAACCACCAAGGTGCTGGCAATGCTGATGATAGCAAATGAAAGGACGAAAACTGGACAGCCGCACTCCGAAATCACTTAAAATAAGTTGTCTTTTATTTTTCAACTGTACATACAGTCACTGCAACCAACAAAACACAGTATGGCCGACGCGTTTCGCACTTACAGTTAGTGCTTAGTCATGGCTCAGCACTAACTGTAAGTGCGAAACGCGTCGGCCATACTGTGTTTTGTTGGTTGCAGTGACTGTATGTACAGTTGAAAAATCAAAGGGATACTTATTTTAAGTGATTTCGGAGTGCGGCTGTCCAGTTTTCGTCCTTTCGTTTGTATATAAATGCAGTCCCACTTTTGTATATAAATGCAGCCCCACTCTGTATATATAAATACAGCCCCACTTTTGTATATGAATGCAGTCCCACTTTTGTATATGAATGCAGTCCCACTTTTGTATATGAATGCAGCCCCACTTTTGTATATAAATTCAGTCCCACTTTTGTATATGAATGCAGCCCGCTGTATATATAAATGCAGCCCCACTTTTGTATATAAATTCAGCCCCATTTTTGTATATAAATGCAGTCCCACTTTTGTATATAAATGCAGCCCCACTTTTGTATATAAATGTAGCCCCACTTTTGTCTATGAATGCAGCCCCACTTTTGTCTATGAATGCAGTCCCACTTTTGTCTATGAATGCAGTTCCACTTTTGTATATGAATGCAGCCCCACTTTGTATATGAATGCAGCCCCACTTTGTATATGAATGCAGACCCACTTTGTATATTAATGCAGCCCCACTTTGTATATGAATGCAGCCCCACTTTGTATATTAATGCAGCCCCACTTTGTATATTAATGCAGCGCACTTTGTATATGAATGCAGCCCCACTTTTGTATATGAATGAAGCCCCACTGTGCATGGCACTCACCATGGCAATGCTCGATCACACACAGCAGGCATCTCCTCTCCCGACGTGTGTCATGGAACAAACAGGAGCTGTAGGTCTGTGTTCGGCAGGGCAGTGTGCTCTAGCAAGGTCCCCCCCTAGACGGGCTTGTGTGATAGACAAAACACTGATTCAGTGTTCCATCTCTATCTATTATCGCACAAGCAGATCTAGCACAGGCAGCACAGCCGAACACAGACCCAGCTCTCACACACAGCGAGAGATGCCCGGTGTCATACACGTAGGAGTGAGGGGGAGCGCTGCAGTCAGCTACAGCTCAAAGCAGCCTAAGGACAGGCAGCCTACCGGGCTGGGCCAGTCCGGCCCTGGTGATGAGAGAGAGAGTGAGAGACTCGGCAGCAGCTGCAGGCACCGCAAAGCAGTTTTAAAAAAAAAATGATAAAAAAAATTGCCCTGTTACCCCCTCTGGATCCGCCGGTGCCTGGTCCCTGTGGATATACAGAAGAGTATATTGATGGGGCATTGTCTGGACATCGTGGAAAAATTCTAATAAGGTGTAAAAATGTATTGTATATATGAGAATTAGAGGAGGATGAAAAAGATAAGGGGATGAGAGAATAAAGCAATTTCAAATTAGTTTTGTAAATTTATTTTGAAACTTCTTATTTTAGGTTATTGTTGGAAATTATTTTTATTAACAAAACATACAAAGACAGATTTTTTTTTCAAGAGTACCTCTATAGCAGGGGTCCTCAAACTACGGCCCACGGGCTGGATATGGCCCGCCAGGGTGATTTACCCAGCCCGCGGACTATACCCTTCCATAAGATCACAGCAATCCCCCTCCCCTCTGCTACCTTATTCACACAGGACGTGAAGCATGACAGGTGCGGACATAGAGCGTGACTTTTCGACTATTCGATTGACTTCTGTTCAATCACTGTGGCCACATATGGATTGAGAAAAAAATTTTGGTTCAACAGGGAATTTTGATCCATGTATGGCCAACCTAACAAATACCCAAAAATAAAGGCAGGGAAACAGCATGAAATTTTTCCTGACATATCAGTGTGTTCTTTCATTATTAAAATGTATGCATTTTAAAACATTTAAAAAGCAGCTGCCCAGTGCTACTGATATTCTCGAGCTGCTTATGAAAGCCATATAACCACTTAAGGACAGAAGGTGTTTTTCAGATTCGGTGTTTACAAGACTAAAACAGTTTTTTTTGCTAGAAAATTACTTAAAACCCCCAAAGATTATATATATATTTTTTTCTAACACCCTAGAGAATAAAATGACGGTCATCGCAATACATTTTGTAACACCGTATTTGCGCAGCGGTCTTACAAGCACACTTTTTTTGGAAAAAATTCACTTTTTTTAATTAAAAAATAAGACAGCAATAAATTTGGCCCAATTTTTTATATATTGTGAAAGATAATGTTACGCCGAGTAAAATGGTACCCAACATGTCACGCTTACAGATTGCGCCCGCTCGTGGCATGGCGTCAAACTTTTACCCTTAAAAATCTCGATAGGCGACGTTTAAAAAATTCTATAGGTTGCATTTTTTCAGTTACAGAGTAGGCCTAGGGCTATAATTATTGCTCTCGCTCTAACGGTCGCGGCGATACCTCACTTGTGTGGTTTGAATACCGTTTTCATATGCGGGTGCTACTCGCGTATGCGTTTGCTTCTGCGCGCGAGCTCGTCGGGACGGGGCGCTTTAAAAAAATATTTTTTTTGTTTTCTTATTTATTTTTATTGATTTTATTATTTTTTACACTGAAATAAAAAAAAAAATTATCACTTTTATTCCTATTACAAGGAATGTAAACATCCCTTGTAATAGAAAAAAGCATGACAGGTCCTCTTAAATATGAGATCTGGGGTCAAAAAGACCGCAGATCTCATATTTAGACTTAAAAGCAAAAAAAAAAAAAAAAAGGAAAATTTGTCATTTAAAAAAATGACAACAAAAAAATTGTCTCTTTAAGAGGCTGGGCGGGACTGACGTTTTGACGTCACTTCCACCCAGCAGAGCTATGAGGACGGGTGGGGGCCATCTTGCTCTCACTCAAGTCCTCACACACGAGCTGGCAGCATCCGATCTCCTCCGCCGCTACCAACGGCTCCGGTAAGCGGCGGAGGGCGCGGAAGAGTGGCGGGAGGGGGGCCCCCTCTCCCGCCACCGATAACGGCGATCTCGTGGCGAATCCGCCGCGGAGACCGCCGTTATCGTTTACACGGCCGCCCACTGTAAAGATGGATACCTCAGTTGTGGCAGCAGCTGCTGCCGTTACTGAGATATCCATTAACCACTTCTCTACTTTGGGTGTTTTTCAGATTTGACTAAAACAGTTTTTTTTGCTAGAAAATTACTTAAAACCCACAAACATTATATATTTATTTTTTTCTAATACCCTAGAGAATAAAATGGCGATCATTGCAATACTTTTTGTCACACCATATTTGCGCAGCGGTCCTACAAGCGCACTTTTTTTGGAAAAAATTCACTTTTTTTAATTAAAAAATAAGACAGCAATAAATTTGGCCCAATTTTTTTATATATTGTGAAAGATAATGTTACGCCGAGTAAAATGGTACCCAACATGTCACGCTTACAGATTGCGCCCGCTCGTGGCATGGCGTCAAACTTTTACCCTTAAAAATCTCGATAGGCGACGTTTAAAAAATTCTATAGGTTGCATTTTTTGAGTTACAGAGTAGGCCTAGGGCTATAATTATTGCTCTCGCTCTAACGATCGCGGCGATACCTCACTTGTGTCGTTTGAACACCGTTTTCATATGCGGGCGCTACTCACGTATGCGTTCGCTTCTGCGCACAAGCTCGTCGGGACGGGGCGCTTTAAAAAATTTTTTTTTTTTTCTTATTTATTTTTATTTATTTTATTATTTTTTACACTGGAAAAAAAAAATTATCACTTTTATTCCTATTACAAGGAATGTAAACATCCCTTGTAATAGAAAAAAGCATGACAGGTCCTCTTAAATATGAGATCTGGGGTCAAAAAGACCTCAGATCTTATATTTAGACTAAAATGCAAAAAAAAAATAAAAAATTGGAAAATGTCATTTTTTCAAATGACAAAAAAAAAAAATGTTTCTTTAAGAGGCTGGGCGGGACTGATGTTTTGACGTCACTTCCGCCCAGCCGAGCTATGGGGACGGGCGAAGGAGATTTTTCCTTCAGTCTCGTCCCTGCTTAGCTCCCGAAACGGTCGCGATCTCCTCCGCCGCTACCGACGGCTCCGGTAAGCGGCGGAGGGCGCGGGAGAGCGGCGGGAGGGGGGGGCCCCTCTCCCGCCACCGATAACGGCGATCTCGCGGCGAATCCGCCGCGGAGACCGCCGTTATCGTTACCAGAACCGCTGACAGTAAAGATAGATACCTCGGTTGTGGCAGCAGCTGCTGCCGTTACCGAGATATGTATCTTTAAAGTTAGGCCATATATAGTCGTACAGCGGTCTGGAAGTGGTTAAAAACAGGACGTATATATACAGTGGGCGGGCGTTAAAATAATCTCTACTGCCATCCTTATGCACACTAATATGTACAGCCATGGCCAGAAGTTTTGCTGCTGTGTATCAATGCTAAACACATAACAAAAAATACCTTTCAGAGCAGCTCTTTTAAAAGGTGTTAAAAAGCAATATTAAAAATATACAATTCCTTTAAATAACATGATTACATAAAGCGGGAGTTCACCCATTTAAAAAAAAAAAAAAAATCTCCCCTTAGCTTCCTGCTCGTTCGGTCTAGGGGAATCGGCTATTTATATTAAAATAGGTGCAGTACTTACCCGTTTTCGAGCTGCATCTTCTTCCGTCGCTTCCGGGTATGGGTCTTCGGGAGCGGGCGTTCCTTCTTGATTGACATTCTTCCGAGAGGCTTCCGACGGTCGCATCCATCGCGTCACTCGTAGCCGAAAGAAGCCGAACGTCGGTGCGGCTCTATACTGCGCCTGCGCACCGACGTTCGGCTTCTTTCGGAAAATCGTGACGCGATGGATGCGACCGTCGGAAGCCTCTCGGAAACCTGTCAATCAAGAAGGACCGCCCATTCCCGAAGCCCATACCCGGAAGCGACGGAGAGGATGCGTCTCGTAAACGGGTAAGTACTGCACATATTTTAAAATAAATTGCCGATTCCCCTAGTAATAACGAGCAGGAAGCGAAGGGGGAAAAGTGCCCTCTAAGGGTGAACCCCCGCTATAATGTCTTAAAGTTGTTGTAAACTTCAGATATGAAATCTGAACAAAGTACATTTTTCTATAATGTTTACTAGCCTCTTTCAAAGGCACTAAGTGTCATTTCTGTCTGCTATCTGCATGAGTCACTTCTGCCAAGTTTTCTGGCACCAAGAGGAACAAGGGAAAGGGGAGGGAGCTTTAGCACACAGCCTGTGATTGGCAGCCTCTACCATGTTCTTTTGTGCTGCTGTGTGAAGGGGGGTGTTGCCTTTCCCTCCAATAAACTCTCAGAGCTTTTGTAAAGTGTGTAACTGCACTCTTCACCTCCTGCTTTGTGAGTATGTGAAAAATCATTTTCATCTCTAAGTTTTACAAGGATGTACAGGACAAATTGCAGATAAACAGGTACAACATATGTAGGAGGATTTGTTTCACCTCTGCGTATCACCTGAGGCTAACCACTTCTCTGGATATAGGTAAGGGTTTACAACCACTTTAAGTGATTGTGAAATGTCACGCCTGTACAATGTACTACAGCAAAAGGGGCATTTGCAATAAAAAAAATACCACTTAAATTGACACTCAATGACATTTCCTAGCTGCTTTCTTTCTGTTGGTAAATAAAACAGCTGTGTTACAGGTGTAGCCCTGTTGTGATTTTCAGCCATTTAAGAGGATGTAGATATATATATATTGCAGCAGGTGGAGCCAGAGAGCACAGATTTGGAGACTGCAGTACAGAGCAGACATAGAGATACATTTCTACAGCAAGGGGCTGGAGAACTGCATTTCCCAAGAGGCTGTGAGACACGAAGTTCCGGGAGAGAGGGGAGTCAGGAGGAAGTAGTGAGGAGAGGGAGTCTGGAACAGTGACCCAGGGAACACAGATCTGCATCACAGGGTGATTTAAGACAGCTTGTGTCAGAGCTGTGTGTTTGCCACTGAGACACAGGCTCTATGCAATAGTTCTTGGAGAGACTGATGTTCGTCTACTGAAACAGAGAGAGACTGTGTTTTGAGCGATCGAACTGAGGCCTGGTCGCATGGCCGATCCAGCCACCGGAGTAATCCAGCCTGCCCAACTGAGTGAGTGGAGCTGACGGAGGTTATTGCCAGATTCCCCAGACGGCCCCTAGACGATCTGAGATGTCCTGCCGGAGGCTTTAAAAGACTGCATCCATTTCACAGACGTCGGTCTGAGGAGAGAGGGACATTCGCTTCCGCAGACAATCATCCTCCTTTCCCAAAGAGACACTGGAAGTGGTGAGCGGCCTTTGGCCATTGCAACAAGTGTACTTCCTACACCAGGGCCCCAACGTTGGCTAGCCTAGGACAGTACTACTGGCCAGTAGTTTAGGGTGGGGTAGATACCGCTAAGTATATATATATATATATTACTGTTCATTGCATTCAATCTAAACTTATTATCTCATCATGTTATTAGTTGTATTATATTAGAGCGGGGAGACGTTAAGGGCTTTTGCTCTATCCCACAGTTATTAAATCTGTTATAAAGCTTCACAAGGTGTGCTGGTGTGCTGTGGATTCATTGTTTGTGGTGTGTCACAGAGGTGAGACAGAAGACCCGATAATTCAGCGGCTCCTTCGGGGGTGAGCGCTACACGTGGGGGCCTCGTCCGGGATTTCTTCTGATACCTCTCGCAAAGTGATAACCGCACAAACGAGCCAGCAATGGATCCAAACACCGCAGCAGAGTGGTGCAAAGAACAAAATGGCCAATTAGGGCTGAGTATAGTAATGGACATTCCTGCTGACAAATGGACAGAGGAACAGATCCGTCAAGCAGTAACTACACTAGCACCTGACCAGAAAGTGTTTGTAATAGACACGAAAATAGATCAAAAAGTCTCCCATACCTATGCCCTACTAGAATGGAAGAAAGGAGTCCCAACCTGCTTCCAGGGTGATAGCATCCAGCTAGCCGGAGAAGTTAAAGCACGGTTATTCCCTCTACTCACCTCAGCAAGTTGTCTGGAGGGACCAAGCCAGACCATGTCAGACACAGTGGAAGTAACTACCACTTCTGTACCAACCACTAACTACCCCCCAGCTTCCTTCTTCATGGACATAGGAAAACTGGTAGAGAGCGTTAGAAAAATGTCCTCGCCATCTGTGAACTATGGCTACAGGAAGTTGAGAATTTTTTCTGGCGTGCAGCCTGTACCTCCTGGAGAAGAAGAGTATGAAACCTGGATGGAACAGGCTATGCAAGCACTGGAAGAATGGGATGTTCCAGAGGCTCAAAAGAAACAACGCATTACTGAAAGTCTGAAAGGCGTTGCAGCAGAAGCCATCCGAAATTTGAAATTCAGTCAGGAGTCTTGTACAGCATATGACTATCTTCGCATGCTACAAGATGAGTTTGGGCGCACAGAGAAAGCTACAGATCTAATCTTCCTATTTGAACACATGTTTCAACGGGAAAATGAGCGGCTTTCCGAGTATATTCGACGACTAAACAAAATGCTATACCAGATTGTACTAAAGAAAGGAATAGAAGCCAGGGATATGGATCAAGTTAGAATAAAACAGATCCTGAGAGGCGCTCTGAGTTCCGATCCTATCTGGATCCAGTTGAAGACCTTACAAGGGGGTACCTCTTTGCGATACTCTGATCTCATTAAGATGGTAAGGGAGGAAGAGGCTATCCTAGAGGAGAAAAAGAAGGGCTCAGGATTTTCATTTCCTGCTGAGGTTCGAACGCTCAATGTGTCGAATGGGAATTCAGAAGTGGAGCAATTAAAGGCTCAAGTTTCCCAGCTGACGCAAATGCTAACCCCATTGTCTGCAGGTGTCAAGTCGCCCCTTGAAAAAGTCACTTCAGAACCAGTTCCTGAATCTACTACTCAGGTGGTGCCTATCAAGAAACCGTCAAACATCTGCTATAATTGCGGAGGAGTGGGTCATTACCGAAATACCTGTCCGAGCCCATCGAATTCAAGAGGAAGTTATCGACCGGCGGGAAACTACAGAGGGCCCCAGTGAGGGAGCAAACTGGGTGCCCAACTACTGAAGACTGCTCTGATTCCCAGGATACCAATAAGAGGCCCAAGTCTTTACCCAGAGCCTCACCTGCTACGACAAAAAGATCCCCTCCCCTGGCGTCTGGTCCTGTGTCAGAGGGAGGCAAGGCACACCCACAACCTAAACACCCGGAAGGGGGAAGAAAACAACCACCACAAGCGAGGAAGAGGGCTAGAGTGCAGCCGACTGGGTCTATGCCTTCTACTACTCCGAAGAAGTTCCCTGACCAGTTGATAGGCCCTTCACCCATTATCCCAGTTCAAGTAGAAGGGGTTTACACAAAGGCTCTCCTCGATTCAGGTGCTCAAGTAACACTGATTTACCGGGACTTCTACCAGAAGCATTTGAAGCATCTACCCCTGATGGAGTTAGAGGATCTCGAAATCTGGGGTATTGGGACTCAGAAGCTTCCATATGATGGGTGTCTACAAGTGAAACTGGAGTTCAGTTCGGCAACTGTTGGACAACCAGGGGTCTGTGACGCCTTAGCCATTGTATGTCCCCGCCCACCAGGAGCTAATCGAAGTTCTATAATTTTGGGAACAAATACTGACTTGGTGAGACGCCTTATAACTCCATTAGTGACAGAAGAGAGTTCTACTTCAGAGGAGATGCACCCGATGTTGCGGCCAATCTACCAGCGGATTATTCAAGAACAGAGGGCCCCTGCAGAAGTGGGACGGCTTTGGAGATTAGAAAGAGCAGAGAAGGTCTTACAGCCAGGAGAAATGACTAGTTTCCGGGCCTCAGTCAAGTTGAATTGGTCACAACCAGGCCCCTATGTGGTCCTGGAAACTGATCCCAGAAATATGAAGAGATCTGGAGTGGAATTGGTGCCTGAGATAATATCCCCCAGAGCTCTACAGCGGGCCCGTGGGAGAGTCTCTGTAAGTGTATGCAATGTGTCAGACTCCCCAGTGACCTTGAAGGCACGGATGCCGATTGGACAAGTGGCCACTGCCACACCCCTCTCACCCACTGAATTGATAGAGGGAGTAGACAGAGAGATCCCAGCTGAACGATTCTATCCTAAAGATGCCCCTATCTCGCCTGAGTGGAAGAAGCGAATTCAGTCTCAGCTCCTCAAGTGGCAATATTTATTCTCCAAGGATGAGTTTGATGTGGGGTGTGCTAGGAGCACTCAGCACCGCGTTCGCCTCCAAGATGACAAGCCCTTTCGAGAAAGGTCACGGCGAGTCCCATTGGGAGATCTAGATGACCTAAGGGAACAGCTGGCTGAATTGAAAAGGACCAGGATAATCCAAGAATCCAGGAGTCCTTATGCCTCACCCATCGTGGTAGTTTGCAAGAAAAACGGTTCCATCCGTTTGTGCATAGACTACCGCACACTCAACCAAAGAACCATTCCCGACCAATACACTACTCCTCGAATAGAAGATGCCTTACAGTGTCTGTCCGGAGCAAAGTGGTTTAGTGTACTTGACCTGCGAAGTGGATATCACCAGATACCCATGCATCCTGAAGATAAAGAGAAGACTGCTTTCATCTGTCCACTGGGATTCTTTGAGTTTAATAGAATGCCCCAAGGCCTCACAGGAGCCCCAGCAACTTTCCAACGACTAATGGAAAAGACGGTGGGAGACATGCACCTGATCGAGGTACTAGTGTATCTGGATGACCTAATAGTCTTCGGAAGAACACTGGAAGAACATGAGCAGCGGTTGGAAAAGGTCTTGAAGCGGCTGCATGAAGAAGGATTGAAACTTTCCTTAGAGAAGTGTCAGTGCTGTCTGCCTTCAGTCACGTACCTGGGACATGTTGTTTCAGCAGAAGGCATATCAACTGATCCTAAGAAGTTGGAAGCTGTGGCTTCATGGCCGAGACCTCGTAATACTCGTGAGACTCCGGTCCTTCCTAGGATTCTGCTCATACTATAGGAGGTTCGTAGAGGGGTTTGCCAAGATAGCTCAGCCTCTGAACACGCTTCTAAGAATGGAAGGAGCAGAAGATGAATCAATGCCCTTTGTGCCGGATTCATCAGCCCACGGAACTAGGAAGCCTCGTGAATCAATCCAGGAGGAATGGACCGACCAATGTGAAAGAGCTTTCCTCCAATTGAAAGGAAGTCTAACACAGGCTCCTGTCCTTGCCTACGCTGATCCTGCCAAGCCTTATGAACTACATGTGGATGCTAGCAGAGAAGGGCTAGGAGGAGTACTATACCAGGAATATGATGGCCTCCTGAGACCGGTGGCATATGTGAGTCGGGGTCTCACCCCTTCTGAGAAGAATTACTCCACTCACAAGTTGGAGTTCCTGGCCTTGAAGTGGACAGTGGTGGACAAATGAAAAGACTACCTGTACGGGGCCAATTTCGTGGTCAGAACTGACAACAACCCACTCACTTACATTCTCACTACGGCCAAACTGGATGCCACTGGGCACCGGTGGTTGGCTGCCCTGTCAGGATTCCGCTTCAGCCTCAAATATCGCCCTGGGGTCAATAACCAAGACGCGGATGCCTTATCCAGGAGACCCTATAGCACAGGGGTCCCAGAAACAGAGTGGACTCATTTGACTCCAGATGGAGTTCAAGCCCTATGCCAAGGGGTGGAGTGCCGAACCAAAGGAATGATTGGAGCAGAGGCCATAGGAGTCATGGCTGCCGGTGTCCCTAAAATGTATTGTAACCCTACACAGCTGAGGAGTGAGGGCCTGCCTACTTTCACGAAGAAGGACCTGAGAGTAGATCAGGCTGAAGATCCTTTGATCAGGTTAACTCTGAGAGCAATGAAAGCGGGTCAAAGAGGGCTCCTACTAACTGATTCACCAAAAGAGGCTCGTCTGGTCCACAAAGAGTGGGAACGGTTGAAACTGCTGGACGGGGTGGTCTACCGAAGGGGCCCCTCGGATGACTTAGAAGAAAAGCAGCAGTTGTTCCTCCCAGAGAAGCATAGAGAAAATGTGCTGAAAGCTTTGCATGATGACCATGGTCACTTAGGAGCAGAGAGAACTTTTAAACTGGTCCGAGTCAGATTCTATTGGCCCTGCATGAGATCCGAAGTTGAAAGCTACTGCCATTCCTGTCTAAGATGTATCCAGAGGAAAACTTTACCTTCTAGGACTGCTCCAATGAGCCATCTGCAGAGTCAAGGGCCTATGGACCTGGTGTGTATTGACTTCCTGTGCTTAGAGCCTGACACTAGTGGACAGGGAAATATCCTAGTGGTGACAGACCACTTTACCCGTTATGCTCAAGCTTTTCCAACCAAAGATCAACGTGCTCCTACTGTAGCCAAAGTCCTAGTAGAAAAGTTCTTTGTTCATTATGGTCTACCTCAGAGGATCCATTCTGATCAAGGCAGAGACTTTGAAAGTCGACTCATCAGGCAGCTCTTGGATCTATTGGGGATTCAGAAGTCAAGAACCTCCCCCTATCACCCCCAGGGTGATGTACAACCGGAGAGATTCAATCATACTCTACTCAATATATTGGGAACACTGTCGATCAGGGAGAAACAGCACTGGAGTCGGCATATCTCTATCATTGTGCATGCTTACAATAGCACAGAAAGTGATGTTACATGATACTCACCGTACCGCCTCATGTTTGGAAGAGAAGCCCGATTACCAGTAGATTTAGCTTTTGGCCTCTCCCTTGACCAGACGTCTATTGCCTCTCACCAGGGTTATGTGGATAGACTGAGGAGAAACCTGGCTTCTGCATTTGAGAAGGCCCGTTTGACATCCGGGAGTAGAGAACAAAGAAACAAACGGAACTATGACTTGAGGGTTTGGGTACAGGATTTACAGCCAGGTGATCGAGTTCTATTAAGAAATGTGGGTGCTTCGGCCAGGCACAAACTAGCTGATAGATGGAGTTCTCAGATCTACATCGTCTGTAAACAATTGCCTGGCCTGCCAGTGTACCAGATTCGACCAGAGGGAAAGACCGGGCCACTGAAGAATTGGCATCGGAATCATCTCCTACCTCTGAGTGAAGCTGTGCGGGTACCAGATAGAGATGAGTCTCCTTCACCCATTCCATCCACTTCCCGTCAAGCACCTGTTACTCGGTCCCAACAGCCACCTTCTACAAGAGAAAGTGAGGACGACAGCGATGAGGAAGATGTGTGTCCGAGTTGGATGTGGCCATCTGAACCTATGGATGTTCATCCAACTATTATGACTCCTGAGCCGGATTTGAGCAATTTGAGACCAGATGCCCCTGAATTTGTGCCTCAAGCAAACGAGGATAATTCTGTACCCTCTCAAGTGGAAAGTCTCTTGCCGGAAACCTCAGTGCTAGAAGATGCCCCTGTTCAGCCAGTTGAAAAGGAAACTGAATTCCCTCAGTTAACACAGCAAGTAGAAGAGGACTGATAAAGGCCCATCCGGGTTTTTAGAATCAAGGTCCAAACGACTGGTGCGACCTCCTCAGAGACTCACTTATGACTCACCAGGGAACAGCACAGAGGAAGCTATCACTACTGTACGCAGATCACCCAAAGTGTCCACCCTAACCACAGAGGTATCAAAGGACTTGTGTCCAATCCCGACCATCAGCACACCTTGGTGGAGTGTTCCTCTGCCCCCTCCACTTGCTAGACGTTGTCATAGACTGCATCTATCTATGCACAGTAAAGGTATTCAGATGGTCTAGTATAAACTTTATATGTGACTTTCATACTGTATATATTGTCTGTAGAACTTACAAATACAGTTTACCCTTTGGGGGGGACCCCAAAGACTTTAAGTAGGGGGAGAATGTAGCCCTGTTGTGATTTTCAGCCATTTAAGAGGATGTAGATATATATATATTGCAGCAGGTGGAGCCAGAGAGCACAGATTTGGAGACTGCAGTACAGAGCAGACATAGAGATACATTTCTACAGCAAGGGGCTGGAGAACTGCATTTCCCAAGAGGCTGTGAGACAGGAAGTTCCGGGAGAGAGGGGAGTCAGGAGGAAGTAGTGAGGAGAGGGAGTCTGGAACAGTGACCCAGGGAACACAGATCTGCATCACAGGGTGATTTAAGACGGCTTGTGTCAGAGCTGTGTGTTTGCCACTGAGACACAGGCTCTATGCAATAGTTCTTGGAGAGACTGATGTTCGTCTACTGAAACAGAGAGAGACTGTGTTTTGAGCGATCGAACTGAGGCCTGGTCGCATGGCCGATCCAGCCACCGGAGTAATACAGCCTGCCCAACTGAGTGAGTGGAGCTGACGGAGGTTATTGCCAGATTCCCCAGACGGCCCCTAGACGATCTGAGATGTCCTGCCGGAGGCTTTAAAAGACTGCATCCATTTCACAGACGTCGGTCTGAGGAGAGAGGGACATTCGCTTCCGCAGACAATCATCCTCCTTTCCCAAAGAGACACTGGAAGTGGTGAGCGGCCTTTGGCCATTGCAACAAGTGTACTTCCTATACCAGGGCCCCAACGTTGGCTAGCCTAGGACAGTACTACTGGCCAGTAGTTTAGGGTGGGGTAGATACCGCTGAGTATATATATATATATTACTGTTCATTGCATTCAATCTAAACGTATTATCTCATCCTGTTATTAGTTGTACTATATTAGAGTAGGGAGACGTTAAGGGCTTTTGCTCTATCCCACAGTTATTAAATCTGTTATAAAGCTTCACAAGGTGTGCTGGTGTGCTGTGGATTCATTGTTTGTGGTGTGTCACAGAGGTGAGACAGAAGACCCGATAATTCAGCGGCTCCTTCGGGGGTGAGCGCTACACGGGGATGAAACTTGTGCACTACTATGTTTAGTTTAAAATGAAAATAGAACCTCAAACTTAAATGCATATAGTGAAATAGAAAATCAGAGTAAACTCGAAAAAAAAAAATGAATGTGAACAGCTGCAACCACTTAGTAGTGTACTCAAAATTATTCAATATAGTGTGCGGTTAACATAAAACCAAAAAATATACTAAACTAAAATAAAGTGCAAAAAAAGTCCAAGTAAAACAAAATGGTAGGAACCAGTTGATATAGAGATGGATGTAGGAGTGTAGGTACCACTGTCATCAATGTTCCTGAAAAATTGTCAGTATACAGCATATACTTTAGAAATGCTGGTCAGCCATACTTATATTGGCTAAATTATTGTGTTTAGCTCCAGCATGGGGTTAGTCAGGCAAATAATTTGCATAGGAACGATGAATGCAGATGAGATGATTTGCCTGCATGCATAATAACAAGGTGATTAGAGTAGCTTTTCCCACCACACTTCTAGATTCAGTTTGGCAATACAAGATTGGACCCAGCATACAATAATAAAGGGTCATTATCCATCTTAAGTCAGTAATCAGCGCTTAGTAATAAGAGATTCCTTACATTCATTGCAAAGGATAAAGATTTACTTCTGTAATCCAGTTTGCAACCTGAATATTTACCATGTTATCTACTTTTATATAACACCTAAGCCGGGTACACACGAGAGGATTTATCCGCGGAAATGGTCCGGGGGACCGTTTCCGCGGATAAATCCTCTGGCGGATTTTGATCTCATGGTTGTACTAACCATGAGATCAAAATCCCCGCGGAATTCCGTCCGTGGTGACGTGTCGCGCCGTCGCCGCGATGATGACGCAGCGACGTGCGTGACGCTGTCATATAAGGAATTCCACGCATGCGTCGAATCATTACGACGCATGCGGGGGATGGATTCGGACGGATTGATCCGGTGAGTCTGTACAGACCAGCGGAGCAATCCGTTGGACTGGATTCCAGCGGATCGATTTCTTAGCATGTCAAGAAATTTTGATCCGCTGGAAATCCATCCCCGGGGACAAAAATTGGCGGAAACAGATCCGCTGGATCGTACACACCAGCGGATCGATCCTCTCGTGTGTACGGGGCCTTAGCTATGCAAGGAGATAATTGCAAAAAATATATATTTTTAGTTTTGCATTGAGTGCATTGGGCATTGGGGTAGCATTTCCAGCTGACACATTTCTAAGCATAGTACTATAACAGGAGTCTGCTATAATAGACAGTTCCCATGTGCATCAATATGGACCCCCATCTCCCCTTGTGGCTATAACAGCCATCACTTTTCTGGGAAAGCTTTTAACGTCATTTTGACGTTTGTCTATGGGAATTTGTGACCAATTAGCCAAAATAACTTTTGTGAGGTCAGGTACTGATTTTGCATGAGAGGAACTGAATCACAATCAGCCCTCTGATTCATCCCATAGCTCTTTAATAGGGTTGAGGTCAGAACTCTGTTCTTCCACACCAGACTTATCGAACTAAGTCTTTCTGACCTGGTTTCCCTGTGCCTGTGTGGGTTTCCTCCTACACTCCAAAGACATTCTGGTGGATTATTTTTATCCTGTCTACCAATTAGTATGTGTATGTATGAATGTAAGTTAGGGACCTTAGGTTGTAAGCTCCTTGAGGGCAGAGACTGATGTGAATGTATATTATATGTGTAAATTGACAGCGCTATATAAGTATCTATAATAAATAAGTGCACAATTATCTAAAATGACTTTGTATGCACCAACAGAAACATCTGAGTTTAATGCTCCATGCAGACTGTGCTTAAAAAAACTCCAGTTCCCTCATATGGAGCATTTTTGTACAAATTTTAAGAGAGTTTTGCTTTGTTTCTGCCAGTAAGCTCCAATCAGGGACGCAAACCAGAGTTTTTTTTTCCAGCCTCTGAACGTTGAGCTCAAAATATGCTTGTAATTGTCCTAATGTGCATTGACGCATAGGATAACATTGAGCTGCTTCTACAGGCAAAACACAAAACTCCTGTGAGGCCCCGTACACACGTCCAAAAAACTCAACGGGCAAAACGCATCGTTTTGCTCGTCGAGTTCCTTGTGAAGCCGCCGAGGATCTCGGCGAGCCAACTTTTCCCATTGACTAACGAGGAAATAGAGAACATGTTCTCTTTTTGGCCCGACGAGATCCCCGTCGGTTTCCTCTGCAAAAAGTGTACACACGACCGGTTTTCTCAGCAGAATACGTCTCCCATCGAGTTTCTGGCTAAATTCTGCCAAGAAACTCGGTCGTGTGTACGGGGCCTCACAGTGTGCATGGAACCTAATCATTTGGAGTGGTTTCCAATACTTTTTGCCATATATTGTAGGTGTAACAGTTAAGGCCTCATTCACATGGGCTCTGGGTGCCACATATACCAGGTTCTGTGTGCAAACAGTCCATGTAAGTGTATGGGTACATAGCGGCTGCATGGACACAGCCACTCATCCTATTTTTGACAGGCCCTCAGGTGAAGTTAAGTAGCCCCGAACAAAAACAGTAAGCATTTAGGGCCTGCTCACTGTATACACCTTGCACTATTGACCAGCTTCTGACAAACAGTCCTGCTGGAAAACCAACATTTGATCAATGCTCTGAGCCAATGGCTGCAAGCTCTGATCTGTGTAATTTAAAAAGAGGGAGTCCCCGCTGTCAGAACACAATAGAAGAGTGGGAGAGAGCTCTGTATCAACATTGCTTGTGCTGATGTTGGGATCTGTCAGGGTTTCTGGCTACCCTCAGTATACCCAGCTTAAAGTGTAGGTTCACTTTTGTGCTAAATGCACTAATCCATCAACTCTGGCACTTCAGAGCACAGTTGTGAGATAACCCTCACACACCTGCTGCACACACCTTTCTTCCCCGTACTAAAGCTTTGCTTACAACCTGCAACCGCTTTTCTGCTTACCACAACTGCATACTAAAACAGCCCATAGATGAGTCAGTTTTTTTTTCTTGGCTCAAATGAAAAAACGTACCTTACACATTGAATGTATGAATGGAGAAATCCTCCCGTTGAGCTATTGTATTCTTAGGCCCCGTACACACGACCGAGGAACTCGACGTGCCAAACACATCAAGTTCCTCGGCGAGTTCAGTGTGGAAGCCGCCGAGGAGCTCGGCGGCCCGACTTTCCTCATTGAACAACGAGGAAATAGAGAACATGTTCTCTTTTCGGCCCGACGAGTTCCTCGACGGGTTCCTCGCTGAAAAGTGTACACACGACCGAGTTTCTCGGCAGAATCCTGTTCCGACCGAGTTTCTGGCTGAATTCTGCCGAGAAACTCGGTTGTGTGTACGGGGCCTAAGAGTGGAGAAACGTCCCTGCCATCAGAATACACTGATCAGCATTGCAGGATATATACTGCAGCACTGATCGAGGAGGGAAAATCGAACAGGAAAGGTTGTACAGAAGTTGATCAATAGATTGACTTCTGTAAACCCTCTGGCATATACTGTACATGGATTGAAATCTGCCTGGTCCCTGCTGAACCGGCCAAACTTTGATCCATGTATGGCTGACTTAATTAACCATACAATTCAAAAGTGCTGTCTCCTAAACACTTACCCCAGTTCATTACTGTGCAGGGATGTCCAGCAAGGTAGACCAGCTGTAAACCAGGCCATAACTGGAAGCAGGCCATGAGACATAGCATCTCATAACTGGGCTTAAAAGTGACACCAAACTCTAGTTTAAAAAATATATATTCTATTCATGACTGCTGTATAATCTATGTCACTTCAGTATTCACCCTTAACTTACCAATGCTATACCTGTTATATTAACTGGACCAAACCGAGGGTGTGGAGTAAACATGGCCGTAGCAGCCTCCTTTATTTAAAAATATAATAACTTTAACATAACTCAAAACCAACTTTTTATAACCAAAGGTGTAATCAATTTTGCAGGGAAAACCTTTTTATTAACATTTTATATGATTATTGCACTGCAGCCTTCTCCATCCGATAATAGGCCTCAAGCCGACTTACTGGCTCAAAGACAATCCTGACCGCAGTGCCCCATTTTCCATTGCTTCCAGCTAAGCCTCCACTTGCTGAAATCCCAAATATCAGGACCCATACCACCGACAAGTCCTGACCCATCTTTTACCAGGTATTTCCTCCTCCTGCAAAACGACAGACACCCGCCACTGCCACGACATAGGCACACGTCATTATCTGAACAGTAAAGGAGACAAAAAGGAACACACAAACCACACATCCAACTATATTAACAGTAGGGGAGGGTGGGCGGGAAATTTCCCTAGGGGATGTGTTACAGCAGTGGGAGGGCTCATATTATTTATACTGACCTGGCCCTCCCCCTCCCACTTTGCACCTGCCAATCCACATCCCTCTCTCTTACACTCCCAGCTTAACCTCGTCATGCCAGCCCTCTGCCTATGGCATTCTTTCTTTTAGCTCCGGGCTTTTCTAGTATGTATTCTTAACTCAAAAAATGTTCTATTGTCCCCAGCCCCTTTCAAAGCTACAGCATACTTTAGCTTGGAGTTTTCGGAACTCCCTAAGCCTGTATTCCAGAACATTGAGGCCCAGTACCCCGAGAATTATAGTCAAGCTGTGTGGAAATACTTGGGCATCCCACAGACCTTTCGCAACTTGGAGGATGAATCTAGCTCTGTGGTGATGGACTATCACAGGGTGTACAAAGAATTTAGCCTGGGGCAGCACTGGAGCTTGTCCCTCTGCGGCCCCTAGATGGTCCAACAATCCTGCAAATCTGGCACAAGCATCCAACCTCTGGTCAGTGGGTCAGTTTTCCAGATCCTGCTTATTACTCTTGAATCTGGGACTTAAGTGTTCATACTTTTCTGTTTGCTTGTAATATTCAAGGATGTTCTATGTAAATCTTGTAATGCCTTGCATGATGCAATTGTGTTGCTGTCGTGCTGTAATGTTTGGCACTGAGGTTTTTGTTCTATGTTATGTTCGCATGCCAGTACTGGGATGTACTTAGAATTAAAGTGCAGGGAAGTGGAGGCGTCTAATTGGTGTGTGGGTTTACATATTATTTTGCTTATATACTGTATACTGTTGTGGTGTAATGCTGCTTTAAAAATTCTGGCTGCAGAGGTCGGGTCATTTGTAAAACTGATTCCCCTCCAGGTATGTCACTTGCTTTTTGAAGGGTATAAATGGAGGGGAGCTTACCTTGGGAAGAGGGGTTCCGGCATGGGAGTAGATCAATCGGGACCAAATGCTTTGATGTAGCTCTTTTTTGTCTTTACCGTGTTCCTTCCAATGGGACCACCCTCAGGGAATCCACATGTAATAGACTCTAATATTTATGGAAAATGTTCCTTCTGAAGTATGGGCCACACACGTTCTCTTTGCATCTATTCGGTAAAACACTAGGGACAGTGTCTTATTCCAGTAGCATAGCCAATCTGCCTCTATATAAATAACACAGCCAAATGTATGTTATCAAATGCACATTAATGGGAAAGATTGATTGAAGAATGATGTGAAGTGTTCAAGTCTGCAAGTAAAGAGGACTTTTATGAAGGAAGAGTTGTCGGTGTTACTTTCCGAGAAGAAATGCATTAGGTAGAGGTAGAGAATAAACTGTAACCTTGGTATATCACAAGAACAAGTAAATGGGAGATAGAGGCATTGAACTCTTGGAGTTAAGAGCCTTGAGCTCATGCAGAGTCAGTGTGACAGATTAACCTTTGTGGTGAAGCATACCAAACAACACTTGCAATCTTCTCATTTGGGACACCTGTATACAAGAAATAGTAGCTAGCTGATAATGGAAATTGGTGACTGTGGCAATATTTGGCATCCCAGATGGTGGTGGGAGGATTGGTGTTTTAGGTTTCCCTCACCTTGCGGCTCAGTCTCAATTTGGACCCTGCTGTGACACAAGTAGGGATGAGCTTTGTGTTCGACTCGAACGTATGTTCGACTCGAACATCGTCTGTTCGTACGTTCGACGAATTTCGAACAAAACGGGTCGTTCGCGCCAAATTCGAGTGACGCGCGTCGGCCCATAATTCACTGCGGCGTTGCGCGCTGATGATTAGTCAAGCATGCACCATGACCCTGCATGCTTGGCCAATCACAAGGCGCAAAAAACGAAGAACAATAATTGGCCAAAGCCAGGGTGGCTTTGGCCAATTATGGCTCAGGGGGTTTAGTACACGCCCCACACTATATAAGGCTGCCTGCAAGGCGGCCTCGTGTAGTGTGTTCCGGCTTTGTTAAAGACAAGTCAGACAGACAGTCAGTTAGAGAGAGAGAGATAGATAGAGACACAGTGGGCCAGATTCACAAAGCACTTACGCCGACGTATCTAGAGATGCGCGGCGTAATTCAAAAATGCGCCGCGCGTATCTATGCGCTGTATCCTCAAAACGAGATACGCCTGAAAACCATTTTTTTTCGGCCGACGTAAAACGATTACACCGGCGCATCTTGGAGCGCAAAATACGATAGACACACCATTGATTTGCTAGTTAAATATGCAAATGAGGGAGATACGGCGATCCACAAAAGTACGCTTGTGCGGCGTAGGCTACGCCCTGTGCGCATCTGCTAGTTTCCCGGCGGAAAATGACACCTTAGAAAAGGTGCCTTAACTTTGCACCAGCCGTGTAAAGGTCAGCTAAAGCAACACCGTTAGGGAAGAGCTGAGCACACACACTTGCAGGACAACAATCTGTATGCCAACATGCCAGGGGCATCCATGCTCATAGCTATACTAGTGACTTTAGAGGAACGCAGAAGGAGGAGGGAACGAAGGAGGAGGAGGAGGAGGGCACAGGAGAGGATATAACGCACACGCCTAGATGTGTTTGGCATGGCTGTTTCTGAGGTGTATCGCAACTTCAGATTCCCCCCTGAAGCCATCATGGAATTAACCACAACCCTGCAGGATGACATCACCAGCCCAATACACCGCTCACATGCACTGGAGCCACTGGTCAAGGTAGTGGCAACATTCCATTTCCTTGCCACTGGCTCTTTTCAGCGCACAAGTGGATTGTTGGCTGGGATGTCACAATCCTCCATTAGCAGATGTGTGCACCAGGTTGTCCCTGCAATCCTGAGACGCATGGCCAACCAAATCATCAAACCCACCCAGGAGGACCTGCGGATGAAGACAATGACAGATTTCTACAAAATTGCCAGATTCCCACGCACTGTGGGGGCCATTGATTGCACACATGTGGCACTACAGCCCCCCCCATGAGACAGAGCACATGTACCGCAATCGGAAGCATTGGCATTCAATCAATGTACAGGTGATAGTCGATGCCCAATACCTCATATGGCACGTCTGTGCCAAACACCCAGGATCCAGCCATGACAGCTTCATATACCGTCAAAGCAACATCCCAAGAGAATTTGAACAGAATGTGTATGGGGACAGCTGGCTGGTTGGTGAGTGACATGGGTGTCAGGTATGACTGCCCCCCCCCATGATGCAGACATCACGAGGGGCACATGCATGACTAACATCCTCCTGTCTTTCCCTCCCAGGTGACTCTGCATTTGCACTTGGACCCCATCTCATGACTCCATTCCGGAACCCCCAAACCCCAGGAGAGGAAAACTACACCACATACGTACCCGTGCAGTGGTGGAATGCACCTTTGGCCTACTGAAGTCCCGTTTCCAATGCCTGGATAAGTCTGGGGGTACCCTGTTGTATTCCCCAAACTTTGTGTGCCAGATCATCGTTGCATGTTGCATGCTGCACAACTTCGCAGTGAGAAGGGGCCTGGAGATTGACATACGTGAGGACCTGACCCCTGAACCAGACAATCCCCCCCTGACCGAGGCTACCCCGTCTTCTGAGGGAAGAGCAGCCAGGAGACGCCTCGCAGAAGGCATCTTTGCACAGTAAACACACACATTAAACATGGCACAATGAGAATGCATGCATGCACACCACTGTGGTCCCTAGCACACACACCCCACATCCTCATCGAATTGGATTAGACCGAAGTACCCCGCATGGTACTAGGGAGCAGCAACGCCCCGCCAAGGCTCCAATTATGTCACTGTGCATTCATACACCATTCACATGGACCTGGGATCACTTCTCCCTGGTCCTGGGGATCCCTACTCCACCAAAAATGAGGGTGACACCCTTTTTTCAGCAGGAATGTCACCCCCACATTCATACATCATTAACACAAATATAACAAATCATAATCACAGTAGAATATATAAAAAAAAAAAAAGTACACCCAAAATTAATGGCGGCGTGAGCTACGCCTGGGCCGGCCACAGGCCCTCAGGGGAGATTCATGGGGGGGGGAGCAGGGGAAGGAGGAGCCTCCCCTGGTGGCTGTCCACCTGCTGGCCTGCCCTCCAAGGCCACGGCTATCCTGTTCAGGCCCACAGTAAGGGGTGCCGTATTGGCCTGGACAGCCTGGGTATTGGCGTGGACAGCCTGGGTCAGGGCACTCACCTCCAGGGCCACGCCTGCTGTGGCGGTCTGCAGGTCACAAAAACAAGTTATGACCGCCAACGAGTTTGTGCCCACATCATTCAGGGAGTCTTTTATGGAGCCCAGGCTGTCCTCCATCTGGGCCAAAGTCCGGGTGACCTGACCCAGATGTTGGGTCTGACGGGCCTGGTCCCTCCGCAGATTTGCAGGCAGAAACTCGGCCACCCCCCTGGTCTTCTGGGTGGCCTTCCTGCCTGCAGATGAGGCTTGTGGCCTGGGAGCAGGGGAGAGAGAGACCCTTGGGGGGGGCCCTGTTGGGGGAGGAGTGGGAGGGGCTACCCCTGATGGAGGCCTGACTGCTGTCAGCCACAAGGGGAGCCACATCCAAAAGCCCAATGATTTCCCTGGCAAGGTCCATCTGATCATCCTCAAACTCCCCCCTCATCCTCCTCCCCTCAACCGCCTCATGAGGTGAGTTGTGGCCACTCCCCTGCCCTGGGGACTCCTGCCTTTCTTGGGGCTCTTCAGCAGCCTGTTGTCCGGGGGATGGAGCAGACTGGCCTGATGGCCCAGCAACCTCCTGGCCATCTGTGGATGACACAAAACATACACAGGTTGGAGGATCCACACATATTGGCACATATTCCCTCCCCCCCCCACACATGCTACTCGCCAGATAGAAAAAAAAACGTACCTGTCCTCAGGGCCTCATCGGAGTCAAAGCCAGGCAGGCCCACCACTTGCTGGCTGTGGAAGCACTGGGCCACTGCACGCTCCTCATCTGTCCACCTGATGGTGCAAGGTGGTCCTCCTCCAGTGCCCCTGGCATGGGCATTTATCTTGGCCAGCTTATCACGGACCAGGCTCCTCAGATCATTGATCTTCTTTGCGATCCCACTGGGGGTCCTCGTCTCACCCCCCCGCATTGATCTCATCAGTAATCTGCTGAAGGATCGCCTTCTTCCTGGCCGGGGGGATGTCCCGGCTCTCAGGGCCATGCAAATATCGCCCATATCGGGTGATCGCCCTAGCAAGGATTTGCTTCTCATGCACCGAGAAGTTGAGCTTTCTCCTCTTTGGTGCCATATCACCACACAGCACTCAGCACCAAACAGACACAAAAATCAGACAGAACAAACAGACACAAAAAGACACAGAACAAACAAACACACAAATCAGACAGCAAAAACCAGACACCAAAATCAAACCGCACAAACAGACAGCTAATACAAATTCAAAAAAACACACAGAAAAAACAGACACAAAAAACACTCAGAAAAAACAAACACCCACTACAATCTCCTACTTCAATAAATCTTTACTCTCATGCACCTTATGTGATGAAAAAAAACAACGTTTTTAAAAACGTCACTTTAAATGACCGTGTGTGGGGGAAAACGTTGTTTTATGTCTTGTGAAAAACGACAAAAAAAATTAAAGCATGCTTCAATTTTATGTGTCGTTTTTTAAAACGTCGTTTTTTACTTCATAGAAATTGACCGTGTGTAGCAAAAAACGACGTTTAAAACAACGTTTTTACACCCGCGCATGCCCAGAAGCTAGTTATGAAGCGAGCTTCAATGGAAAAACGTGGTGAACGTAACCTCGCTTTGCTAGAGCATTGTGAAAAAACGATGGTGTGTAGGCAACTTCGTCTTTAAAAATTGAAGTTTCAAAAACGTCGTTTTTTACTTCACAGAAATGTCGTTTTTTTTCATCACATAAAGTGATGGTGTGTATGCGGCATCACACTACTACACTAACCAACAAACAGCCACAGACAACAGAAAAAAGCACATTACTCCAGGAAGGGGAACACAGGGATGTACTTTTGCAATGGAAGGGCGTTTGTCTGGGGCTATTTATACACAGGGCGTATCTCACTAAGTATGCTTGGCCTATTTCCTATCTCACTGATTGCGCCGGGCCGAGTTCTGAGCATGCCCAGTGAGGTGCATATTCATGTGCGCATGCGCAGTACGGCCGGCCCTTCATTTGCATGGGGTCACGGCTCATTTCAATGGAGCACGCCCACTTCCTTCCCACTTTCAATTACCATGCCTTATGCCTCGGAATTTACGTTACGCTGGCGCAAATTTGGGCGCAAATACTCTGTGGATACGGCACTTACGTCACAAAATTAAGCCGCCGTAACGTAAATGACATGCGTTACGACGAACTAAATATGCGCCGCTCTACGTGAATCTGGCCCAGTGTCTTTTCTACCAGATAGATAGATAGATAGATATATAGATAGATAGATAGATAGATAGATAGATAGATAGATAGATAGATAGAGCAGGAAGGCTAGTCAGTATAGTTAAATTTGCAGTGTGTAGAGGATATATATACATCCTTACTAGCGTTGTACATATATTTATACACTGTATAGCTTAGCTAGATCAGCTATTCCTATTGTTAGGCAATTTATTTGTGCTAGCTGCAGTGCTCTAACGTGTTGAATTGCCTGCAAGCAGTTTCGTTTTAACTGAAACATAGTACTCAGTGTTAGTGGACGTGTGCTATTTAATTGCACACATACACGCAGTTGCTGTTACTGCATGACATGTGTGCTATATAATTGCACATATGCGCATTAGCTGTTACTGCATGTGTGTTATTTATTTGCACATAAACGCAGTCGATGTTAAAGCACGTGTGCTGTGTTTTTGGCCATAAACTCAGTCGATCTTACTATACGTTTGCTGTGTTTTTGCCCATAAACGCAGTCGATCATACTGCACGTTTGCTGTGTTTTTGGCCACAAACTCAGTCGATCTTACTATAAGTTTGCTGTGTTTTTGCCCATAAACGCAGTCGATCATACTGCACGTTGCACGTTTGCTGTGTTTTTGCCCATAAACTCAGTCGATCTTACTATAAGTTTGCTGTGTTTTTGCCCATAAACGCAGTCGATCATACTGCACGTTGCACGTTTGCTGTGTTTTTGCCCATAAACTCAGTCGATCTTACTATAAGTTTGCTGTGTTTCTGTCCATAAACTCAGTCGATCATACTGCACGTTTGCTGTGTTTTTTTGCCCATAAACTCAGTCGATCTTACTATTCGTTTGCTGTGTTTTTGCCCATAAATGCAGTCGATCATACTGCACGTTGCACGTTTGCTGTGTTTTTGCCCATAAACTCAGTCGATCTTACTATACGTTTGCTGTGTTTTTGCCCATAAACTCAGTCGATCATACTGCACGTGTGCTGTGATTTTGCCCATAAACTCAGTCGATCTTACTATAAGTTTGCTGTGTTTTTGCCCATAAACTCAGTCGATCATACTGCACGTTTGCTGTGTTTCTTGCCCATAAACTCAGTCGATCTTACTATAAGTTTGCTGTGTTTTTGCCCATAAACTCAGTCGATCTTACTATACGTTTGCTGTGTTTTTGCCCATAAACGCAGTCGATCATACTGCACGTTGCACGTTTTCTGTGTTTTTTGCCCATAAACTCAGTCGATCTTACTGCACGTTTGCTGTGTTTTTTGCCCATAAACTCAGTCGATCTTACTATACGTTTGCTGTGTTTTTGCCCATAAACGCAGTCGATCATGCTGCACGTTTGCTGTGTTTTTTGCCCATAAACTCAGTCAATCTTACTGCACGTTTGCTGTGTTTTTTGCCCATAAACTCAGTCAATCTTACTATAAGTTTGCTGTGTTTTTGCCCATAAACTCAGTCGATCATACTGCACGTTTGCTGTGTTTTTTGCCCATAAACTCAGTCGCTCTTACTATAAGTTTGCTGTGTTTTTGCCCATAAACTAAGTCGATCATACTGCACGTTTGCTGTGTTTTTTGCCCATAAACTCAGTCGATCTTACTAGAAGGTTGGTGTGTTTTTGCCCATAAACGCAGTTGCTCTTACTTGACAGGTGCTGTTTATTTTTGATTTTGTCCTGTGCAGGCTATTAAAATGTCTGGAAGGACAACAAAGAAAGGCAGAGAGTCATGAGGGCAAGCAGGCTCTGCATCTAGAGGCAACGCTGGTGGTGGACACGGTGCATCCTCTTCAGGACGTGGCCGTCTGACACGCTCGTCATTGTTTTTGGGAGCTGGCCGTGTTGAGCCTCAACATGCAGAGAAATTAGTAGAGTGGATGACCAAGCCGTCCTCATCCTCCTCATCCTCTCTCACCCAGGCTGAGCTTAGTTTATCTGGCAAAGCAGCTGCCAAGGAGTCCTCTTCCTTGTGCACAATGGCATCACACAATCCTTCCCTAGTCCCACCATGTCCTCCTGAGGAGTCCCCCGAACTGTTTCGACACAGTGTTGGGTACATGCTACATGAAGATGCGCAGCGTTTTGAAGGCTCCGATGACGGAACACAGATAGAGGAAGGCATTGATGTGAGCCCAGAGAGAGCGGGTGCCCGAGAGGGACAGCAATCTGGCAGTCATGTTCCCCCAGCTGCAGCATACTGCCAGGTTTTCGACAGTGATGAGGAGGGAGGGGATGATGAGCTCACTGACTCTACCTGGGTGCCTGATAGGAGAGAGGAGGAGGAAGAGGAGGAGGAGGAGGAGGAAGAGGAAGAGGCACAGGCACATCTCCAAAGAGGCAGGATGCCCTCCAGGGGACAGCTTAAGGGCAGCACACCAACTGCATTACATCGCAGAGCTACGCCTGTGCAGGGCGCTGCTGCATCTCAACGGTACTGCAAAAGTTCTTTGGTGTGGGCCTTTTTTGAGACATGTGCATCAGATTGCACCGTTGCTATTTGCAACATATGTCTCAAGCGTATCTCGCGTGGCCAAAACCTCACCCACTTGGGCACCACATGCTTGACCAGACATATGTCGACCTGCCATTCAGTTCCTTGGCAAGCATACCAGAAAGACCCACACCAAAGAACAAAGCGGACCTCAGTGGTAAGGTGCATCTTACCGCTGACTCATGGTCCAGCAGGCATGGACAGGGACGTTACCTCTCTTTCACGGCACATTGGGTGACTCTGCTGGCAGCTGGGAAGGACGCAGGGCAAGGTACAGTAGTGTTGGAGGTTGTTCCGCCACCATGCCTCCAAAACACTACTACTGGTTGTGACACACCTCTCTCCTCCACCCCCTCCTCTTCTTCTTCCTCTGTGGCCTCTTCCTGTGCTGATGTTTCCTCTGAACCAGCCCTGCTCCGTAGGCGTACAAGGGGCTATGCAGGAATGCAGGCCAAGAGATGCCATGCGGTGCTAGAGCTGGTGTGCTTGGGAGACTGGAGCCACACTGGGGCAGAGGTTCTGTCAGCTCTACAGGGGCAGACTCAGAGGTGGTTGACGCCACACCAGCTTAAGCCAGGAATGGTGGTTAGCGACAATGGCACCAACCTCCTCTCTGCCCTGCGACAGGGAAAACTGACCCATGTGCCCTGTTTTGCTCATGTTCTCAATTTGGTGGTGCAGCGGTTCTTGGGCAGGTACCCGGGCTTACAGGATGTCCTGAAGCAGGCCAGGAAAGTCTGTGTGCATTTCCGAAGGTCATACAATGCCACTGCTCGGTTGACAGACCTCCAAAGGGAATACAACCTGCCCAAGAACCGCCTAATCTGTGACATGCCCACCAGATGGAACTCTACGTTGGCCATGCTGCAGCGGCTGCACACGCAGCAGAGGGCCATCAATGAGTACCTGTGCCAATATGGCAGCAGAACTGGGTCAGGGGAGCTTGGTTTTTTTTCCCCACGCCAGTGGGCCTTGATCAGGGATGCATGCACTGTCCTGTCACCATTTGAGGAGGCCACGAGGATGGTGAGCAGTGACAGTGCATGCATCAGTGAGACTGTCCCTCTAATTCACCTGTTGGAGCACACTCTACGTGGAATAATGGACAGGGCTCTTGAGGCAGAACAGAGGGAGGAAGAGGAGGACTTCCTTACCTCTCAAGGCCCCCTTTATCCAGACAGTGGACCTGCATGCCCGCCTACCACACAGCAAGAGGATGAGGAGGATGAGGATGAGGTGGAGGAGGAGGAGGAGGAGGAGGATTGTGTCAGCAGCATGGAGGTGGAGCCTAGTACTCAGCAGCAGCAGTCTTCAAGGGATCACTTACAGTCCCAAGGAACCCGTGGACTTTTACGTGGCTGGGATGAGGTGGCTGCGGATCCTGTCGTCCTCAGTGACCCAGAGGACTGTGCCCCGAATGCCTCAGCAAACCTACGCTGCATGGCCTCCCTGATTCTGCAAAGCCCGCGTAAGGATCCTCGTGTTTGTGGTATCAAGGAGAGGGATCATTACTGGCTGGCAACTCTCCTTGATCCACGTTACAAGTAAGGTTGCGGAGCTTATCTTGCCGTCGCAGAGGGAGATGAAGATGAAACATCTTCGGAAGGCCTTGCAGAAGGCTCTGTGCAACGCGTTCCCAGAACCTGGGGGATTACCAAATCCAGGTCCTGGACAACGTGTTGCTGAGGCTTCGGTGAGTCACAGAAGGAGCGGTGGAGAAGGTGGCCGTCTGACCGATGCGTTCAGACAATTTTTTAGTCCGCAGCCCCAAGGTATGACCGGTTCCAGCAACCATCGCCAGCGTTTGATTTACAAGGTGCATGAATACCTAAGGGCAAGATCAGATTTGGACACCTTCCCCACCGAAAATCCTCTGGCATACTGGGTCTTGAGGATGGATCACTGGCCAGAGCTTGCACAGTACGCTATTGAGCTACTGGCTTGCCCTGCATCCAGCGTTCTTTTAAAACGCACATTCAGTGCTGTTGGAGGCTTTGTGACCGATCACAGGGTGCGCCTCTCCACCGACTCTGTTGATCGACTGACCTTTATAAAAATGAATCAGGCTTGGATCACAACCAGCTACCAAGCACCTGATGCAGATGTAACAGAATAATTTTTTTTAAATGACAGATCCCTTGAAGACTGCCTATGCTGATGCTGAGTGACTGTCATGTTATGCTGCTGATTGAATATCCTTTTCCTCCTCACTGATCTTGCTGATAGCTAGTAAGAAAATTTTTGGTTCTGGGCTCCGCCACCAGTGCCTAAGGCCCAATGTTTCTGCCCCTGTTTAACAGGGGCATCTAATAACAATTTTTAATGCAATACTTTGCATGTGGCTCTTTTCTGCGCTCCAATTACAGTATCTGAGGGGTTGCAGTGTTGTGGTGTGACTAAGGCCCAATGTTTCTGCCCTTGTTTAACAGGAGCGTCTAATAACAATTTTTAATGCAATACTTTGCATGTGGCTCTTTTCTGCGCTCCAATTACAGTATCTGAGGGGTTGCAGTGTTGTGGTGTGACTAAGGCCCAATGTTTCTGCCCCTGTTTCACAGGGGCGTCTAATAACAATTTTGAATGCAATACTTTGCATGTGGCTCTTTTCTGCGCTCCAATTACAGTATCTGAGGGGTTGCAGTGTTGTGGTGTGCCTAAGGCCCAATGTTTCTGCCCCTGTTTAACAGGGGCGTCTAATAACAATTTTTAATGCAATACTTTGCATGTGGCTCTTTTCTGCGCTCCAATTACAGTATCTGAGGGGTTGCAGTGTTGTGGTGTGCCTAAGGCCCAATGTTTCTGCCCCTGTTTAACAGGGGCGTCTAATAACAATTTTTAATGCTATACTTTGCATGTGTCTCTTTGCTGAGCTCCAATTACAGTATCTGTGAGGGGTTGCAGTGTTGTGACACCGCCACCAGTGCCTAAGGCCCAATTTTTCTGCCCCTGTTCTAGTAATTTTCTTGGTTTGCTTCTTTTCTAATTTGAATTCATTCTAGCTTTCTCCTACGTTATCATAGTGTCATGTTTATTTTCCTTTACTAAATACTCATCATTGTCAATGTAAACACCACAAATCTAGATTTGTTTTTTTAGGCAGCATTGATATAATAAGAAGCCAGACATTGTTGAGTATCCAAAAATATTTATTGTATCACACTTAAAATGTGTCATTTTCATATTTTTTTAAATATCTTAATATAATTTTTTTTTTAATATATACATCTAGTTTTTTTGTATTTATTTATTTTTATTTAATTTTTTTTCATTTATTTTTTAAACCCTCCCCAGAACATCAATAATATTCTTGAGGCTTTGGTCCACCTTTCTATTGTTCCTTATGATCTTCTCCAGGGCGATGTTTGTGTCCTCTATTTGTGCCCTGCAGGACATTATCTCCCCAATTAGCACCTGGGCACTGTAAGTGTCTAAGCCGCCACCAACAGCTCATACACCTGAAATTTGTGAAAAAACATGTATTAAAATTATGCAGGCCTACATGTATTACCTGAAGCTGTGCTGTATGACACTGACCTGATGTGGTGGCATTTTGCACTTCCTGTACATCCGGCAATCAAGCCAATCAAGCTTGGCTTGATTGCGGCCTATGAGATTGTAAAAAAAGGGATAGATGAATCAAAAAGATTAGAGGCCTGAAAGAGGAATATCAATCATTCTTTTTAAAAAGTGTGGTACAATTGTCTGCTTTTACAATCCTTCTAAGCTTAACACTGGATTTTATCCATTACCAAAGCTGCTGCATTTCTCTATCTTTGGACAAGTTTCCTACATGGAAAAACAACAATTATACACTGGATCACCTCTGTGTGACATGCTAACTAGGTTGTTCTTGTGACCAACACTCAGTGCCGATCCTGACCTCCCTGGGGCTCGAAGCAAAATGACATGGCACATTAAAAATGAGAAGCGGGGGGCGCTGACGACAGTGACATGTCACATTAAAGAAAGTTGAGAAGTGGGGGGAGGGGGTGTTGTGCTGTCGGAAATGACATCTTACATTAAATTGAGAAGCAAGGGGTGCTGACTTCTTGCCTCTTCTCCCATGTAGTCAGCGAGTTGAGAAGCAGGGTGAGGGGGCGAAAATGACGTCTTACTAGGCGGGGCCTCTAGTTATTTGGGGGGCCCTTCGCAGCTTTTCGGGGCCCTAAGCGGCTTGCATAGCGAGCCTATAGGGCGGATCGGCCATGCCAACCATTGTGCTACTGAGTCCATATGTGTAATCAACTGCTGTGCTGAGCATACTCTCCTTTTACTGTATAATGACTTCAGTTGGATTATTTAAAACAAACATTCAGAGTACACATGAAATTTACTTACGTCTTCTGAGAACTCTAATTCTCTCCATCTGGTCTGGCTCTCTGATTTTCAAATCAGACCATCGCTTCCGCAGCTGCTCCATGGACCTCTGCACCCCGAATTTTTCATGGAGAGTCCTCCGCACCTTCTCTGGACCTTCAGTTTATTGGGGTTCTTGTAAGGCCCTTTTTTGCCGTCGTAGTCCTCCTTTTTAAGAACAGCCACCATCTCTACCATCTCTTCGAAGCTCATGTTGGTGGCTTTGTACCTCCTGCTCCTCCTGGTCTGTGCCTGGCCTCTCTCCTGCCTGGTTGCAGCTTGCTGTCTTCCCTCCATCATTTCTTCTGACTCTTGCATTGAACGACTGAAAAGGGGCGTGTCAATCACTAGAACGATCGTCATGGGCGTGGCAACGTGCGGAGCTTCTCACATGCACAGTGTATAAAGGGATATTGCATGAATGAGAACGTTGTTCACAGTCGGTAAAAAACGTCGGAAAAACGATCGTGCAGTACGACGATACGAAACTTGATTTTTGGACTTTATGATCAGTGGATGAGTTTGTGGGTTAGATATGGGGAGAAAGCTAAGGCTTGACTGACATTAGTTTTTTTTGCTAAATTTTGACTTGCAGAAATAATGGAGGCCTTCAGAGAACAGGAGTTCTTCACAGAATTTGTTCAAAGGGGGCCCCGAATGGCAACCCCCCTTTTTTCTAGAATTTTACTTTCCCCCAAAAAATTTTTATTGAGCCAAGATCTGGCATTGTAATGCCCCCCCCCACCCCTAAAATAATCGACATATTGTTGCCACACAGCACGTGCACTTTAGGGGGCCAAGCCTGTATGGACAGTCTCACGGGCCACCACCACTGGAACATCAGTGGCCTCATCAGGCACAAGTGTCATGTAGTTTGTTGAGGGTCTCTTTAGGAAATTGTGCAATATGCAGGAGCAAAGTCTTGTTTGTAACGCCTATATACTGCTGTTCAAAGTATATAGGGCCAAAAGGTCTTGTTAGGGCCGATCCTCGCTATAGGCTCACTATGCAAGCCGCTTAGGGCACCACAAAGCTGCAAAGGGCCCCCCAAATTACTAGAGGCCCCCCGCCTGGTGAGAAGTCATTTTCGCCCCCTCACCCCGCTTCTAAACTCACTGGCTGAGTCATTTGCGACAGCAGAACACCCCCTCCCCCCGCTTCTCAACTTTCTTTAATGTGACATGTCACTGTCGTCAGCGCCCCCCCAATTCTCATTTTTAATGTGCCATGTCATTTTGCTTAGGGCCCCAGGGAGGTCAGGATCGGCACTGGGTCTTGTAATGACCTGGGGGGAGTGGTGGCGGGGAAACTCATGCTATTTTTTTCAATGATTTTGATCCATATTGCAGTGACCAAACATTACATTAAAGCCGCAAGCAGTATTAAATAACTTTTTTCTGAGAGTAATCTCATGTTGTGCAGGGACATTTCTAAACATGTGCCACTACTATAGACACCCAGCAGGTACCATATTTAAAGGATTTTTTTTTTCACTTTAAGCATCATTAAAATCGCTGCTTAAGAAAAAACTACAGTTTTTAAAACTTTTTTTTCCATTGATACATTTTCCCTGGGGCAAGACCCGGGTTCTCAAACGTTCAAACGTTCTGGTGCGAACTGAACCCGGGTATGTTCGGCTCATCCCTAATTGCAGTATATGTGCTCTGTGGAACGGGGGGCCGTAGTGCCACATTTGTGCAATCAAGGGCCCCCACAGTGCGTGGGAATCCGGCAATTCTGTAGAAATCTGCCATTGCCTTCTGCCGCAGATGCTCCTGGGTGGGTTTGATGAAGTGGTGGGACATGCGTCTGAGGATTGCGGGGACAACCTGGTGCACACATCTGCTCATGGTGGATTGTGACAAACCAGCCACAACTCCACTTGTACGCTGAAAATATCCACTTGCAAGGAAATGCAGTGTTGCCAGGACCTTGACCAGTGGCTGCACTGCATGTACGCGGTGTGTCTTGCTGGTGATGTCATCATGCAGGGTTGTGGCTAATTCCATGATGGCATCAGGGCTGAATCTGAAGATGCGATACACCTCCAAATCACCCATGCCAAAGATGTCAATGCGCGTGCGGAATATCCTCTCCCGTGCCCTCCTACGTGCCCGTCGACGCAGTATTGCTATGACCACGGCTGCCCCTGGCACGTTGGCATACAGATGTGTTGTCCTGCAAGTGTGGTTGCTCAGGTCGTCTGTAACGGTGCTGCTGTAGCTGCTCTCCAGCTGACCTGTGCAAGTCTGGTGCAAAGTTACCCCTGCTTTATGAGGGGTAACTTTCCGCCGGACTTTCCACTTACGCGCACCGCGCGTAGCCTGCGCCGGCCAATCCTACATTTCTGAATCGGCGTATCTCACTCATTTGCATATTTGAATACAAAATCCATGGGAGCGGCAGATCCGTCCAGCGTAAATATGCGCCTACGCAGCGCCGGCATAGAAAAGTTACGTCGGTAGGAAGAAGCCTATTTTGAGGCGTATCTGGTTCTGTGGGTACGGCGCATAGATACGACAGCGCAAATTTACACTTACGCCGCGCATCTCGAGATACGCCGGCGTAAGTGCTATCCGGGCCACGGTCGTTTTTTGTGATGAAAAAAAAACGACATTTTTAAAAACGTCATTTAAAATGACTGTGTGTGGGGAAAACGTCTTTTATGTCTTCTGAAAAACAACAAAAAAAAATCCGAGCATGCTTCAATTTTTTATGTTGTTTTTCAAAACGTCGTTTTTTTTGTCATAAAAAATGACCGTGTGTACGCGGCATTAGTCCCTGATCTTGGCAACAACTACCATGCTATGCATTTCTCATTCTTCAGTGGATGGCGATTGATAGTATTAATGTCCATGCATGTATACTATATGGGCCAGATTCACGTAGGACTTATGCCGACGTATCTCGAGATACGCAGCGTAAGTGTAAATGTGTGCCGTCGTATCTTTGCGCCGTACCCACAGACCTAGATACGCCTGAAAATAGGCTTCTCCCGACCGACGTAACTTTCCTCCGCCGGGGTATCGTAGGCGTATATTTATGCTGAACGCATCTGGCGCTCCCATTGATTTCCTATGCAAATGAGGGAGATACGCCGATTCCCGAACATACGCGCATCCGGCGCAGGCTATGCGTGGTGCACGTAAGTTGTACGCCCGGCCTAAAGTTACCCCTCATAAAGCAGGGGTAACTTTACACCAGACTTGCACAAGTCAGCTGGAGAGTAGCTGCAGCAGTACCGTTACGGACGAGCTGAGCAACCACACTTGCAGGACAACACATCTGTATGCCAACATGCCAGGGGCAGCCGTGGTCCTAGCACTACTTCTGCGTTCACATGCACGTAGGACGGCGTGGGAGAGGATATACCGCACGCGCATGAACGTCTTTGGCATGGGTGATTCGGAGGTGTATCACATCTTCAGATTCAGCTCTGATGCCATCCTGGAATTAGCCACAACCCTGCAGGATGACATCACCAGCAAGACAAAACGCTCACATGCAGTGCAGCCACTGGTCAAGGTACTGGCAACACTGCATTTCCTTGCAAGTGGATCTTTTCAAAGAACAAGTGGAGTCGTGGCTGGGATGTCACAATCCACCATGAGCAGATGCGTGCACCAGGTTGTCCCCGCAATCCTCACACCCATGAGCACCTGCGGCAGAAGGCAATGCAGGATTTCTACAGAATTGCCAGATTCCCACGCACCGTGGGGGCCATTGATTGCACACATGTGGCACTACGGCCCCCCCGTGCCACAGAGCACATGTTCCGCAATCGTAAGCATTGACATTCCATCAACGTACAGGTGATAGCCGATGCCCAATGCCTCATATGGCACGTCCGTGCCAAACACCCTGGGTCCAGCCACGACAGCTACATATACCGTCAAAGCAACATCCCAACAGAATTTGAACAGAACGTGTACAGGGACAGCTGGCTGGTTGGTGAGTGACTTGGGTGTCCTGTCTTTTCTCTTCCAGGTGACTCGGCATATGCACTTGGGCGCCATCTCATGACTCCATTCCGGAATCCCGAAACTAGAGGAGAGAGAAGATACAATGATGCACACATACGTACATGTGCAGTGGTGGAACGCACATTTTGCCTCCTGAAGTCCCGTTTCCGATGCCTGGATAACTCTGGGGGGACCCTGTTGTATTCCCCGAACCTTGTGTGCCAGATCATCGGTGCATGTTGCGAGCTGCACAACTACGCCATGAGAAAGGGCCTGGAGATTGACATACGTGAAGACCTGACCCCCGAACCAGACAGTCCCCCCCTGTTCGAGGCTACCCCATCTGCTGAGGGAGCAGCAGTCAGGATTTGCCTCGTGGAATGCATGTTTGCAAGTTAAACACACACATTCATCAAGGCACAAGGAGAATGAACGCATGCACACCACTGTGGTCCCTAGCTCACACACACCACATCCACATCACATTGGATTAGCCCAAGTCCACCATGCAGGACTTGGGAGCAGCAACGCCGCGCCAAGGCTCCAATGGTGTCGAAGTCCATTCATACCACATTCACACGGTCGTTTGAAATAACTTCTCCCCTACGACCCAGGGTGACACCCCTTACTGGCAGGAGTGTCACCCCCACATTCACACACCAGTCACACTGTAGCCTGCACTACTGACCGTGTGCAGTCTTAAAAAAAAAGGCTCTTCACCAGAGCATATAGATAAATAAAAAAAAAGACTCTTCACCAGAGCATATAGATAAATAAAAAAGGGAATCAATTTCCCCGGCGTGGGCTATGCCTGGTGGCCCGGGTTCTCAGTTGCCTGGGGGGAACTGCATCCGGATGCTCCAGATGCCCCACGCATCCGGAGCAGGCTCATCCTCAGGTCTGCCAGGTGTTGGCTGCCTGCCCTCCAACGCCAGGGCAATGCGGGTGAGCACCGCGTTGGTCTCTGCCTGCATCCACAGCTGGCGGGTGGTGGTTAGCTGATGGTGGTGCCTCCTCTGCCTCCCCTCCACCGCGATGGCAGCACTATTGGCCTTTACAGCCACAGTGAGGCTCTTCACCTCGGTCACGAGGCGTGAGGTCGTGGCCTGCAGCTCACCAACACAGGTCACTATCGCAGCACAGTTCCCGCTGATATCCTGCAGACTATCGGGAATCTGTGCTGCGGATGCCAGGCTCTCTGCGACACGCCGCACGTCCCAGGCAACAGCACCCATATGGCGGGTCTGGCGGGCCTGATCCTTGGCCAGGTTTCCCTGAATCGCATCAGGAGGAGGGTGAGGGGAGTGCTCTGATGGAGGAGGAGGGTGAGGGGAGTCCTCTGATAGAGGAGGAGGGTGAGGGGAGTCCTCTGATGGAGGAGGAGGGTAAAGATCTTCCCATGATGGAGGAGGAGGGTTGGGAGGGTGCAGGGATGATGTGATCCTCCTGAACGAGGTAGACCACTTCCTCCAGGTTCCCGTGCTCCTCCTCTACTTCCTCAAGAGGTGAGGTATGGGCACTCTCATCCCTGGATGGCATGGGTCGCCCAGCAGCTGACGATGGCCCAGCTCCCTCCAGCATATCTGTGGATGACACAAAACATTCACATGTTGGCTGACCCACACACTTGTCACATGTTCCCTTGCACCCCCTCACATGCTACACACCGTATAGGAGATAAAACAGACTTACCTGACCTTAAGGACTGGTCAATGGAGTCGAATCCCTCCATGCCCTCCACCTGCTCGCGCTGCAGGCATTGGGCGATAAACTCCTCCTCATCGGTCAACTGCACATTACAGGCTGGTCCTCCTCCCGTGCCCCTGGCAGTCTCTCTTATAAGTGCCAGTTTATCCCGGACCTGACGTCTCAGGTCATTACGTTTTTTCTGGATATCCTCGGGGGTCCTGTTGGCATTCCCCACGGCACTGACCTGCAGGCTGAGCTCCCCCAGGATTGCCTTCTTCCGTGCCTTGCTGGTCTGGGAACTCAGGGCACCATGTAGGAACTCATCATATTTGACTATCCCTGCAACTATGATAGCCTTCTCCTTGTTGAAGTTTTTTTTCCTCCTCTCCTTGTCTGTATTTCCAACAGCCGCCATCGCTCTACATAAGTACCTTGCTCAGGGGGTGAAAAAAGCAGGATGCACTTTTGCGCCGTCTGGGCGTATTCATGCGTTCGGCGTAAGCTGGTGGGCCGGCGTAACTCAGGAAGTTGTACCGGCGTAGTTGTGAGCATGCGCACATGGGAGCGATCATACGTCCACTTCACTGCGCATGCTCCGTTCATGATACGCCGGGCGTAAAACACTGCTCCACGCTTTGGACCATCATTTGCATAGGGTCACACCCACTTACACTTACGCCGGCTTATGCCGACGAAATTAAGTTACGCCGGCGCAACGTTAGGAGCAAGTGCTTTGAGAACTCTGGTCTAGATTCAGATAGGTTAGCGGATCTTTAGATCCGCGTAACCTATCTGATTTACGTTACGCTGCCGCAATTTTTTTAAGCAAGTGCTTTATTCAGAAAGCACTTGCCTCTAAAGTTGCGGCGGCGTATCGGAAATCCCCCGGCGGAATTCAAATTCTGCGGCTAGGGGGCGTGTACTATTTAAATCAGGCGCGTCCCCGTGCCGATCGAACAGCGCATGTGCCGTCCGCAAATGTACCCAGCGTGCATTGCTCCAAATGACGTTGCAAGGACAACATTGGTTTCGACGTTAACGTAAATTACGTCCGGCCGTATTCGCGAACGACTTACGCAAACAACGTAAAAAATTCAAAACTCGGCACGGGAACAACGGCCATACTTAACATAGGATACGCCGCACTTACCCCTGCTATAGCAGGGGTAACTTTCCGCTGGAAAAAGCCGAACGCAAACGACGTAAAAAAAAAGCGCCGGGCGGTCGTTCGTTTCTGAATCGGCATAAATGTTTATTTGCATATTAGACGCGTAAAAGATATGGAAGCGCCACCTGGTGGCCGGCCTGGAATTGCAGCCTAAGATCCGACGGTGTAAGTCACTTACACCTGTCAGATCTTAGGCATATCTATGCGTAACCTGATTCTATGAATCAGGCACATAGGGGGTAATCCACAAAGATCCTGCGTAACTTAATTTTTTCCATTTAAGTTACACTGCCTTAAAATTTCTACCTAAGTGCCCGATCCACAAAGCACTTACCTAGAAATTTTGGGCTGTGTAACTTAAATTCCGCCGGCGCAAGGCGTTCCTATTTTCATGGGGGCGATTCCCATTTAAATTAGGCGCGCTCCCGCGCCGGCCGTACTGCGCATGCTCGTGACGTCATTTTCCCGACGTGCATAGTGCGAAATTACGTTACGCCGAGCTTTGTGGATTGCGACGGGTCAATAAAGTTGCGTCGGGAAAAAAACAGTTTACACCTTGTAAAAGCAGCCCTAATTTTGCGTTTGCAAACTAAAACTTAAGGAGAAAAAACGAAGCTGAAAAGCTTTGTGGATTTCCGTAAGTGCTAATTTGCATACCCGAGGCGGCATTTCGACACGAAATGCCCCCAGCGGCGGATGCGGTACTGCATCCTAAGATCCGGCAGTGTAAGTCCCTTACACATGCCGGATCTTCTGCCTAACTATGGAAAACTGATTCTGTGGATCAGTTCCATAGTTAGGAACAGGGATACAACGGCGTAACAGCAGTTACGCCGTCGTATCCCTTTTGTGGATTTGGCCCATAGCGCCTACAAAATAAGGGACAGAATTATTATTTTTTATTATTTTTTTTTACTAGTAATGGCGGCGATCTGCGATTTTTATTGCGACTGCGACATTATGGCGGACACATCGGACACTTTTGACACATTTTTGGCACCATTCACATTTATACTGCGATCAGTGCTAGAAATATTCACTGATTACTGTATAAATGTGACTGGCAGGGAAGGGGTTAACACTAGGGGGTGAGGAAGGGGTTAAATGTATTCCCTATATAGTGTTCTAACTGTGGGGGAAGGGGGGTGACTGGGGGAGGTGACCGATCTGTGTCTCTATGTACAAGAGACACAGATCGGTCTCCTCTCTCCCTGACAGCACCGCTGTCTGTGAGAGCCGGCAATGAGAAATGATCTCATATGTAAACATATGAGATCATCTCTCATTGGCCGCACAGATCGCCTAGCAAACGGCCACTCCGATTGGCCGTTCACGGCGATCTGTGATTGGCTGTGTCCAAGGGACATGGCCAGCACAAAAGTTCCCCGCTGCGCGCTCGGGAGCGCGTGCGGGGAACGCGGAAAGGGGCGGCCGTAAAAACACGGCGCCCCAGAGAAGTAGAACCACCCTGCGGCCGTATATAGTCGTACGGCCGTCGGGAAGTGGTTAAAGAGGAACTGCAATCTGCTTACATAATTTGTGATAAAAACATCTTTGCCATCAGGGTTGGTATGGGACAAAAATTTGGCCCTGGACTTCATCCAGACCGGCCCAGGGCACAACGCATCAGGGTACAGTGCACATCAGGGCACGGTACAGAGCCCAGCACATCAGGGCACAGCACATCAGGGTACAGAGCCCAGCACATCAGGGTACAGAGCCCAGCACACCAGGGCACATCAGGGTACAGGGAACACCACATCAGGGTACAGAGCCCAGCACATCAGTGTACAGAGCCCAGCACATCAGGGTACAGCACATTAGGGTACAGAGCCCAGCACATCAGTGTACAGAGCCCAGCACATCAGGGTACAGCACATCAGGGTATAGAGCCCAGCACATCAGGGTACAGAGCCCAGCACACCAGGGCACATCAGGGTACAGGGAACAGCACATCAGGGTACAGAGCCCTGCACATCGGTGTACAGAGCCCAGCACATCAGGGCACAGCACATCAGGGTACAGAGCCCAGCACATCAGGGTACAGAGCCCAGCACACCAGGGCACATCAGGGTACAGAGCCCAGCACATCAGTGTACAGAGCCCAGCACATCAGGGTACAGGGCACATCAGGGTACAGCACACCAGGCCACATCAGGGTATAGGGAACAGCACATCAGGGCACAGCACATCAGGGTATAGCACATCAGGACACAGCACATCAGGGTACAGGACATCAGGGCACATCAGGGCACAGGTCACAGTACATCAGGGCACACAACATTGAATCACAGCACACCAGGGCACAGGACATCAGGGCACATAGCACATCGGGGCACATCAGGGCACAGGGCACATCAGGGCACGGGGCACATAGCACAACGGGGCACGGGGCACATCAGGGCACATAGCACATCGGGGTACGGGGCACATAGCACATCAGGGCACATAGCACATCAGGGCATGGGGCACATCGGGGCACATGGCACATCAAGGCACGGGGCACATAGCACACCAGGGTACAGGGCACGGGGAACATCAGGGCACGGGGCACATCAGGGCAAGGGGCACATGAGGGCACGGGGCACAAAGCACATTAGGCACAGGGCACATAGCACATCGGGGCACGGGGCACATAGCACATCAGGGCACATGGCACATCAGGGCACGGGCACATCGGGGCACATAGCACATCAGGGCATGGGGCACATAGCACATCAGGTCACGGGGCACATCAGGGAAAATAGCACATCAGGAAACGGGGCACATCAGGGCACATAGCACATCAGGGCACAGGGCACATCGGGGCAGGGGGCATATTAGGGCACAGGGCACATCAGGGCACATAGCACATCAGGGCACGGGGCACATCGGGGCACATAGCACATCAGGGCACATCGGGGCACATCAGGGCACGGGGCACATCGGGCAAGGCCACATAGCACATCAGGGCACATCGGGGCACATCAGGGCACTGGGCACATCGGGGCACATAGCACATCAGGGCATGGGGCACATAGCACATCAGGTCACGGGGCACATCAGGGAAAATAGCACATCAGGAAACGGGGCACATCAGGGCACATAGCACATCAGGGCACAGGGCACATCGGGGCAGGGGGCATATTAGGGCACAGGGCACATCAGGGCACATAGCACATCAGGGCACGGGGCACATCGGGGCACGGGGCATATTAGGGCACATCAGGGCACGGAGCACATTAGGGCACCAGGCACATCAGGGCACATAGCACATAAGAGCACAGGGCACATCAGGGCACATAGCACATAAGGGCATGGGGCACATCAGGGCACATAGCACATCAGGGCACATAGCACATTAGGGTATTGGGTACATCGCCAATCAGGGCATGGGGCACATCAGGGCACTGGGCACATCAGGGCACTGGGCACATCAGGGCACGGAGCACATCAGGGCACATGGCACATCAGGGCACCAGGCACATCAGGGCACATAGCACATAAGGGCATGGGGCACATCAGGGCACATAGCACATCAGGGCACATAGCACATCAGGGCATGGGGCACATCGCACATCAGGGCATATAGCACATCAGGGCACATAGCACATCAGGGCACATAGCACATCAGGGCACTGGGCACATCAGGGCACATAGCACATCAGGGCACATAGCACATCAGGGCATGGGGCACATATCGTATCAGGGCACATCAGGGCATGGGGCACATAGCACATCAGGGCACGGGGCACATCAGGGCACATTGCACATCAGGGCACGGAGCACATCGGGGCACGGGCACATCAGGACACGGGGCACATAAGGGCACGGAGCACATCAGGGCACATGGCACATCAGGGCACCAGGCACATCAGGGCACAGGGCACATAGCACATCAGGGCACATAGCACAGCAGGGCATATAGCACATCAGCGCACATAGCACATCAGGGCATGGGGCACATCAGGGCATGGGGCACATAGCACATCAGGGCATATAGCACATCAGGGCATGGGGCACATTGGGGCACATATCGTATCAGGGCACATCAGGGCACGGGGCACATAGCACATCAGGGCACATACCACATCAGGGTACATAGCACATCAGGGCACATCAAGGCACATAGTACATCAAGGAACGAGGCACATAGCACATCAGGGCACGGGGCACATAGCACATCAGGGCACATAGCACATCGCACATCAGGGCACATAGCACATCAGGGCACATAGCACATCGCACATCAGGGCACATAGTCATGGCATGGGGCACATCGGGGGGAAACATAGCACATCAGGGCACAGGGCACATAGCACATCTGGGCACATCAGGGCACCTAGCACATCTGGGCATGGGGTCACATCAGGGCACGGGGCACCTTGGGGCACATAGCACATCAGGGCACTGGGCACATCAGGGCACATAGAACATCAGGGTACTGGGCACATCAGGGCACATAGCACATCAGGGCACGGGTTACATCAGGGCATGGGGCACATCAGGGCACATAGCACATCAGATCACAAGGCACATCAGGGCACATAGCACATCAAGGCACGGGTTACATCAGGGCATGGGCACATCAGGGCACATAGCACATCAGGTCACGAGGCACATCAGGGCACATAGCACATCAGGGCATGGGTTACATCAGGGCATGGGGCACATCAGGTCACGAGGCACATCAGGGCACATGGCACATCGGGGAAACTCCCTGTAGTCCCAATGGCCAGTACATGCCTGTTTGCCAATCTTCCCTCCAACCACTTTGCATATTATTTTATATATTCTGTGATTCTGTACTTGCCAAATATGCTGCACAAGTCCTCTACACTGAGTCTGGCTGCAACCATTTTAAGAGCGAGAGCTGTGCATGATGTCATAAGCCTAGGCTTTTTACCAGACAAGAAACAGGAAGTTGGCTGTATAAGGAATGTTTTTACTATCCAAAGTTAAAACAACCAGGGCAGAAGATTTAATAGATGGAAAGGTGATAAAATGGCTGAAGTTCCGCTTTAAACACTGGGGTAGATTCAGGTACATTTGCGCATTTTTTACGGAGGCGCAGCGCACCGTTTTGCCGCTGCGCTTCCGTAAATTACCTGCGCTACGCTCGATTCATGGAGCAGTAGCTCCGTAAATTGCGTGGGCGCTCCTGAAAAATGCCCGGCGTAATCGTGCGTAATTTAAATGATCCCGTAGGGGGCGTGGATCATTTAAATTAGGCGCGTTCCCGCGCCGAGCGTAGTGCGCATGCTCCGTCGGGAAATTTTCCCGACGTGCATTGCGGTAAATGACGTTGCAAGGACGTCATTTGCTTCAAAGTGAACGTGAATGGCGTCCAGCGCCATTCACGATTCACTTACGCAAACAACGTAATTTTCAAATTTTGCGACGCGGGAACGACGGGTATACTTAGCATTGGCTGCGCCTGCTAATAGCAGGGGCAGCCTTACGCAAAACCCGACGTACGCAAACGACGTAAACTGCGTACGCAGGGCGCGCGTACGGTTGTGAATCGGCGTTAGTATGCAATTTGCATACTCTACGCTGACCACAACGGGAACGCCACCTAGCGGCCTGAGTAAGAATGCAGCCTAAGATATGACGGCATAAGGAGCCTTATGCCAGTCATATCTTAGCCTGCAGTCGGTGTATCGAGGTTCCTGAATCAGGAGCATTCGATACGCCGGCACAAGTAAGCAATTGCGCTGCGTAACTATGGTTACGCAGACGCAATTGCTTTTTGAATCTACCCCAATGACTTGTAGGTGCAGAGCCGACACCTCTGGGGCAAATAGCACTCCCAAATTGATTGTTGCAAACTTATACTATTGGTGCCCAAATTCCCAACTCTTTGCAAAGAGTTATGTCTTAACCACATATTTTTACACATGCGAAATGCACTTTTCCTTAATTGACCAAATGCTAACACATTATTTTTTAACTTTCTGTAAATTATTCACTAGACATAATCTAGATGTTGTCAAAGCAATTTTTATTCCCAAGCAAACCAATCTGATTTTATCATTGTATTTATATTTGTATGTAAATTGGTTTTTCAAGCTGAGTCGTAAGATCCGTGAGTTATAGTTATATGTTGCGCTTTAATAAATCTGCTGTGTTATCAATGATCACTGGCACATCCACAATATATGTCTATAGCCTGCTTGTTCTGAAATCCCAAAGTGAAAATACTTCACTCAAAATGACACAAATAAACAAAAAAGGTTTCATTAGGGTGTTGGTCACATACGCAGCAAAGGGGCTTCCTCAGTCTGTGACATCTACACGAGCAGTAGAATGACTCCCTCCCTGTATACAAATGCCCTAGCACTGGTTTCTTATTAGTCAGTAAGTAGCATTCTGCCACTTTGTAAGACAAATGCAAGTCCTGCTTTGTACATATTTACCATGTCTTCCTCGCTGACTGACGATAAATGTGTTAGTTCCCAATCAGCTTTGTTCCTGAATCTAATCTAAATTACAAAGTGGGGATGTCAAAATTCAGATTTGTATTTACATTATTGGATCTCCTAAAATGGCTGCAGGTCAGTTATTTTCTGTAAATATAGAAAAAATATTAAAAACACCTTTTTGGGAAAAGATTTTACGTATTCCGGTCACAAACACATTACAGTTGCACTGCCTTTTAAATAGCCCCAGCCACAATCAGCCTGCAAAATGACCAGAAACGTGCCTGCTATATACAGCTTGGTCACTGCTGCACTAAGCTGTAACATTTATCTCGAGCGCAGAGTTGCCATCACCCTCCTGTTGCTCACATTCTCCTGTATGCAGTCTGAGTCTTTCTCTCATTTTCATCAATCTTCATTGCTCATTTCATTTCAATGACTTGCTTTTTCTAATATATGACTTCCCCTTCAGCACTATAATTTTACCTTTCTAGCCAAAGAGTCTCTCTCTTTATCCCCTCTTTCCCTTTGGCACAGCATCATCTCTTCCATCACATATTGGCAGCATTCCTTCTGTACTACTGCTTTTATCTGGATTCAGCCCAGATACAGTCCAGCACAGAGCAACAGACAAACATTCGATGACCCCAAATAGCCCTTATGTTACACCAGGGTGCTTTGTAACTCCTGAAGCCACACAAGTGAAATGAGGAACCTGATTTGATTTAAAGTGTTACTAAAAAATTGCAACAATCAGTATCACACAGGACATTAGTGACCCAAGAAATTACTCTATATCCTCAAAGCCTTGCATTCATACCACTTTGTTAATTTTGTTGAATTATTTTGTGCTGGTTTGCCTTCTCTGATTTTTTTTTCTAATTTTTGCCCTATTGTCTATTATATTTTCTTGCTGTTTAAGATGTCTAATACAAAAGCCGTGGTTTCAGTAAAGCTAAATGAAATATCATAAGTGCCCAACTAATGGTCACGCTAATAACGCTTATTAGTCCCATTTTTCTCTATGTCCTTGCCTTGTGCTCACTGTCCCAGACAGTCTGTGATAGCTGACAGAGCCAAGGGGGCCATATTTCTGTTCACTGACCCAGACTATCATCAGAAATGGTATTAATTAGGTCATAACTTTACCCACCTCACCGTGCACTTAATGCTTTTTTGTTAACCTCCCATCTTCATTCAGCGTATTGTTTGACATTCCTTTATTTGCCTTGCTCTTGTCGCTTGAATTTCACTGACTTGCCATGACTGATGTTTATTCTTTGTGTTTCTTGTATTCCTTTCTGATTTACAGTCACCCTCTTAGCATTTCTTATCTTGCTGTCTTCTGCCTGCTTTCCTTCTCCTGTTCATCAATATTTTTGACCTCTCCTCTGGTCCCTCTCTCCCTCCTGGTCTCTCTCCCTCCCCTCTCTCGCTCTGTTCTGTCAGTATTACCAGACTCCAGCAAACAGTGGCAGAGCAGATCTCAACTCAGCATCCAGTCTGGATCCTCCTGGAGACACTGCTTTCCCTCTATTCCTGTATTTATTTTCCATCTCTTGATTTAGAAACCCTGCACTGCTTTGTTCTTCACACATTTCATCGTCTTACCTATTGACGTGGCTATCTGCTATTTTCTTATTCATCTCCATTGACCCCCCTCTCATGCACTTTACCCTTCCTCTCTTTGCCATCTGCTTCTTTCATTTTCTGTCCTCCCTTCCACTGTCCCGTCTTACTTATCTTCCACTATTCTTCCACTGTAACACGCTTCACTACCTTGTGTCAACCCCCCCTCCCTCTTTGGCTTTACCTAATGGATATTCTACACTGGTTTTGTTTGTACCTTGGTGTTTTCTGCAGCTTGGTACCTTGTTATGGCCACCCACAGCCATGTCGTATTCTTGCCCGTATTGGGCACACAGTTCGTCTCGGTGCCCTCTTACCCCTGGCTGGACACTCTCAAACAAGAATCCAGAACGTTCTTTCCCGGATTAGCCGCAGCAGTTTGCTTCCCTACAACCTGAGTCTGGAGGTGGTTTCCGGAGCCCCCAAGGAAAGAGACCCTGCTTCATTGGCAAGATGGTTGTGCCAAGTATTGGTGGCACAAGGGGTGGCTGCAGTGCTGGCATTCCCTCAGTCACAAGAGGAGCTACTACAATTGGAATTCTTGTCCAGTTTTTTGGAGATCCCATTTCTCAGTATTCTGGAGCAGGAGCAAATTGTTCCACTAACCACTAAGGTAATTCATCAAAACCAATTAGTTTCAAAGTATTAGGAAAAGCCTGAAAAGGACATAACCTCTTCTAAATAAATTACCTCATAAAATACATGAAAATGTAACAAAATCTCAGTCCATTCATCATTTCTCTGAAACTTGTTGTACATTTCACTATATCCTTATAAAATGTGACTGTCACTTTACAACTTAACTGTAGACCAGCATCACCATAGCATTAAGTATTCCATGTACTAATTTGCCTGCACTTATTACTCACATTTGCTTAACCCTCTGTTTATCAGCTCAGATCTCAAACTCCTTCTCCAATGTCATTTATCTTCGGTCTACTGTCTATTTTTTCTGATGTTTATTGGGCAGTCAGTTTACCATCCTCCAGCCAATCATGGACAATAATGACTGCCATAGTTTCCTTGAAATAATCAGGTAAAGGTCAATCCGGCAGATATTTTTTGGTCCATATTTGTTAAAAGCCAATGAACATCTGATTCCTATCATTATCATTGTTGCAAGATGGAAATAGCAAATGTTTAAATCTTAAAATTATATATATATATATATATATATATATATATATATATATATATATATATACACACACACAACAGCTCTGTATACTGTGTTTGTTACTATGTATATTATACAAAACACGTCTTGGTCCAACCAATCTTGATCTATCAGTTGTGTGTATTTGGGAGGGGCAAGCAAATGCTAATCAGGAAAGCCTACTGGACTGCTGTCTAATTAGTTAAAATGATATTTGGGTTTGCTTGTAAGAAAAATGAGGACTGAGCGTTAAGAAGGAACACATAGCTAATTAGCGTAAATGTTTCCTCACAGTCCTGAGGCATCCTAATCATTAGAGCGCCATCACTTATCATTTAAAATATTGACAAAATGACAAACATAAAGGTATCCATCTTTAAGCGTCTCAAAATAAACTTCAGCATTTTGTACCCATATATGGGCTTTCTTTTTTTTTTTTTTACACTTTTTACTTTAAGATTAGCTATATTAACCATAAAGCATTAGTGGTCCACAATACACACTCATCATATAAACTTGCCTGGTCACATGTGAGATCATGAGAATACACACAGCAACACATTATTAGGGAAATAATACACTGCAGAAAAGATTGTCAAGACTTGTGTGGTATCCACTTATTGTTTTCGATGCTACTTAAAAAAAAAAAGGAGAAAAAAAAAAAGAAATAAATCAGAAATAAAAGTTAGGTTTTACTAAAGTAAAACAAAATGTTTTCTTCTGTTTTATTGCTTTTAAAAAGTACATCTAATCCCTAGAACAAAAATGTATTTCAGGCTTATTTAACAAATGCATGACGTGCCGATCTCTAGGCAGAAAGCAAGCAGATCAATCAAAAAAACTCAAATCACTCAAACCCTCTAGACCAGCATTTCTCAACCCTAATTTTAAGGTCTCAGGGAACCCCTGATAAAAATATTTTCACCTTCCGCTCATGGTACATAAGCACGATCAGTAAATTGCACAACATTTTTAATAAAATTATAAATAACACCTAACATATTTGACACCAAATCTTGTTTCGATACTCACCTACTGTCTATGCAAAATAATTTTCAGTAATTTAATGATAATACAAAAATTTAGAAAATTATGATGTTCCCTAAAATTAGTGGCCAGTGTATATGTTAGATGTTATGCCGCATACACACGATCATTTTTCGGCATTAAAAAACGTTGTTTTAAAAAAATGTAATTTAAAATGATGGTGTGTGGGCTTCACATCATTTTTCGGCTTCTGAAAAACGACAAGAAAAAAAATCGAACATGCTGCATTTTTTAACGACGTTTTAAACAATGTTGTTTTTCAGGTTGTAAAAAATGATCGTGTGTGGGCTAAAACGACGTTAAAAACCTGTGCATGCTCAGGAGCAAGTTATGAGACGGGAGCGCTCGTTCTGGTAAAACTACTATTCGTAATGGAGTAAGCACATTCATCACGCTGTAACAGACAGAAAAACGTGAATCATCTTTTACTAACACAGAATCAGCTAAAGCAGCCCCAAGGGTGGCATCATCCGCATGGAACTTCCCCTTTATAGTGCCGTCGTACGTGTTGTATGTCACCGCGCTTTGCTAGAGCATTTTTTAAAAATTATGGTATGTGGGCAACGTCGTTTTAATGATGAAGTTGGAAAAACTTTGTTTTTTCTACATGCTGAAAAACATTGTTTTTTTTCATGCCGAAAAATGATCGTGTGTACGTGGCATTAGTCCTTATATTGTAGTTTGTGGTAAATTGCCTCCTTGCATTGGTGGTCAGTGTAGGTAGAAGATCAATTCTCTATTACTGCTCAAGGAATCCTTAGTAATCTTAGCAAGAGGGTTGCTTGAGTAGTGAGTGATGGAGAATTGATCTCCCACCTACACTGACCACCAATGCAAAAAGACACTTCCACTGACCCTAGTGTAGAGGGTTCCTTGGCTGCCCTAGACTATGTTGTGACATAATTTACCCGGTCCTTGTTAGAACTGCAGCTGAGTATTGGATTTTGCTTAAAGAAAAACTTCATTAAAAAAAGGGAGGTTCCTCTCTTCCTCCTCCCCCTCCTCATTTATATTTGGCCTTTTTTTGAGGGGAAGAGCGGGTACCTGATTTTGACAGATACTCACTCCCACACTTCAAGTCGTATGACTGCAGCAATCTGAGTGGAAGTTTTCCCCCCACCTTCCCCAGCAGCTTTCTGGAACAAATAACATGTCCCAAAAGACCGCGGGACCATTCACAAAGCTCAGCACGACTTGCACATGCATAGTTGGAAGCCGGCTGTGAAGCCGCAAGGCTTCACTTCTGGTTTTCCTTAGTCAAGATCCCAGCGCCTGGACCCAAAGCTGATTGAAGCATTGGGTCGGGTGAGGACATCGCTGGATCCAGGGGTAGATAAGTGTCCTTATATTAAAAGTCTGCAGCTACAGTATTTGTAGCTGCTGACTTAATAGTTTTGTGGAGGCTGGAGCTTCTCTTTAAAGTTTATATAAACCCTAACAATGAACACAGACAGTGCTAATAGGGGATTCCCACCCGCTGAGCCATTGTGTTCACAGTGACATTGTGGATTATTGCTAGTGGCTATAACAGAGGCCAGCTTCTGTCGGATCAGCTGCTGTACACACGCGCCGCCAATATTCGCCCATGTGTATGGCCCTTTATCTCCAGAAACTTTACTTATGTAAATGTAAAGAGCTGGTCCACACTCACTGGTTGCTAGAGGTTACTGCAGATCATTACCGCTCATTAATTGGTTGCTAGAGATTACTGCACATCATTACAGCTCACCGATTGATTGCTAGAGGTTACTGCACATCATTACGCTTACCCATTAGTTGGTAGAGGTTACTGCACATCATTAACACTCACCCATTGGTTGCTTGAGGTTATTGCACATCATTACTGCTCGCTGATTGGTTGGTAGAGGTTACTACACATCATTAACACTCATCCATTAGTTGCTAGAGTTTAATGCACATTAATACTGCGCATTGATTGCCTGTAACTCAAAGTGTCCTCCTATGCAAGCTGCTCCGGTCCTGTCACTGCTTTATTAATTTTCCCCTTCTGCTGACAGATGTAGGCAGGGCCGATCCGCCCTATAGGCTCACTATGCAAGCCGCTTAGGGCCCCACAAAGCTGCGGAGGCCCACATACGTTACGCCGCCATAACTTAGGGCGCAAGTTCTTTCTGAATACGGAACTTGCGCCCAAAGTTACAGCGGCGTAACGCCGGACAGATACGCTCAGGTATCTGAATCTGGCCCCTTGTCTATAACATAAGCGAGGTTACGTGAGTGCACTAAGTGCAACCTTTATCCACATCTATATGGTACAATATTGCGCTATGTTTCCTTTCCTCCTCTTTTGCATGTGACTGAATGAAACTGGAAACATCTGATCGCTGCTGGAGGTTGTTGTAACCTGATCACATTGAAGTGAGAGCTTGGCAATTAGGGAAGGATCACTGCAGACCAGGGCCGCTGTTAGAAATCATGGGGCCCCGTACAGCCTACCTGATGGGGCCCCCCCCAACCCCGCCTCAAAAAAGTGATATTTTAAGTGATATTTATCTTTGTCCAGGCTAATCACATTCCTTCTAACAAATGAGAGTGCTGCAGCTGACTTTAAGGATTCAATTTTCCTTAAGCCAGCACATCTATTATGCCTTTAAATCAGCTGAGGCATGCACTCCAAAAAATTATTTAAATCTGTATGACCCAATTCACACTAGCATTGCTCTCTGAAGAGTGATCTGCATGCGGATTGCTCTTCTGACAGAATTTGGCTGGTGGTGAACAGGCACTGTATCACCTCCTCAGCAGGAAACATGGTGGGTGGTTACAGTAGTTGCTTTGCGGATTCAGCATATGTACTTTGCCAACCACTACCTTTCCAGCATGAGGGCCCTTTCACACAGTGCTGCTCCACTCAGCAGTGAGTGGATTCTCTGCAGAATTGGAGCTAAATGGGACAGATGTGTTCTGATTTCCAGGTCTGTTCAGTTTGCATCTGCACACAATGCACAGCCCACAGGGGAGGACTTGTGATGTCTCTATGGGTGGCCAAATGGAAATTTGGACTTGTGTCCACTCACAACAGGCAATGTGGAAGGAAGATTGACCACACTCCCAGCATCAGAAAAAAAAATTGCTTTTATATCCACATAGAAAAGCATCACAAACCCACAATACAGAGAGATAGCAGCATTTTTTTTTAAAATCTATGTACATCTGGATTCCATCCTATATAGAGCTTTCATACAGATCATACAGATCCACATGAAAAAATGGCAGGCAGACCTAATTGCAAGGTTTGGGTGAAAGCTTCTTTAAGGAGGGGTGTTTGGTGGGTGGTTAAAAAAATGCAGCTCAGCTACATGTTTTTACTCCCCCCCCCCCCCTTCCATCCAAACATGTAGCAAGTGTAAAGTAGCATCTCATGCTTATGATTATCATCATTATGATGATCACAGAACTTTAGATCCTCTATTGCTCTGCCACAGTGCCACATGGCTATTGAGTGCTGACTTTGTTATGGCTCTATTGTGTGACAGTCTGTACACACAGAGACCCAATAGCCATGTGACACTGTGGAAGAGCAATAGAGGATCTAAAGTGCTGTGATCATCCTAATGACGATAATCATGAACACAGTGGGGAGTCAGGGGGCTGTACCTTCTTTCCATGGTAGCTGGTGTGACTGTGTGCCCTTCCTTGCCTGTAGCTGTGCACCGCTGCTCGATTAAGTTTCCTGCATCCTCTCAGCCAGACAGTCACATGCCTCTCTAACTCCCACCCACAGACAGCACTTACTGAGGGAGCCCTGTACACATAAATCACTCCGCCAGGGATGGTACAAGCAGAGGGCAGCCGGAACTAGAACATGTGCAGCGCATTATGCGGCAGGCTTTATCTACCTGCGCCCCCCGAAAATGGAAATAAAGTCCCTTCAGTTATTTCACTTCCTGGGCCCCTCTATTGCCCTAATGGGGCCCAGGATTATGTAAGTACACCCTAAAAAGCAAGCAGGAACATGGGTGGTTTAGAAAAACATTTAAATATATTCTGTCAGAATTTAACTATAAAGCTTCCCGGGCCCCCTAGCTGAGCCGGGCCCGGTACATCAGGGCTGGCTGTACTGCCCTATCAGCGGCCCTGCTGCAGACTGACTGATTCAATCATCAGGACTTTTTCATGATCTACTCACATATATATTAAGAGTTTCTTCACCAGGTTTTTTTGCTTGATTGTATATGTACGATTCACATTGCACATGAGTTAATATGTGCGCATTAGGGAGAAGAATGCCTACACAGCCCATTCTGTGTGTTTGAACTCCACGCTGCTTGACTGGAGAAGGTTTGCCCCACTCCCTGTCACAAGACAATCCAGTCCTGACAGAGGGTGGGCGACTTGTGGGCTCTAATACATACAGCCCACGGCCGTGCCTCTCCCCTGTCACAGTGTGGCTGCTTGAATTACCAACAGTCGGGAGAGCAAGTGGGGCATCGGCTGCACAATCTACACCTGTAAAAATATTTGCGGCCAGTGTGGGCTCAAGGGGCAGCTGTTGTGGGCCCCACAACAATGACTGGGCCCAGGGCAGCCGCCCCTTTTGCCTCACGTTAAAGATGGCCCTGCTCCCCCATAAACACAATACAGGAGATGAGCCTTGTTACTAGGGTTGTCCCGATACCACTTTTTTAGGACTGAGTACAAGTACCGATACTTTTTTTCAAGTAGTCGCCGATACCGAATACCGATACTTTTTTTTAAATGTGTCCCCAAATGCAGCCATTGTCCCCCCCATATACAGCCATTGTCCCCCCACATATATGCAGCCATTGTCTCCCCCATATCCAGCCATTGTCCCCCCACATATATGCAGCCATTGTCTCCCCCATATCCAGCCATTGTCTCCCATATACAGCCATTGTCCCCCCCATATACAGCCATTGTCCCCCCCATATACAGCCATTGTCCCCCATATGCAGCCATCGTCTCCCCCATATACAGCCATTGTCTCCCATATGCAGCCATTGTCTCCCCCATATCCAGCCATTGTCTCCCATATACAGCCATTGTCTCCCATATGCAGACATTGTCCCCCATATACAGCCATCGTCTCCCCCATATGCAGACATTGTCCCCCATATGCAGACATTGTCCCCCATATGCAGCCATTGTCCCCCCCATATACAGCCATTGTCTCCCATATGCAGCCACCGTCTCCCCCATATACAGCCATTGTCCCCCATATGCAGACAGTGTCCCCCCATATACAGCCATTGTCTCCCATATGCAGCCACCGTCTCCCCCATATACAGCCATTGTCCCCCATATACAGCCATTGTCTCCCATATACAGCCATTGTCCCCCATATACAGCCATTGTCTCCCATATACAGCCATTGTCCCCCATATGCAGACATTGTCCCCCATATACAGCCATTGTCCCCCATATGCAGACAGTGTCCCCCCCATATACAGCCATTGTCTCCCATATGCAGCCACCGTCTCCCCCATATACAGCCATTGTCCCCCATATACAGCCATTGTCTCCCATATACAGCCATTGTCCCCCATATGCAGACATTGTCCCCCATATACAGCCATTGTCCCCCATATGCAGACAGTGTCCCCCCCATATACAGCCATTGTCTCCCATATGCAGCCATCGTCTCCCCCATATACAGCCATTGTCCCCCATATGCAGACATTGTCCCCCATATACAGCCATTGTCCCCCATATGCAGACAGTGTCCCCCCCATATACAGCCATTGTCTCCCATATGCAGCCATCGTCTCCCATATGCAGACATCGTCCCCCATATGCAGCCATCGTCCCCCATATCCAGCCATCGTCTCCCCCATATCCAGCGATGTCCCCCTTACCTGTGTCTCGCTGCCGCCGAGCGCCGACTGGTAATACGCGCGGGAACATAACAGCTAAAGCTGTAATGATTCGCGCTATGTATAGACACTCCCCCTTGCTCGGGATTGGACAGTTCACCCGAGCAAGGGGGAGTGTCTATGCGCGATGCGAATCATTACAGCTATTCAAAGCTGTAATGTTCCCGCGCGTATTACACAGTCGGCGGCAGCGGGGATGGCGGCGGATCTCGGCGGATTGCGGCTTCGGTGGCGGCGGTCGGCGGCGGTCAGCGGCGGCGGCGGCGGGAGGCGACGGGGGTGGCAAGTATTCTATTTGTGTATCGGGGCGGGGTATCGGTGTCTGAGTACCGCCGAAAAAACTCGGAATCGGTCCCGATACCGATACTAGTATCGGTATCGGGACAACCCTACTTGTTACCCTAGAACAGGAGTAGCAGATGTTACTGGCAGGGTCACTGGGTGCATAAAGTAAAAAAAAAAATCTTAAAAAAGAAAACTAAGCTGCAATATTTATGACTTTGCAATGGATCATTCCCTTAACAGAAAAGGTCTCACACCTGAAGCAATTGCACAGATATTAAACTTGATACTTCTGACACTCACCCATACCATTTATTAATCGGGATGATACTCCCTATACCAGCTAATTATTGCAAGTAATGCACAGATTGTATCACCTGGAAATATCAGGCTATGAATAGACGGTCCTCTCCAAGTTCCTGACTGGTGAGCCATGTAATGCAGCTGGATTACATATAAACAGATGGCTCAAGTGTTGATTTTGACTGCTGCAATATTTATTCAATCATAAAACATAAAAGCTTCGATTTTCTACACAGGTGACCCAGCTACCCACATATTACCAAGACAGCTGCTCATCTACTGGGTCACATTAATCATTTATTCCAGAGACACTTTGGAGCTTGTTGTACTGGTTATGTTCACTATCTTCGGGATTTCACTTTTGCAGTTAGAGTCATGTGATGTACAGTATGTTAAATAAAAAGAGTCAATACTTTAAAAGCTTGACATTTTTTACAGGTGTTTAGGCTGGTAAAAACTCTGTATAAAGCCCAATTTATGTTGCATACACGAAAAAATGAACATTGTGTCCGATTTCATCTACCAGTGGCTTATCCATAGTGTGTGCAGTGCATGCACTGCACATGGGGCCAAACGTGCGTAGTTGCAGCCAGACAGTGGGTGATGGGGGACACTCCACACCTGGCACTAGGAGGAACCCACATTACCATCAGGTTGAGTATAACCCCAGCCTGCATGTCTGATATCATTCATTCAGGGAGAGAGAGTGGCGCCAGTGTGGGAGTGGGTAAGCAAATTGGTAAACACTGCCAGTGTGTGTGTAGGAGAGGGTTAACGGCATTGTGGGGGAGGGGTTAATTAACAGTGTTACTGACCTACAATGCAGGAGCAAAGCAGTTAATAAACACTGTCACTGACCACTAAGGAGGCAATGAGTCAGTTGTTTTGTATAACACTGCCATTGGCCATCAAGGCAGGATGCAGGGAGGGGGTTAACACCATTGACTACCAATAAAGAATGGTGTATATACTACTGACACTGACCACTAATATGGAGGTTATTGTTGTGATCACTGCTGGGGGTTATTACTGTAATCACTTAGGCCGCGTACACACGATCGGTCAAAACCGATGAAAACGGACTGAAGGACCGTTTTTATTGGTTAACCGATGAAGCTGACTGATGGTCTGATGTGCCTACACACCATCGGTTAAAAAACCGATCGTGTCAGAACGCGGTGATGTAAAACACACGATGTGCTGAAAAAAATGAAGTTCAATGCTTCCAAGCATGCGTCGACTTGATTCTGAGCATGCGTGGCCTTTTGACCTATGCCTTTGCATACTAACGATCGGTCTTGATGCATCGGTCAGGCGTCCAACGGTCCAATTTTAAAGCAAGTTCTCTTTTTTTTGACCGAAGGATAACTGACCGATGGGGCCCACACACGATCGGTTTGGACCGATGAAACGGTCCTTCAGTCCGCTTTCATCGGTTTTGACCGATCGTGTGTACAGGGCTTTACACCAATAGTCACGAGGACACGTGCAGTACACACAAAGTAGCTTTAGCTGCAAACTACAGAGGACACGTGCAGTACACACCAAATAGCTTTAGGTGCAAACTACAGAGGACATGTGCAGTACACATGCGACGTGCCAGAACCACAGGGGAGACACGTGAGGTGCACGGTGGGCCGATGAGAGACAGCAATAATACAGTTCATCGGTTTACTCACGGTTAGCAGAAAGCCTCCCTGGGCCGGTCGCACAGTGAAAGGGAAGACAGCACGAAATCCTCCGGGGCACGCTCTGTGATAGGGAAACGCCAGCCAAGATGGTGGTTGAGGTGCCCGTGATGACAGGGGTGTTTAGAGTGCTTGTGGCGGCTGGGTCCCTTGATGGTATTTGTCGTGACGCCAGTACCGTTAATGGTGGTACAACCAGTTGCAGTAGCAATGTTGAAGAATGAAGTAGACAGTGGTAGGATACAACTCACAAACTTTTACTGTGTCTGGTTTTGGTTGCAGTACAAACATCCAGTTAGAATACAGTCTCTGGGTAAATAGAGGAATTCTGCTGATCCACTGCTAATAGGCTTTAGTAGGCCTGGACTCAGGCTGTGGTTCAGTATAAGACAAAAAAGGGAGAAAGGAAGGCGCACCAGCCTCGTGTACTACCGTTTGGCAAATTTTAATGAAAAATAAGAATGATGAAAACTACTCACAAACAAAGGATGATAAAAGGCTTGTCAAACGAAAATTGAAATACCCCTCAAACCACACTCCAGAATGTAGGGGGGGGGGGTGGCGAGGTGCGTTGCTGCTTGGCTGACGCGTTTCGAGGTGTCAGAGACCTCTTCCTCAGAGCCCAGTGACTGCTGGGCTCTGAGGAAGAGGTCTCTGACACCTCGAAACACGTCAGCCAAGCAGCAACGCACCTCGCCACCCCCCCCTACATTCTGGAGTGTGGTTTGAGGGGTATTTCAATTTTCGTTTGACAAGCCTTTTATCATCCTTTGTTTGTGAGTAGTTTTCATCATTCTTATTTTTCATTAAAATTTGCCAAACGGTAGTACACGAGGCTGGTGCGCCTTTCTTTCTCCCTTTTTTGTCTTCTATCAGGATTCCCCCATCCATGAAGGGCAGCAAGGCCTCTGATACTACGGTTCTTTCTTGACATCCAAAGAGAACTATATGTAGACATTTGATCTATCATCAAGGATCCCACTTGTACGCAGGAGTTTGTGTGTTTTTTATTGTGGTTCAATATAATGCTTACTTGTGTCTGGTCCCTTTTGAATCCAGTGACATGGGTGAGGTTGCCGGTGGCTAAGAAATCCTTCACCTTTATACTCAAAGGTCTTTGCTGCCGATTACTGGCTGTTACCCTTTGATTTGAGCAGTTCCAATTTGTCCCTTCTCTGGACTGACCTTCTCTCTCACCTTCACATTCTGCTTTTTCTCTGCACACTGACTTCCTGTACTGAACAACTGACCACAGATAAGCCTGAGCTGGGATAGATATCCCAGAGTGGTGCTATCCCCATCTTGTGGTGGGAAGTATGAAGCACACTTGACCAGCCTATGAACAGGGATACCACAGGTATAGCATTGCAAAATGACATGCAATATAGCAATGACAAAGAAGTAATACTTTTGCAGTTCCCACATGTCCTGAGTGGGACGCTGCACACACCAAGTAGCTTTAGGTGCAAACTACAGAGGACACGTGCAGTACACACCAAGTAGCTTTAGGTGCAAACTGCAAAGGACACGGCCAGTACACACCAAGTAGCTTTAGGTGCAAACTACAGAGGGCACGTGCAGTACACACCAAGTAGCTTTAGGTGCAAACTACAGAGGACACAGGCAATGCACCACGTGAGAATACTGCAGCTATCACAATCAAGTGCCTGCCAGTAAATTAGGAAGAACTGATCTAGCTAAACTATACAGTGTATAAATATATGTACAACACCTGGGATGTTTATATGCTCTATACACTGTAACTTTAACTGACTAGCCTGCCTGCTCTATCTACCTAGAAAAAAAGACACTCTCTCTCTCTCTTAGACAGAGACCACTGCCGCAACACACTACACAAGGCCGACCTGCAGGCGGCCTTTTATAGTGTGGGGTGTGTACTAAACCCCCTGAGCCAAAATTGGCCAAAGCCACCCTGGCTTTGGCCAATTATGGCACTGCGTTTTTTGCACGCTGTGATTGGCCAAGCATGCAGGTTATAGTGCATGCTTGGCCAATCATCAGCCAGCAATGCCGCAGTGAATTATGGGCCGTGACGCGCCACTCGAATTTGGCGCGAACGGCCCGTAACGTTCGTATTTCGACGAACGGTCGGACATACGATGTTCGAGTCGAACGTGAGTTTGACTTGAATACGAAGCTCATCCCTATTAAGGACCTTCTACGGCTCTGTCCAGCTCTCCTAGAGTAACTGCCTGTCTCTTGGAATCTCCTCCATGCTCTTGAGACTGTGCTGGGAGACACGGCAAACCTTCTGGCAATGACACGTATTGATGTGCCATCCTGGAGGAGTTAGACTGCCTGTAGTAATACAGTAGTAATAGTGACACTGACCCTAGCCAAATGCAAAACTAGTGAAAAACAGTCAGAAAAGATGAGTAGGGGAAAAAAATGTCAGACACCTCCACCTGAAAAAACATTCCTGTTTTGGAGGTCGTCTCATTGTTGCCCATCTAGTGCACCTGTTGTTAATTTCAAGTAACAGCAAAGCAGCTGAAACTGATTAACAACCCCCTCTGTATACACCCCTCTCCCCTCTGCTACTTAACTGACCAGATCAAGATCCCAGGAGTTCAGATTCAAAAGCGTTTCTTTAATGTTTTTGAGCATTGTATATTCGAACCCTGTCTGTCCTAACAAACGGTTAAAGGTATAGACGCTTCTTGCATTGTATGTTAATGATGACAGACTTGGGGCAGGCTCACTCTAACATTGTTCAAAATACCTTGTAGTCACCTTCTCTTGAGACACAGTTAAAAGGTAAGAAACATTTTTTTAAAATATGTTGTTGTTGTTTTTAGGCATGCTGTGTGAATGGGAACACTAACAAATATATAGTGGGGTTTTCTCAAATTTGACTGCAAAAGTGGAAATACACTTTAAAGAAATTATACCTCTTCTTTAGTCGATGCAAAACCAAAAAAAGTAAATTTTGTATTGACACTTAATTTTGCTTAACACTCATTATGTTACCATTTTAGACCTTATACAGTATTTTCTCTTTCTGGGATTCTTCATCTTGAGCATGGTCGCACTTCGAGAACCATGAGACAAAATGCTCAGGTGTGAAAAGAGGCTAATTAACCTTTGGGTCATTTATGTCCACACATTGATAATACCTGCTGAAAACAAAAGGGATCATTTGAACCACGCCCCAAATTTCAGAACAGCCATCTATGTTTCATAGAAGAATACATAAAGGACTTTCTGATCCTTTTAAAATAGAATATCACGATGTTCCAGTCTCCTGCACATTACTCAATGATTGATGAATGTGACCCAATATTTGAGGCTATCGGGCCTCCTGGTATCTTTAAGGTAGCAGTTCAAAACTAAGTCCAGGTATAACCCTTTACTTTATACATCAGCTGCTGTACAACCACTAGGGTTAAACAAGATGCTTTTAAATAATATTCAAAACATATATGTGGACTGATAGGGACAATGCAACACAAGTGTGTTTTTTTTTTCATTCAAGTTTTTATTTTCATCAAAATAGAATCATTACAATAAGAAAGTGTAAGAAAACATTACCATATAAATCACAGAAAAGTAGGGCTGTGCAAATTAACTTTTAATTAATCGATTAATCTTTAATTTTTTTGATCGATCAAAATCTTTTTGATCGATTAAAATTCTTTTGATTGGTACTCACCTCTCCGCCGGCTTCTGGGCCTTCAGGGAGTTCCTGTCGGAGATCCGGTGACGTCACGGACACCGGCGGGGCTTGCCGTGTCCATCTGATGGGCTCCTTTGCTGTGCCTTCATATCTGCATGCCAGCGGGACCTTACTATCTGCCACACGCAAGGGCTGTTACACTTCCCTCTATCACTTCCCTCTATCAACCTGGGATTCTACAACCATCCACTGGGAGTTGTGATAGTTCCCTTCATGGGACATTTACATGCCGACGGACTGATGTTAACCTCTCCTCATCTGGATTCAGCAGTGGCATCGTTGTACACATTTTTATACCAGTATCATACTTAGCTACATGTTTTTATGACTGCTTTTGGTACCGTTTGGTATTACTCGCACCATTTTTACAGTTTATGTAGCTACATCGATTTTATCTCCAGTGCAATATTTATTTTGTTACCTACTTGAAGACTATAAAAGTTTTAATGCTATTCCCATCGAGCGCTGCCTTTGTGTGTTTTTTGTATCCTGCTATCCATTTTTCCAGTGGTTGGTAGCTGCAATGGGAATCAGCCTGCAAGGAGATCAGCTAAAAGTAGTTGGATTTGTATGTGCGTTATAATTAATCGAAATTAGTCGATTAATCGATTTAAAAAAAAACGATTAATCGAACAGAAAAATTTTGATCAGTAACAGCCCTACAGAAAAGATTTTAAAGTGGAGGTTCACCCAAAAAATACATTTTTAACATTAGATTGAGGCTCATTTTACTAATCAGAATCGGGTGTTTTTTTTTAAATCAATGCAGTACTTACCGTTTTAGAGATCGATGTTCTCCGCGTCTTCCGGGTATGGGCTGCGGGACTGGGCGTTCCTATTTGATTGACAGCCTTCCGACGGTCGCATACAGCGCGTCACGAGTTCCTGAAAGTAGCCGAACGTCGGTGCGCAGGCGCCGTATAGAGCCGCACCGACGTTCGGCAACTCGTGACGCGCTGTATGCGACCGTCGGAAGGCTGTCAATCAAATAGGAACGGCCAGTCCCGAAGATCATACCCGGAAGCCATGGAGAACATCGATCTCTAAAACGGTAAGTACTGCATTCATTTTTAAAAAAACACCCGATTCTGCTTAGTAAAATTGGCCTCAATCTAATGTTAAAAAAAAAATTCCGGGTGAACCCCCACTTTAAATAACTATTCGTTATGGTAACCCTGTGAAAGTTATAACTATCAATATATAAAAATAAAACATAAATATGTCACTTTGTCTTAGTTAAAAAATAAATATCTTTTTAAATAAATGTCATAGCAAATTTCATAGTGTCTACAAGTGTGTGTTTTTTTAGCTTTTTATTGATATGGATTGCACTTGGCTGGAACCCTGTTGAACAGTATAGAGAAACACTGCCTCTGTCATTTACATTGTAAAACCACCGGCCCATCCCTTCAATGGATTTATTTGTATTCAGTTTAACATAATAAGATCAATGCTGTATCTTACAGTAGAATTAAACAAGGACTCCCAAAATAGTGAATGAAATATACCAGTAAAATGCAATGCACAGGAACATATGGACACACTGTAAGCAGGGTTGCCAACCTCCTGCAGCATTTTTTACTGACAAAACATGGAAAATTTTACTGGTGGAGCACATTTTTTACTTACAACCCGATAAATTACAGAACTCCTATTGAAAACTAACACCGTGAATATTTGAACAGTATAAACATGATATGGAAACACTGGGGTAGATTCAGAAAGCAATTGCGTCTGCGTATCCATAGATATGCAGCGCAATTGCTAATTTGCGCCGGCGTATCGACTTTTCTGTATTCAGAAAGCTCGATACGCCGACTGCAGCCTAAGATATTACTGGTATAAGGCTCTTATGCCGTCGTATCGTAGGCTGCATTCTTACGATGGCCGCTAGGTGGCGTTCCCGTAGTGGTCAGCGTAGAGTATGCAAATTGCATACTCACGCCGATTCACAACCGTACGTGCGCCCTGCGTTCGCATTTTACGTCGTTTGCATTCGTCGGTTTCTGCGTAAGGCTGCTCATGCTATTAGCAGGGGCAGCCAATGCTAAGTATACCCGTCGTTCCCGCGTCGCGATTTTTAAAAATTACGTTGTTTGCGTAAGTGAATCGTGAATGGCGCTGGACGCCTTTTACGTTCACGTTGAAGCAAATGATGTCCTTGCGACATCATTTACCGCAATGCACGTCGGAAAAAGTTTCCAGACGAAGCATGCGCACTGCGTTCAACGCGGGAATGCGCCTAATTTAAATGATCCACGCCCCCTACAGGATCATTTAAATTACGCGCGCTTACGCCGGCCAGTTTTACGGAGCGCCCGCGCAAATTACAGAGCTACTGCTTCGTGAATGAAGCGTATCGCACGTAATTTACCGAGGCGTAGCGTAAAAACGGTACGCTGCGCCTCCGTAGTAGTGCACGCCCCTACCTGAATCCACCCCACTGACTATAACAAAGTCATTTGCTTGATTTACACCTAAAAAGTCAACACAGCATGAAATTATCAGCCCCTGATATTTACTGGCAGTTGTAAAAAAATCACAGATTTTTACAAACGGTCAGTAAATTTAAGCCCCTTTCACATGGGGGCGGTTTTCAGGCACTATTGCGCTAAAAATAGCGACCTGAAACAGAGGCTGCTATTTCTCCAGTGTGAAAGCCCGAGGGGCTTTCACACTGGAGCAGTGCGCTAGCAGGACCGCTCCAAAAGTCCTGCTAGCCGCATCTTTGAAGTGGTTAAGGGGCGGTGTGTTTACCGCTCCTCCACTGTTCCTTCCCATTGAAAGCAATGGGAAACCGCGGCTATACTGCTGGCAATGTGCCTTTGCAGAGGCGCATTGCGGGCGGTATTAACCCTTTTTCGGCTGCTAGCGGGGGGTAAAACCACACCGCTAGCGGCCGAATACCGCCGCAATTCCAACGGTAAAGCGCCGCTTTACCGCCACTGCACCTCCCGCCCCAGTGTGAAAAGGGCCTGGCAGTTGGCAACCCTGACTGTAAGGCCACTAGACATCAGCCTATATCAGTGATCTCCAAACTGTGGCCTATGGGCCATATGCGGCCTGTTGTTTGCTTTTATTCGGCCCTTGGAGCACTATTTCCCCCACTGGCACCAACAATGGGGCATGTGTCCTGATATGCTACTGATACCAAAGATGGAGCAGTATTCCTCCCACTAATACCAATAATGGGGCACTATTCCTTCCACTAAAGCCAATGATGGGGCACTATTCCTCCCACTAAAGCCAATGACGGGGCACTATTCCTCCCACTAAAGCCAATGATGGGGCACTATTCCTCCCACTAAAGCCAATGATGGGGCACTATTCCTCCCACTAAAGTCAATGATGGGGCTATAAACCTTTCACTAAAGCCAATGATGGGGCACTATTTCTCCCACTAAAGCCAATGCTGGGGAACTATTCCTCGCACTAAAGCCAATGACGGGGCATTATTCCTACCACTAAGGACCCTTTCACACTAATGCACTTTTGATGTGTTCCAACTGCCTTACAATGGAATGTCCTTTTTTGGTGTGCTTTTGAAAAACTGCACCAAAGATGCAGCATGTAGGATTTTTCAAAGTGTGGCCTACCTGTAGTGTGAACAGTTACATAGGATTTATTAGAGAATATCTTTCATGCACTTTTGTCGCCCTGGAAAGTACGACAAAAGAGCAGCAGTGTGAAAGGGGCCTAATACTATTATTCCTCCTCCTACTGACCACAGGTGCTATGTAATTTTTTTTTTATGATGCAGAGGCATTTTCTACTTCCACTGGCCACAGCATGTTTTTTTAAGTCTAATGCCGCGTACTAGGGTTGTCCCGATACCGATACTAGTATCGGTATCAGGACCGATACAGAGCATTTGCGAGAGTACTTGTACTCGTGCAAATGCTCCCGATGCCTGATCCGATACCTGGGAGAGAGAGGCAGCGTGTAATGCCTGTGTCCCTGTATAATGCTCAGACAGCGGCCATCCAGTGTACAAATGCCGCGCCTTCTCCTCGTCCTCGTCTGTGATAGGGGAACACTCCCAGCAAGTGAGTCAGTGTTCTGCCTATCACGGACACCCTTTCATCCTCATCCCATGGACGAGGTGGAACACACGGTCGGACAAAACCGATGAGAATGGACCGAAGTTCAGTTTCATCAGTCCAAACCAACCGTGTGTATAGGCCATCGGTCTGTTTTCCTTCGGTCCAAAATGTTAAAACATGCTTCAAAACCGAACCGATGGACCGCTGCCCGATCGCTCCAAACCGATGGTTAGTACAGAAAGCATCGGTTCAAAACCCGCGCATGCTCAGAATCAAGTCGACGCATGCTTAGAAGCATTGAACTTTGTTTTATTCAGCACGTCGTGTGTTTGACGTCACCGCGTTCTGACCCGATCGGTTTTTGGAACGATGGTGTGTACACACATCAGACCATCAGGCCACTTCAGCGGTGAGCCGATGAAAACGGTCCGTCGGACCATTCTCATCGATTTGGATCGACCGTGTGTAGAAGGCCTAACTCACTGCTGGGAAACTGAGTTCCCCTATCACAGACGAGGACGAGGCGCGGCTTTTGTACACTGGATGGCCCCCGTCTGAGCATTATACAGGGACACAGGCATTACACGCTGCCTCTCTCTCCCAGGTATCGGATCAGGGAATTGCCTTATTCATGTAGTGAAACAATCTGTAAGTCACAGTCCATGTTCTCTCACACACCAAGTATAATTCCGTTTTTCGAATATTACATATTAGTAGAGCACAACTGCTTGTATTAAGTATGCTAACAACAAGTGCACTTCAGACCAGTACTGCAAAGTGCCATTTTCACATCCTTCATTGTAATTTAAACCACATTCTACAGTTATGGAAGAGGATGTCTGTCAGTGCCATTTGTCAGTGCCAGCCATCAATGCGTCACTGTCACATGACATTAAAAAAAGTATCGGTATTTGGTATCGGCGAGTACTTGAAAAAAAAGTATCGGTACTTGTACTCGGTCTTAAAAAAGTGGTATTGGGACAACCCTACCGCGTACCATTGATTGGAATTTCGCAAATGTTCGATGTGAGCTTTTGGTCGGATAGTCCGACCGTGTGTATGCTCCATCGGACATTTGCTGTCGTAATTTCCAACAAATGTTTTAGAGCTGGTTACCAATTTTTCCGACAACAAGAGTTCTTGTCGAAAATTCGATTCCGACGCACAAAAATCCTACGCATGCTAGGAATCAATTTTGATGCATGTTCGGAATCATTGAACTCATTTTCTCGTCTCGTCGTAGTGTTGTACGTCACCGCAATCTTGACGTTCGGAATTTCGAAAACAATTGTGTGACCGTGTGTATGCAACGCAAGTTTGAGCCAACATTCCGTCGGAAAAAAATCCACGGTTTTGTTGTCGGAAATTCCGATTGTGTGTACGCGGCATAAAGGTTCGTACACACGGTCGGACATCCAACAAAATTTCCCTTGGATTTTTGACTTAATTGATTTGTCCGATCACACCCATAGCATACACACACTCAGACTTTTTCGGCAACCAACACGAACGTAGTGACGTTTTAACGTACGGCCACGCGATTCAAAGAGGAAGTTCAATTTTCGTACGTCACGCGTTGCGTTCCATCAGCTACTATATAGTTAGTTGACGTTTCGTGTAAGTGCTTTCCCGATTTCCATTTTCGTGCCTTTTTGGTCGTTACTTTGCGTGCGTTCGCTCGATAACGATATGTTGCGGAATCCAGCGAGAGAACGGGCTGTTTATGGTCTTGGAGTTCTGGCTATTGCTCAAGCCCGGACCAGGACCAGGAAGAGGAGGACTGTTTGGACCAAAAATTGGTTGCTTCATCGGGACCAATTTTCCCATATGTCATTGCTGAGGGAGCTGCAAGAAAATAATCCGAATGATTTTCGGAACTATCTTCGGATGTCAGATGCCTGCTTCCAGCGTCTTCTAAACTTGCTGTCCCCATATATTAGCAAGAAGGACACCTGTATGAGGCCTGCTATTCCTGCAGAGCAACGGCTCATAGCCACTTTGCGTTATTTGGCCACAGGAAGAAGTCTCCAGGACATCAAGTTCACCACTGGGATCTCTCCCCAGGCTCTGGGACACATAATTTCCGGACACTTGCTGTGCCATTATTCAAGTCCTGCAGAAGGACTATATTCGGGTAAGTTGTTTTCTTTGTTTTCACATTTGATACACTTCATGATTTCTACAAAATATTTTATTTGTACTTTGTCTTATTTGTATCTATTATGTTATTGTCTACCCTCTGGTGTGACAATCACAAAAACCCAAGTCGGTTGCAACCTGATCCTTCATTGGTTCACCATATTGGTCCCATGGAAAAGGAGAGAGTTCTTAACACTTGCCAAGCTTTAAGCATTCAACATTATCTCCCCAAAATGTATTTAATCTGCCACCAGAGGGAGTCAGGAAGCATATTATTCGCTCTGCTTGTTAATTTTTATTCCACAAATGTTTGGATATATTTTAGTGTTCTCTTGCCCCTATAATGTATGTTTTAAAAATGCTGATAATATTTTGTGCTCAAGTATTAACTAATTTTTCTTTGCTTGACTCCACAGTTTCCTTCAAACCCTAAGGAATGGCAGGATGTTGCGGCCCAGTTTGCCAATCAGTGGAATTTTCCCAACTGTGGGGGTGCCATTGATGGCAAACATGTCCGAATTGTTCCTCCACCGGCCTCAGGCTCTTATTTTTATAATTATAAGGGCTTTAACAGCATAGTTCTGCTTGCTATTGTTTCTGCAAATTATGAGTTTTTATATGTTGATGTCGGTATGAATGGTCGTCATTCTGATGGAGGTGTCATGGCTCATACCGAATTCTATCAGCGTCTTACGTCTGGCACCTTACATTTGCCACCTACGCAGGACAACGTGGAGGGCCTCAACTTTGTTTTTGTGGCAGATGAGGCGTTTGCTCTTGGGGAACATCTTTTGAAGCCCTTTCCAATGAGGAACCTCACCCCTGAGCAACGGATATATAACTATAGACTATCTCGTGCCAGAAGGGTGGTTGAAAACGCCTTTGGCATTTTGTCCTGTCGTTTTCGGCTTTTTCTGACTGCCATTCACTTGGCGGAATACAAAATTAATCATGTGGTGTTGTGCTGCTGCATCCTCCATAATTTTCTACGGAGGAATGCTGCTAACTACATAGGTTCCGGCCATACTGATGACCCCTCAGGTGGACGTCCAGCTGAAGACGCAGTGATGCCAGCCCTGCAACAAACTAGACCTGCTGTCTCCTCCCAGAGTGCCCGTCTGGTGCGGGAGCAATATATGGACTATTTTGTGGGTATAGGGGCAGTGCCTTGGCAGCAAGATCTCCTGTAGTTTTTTGAGAACCTTTCTGATGTTCCTTTTGAAAACCCAAAATTCATTTTCAAGATGCTGTTATGTGTGTTTATTAATATTATTTTACTGATTAATGAAATGTTGCTGTGATTAGCATTAAATATTTTGAACCAAGCAAATGTTGAATTAGCCTTTCTAAAGTTACAAACAGCTATGTGTATTATTATTATGCCTTTTGGTTCTGCTACACCCCTTTTCCATATGCAAATATACTGGTAGTAGTGATCAGATAAATAATAAGCCACAAAATCTTTGAAAAAATATAATTGTTCAATCCTGCACAATCCAATGTCACTTTTTGGCAGTTTACAAAATCCAAAAACATTGGTAGTTCAGGAATAACACAATTGTGTATTTTTTTGGTTAAACGCTAAACATGCATCTTTTAAAACTTAGCCCTAGACATTGTCAAGTGTTTTGAGAAGAAATGTAACCATTTTCAGCTTTCTTCACGCAACAAAATCAAATTTACTAATGTAAATGTCTGTCCAGATGCACTTTTGTTCATTCTGTGTTCCATTTTTGGGTGTGGCAAAAATGCATGCACAGTGGTCTCTATGCGCTCCGTGGGTTGTGGTTGGCTGTAGCTCACAACATGTAGTCATCCTTATCACCGGAAACGGACTACCATGTTGTGAGCTAGAGCCGACCGGAACCATAATTGAGTGCATGTCAAACACTGTGCCTGCATCTTTGTCGCATACAAAAATGCACACCAAAATGAATGTAACTGCGTCTGATGTGAACTGACCCTTAGCACAGTCTTTATCAACTCTCCTTCTCCTGGTGCAATCCCAGGGTCAGAATGACAAGTTGTTCCACTTTTGTCCTCGATACATTGGGCATTTCTGTATGTGCATTTTTGTCTGATTTTAAGGTCAAGCCCTTAAAAAATTACAAAATGACATTTGTAGGCACCAGGAGAAGAAGAGTGGATAAACACTCAGCTGAGACCCTGAAATCACACATAAAGATTGTCATTTTGTGGTAATGACCAACCAATTAAAGTTTTGTTTTGGCGAAAAAAGACACATTGTCAAAAATGTGCGTAGTGCAAATAGAATTAGTGCAAATTCTTTAAATTCTCACAAACTGAGCATGTGCAAACAAGGCTAATTACAAATATTTCCATGATAAAACCTTGAACACGAGGGAACATTTGTAATTAGAAAAGAACGATAGAAAACAACTAAAATTTTGCTAACAGGTCGTAATAATCCCGGATTCGTCTCTGAACACCAGAGGCAGCCTCCTTGAGATTTTCCAGCTCTGTCATTGCCTGCAGCATATCAGCACTGATCCGACCAATAGTGCATCCTGGTAGTTGGTGGCCTTGGAAAAAGACAAAAATTTTACATGTGCTTGATGGTCAAGTGACTGAGGCAATCCAAAAAAAAAACAAAAAAATAAACAATCGGGTCTATTTTCATGAAATACTTACCTTTCCTTCACCCTCAGCATATCTGGTGTCTGGGGATGTGCTGTCGACTGGTGGCTCTTTGCTGGGTCCGGCACTATCCTCCAAATCCTGCAAAGGTTGGTGCTGAGCACACTCACAATCCTCTAAAATGAAAGAATAAATCATCTATGAATCCTCGCCAAAATTACATTATATTAACATAATCACATGTGCTGCTTTTAAAGTACACCAACCTTGCCCTGGTGAACCAGTTTGCTCCACACTAGTGCACTACACTATGCATTATTAAAATAAACGCAATGCTAGGGAACAGGAGTATGATGTAATTTAAAATGTGTGAATACATGTCTATATATAGGCCACATTAAACAACTCAGGCAGATGACACCCATCACTCTTGTTTGCTATGGCAATATGGTTTATATGATGTGAAATCTAGCAGGCGTGACTCTGTGTGACTCTGATCCCCAGGGCCTCTCCTCTACCCATGTCTACCCTGCAAATGTGTCATTAATGGTCAGTGATGAGCCACGCATCTAACATAAAGTGTAATGTACACCTTAAGTTCTGTCCTGACCCCATGGCGTTTGTCCTACCTATAAACACCCCTGTCACTGTCAAAAGCACATAAGCATTTTTATTAACTTACGTTTTGGGGCAGATTTGGGGCCTGTTGTCTCCCCTGTTCTCTCCCCTGTTGGAGCCCGGCCAAGGGAAGCCTCCCTTTGTCCCCTGTGGTGTCTTTCTCTGTGCCTTTGTCCTGTTGAAAAAATTATAATACAGTATATTAAGGATTTGACAAAAGTAGCCAAGACATAATAAAAACTTTACAATTGTAATGAACTGCTTTTAAACTTCCATTAACTTCTTCTGTAGGCCCCACCAGAAAAAAAAATCATTAAATTTCATCCATCTATAATGTACAGACAAATAATTCTCTAATTACATGTACTTACTTCTTTTGATAATGGTGCGGTGAATGGCTTCAAAATTTTCTTGCTCTCTGTGCTTCAAATCTGACCATCGTTTGCGGATTTGGTCTTTCGTTCGTTGGATACCATAATCTCCTTCCAATACCGCGAGGACCTTCTCCAGAACCCAGTCTTTATGGCTGTTGGGCCTATCATAATTTTCGAGTTTACAATCGTAATCGTACTTCTCAAAGATGCGAACCATCTCCACCATCTCCCCCTTGCTCATGGGGGTGGCCTTGTGTTTTCTATAAACGCCTCCACTGCGGGGCCTATTCGTTTTCGTGGGTTCCGCCATCACATTCTCCCTCACACATCCCAGAATGTCGCATTAAGAAAAAGGATTGTGGTCCCGCCCCAGCGTCATGACGCATGTAGAGCAAAGCTTCACGCATGCGCAGGCTATATAAATCAAGAACGAGCGCTCGATGTCACGGACGCATGCACGAACCTAACGGAACGACTCTACGTGCAGCCAAAGGTATACGCGGAACGAAGGTAGGTGAATACATTGGGACACTAGTGGTTACTGCATGATTTAGCTTAGAGCAAACAGAGATTGTATAAGCAGGTTAGGAAGTTACAGCAAGCCCTTATTGGTTGTATTGTATCCTTTATTGCAGATATCTCCTAAAAAACATGCCTAAAGCAAAGGGTGGAAAGCTGAATTCAAAAGCCTTCATCACAGCTTTTATTGATCTCTATAGATCTCACACATGTCTGTGGCAGGTAACCAATAAAGACTACTCAAATAAAAATAAAAGGCAGGCAGCAATTGATGAACTGGTGGCAGAAGCAAAGACTGTGTACCCCAGGGCCAACGAGACCCAAATAAAAGCCAAAATTGGGAGCCTGAGGAGCACTTTTCTGAGGGAGCTCAAGAAGATTGAGGGTTAAAAAAGATCGGGAGCTGCAGCAGATGATGTGTATGTGCCCAAGCTATGGTACTTCAGCAGCCTGATGTTTTTAAAGGACCAAACTGAGCCACGAAAACATCTGTCCACACTTGCATCCGCATCAGCAGAGGCCACAGATACTGAGGCTGAACCAACTCAGGATGAGGAGGAGGAGGAGGAGGAGGAGGAGCTCAGCTTGACACAGGTATAGTATTCCTGAAAATATGTGCATTCAGATATACTATGATGTTAATGTGTTGTTATGATGGCAAGAAAAAAGAAATGATGCTCCTTTTTCAGACACAGGACGTTGGAAGCCAAGAAGAGGCTGGGCCCAGCAGACAGTCCACACAATGTAGAATCCCTACACTGAACCCTCCTAGGAAAAGGGCCAAGAAGAGGCAACATCTGGATGATGCCACGGCGGAATTTCTGAGTAGGGCCACATCGGTCATCACCACAGCACCCGATAGTGCAGAAGGGTTTGGCTGTTTTATAGCAAACAAACTACGGGAAATTGATGCCGATCAAAGGGAGCTATGTGAGGGGATCATGGTCCAGCTCCTTAGCAAGGCCAGGAAACGGGAGCTAACCCCTATTTCACATGTCTGTGATTTCGAACACGCACCTCCAGCCAATGTACAACAGGCCTACCAACCACAGACAGCCTACCAACCCCAGACAAGCTTCCAAGCACACCCAGCCTACCCACCCCAGCCAACCTACCCACACCAGCCAGCCTACCCACACCAGCCAACCTACCCACCCCAGCAAGCCCACCCACCCCAGCAAGCCAACCCACCACAGAAAGCCAACCCACCACAGCAGCATGGGGGTCAGTGGCCAACTCAGAGCCCAGATTTTAGGGGATACTAATTTTTATTTAAAGATTATGATTTGGAACATATTTTTTCTATTATTTGTAGTTGAGTATGTAATTTTAGGTTTGGCTTAACAAAAAATGCTAGAATAATGGCATAAAATCTTTAGTTTTAATCTATTATTGTTTTTTGTATTGTGGTGGGAGTGCGAAAAAATATAAGGCCTCAGCTGATGAGGTGTGAAGTGTGGAGAGTGTTGGTCGTGGTTCAGTTTGGTATGCAGAAATATCAGCCTGTTGAAGTACCACAGCCTGGGCACATATATGTCTGCTGCTGCTGCTCCCCATCTTTTGGAGACCACAATCTTCTTGGGCTCCTTGTATTTAAGTTCATGCTCAGGTCCCCAAGTTTGCAGATTCTAACATAATTTATGTATGCCCTGGGGTACAGGGGCTTTGCCAAGTCAACCAGTTCTTCAATTGCTGCCTCCTTCCTGTTGTTTTGTATTTGGATCTGTCATTCTTTTTCCCATTTTTTTTTTAAATAAAAGGATGATGCTAAAAACTCGTGGATTATGTGTGGAAAGTCAAATGTCAGTGTGTGAGTAGGCAGGCCCTTTGCTAAAATTGAAGGGACACAAATAGAGTAGTTATTACTTTGCCCAGCATAAAGAATTGGGGATATTTTTTGGTTTGGAATTTAAAAGAAATATCAAAAAAAAGGCTGGATTCATATCAAGAAAATACACTAATCCAAAGTAAATACATTTGTTTTTAATCCGTCCGTATCACCAGTTGAGCAGATGTACATATTAGGACATTATAAAGAAAAAGAGAATATGCGCTGCTATTTGAGATTTCGAAACTTGCCGCGTGACGAATGAGCATTTTCGAATACGAATGCTAGTTTTACTAGACAGATGGCTTCCGGGTGCTCTTTATTTCGGGGCATGCGCATTTAGATTTTTTTGTAAAGTCCGATTGTTTTCTGTACACACGGTCGCACTTTGCACAATCAGACTTTTCGGAACAGAAAGTTGGTCTGTTCACAGACCCAACTTTTTGTCCGATGTAAGCCAAAAAAGTTGGTCCGATGGAACGTACACACGGTCGGAGAAATTTGAAAAGTGCCGGATTTTGAAGTTGGTTGGCTGAAAATCCGACCGTGTGTACGGGGCTTTAGTATGCAAGACAAGTTCCTGGCACACACCCTTAAAACAAAAATATGATGCTCGGTTGGCCAAAAATCGGATCATGTGTACAAGGCTTTTAGGGCTCTTTAACATGGTCAGACCGTTCAGGTCCACCTCTCAGTTATTTTGGCGGACCTGAACGGACGCTGAATTTATCCTCTGGAGTGACAGATGTCCGCTCAATCCAGATGGATGGAAACCCTATTTTCCATCTGTCTGGCGGACTGGATCAGATGAAAACAGACAGGCGGTCCGTTTTTATCCGATCCCCCATAGAGGAGAGCGGAGCTCTGAGGCCCCGTACAGACGACCGAACATGTCTGCTGAAACAGGTCCGCGGACCAGTTTCAGCAGACATGTTCGGTCGTCTGTACAGCCGAGTGGACAGGATTCCAGCATACATTTGCCCGCCGGGCCTTTTTCCAGCGGGCAAATATTGCCAAACTTGTTTAGAAACAGCCCGCTGGAATCCTGTCCGCTTGGACATGTTCGGTCGTCTGTACAGACCTACCGTACATGTCCGAGCGGCCGCCATGCCTCGCATGCGTCGAATGACTTCGACGCATGTGTGGAAGCATTGAACTGGCAGGGCCGCGCACGTCGCCGCGTCATCGTCGCGGCGACGGCACAGCCTCGTTGCCGCGTATCGAGTACGCGCGGATTTCTGTATGATGGTGAGTACAGCCATCATACAGAAATCCCCGGGCAGACATGTACGCTGAAAACGGTCCGGCGGACCGTTTTCATCGTACATGTTTGCCCGTGTGTACAAGGCCTTACAGGTCCATCTCTACACAGTGAGCGGAGATGGACCTGTCATCCACCGGCTCAGCGGGGATTAACAGATCGATCCCTGCTGAGCAAAGCGGGGTCTGTACATGGACTGCCCCATGTGAAAGGAAGGTGAACTGGACCTTTGTTCAGAAGGTTTGGAGACCCCAGGTCTATATCACAACAGGCAGTTATTACAACACACATAATTTACAGAATAAAATAAAACAACAATTATTAGAATTAGATTGGATTTTGCACACAGGCACCAAAAACAGCATGCTTTTTTAGGCATTGAGTTTGTATTTTAAATATATGATGTGATTGCAGCCCATTGCTTTCAATGGGTCTGTAAACACAGGTGTGATAAATATCAGTGCTCTAGTGCTGTGTTTAGATCAGTGAAAAATAAATAAATACAAAAAGGCAAAATGTACATGGGCCATTTGCCCTTTTTAACCATGGTGTCTAGGACAGCCCTCAAAATTTCAACTTGCCTACTAGCATTTGACGAGTGGATTTAAGCTGGGGGCGAGTGATGACAGGGCTCCATGACCAATCTCCCTCCAATCTGTGCCTACACTTAGAGTCCCGATGAGATTGGCGGCCGAAGAGGAAAGGTGCATGCTCGGGAAAAGTAGTCTGGTGAGCCGCGCACAGGCAGAGCAGTACACAGGTGCTCTCCTTACAATTCTCATTAAGCCATGGGACCTAACAGTATGACCTCTCTGAGCCTGTCCCCCTCCCCCCTCCCCGACCAATGTAGCTGGAGAGCAGAAAGTAATGAGTGAGGTGGAGGATTGCAAAAATTACCACTTCGGTGCAGCGCTCACTGAAAGTTGCCCTGACATGAGAGCGGCAGCCTTCCAGTTTGTACAGTTTTCTTCTCCTTCTGCTCTATGTAAGTATCCAGCAGTTCAGCCTGAGCACTGTGAACAGACTGGTCTCAATGTGTGCTGTGCACTGTCAGTGTGCGCTGTGCTATGGTGTCAATGGCTGTGCAGTTGTGTGGCTCTCAGCGCTGGATTGTACTCCCTCCCACTGTGCTGCAGCTCCTCTCCTCTCTGCCAGCCTGAATAAAAGGGGGAAGTGGGGACATGCAAGCGTGGAGCCGCACACACAGGCTCCTGATGATGAGATGAATGGGAGAGAGAGAGAGGATGGATGGGAGTTGCAGAGGAGACAGCAAGATAATGGGGAAGAGACCCAGTTCTAGTGCCCTGTCCCTCTGGTCTGCCCCCAGTGCCCTGTCCCTCTGGTCTGCCCCCAGTGCCCTGTCCCTCTGGTCTGCCCCCAGTGCCCTGTCCCTCTGGTCTGCCCCCAGTGCCCTGTCCCATTTTGTAAAAGTTGTTGTTGGTAATATTTAATTTTGTAACTTGATTCTGCATAAAACATTTAACAGTGTCATTCCATGAGATAATCTACGAGGGCGTGTTTACGGATGCAATTAGGCGCAGGGCAGTGTATGAATTAGGTGGGGCAACTGGTGGCGAGTAACTCTTGAGGCCTGGCTAGTAGCTCAGGACTTGAAATTTTGAGCCCTGGTCTAGGATGTTCTACAGCTGCATACATCTGCTCATATACATGAATGGGTGTAGGTGGCTGTGCACAGCTACTTGCGTGAAGTAGCACTTGCACACAGACATAATGAACATCCATCCCTTAAACAAATGTTGTTATTATTATTTGTTACCTAGATTTTTTTTTTACATGCATATACGCAGTGATGACCCGTAATGCAGGGTGCAGGGGCGCCGCTCCCCTATACATGTGTCCAGCCCACTAATATACATGCAAGGTGCCGGACCCATGGATTCCAATGCTTTTTTTTTGCAAGCATGTGAATAAAGCCAGAGGCTCTAATAGGCTTCAGAAAAGGGTGGGCTCGGGGTACAGAGCATTTGTCACACTGACTCTCCTCCCGGCCAATCAGGGAGCATTGTTTGCCCCCCCCCCCAAAAAAAACACCAGCCGCCACTGCATATACGTATAGTGCATGCACTACGTGGACCATACTTGTGTTTTTTTGAACAGGAACTTGTAATCATATAACAGTGAGTTGATGAAAGTTCAGGAATTTCTCTTATATCTACATCAGACATGGATTCAAACATAATTGTAAACTGTAGTATATTTTCAAATAATAATACAAATTTTGAGGAGTTACTGTGTTTTCCTTTAATACCTGGTTCACACTAGTGCGATTTCATATGCGAGTTGTAATGGAATCACATTGTTTTCAATTATGTCCGTTTACATCAATGCGACTCAGCACGGTACAAATTTACTGTACTTCTTTGGTGCGATTGGCTCCATAGAATATACAAACCTTATCAAAGTTGCATCCAAGTTGCACTACATAATCAAACTGAAAGTCGAATCAAAATCTGATCACAGCATTGTAAACCTAGCCTAGGTGATTTTTCTTTTAATCCAGGCTATGCCATATTTCCATGATTCTATTAAATAAGCTTCTCCCTCTTGTGGCTCTTGTCACTCTCCCTGAATTGCAGTACCTCTCCATACATCAGTCATACATAAAATAGATGTATTCAGTGCTGTGTGTTTGGTGCCCTCCAGTGGCAGTCGATGTAGTCTTGTGTATAAAAAGTCACAGACAAGTCATATATTCCAGTGTACTGTGATAATTGTGTGGGAGGAGTGCCTGGACTTCATAGCAACCATGTTTGCTGGAAGAGCAACCTTACTTATGTGGGAGGAGGAACTAATAATAAAGATCATAATCAATCAGAATTCTCAATCGGGGATATGGGACTAGGCAGAGCCGGTACAAGGGGTGGGCGGGAGGGAAGGGTGCCCTGGGCGGAGTGTGAGAGGGGGCTTCAGAGCCATCTTTAATGCAGGGCAAAAGCAGCAAGCCCGCGCTGCCTTAGAATAGCTCTGCTGTCGCGGTCACGAACACAGCTGTGCTGTCCGTCCTCCCCCGTTTGCTCTCCCGGTCGGGTTAACACAAGCGGCCACACTGACAGGGGAGGAAATCAGCTGTGGGCTGTGTAGTGAGAGCCGACTCGCCCTGCTTCTCTCTCTGTCAGGAGCTGCAGGATCGGAGTGGCTGACCTGTGACAGGTAGTGAGGCAGAGTGGTCGTCTGTGCTCCCCCGTCCCATCACCCCCCCTCAGACTTCTATAGCACAGCACAAAGTGAAGTGTTCTGGCTGTATGCTACAGATCTGAGAGCGCACACACATTCCAGAAAGGTGCAGAGTTCATGGTGAAGATGATAACTATGAGAAAGAGGGAGAGGATTTTGTGAAAAGAGGTGATAACTCTTTAAAGGGAGGATTACAATGGTGGCTGTGGAAGTGGGGTGTACAGAGGTGGCTATGGAAGGGGGGTATACAGAGGTTGCTATGAAGGAGGGGTATACAGAGGTTGCTGTGGAAGGGGGGTATACAGAGGTTGCTATGGAAGGGGGGGTATACAGAGGTGGCTGTGGACAGGGGGGGATACAGAGGTGGCCGTGGACAAGGGGTACAGAGGTGGCTGTGGACAGGGGGGGGGATACAGAGGTGAAACATTGGGTACAGAGGTGGATATGGACAGGGGGGGATACAGAGGTGGCCGTGGACATAGGGTACAGAGGTGGACGTGGACAGGGGGTACAGAGGTGGACGTGGACAGGGGGGATACAGAGGTGGCAGTGGACGGGGGGTACAGAGGTGGACAGGGGGTTACACAGTGTGTGTACATTTTTTGGGATATTGGGGTGAAGAGCAAAATTGCATGGGGGCCCCAGGAAAATGGTTGCCCAGGGCCCAAACAATATTAAAGACAGCCCTGGGCGGGTTGTTAGCAGGCATAAGAGTATCATTATCCTATGCTGGGCATCACTAAATGGAAATTCTGGGTGGGGGATATGTAAAGGGGCAATACTGTGTGTGTGGGGGGGTCATGTAAAGGGCGAAATACTGTGTGTGGGATGATAATTTAATTTGTATTGTTTTAAGTATATTCTTGTTCTGAAACAACATTGATTCTGTCTTAAAAACGGGGGGGGGGGGGGGGGGGGGGGGGGGGGGGGGGCGGCGCAGTTTTCCATCTTTGCCCTGGGCACCAAATGGCCTTGTCCATGTCAGCACTGGGACTAGGAGCACTCCAGCCTCATCAAATTGGAGGGTGAGCTTGAAGAAAGGTTGGGAAGGTGGATCACACACAGTGAGGGATTTATGAAAAATGGAGCAGACACAATCTGCAGAATGTGTACATGGCATCCAATCAGCTTCTAACTTCAGCTTGTTCCATCAAAACAAAACTAAACCAATTGTTTTAAAAGATTCCCAAAACAATTACATGCGCTCTCCACCGAACTGTCAAGCCATTAAATGGCTGGTGTCATAACTGATTACATGGAGCACCATGGCAACTGCAGGTTAAACAGAGGCTAACCTGGAAGCTTCCTTGGCTGTAAAAGATCTTGCGGGATCACAAGTTCCATAATTTCTCTGCCTGTGGGAGTCATGCTTGTATCTGTCAGCTTGCAATGCCTCATGGAACTTGTAGTTCGGCAACAGCTGGAGGGCCGCCAATTTGAGACCCAATACAGAATCACATATACAGTATATATCTAATTCTGCACTTCCGCCTGGGGGACTAATCACAGCAGGAGCCGATCAGCGGGGGCCGGCCAATGGATGTACGCCAACACCCGCTGATCATCGGTAAACAAGGCAAAGCTCCATTCTGAAAGCAGGGAAGTGTTGGATTTTCTTTCCCTACAAAGCAAGGAATACAATTCACCACATCCCTTAGTAAAAGCACCTCACACAGTACAGAAAAAACAAAGGCACACATTCAACCCTTTGATCGCCCTAGATCCGTGATGGCAAACCTTGGCACTCCAGATGTTTTGGAACTACATTTCCCATGATGCTTATGCACTCTGCAGTGTAGGTGAGAATCATGGGAAATATAGTTCCTAAACATCTGGGGTGCCAAGGTTCGCCATCACTGCCCTGGATGTTTAACCCCTTCCCAGCCAGTTTCATGTACAGTGCCAGTGCACTGCTCGCAGAAATAGTGTCACTGGTTCCCACAAACTTTTTTTTAATTTAGCTGCATATTCCTTGTTACTAAAATAACCTACCACTAAAGAACAACCCAAAATACATTTTCCTGCTACCAACGATCGCAATGATATCACATATGTGTATGTTATTTGTTGTTTGTACCGGTAGTATAGCCCAAAGACAATAGTGCACATTTTGCTTCTTTTTTTTTTTTTTATCTTACCTAAATGACACTAACTGACACTGATACTAATCTAAAAAAATGTTTTATATATAAATCCTGTCCAAGATACCTTTGACCCAGACCTTGACCTTTGACCCTTACGTAACCCAAACACTAACCCTGGCACAAATATTGATCTAGGTATGTTTTCTTTATTATTTGTTTCTTTCTTTCTTTCTTTCTTTCTTTATTATTATTTATTTTTTTACACACACTTTTTTCTTCTCTGCAATACAATGGATCTTTCCTCTCCATTCACAGGGAGAGAAACACAGGGGTGGGTGTCACAGTGACTGATCACTGTGATAGCCAGTCAGAGGCTAACACAACGGTCAGGTGACCCGCAACTGGGATTTCTGGGTCCCGATCATTAGTATAGGACCTGGGGTTTTCGGTGAGACCCCCGGTCTCTGTGCTGGGAGCGCACTCTATGGCGTGCTCCCAGCACAAAGACAGATACACAGATATGTGGCTCCATGGAAAAAGCTCAGTCCAGTGAGGCTGCATATCTGTGTACTGTCGGTGTCAAGGGCTTAGAAAACATGGGAGTACATTGTTTTGGCGCCTTTGTCAACAGACTTTTGTTCCTTTCTGATTTTGCATTCCCAAACAAGTCAATAGTAATGCTAAATCAGCTTGAAGGTTAGGAGGTCATATGCATCTGCCAAGAAATTCTAAATGATCTCAAAAGCATCTCAAATTGATATTAAACTGATACCATCAAGACAACACAAAGTCTTCCAGGACCCTTTCAGCCTGGGCAGTATTGCTTACTGTGCTCTGAATCAGTGGATCCGGGATCCGTGGTGGATTGATTTCATGAGGGCAAAATAATAACAGCAGACGCTACTGCCACTTCTTGACATCTATTTTTTATTTATTTTTTGTTTAATTGTTGAATGGCAATTTTACATTGCAGAACCATGCTGCAACTGCGTGCCAAGCATTTGACCCACAGTTGCGATGATCTCAATGGGTGACAGGGGTGCCTCTTCTCAAACTCTGCAGCTTGAGTTTGAGATGCTCTGGGTACAGCCCTGTTAGGTTGTAATATTAGTAACTGCTATAAGTCCTTTCGATTGTTCTTTGAATATTTATCTCTAGCAATACTTCTATTTTTACATTTTTGTAGTTTCCTCAATATAATATAGCCTGCATGGGCACTTAATTATGCAGATGGCATAACTGCTTTGACATGTTATAATGACTCATAGTTTTATATTTGTTGTCATGGTTTAATAAAGGGGAGTATTGCCTCAATTAGGCTAATAGTAAATTTAATTAGATGTGCCAACATCCCGGTTGTTTGTAAATAATGAGACCTAATAGGTAGAGGCAAAACAGGCTGCTTGAGGCCAGTTAATGGCTAGTACCATAGGTCAACATGGAAAAGAAAATGTGGGATTGGGATTTTTAGAGGCACTGGTAGAACACGAGGGTATATATAAAAATATAGATATTTATTTGACAAAATACAAAAATACAAAATATGTAAAACACATTTGGGACAAACCCCACAAATCAGATGGATAGCAAAACCATTGATCTAATCGGTGGAGCCATAGATCTCGACCGGTTTCGCGGTATAAAACCGCTTCTTCAGGAGAGTGTCTAGAAAATACAGATAAAATATACAATAAAATAACAAGCAATGTGTACAAAAAAGTTTAACATAAAAGAAAGAACAAATCAATATTACATTCTGCAGGAGAGTCAAGAAAAACTTGCTCACCTTTGCTGGTCAAGGTGGTCATGCGCTAGGTCAGGCAGTCGCCCTGTGGCGCACGTGGGGGATAATCAAGACGGGCTCTATGGAGTAAGGTTGGTTTGATCCGTTACAATGATTATTTAATTGGTGACAAGGACACCGAGTGCTGGGGAGAGGGGACGCTGAGGGAGTGGTAGGTGGTGAGGGGGTGACAAAGGGAAGAAGGTGGGGGTGACATAGAAGGAGAAGAAGGTTGAAGAGACATGGGAAGTGAGGTAGCTTAAGAAGGGGGGGAGGGGGAAGGAGAATCAGATTGTCATGGTTTAAACCTGCATAGAGTTTTAGGCTATATAGGCAAAGTCTTTGATAGGTTCAGGTAAAAGGGTAAAGTTTATTATTAAACATGTGCAAAGGAAGGAGTAAAGATGGTGCTGCTCTTAAATTACAGGTCCTGAGTAACCTAAAGCACAAATGAAAAGTAGACAAAAAAAGGGTGCAGCCATCTAAATGTAAGCTATCAGAGGAAGAGGAAAATACAAACTAATGCATTCACAGCTATGATGTTGAATCGGCATGTCAAGTGGTGTCAAAGGTCTCCAGAATGTAGAGGTCGGCAGGCAAGCGTCCATGCTGTATGCAGAGACCGGGCAGGTAAGCGACTGGTAATTGCAGAGATTGTCAGGAAAGCAGCTGGAGGGTAATGGGGAGCTTTTGGGGAGCTTTGGCTATCTTTGGAGGTCACTGTGATGACATCAGAACAAAAAATTATAGCGCACAGATACAAAAATTACATTTAAATCCTGCAAGGCTATTTAAAGCACCTGAACATATTAAGCAAAAATATGGGGATTTGGTCACAACATATGGCCATACAGTGCTTAACCACTTGCCGACCGCCCACTGTCGTTATATGTCGGGAATTTTGAAAAGGAATATCGTTGTTATGGCAGCAGATAGCTGCATTAACCCTGGTATCCTATTCCTATTCTATTGCTTTCAGCTGAAAGTGGTCTTTGCGTTGGATTCGCCACAAGATCACTTTTATCGGGGGCAGGAGAGGTGCCTACCCCCCTTCCGCTGTGCTCCAGTGGTCTCCGCCGCAGTCCGTCAACAGCCTGGAGCCAAGTGAGGGGAAGATGGCCCCCACTCGGCTCCATAGCATTGTCTTATAGCAGCATCATCTTTAACGTAATGCATTTTTTAGGGTGTGCCCCAAGTCTTTGTTTGACTGTGATGAAATTAACACATAGGGGGGTTCTAGCCTTCCTTTCTATACTAAAGAAAAGCATTTTTATTAATTTCCATGTTGCTGTTGCAGATTTTCCCTTATTTCCTGCCAGCAGGACAGAAAGAGAAAGAAATCTCTCTAAATAAACCCCAGATAGCAGAGTAAACAAATAACAGGGTTTCTTATCCTTCTCCACATCCAAAATCCCCCCCAAAAAAATGATTGGATATTCAGTAGAATCTCATCCACACAGAACTTCTTGCAATCTTTTAACGACACATAGAATTATTTGAGGATCTGAAAAAAAAAAAGTTTTCAGAACTTGTTGTAGTAGTATCTGTAGTACTGTAGACCCAAGTCAAGGTCTTAGCTTATCAACCATACCAAAAAGTATGGGAAAAAATTCAAAAATTCGAAACTTGAAAAATTTGAAAATGGAAAAATTTGAAAATGGAAAAATTTGAAAATGGAAAAATTCGAAAATGGAAAAATTCGAAAATGGAAAAAATCGAAAATTCGTAAATACGAAAATTCGGAATTTAAAAAAAACGGAAATACGAAAATTTGTCAATTCGTAAATTCGTAAATACGAATTTTCGAAAATACAAAAATTGGTAAATTCGAATTTTCGGAAATACGAAAATTTGTAAATTCAAAATTTTCGGAAGTCCGAAAATTTGTAAATAAAAAATTTGTAAATACGAAAATTCGTAATTAACGAATTTCCGAATTTTCGTAAAAAAACGAATTAGAAACAAAACGAATTGCACATGTGCAATTCGTTTTGTTTCTAATTTGTTTTTTTACGAAAATTATGTCTCAGGGGGTTTAGTACATGCCCGACACTATATAAGGCCGCTTCCGTGGTGGCCTTGTGTAGTGTGTTGCAGTGGTTAAAGACAGATAGAGAAAGAGAGAGTGTGTCATTTATTTTGAGTTAGATAGAGCAGGCAGGCGAGTCAGTTACAGTTACAGTGTGTAGAGGATATATATGCATCCCAGGTGTTGTATATATATTTTTATATTTATACACTGTATTGAATTCAGACAGATCCGTTCCTGTATGCTCTAATCTTCCTAATATACTGACAGGCCGGCAGGTGATTTTGCTAGCTGCAGTATTCTCTCTGTGTCCTCTGCACAGTGTGCACATTCAGTGCTGCTGGAGGCTTTGTAACCGATCACAGGGTGCGCCTCTCCACCGACTCGGTTGATCGACTGACCTTCATAAAAATGAATCAGGCTTGGATCACCACCAGCTACCAATCAGCTGATGCTGATGTAACTGAATAATTTTGATAGCTTGTAAGAACATTTTTCTACCACTGTTCAACAATGGCATGTAATTACAATTCTTGATATAATAGTTCACAGCAGGGTGTTTCAGCGCCCACCAAGACTAACTGGTCTGTGAGGGCTTACAGTGTTGTAACATGTACCCATGCTATTTTTCTCAATGATTTTCATCCATATTGCAGGAACCAGACATTACATTAAAAGCCGGAAGCAGTTTTAAATGACTTTTTTTCCTATAGAAATGTAATTTTGTGCAGGAACAGTTCTAAACACGTACCACTTCACAGGTTTTTAAAACTTTTTTTGCATTGATACATGTTCCCTGGGGTAAGACCCGGGTCCCCAAACCTGTTTTAGGACAATAACTTGCATATTAGCCTTTAAAATTAGCACTTTTGATTTGGAACTTTCAAGTCCCATAGACTTCAATGGGGTACTAAAGTTTGTGCGAACGTTCGGTTCCTTCAAAGGTTCTGGTGCGAACCGAACCGGGGGGTGTTTGGCTCATCCCTAGTACTGGCAGGAACACCAGGCATTTCACACAAAGGAAGCAATACAAACAGAACAGGATACTTTTTCATACAAGTTCATGGTACAGCAGGCACATATCAGGAATATGAAACGTTAGCTTTATACATTCTTTAGGTAGGAGACTGTATATATCCTAACATGGGTTTCATACTTTCTTAAACCTCTCTTGTTTTTCATGGAGAATACTTAGCATTTTTTCATTAAGTATGATCCAAGAAATGTTATATTTTCACAGCTAAAAAGAAGATCCGTGTCTAAGAGTGTTTTGGAACATCAGTAATTGGTTCACTTAAAAGGGCATTTTCCTGTTTGCCTAGAAAAACAATTAGGGGAGCTTTTTGCCAGTCGTGTGGGTACCAGATATCAAAGAGAGAGAACTTTATAGATAGACTGTACAATGGTCTTATTAAACAGCCCTCTGTTTAGTCCAGTGGTCCATATGTTCCAGTCCTTCGCATTGATCTCTGAAACCTGTGATAGTTTGGGGCCCAGCCACTGTGAAAACATAGGAGAAAGTAACAAATGGTTTTTAAGAATACATTTTGAGGGGCTCCAGAATGTCAGTTTTGAACTGAGAAAGATGTTTTTTCAATTTTCGCCAGGTTTTGTACTTCCCGAACAAAGGTCTGGAGCTTGGAGACTTAAAAGAGATTGGGTGTCAGGAAGTTTTCAACCCAGTGGCCATGTCTTGCTGTAGGCCAGCAGGGTCTGTGGGCAGGTGTTCACAGCCCTTATAATCTGAGACCTAACAAAAGTGTGACACAGGAGGTCTCTGGATATGAGTCAAGAGGCCTCCAACATTCCCCAGGACTCAGTGAGGCTGCATGGGGCAGTCAGAACATGTGTGTTTGAACAGTACAGGTGCAGTTGGTGACAGAGTAGCAGGGAGCTGCAAGAGAGCCGAGTGTCAGGTACAGAGCTTGCATGGGAGCAGAGGTGCCATGTTAGATGGTCTGAAGGACTAATACAAAAGGCCAGAGCTAGAGAGAGCCAGGAGACTAATGCCGTGTGCACACAATCAGAATTTCTGACAAGAAAATCGTGTTTTTTTTTTCCGACGGAATGTTGGCTCAAACTTGTGTTGCATACACACGGTCACATAAATGTTGTCGGAAATTCCGACTGTCAAGAACGTGGTGACGTACAACACTACAACGAGCCGAGAAAAATTAAGTTCAATTATTCCGAGCATGTGTAGGATTTTTGCACGTCAAAATTACATACAGGCGATCGGAATTTCCGACGAGAACTTTTCCCATCGGAAATTCCGTCAGAAAATGTTCGATGGGGCCTACACACGGTCAGAATTCCCGACCAAAAGCTCACATCAAACTTTTCTTGTCGGAAATTCGGATTGTGTGTACGCGGCATTAGTGTCATTATGTTTGTTTTGATGGTGGAAACCCCTGCACAGGCAAATGAACCACCAAGGACTTAAACAGCATTTCTGAAGTGAACTAAACTCAGTGGCATGCTCTACACTTGAGCTGACAATACTCAAACCATCACAAACCTGGTTTTAAACCCTGTCTATGAGGTAGTTTAGCAGTGGGGAGCAGATAATGGCTTTTTGAAATGCAGCAATACCTCAAAGGCAAATGTTTTCAACGACAGTCCTTGTAGTGATGCTGCCAGTCCATTTTTTGGGACTTATGCCTCGTACACACGATCAGTTTTCCTGACAGGAAAAGTGCAATGTGAGGTTTTTGTCAGGAAAACCGACCGTGTCATGGATCTGCCACTTAAGGGTTAATGGTGCAGACTGATTTCAGTGATTAACAGCAGGCTGGCCTATTTAAACACCTCAGCAGCACAGTGTCTTTGCTGCCTGATCTGCAGTTCTGACGTGGATCCTATCTGAGACCTGTTTGCTATCTGAAACCTGATTTAAACACTGAACTTGGCTTGTTTTGACTACTCTACCTGAAACCTGATTTGAACACCGAACCCGGCTTGTCTGACTCCTCTCATCTCTCCTATCCTGACCCGACTCCGTTTGACCTTCCACCTGCTTGACTTCACTGCTGCCAGATCCACCTGCTTGTTTACCGACCATTCTTCAGTCATCTTTCTGCACGATCACCTGTTATGACCCGGCTTGTTTGACCCTGCTTTCCCGGTATACCTGAACTATTACTAACTTGTGCCGCTGTAGTCGCAGCTTCTGTGCGGGTCGCTGACCCATCCTACCTGAACTGTTACTAACTTGTGCCGCTGTAGTCGCAGCTTCTGTGCGGGTCGCTGACCCATCCTCCGCTGTACGTTCAGCATCTACTTGCCAGAGGTATTCGTCCACCTGCTTCTACACATCACCACCCGACACTCCTACCCCTCTGTGCTCCGAGCCCGCTGTCCCATATCCAGTGGCTCGCGAACCAGAGTCGTAAGAGAGGCTACCCTGCATCAGACTCTGGAAACCAGGTACGTAACAGTATCAGGCAGCCATGACAGAGTCTGCAGGCGTAGTTCCGGCTATGGAAGAGGTGTGTAAACACTTAGCATCACTTACCCAGGCCGTTCAAAACCTACAAGATGGCTACCTGAGATTGGAGGGGCAGGTTCAGAACTTATCAGCTTCTGGGGATGCAACTTCAGCATCCACTGCTAGATCATCGTCATCTGCGGGTCCGTCAGTTGTGATGTTGCCACCTGAACCCAGGGTTCCCATGCCCGAACGATTCTCCGGGGATCGAACCAAGTTTCGGGACTTCCGAAACGCATGTCAGTTATACTTTGCTTTGCAACCCCGAACCTTTTCTTTGGAAGCCACTAAAGTGGGATTTGTCGTTTCCCTACTCCAAGGGGAACCCCAAAATTGGGCACATCGCTTGTTAGAGGAGAACGGTGTCCAGACAGAGACTTTGCTAAACTTCTTCCAGACTATGGCACAGCTCTACGACGACCCGCAAAGGACTGCTACTGCTGAAGCTGCTTTACTCGCTCTCCAACAGGGGTGTAGAGCAGTGGAGGACTATGTTACTGATTTCCGCCGCTGGAGTGCGGACACCCAGTGGAATAGCGCAGCCTTGCGCCACCAATTTCGCTTAGGTCTGTCTGAAGCCTTAAAGGATGAATTGGCCCGTATTGGGGTACCTGACACCCTGGATGATCTGATTGACAAAGCCGTTCAGATCGACCGACGACTAAGGGAACGCCGAGCGGAACGATCCTCTCAACAGAGTCGCCCAGTCTGGGTCACCACCCGGGCTCCCTTGCCTCCTTCTCGTTTTCCACCACCTGTTTCTTCCAATTCTGCTGGTCCACCCATGGATACTTCAGAACCCATGCAAATAGGCGTGATGCGACCCACCTTGCCACCTGAAGAACGCACACGCCGCCGTCAGCTAAACCTGTGTCTATATTGCGGTGAGGCCGGTCACTACGTACACAATTGTCCCGTCAAAATACGTAAGTTCCGTTCTTCAGTTCCTGGTAACATCTCTGCTATTACTACCAACCCCAACCATCTTGCTCTCTTCCTTTCCTTACAGCTTCCGGGAAAGACGGTGTCGGTCAACGCTATCGTTGATTCAGGGGCATGCAGTTGTTTCATCGATTCCTCATTTGCCGATCTGCATAACATTCCCGTCCGCACAAAGGACTTTAGACTTTCCGTTTTTTTGGCTGATGGCTCACACATCAAGTCTGGGCAAGTGACCCATGAGACCCTTCCTTTACCTGCTATTACTTCATCCAATCATAAGGAACTTTTAATTTTGGACGTCATTTCATCTCCTTTGTTTCCAGTAATCCTGGGTATACCCTGGCTTCAGGTACACAATCCTCAGATTGACTGGACATCTAAAAATCTTTCGTTCCCATCTCATTACTGTCAGGAACACTGTTTTCCCGAACGTCCTAAACCATCTTCTGCCCTGCTGTGCTTAAACACTGACCCAAGTTTGATTCAATCCATCCCCAAACCCTACCATGGATTTCTGGATGTCTTCAGTAAGAAAGGGGCAGATTCCCTTCCACCTCATCGGCCGTACGATTGTCCGATTGATCTTCTTCCAGGGGCCGAGATCCCTTTCGGACGAATTTTCCCACTTTCTGAAAAAGAACAAGACGCATTAAAAATCTACCTTGACGAGAATTTGGAAAAGGGATTTATCCGCCCGTCCACTTCACCAGCAGGTGCCGGAATATTTTTCGTCACAAAGAAGGACCAAACTCTTCGTCCCTGTATTGACTACCGGGAACTCAACAAAGTCACCGTGAAAAATCGTTACCCTCTACCTTTAATACCTGAACTTTTCCAAAAATTAAGATTTGCCGTTATCTTTACAAAATTAGACCTAAGGGGAGCGTATAATTTAATACGTATCAAGGATGGACATGAGTGGAAAACAGCATTCCGTACCCGCTATGGCCATTACGAATATTTGGTCATGCCCTTCGGGCTATGTAACGCGCCCGCTACTTTTCAGCACTTCGTCAACGACGTATTCCGAGATTTTTTGGACATTTTTGTAATCGTGTATCTAGATGACATACTGATTTTCTCCCGTTCCTTGGAGGAGCACCGAGGACATGTCTGTAAGGTTCTGGATCGCCTTCGTCAGCACAGTTTATATGCGAAAGCTGAAAAATGCGAGTTTGAACAGCAAACCATCCAATTCTTAGGCCTGGTAATTTCCCCTACAGGAATTGAGATGGATCAAAAGAAGGTATCTGCAATCTTAGACTGGCCAACACCCTTGGATAAAAAAGGGGTGCAGCGTTTCATTGGATTCGCAAACTTCTATAGAAAATTTATTAGAGGGTTTTCGGCTATTGTGGCCCCTATCACACAACTCACGAAACAAAATCTTCGTTTCTGTTGGAACCCTGAAGCGCAGAAGGCCTTTGACATTTTAAAAAGACTCTTTACTTCAGCTCCGATCCTTAGACATCCCAATCCAACGTTACCTTTCCTTCTTGAGGTCGATGCCTCCGAAGTTGCGGTAGGAGCCGTTCTCTCTCAGCGCTTGGGGGACAAAGATTTAATACACCCAGTGGGATTCTTCTCTCGAAAGCTTTCCCCCACAGAAAAGAACTATGATGTAGGAGATCGAGAACTACTGGCCATTAAGACAGCTCTAGAGGAATGGAGATATCTATTGGAGGGCGCCATTCATCCTGTACTGATCTACACAGATCATAAGAATTTGGAGTATTTGAAATCTGCCAGACGTCTTAAACCTCGACAAGCCCGTTGGGCTCTTTTCTTTTCTCGTTTTTGTTTCCATATTACCTTCCGACCAGGATCCAAAAACATTAAACCGGATGCATTATCCCGAATGTACGATAACCCAAAGGATACTTCTATTCCCGATACCATCCTGTCGGATGGCAACTTCCTGCTCCTACACACTGACCTAATCTCCATGATCCGAGGAGCATCTTCCGATTCGTCCAAACCCTCTAATGTCTCACTAACTTCCAGAAACGGGCTGTTTTGGAGAGGAAGTCAGGTTTTTGTCCCAGAAAACATTAGAGTGGAAGTCTTGAAACTTCTTCATGATCACCCACTTGCAGGTCACTTTGGAGTTAATAAGACTCTTGAATTGGTACGACGCACCTTCTGGTGGCCCAATTTGGAGGAATTTTGCAAGTCTTACATCAGTTCTTGTCCGATATGCAACCGAAATAAAACACCCCGAAAACTAGCCTGGGGTTTACTAAAACCCTTACCAGTACCTAACCGACCATGGGAGATGATCGCAATGGATTTTATTGTTGAACTTCCTCGTTCCGAGGGATGTACCGCAATTTTTGTTGTCGTGGACCGTTTTACTAAAATGGCTCATTTCCTGCCTTTAAAAAACACACCTTCTGCTGCAGAAACGGCCCGCGGGTTTATCAAGGAAATCATTAGACTACATGGGGTACCTTCCAACATTGTTTCGGACAGGGGAGTCCAATTTACTTCTCGTTTCTGGAGAGCCCTCTGTGAAACACTACAGATTCAACTTTCCTTGTCCTCAGCCTACCACCCCCAGTCTAATGGGCAAACAGAGAGGACGAATCAAACCCTGGAACAATATATTAGGTGTTTCACAGCCTTCTCTCAAGACGACTGGGTCTCTCTGCTGCCTTTGGCAGAATTTGCATATAATAACACCAATCACTCAGCTACTGGGCAATCCCCTTTTTTCTCTAATTATGGCTTTAATTTAACATTTTTACCAGATTTCTTTTCAGAGTCAGCAGTTCCAGCTGTGCAGAGTACTATGGACTTTCTCCAACGCAACAATCAGTTATTGCACGACGCAGTAACTAAAGCCCAGGCCGATAGCAAGAGATTTTTTGACAAGAAAAGAAGGGGTGACTTGGACCTGAAACCAGACGATCAGGTATGGCTGTCTACAAGTAATCTCAAATTACCTTGCCCATCCAAAAAGTTGGCACCTAGGTTTTTGGGTCCATTTTCAGTTAAAAGAAAAATCAACTTAGCTTCATGTTTTTGCCTGACTCATTGAAAATTCACCCTGTGTTCCACGTTTCTCTACTCAAGCCTGCAGTGGCCGATCCTTTTCCCAACAGAGGATCCAGACCTCCCGAACCCATCCAGGTTGACGGTTGGGAAGAATACGTGGTGGAAGCTATCTTGGACTGTAGGAAGCGACAAGGCCAGAATCAATTCCTAGTCAAATGGAAGGGGTACGGCCCAGAGGATAATTCTTGGGAGCCAGAAGGTAATATACATGCCAAGAGGTTGTTACGTGCTTTTTTCCTTGCTCATCCTGACAAAGAAGCCCGACTGGGCATCCGGAGGCTGCCCCTTGGGGGGGGGCAATGTCATGGATCTGCCACTTAAGGGTTAATGGTGCAGACTGATTTCAGTGATTAACAGCAGGCTGGCCTATTTAAACACCTCAGCAGCACAGTGTCTTTGCTGCCTGATCTGCAGTTCTGACGTGGATCCTATCTGAGACTTGTTTGCTATCTGAAACCTGATTTAAACACTGAACTTGGCTTGTTTTGACTACTCTACCTGAAACCTGATTTGAACACCGAACCCGGCTTGTCTGACTCCTCTCATCTCTCCTATCCTGACCCGGCTCCGTTTGACCATCCACCTGCTTGACTTCACTGCTGCCAGATCCACCTGCTTGTTTACCGACCATTCTTCAGTCATCTTTCTGCACGATCACCTGTTATGACCCGGCTTGTTTGACCCTGCTTTCCCGGTATACCTGAACTATTACTAACTTGTGCCGCTGTAGTCGCAGCTTCTGTGCGGGTCGCTGACCCATCCTACCTGAACTGTTACTAACTTGTGCCGCTGTAGTCGCAGCTTCTGTGCGGGTCGCTGACCCATCCTCCGCTGTACGTTCAGCATCTACTTGCCAGAGGTATTCGTCCACCTGCTTCTACACATCACCACCCGACACTCCTACCCCTCTGTGCTCCGAGCCCGCTGTCCCATATCCAGTGGCTCGCGAACCAGAGTTGTAAGAGAGGCTACCCTGCATCAGACTCTGGAAACCAGGTACGTAACAGACCGTGTGTATGCTCCATCACACTTTTTTTGGCAGAATTCCAGCCAAGAAAAGATTGAGAGCAGGATCTCAATTTTCGTGACAGGAAAAAATTCCTATCGCAAATCGCGTTTGTCTGTATACAATTATGACGACACGCAAAAAACGCGCATGTTCAGAATCAAGCAGAAGAGCCAAACTGCCTATTGAACTTCATTGATCTCGGCTCGTCGTACGCGTTGTACATCACCGCGTTCGGAATTTTAGCCAAGATTTGAGTGACCGTGTGTGTGCAAGACAATTTTGAGCCGTCTTCCTGCTGGGAAAAAAAACACGGTTTTCCTGTCAGAAAAACTGATCGTGTACGAGGCATAACACTTTAACCACTAGCCGACCAGCCATCGCAGTTATACGGCGGCAGGTCGGCTCGGCTGCGCGAAATCATGTAGCTATACATCATTTCGCATTTCAACCATTACCAGCTTTGCACATCTAGAGAGTGACATTTTGCCCATTCTTCTTTGCAAAATAGCTCAAGCTTTGTCAGATTGGATGGAGAACGTCTGTGAACAGCAATTTTCAAGTATTGCCACAATTGTATTTAGGTCTGGACTTTGACTGGGTCATTCTAACACATAAATATGCTTTAAACTAAACCATTACATTGTAGCTCTGGCTGTATGGTTAGGGTCATTGTTCTGCTGGAAGGTGAACTTCCACCCGAGTCTCAATTTTTGTTGCAGATTAACAGGTTTTTTTCTAAGATTGCCCTGTATTTGGCCCCATCCATCTTCCCATCAACTCTGACCAGCTTCCCTGTCCCTGCTGAAGAAAAGCATTCCCACAACATGATGCTGCCACCGCCATGTTTCACAGTGGGGATGGTGTTCAGGGTCAGTTTTCCGCCACACATAGTTTTGCTTTTAGGCCAAAAAGTAAAATATTCATCTTATCTGACCAGAGCACCTTCTTCCACATGTTTGCTGTGTCCCCCACATGGCTTCTCACAAACTGCAAACGGGACTTTTTATGGCTTTCTTTCAACAATGGCTTTTTTCTTGCCACTCTTCCATAAAGGCCAGATTTGTGGAGTGCACGACTAATAGTTGTCCTGTGGACAGATTCTCGCACCTGAGCTGTGGATCTCTGCAGCTCCTCCAGAGTTACCATGGGCCTCTTGTCTGGTTCTCTAATTAATGCTCCCCTTGCCTGGCCTGTCAGTTTAGGTGGACGGCCATGTCTTGGTAGATTTGTATTGTGCCATACTCTTTCTATTTTCCAATGATGGATTGAACAGTGCTTCATGAGATGTTCAAAGCTTGAGATATTTTTTTTAAAACCTAACCCTGCTTTAAACTTCTTCACAACTTTATCCTTGACCTGTGGGGTGTGTATTGTAAGGGAGCGCTATCTTAAATTTACACTATATTAAATAGCATGAACAAATAAAGTGCATAGTGCTTAAAGGAGTTGTAAAGGAACATGTACTTATTTTTTTACATAACAAACACATTATACTTACCTCCACTGTGCAGTTCGTTTTGCACAGAGTGGCCCCGATCCTGGTCTTCTAGGGTCCCTCTGAGGCTGTTGCCGCTCCTCCCTGCAGCAACTACACACAGACATGCGAGCAAGCTCGCATGGTGTGTAGCTGTTGCGGGCACACTCCTGTGATACAGTGGAGGCCATAGCCGCCGCTGTATCACTCGGACCCGTCCCCCAGCGCGCTGCATCATTGGATGTGATTGACAGCAGCGCCAGCCAACCGCTGCGCTGCTTTCAATCCATCCACTGTAGCCAATCAATGGCTGGGCTTCAACTTGAGGAGGATGACAGGGGTGAGCGCGGGACTTTCGAAGTGTCAGGTAAGTAAAAGGGGGGCTCGGGGGGCGTAATCATCTGATGTTTTTCACCTTAATGCAGAGAATACATTAAGGTGAAATTTCTTTTACCTTTACAACCCCTTTAATCATACATATTAGAAATAAACAGTACAGCCATTGGAAATACTCGGTAATAAACAAAGTGCATGTGAAAACAACAACAAAGAAACAAAGAAGCGGGGAATCTTGACTTGCGTATGGCCGGGTGAGGGAGTGAGTTGGTGAGCTCCCGTCCTCCTCCACAGCTCCAGGTGTAACGTCTGATGCGGCCAGGATAGTAGCGTGGACTGGTCTTTTCAGCCTCCCCCTGTGTCGGTAGGACAGATCCAGCATGTAGACCGTTATTCACGCTACCGCTACATGCTATCTGATCACGCTATCTGCAGAGGAAGCTTCGAATCTTGAGACCTATCTCCCTGCCTGCTAGCAGCGGCGTTCACGTGTAGAAAGGTGGAGAGAGCGCTGTAGTGGACCGAAGGAGCGGGACACGGGAGTGGGACATTGTGGCAGGAAGGATCTTACTTGCCGCCCGGACCTGCACCCATAAGTACCCATAAGCTGTTATCTATCTGCTACCTGCTATCTATCTAGCTATCAATTTATTTACCTGCTGCCTGTGGCCGTCTGGGCGAAGGAGGGAAGCACAGCGAGTGTCCAGGTGTCCAGGTCATCCAGAGAGCCGTCCAGAGTACCTGTTGCAGGGTTGGATAGTGGCGACGAGGGGGGACGAGGCATGCACCAGTGTAAACAACGGGAGAGCCGGACATCTCGCAGCGCAGCCTTGGCAGCACAGACTCAGACATCTACACTATCTCATACACCCAGGCTTGCGGAGCAGCAGGAGATCCAGCGGTATTTCCCTATAAAACAGGGGGGGGATCGCCTCACTGAAGGTAAGAGCGGAGTTTTTGACGAAAAGGTGCAGGGGAGAGGCGGCCCCAGTATGTTAGCAACCCAGCAAGTAATGTCTGTAAGATCAGACGTGTAGGCGCTACAGACTGCACCACAAAGTCCCCGTATGTCTGCAGCCTTAGCAGGAGCCATAGTACCCCCTTTATCACGGGAGGCTGGTGAGTTTAAAAGCGAGATGGACATTTTGAAAGCTTTAATTCAAGCCCTCCCCACCAGGGCAGACATCACGGAGCAGATCTAAAAGGTAGAAGAGGTACATGCCAGGGATCTTGAGGGGGTAAGGAACGAAATACAAAGCCTAGAGGCCTGTACATCATCAGGGGAGAGTGGGCTGAAGGCCCTGGAGGAACGTGTGGGGGTACTAGAGAGGGAGAAGAGCATACAGAGGGACGTCTCGGTTTCTATTCAATTACAGTTGGAAGAGCTCCAGGACAGGAGCCGTCGTAATAATATTCGAATCCGGGGGGTCCCAGAACCAGCAGACCAGGAGGTCTTACAGGACACTGTTGACCATATTTTGCAGAGCCTGATGAAAGAGCCGACCCCATTGAACTATGTGATGGATAGAATGCATAGAGCATTGGGTCCCAAGTCAAAAGACAATAGTCGTCCCAGGGATGTTATCTGTCGGCTGCATTATTTTTCACATAGGGAGGCGATCTTGCGAAAGGCATGGGAAGTTGGCGCTATGGACTTCCATGGGGCAATGGTGAAAATCCTACCGGATTTATCTAACGCTACCCTCCACCGAAGAGGGTTACTTCGCCCAATACTTGATCGGGTAAAGGTGTGGGGGGGGTCATATAGGTGGCGATTCCCCATGTCAGTGCTTATCAAGAAAGGGCAGTCCTCATTCTGGCTGCGGTCAAGAGGCGACCTTCCAGCCCTCTTTGTATTTCTGGAAACAGAACCATTTGAGGTACCTGACTGGCTGCAGCTGAATCCCAGAACAGTGGACTTTAAAAGAACCTAGGTCCTGGTTATATTTTCTCTTTTTTTTTTTTTTTTTTGGAAGAGGTTCCTTTTTTTTTTGTTTGACTTTTTGGAATGGTTTCCTCCTCCTCGGGGAGAGGGGGGAGGAGGGGTGGGGGGAATAACGGCGGCTAAAGAGCTAAATATAAGTGGGGTTCATAGCCAGATGAAAGGGGACTGGATAATCTGTATAATCTGGCTATGTTTATGTTGCCTTGTATAGATGGTTATATATGTATGAATTTTTTTTTTTTTTTTTTTGGGGGGGGGGGGCTTTTTGTGTCTTAGGCCCCCCCTTTTTTTTTTTTTTTTTTGACAGGGGTTGATATTGTGTCGGGGGGGAGGGGGAGGGGGGATGCATAGAGGGAAGGGGGGGTAAGGGGGGGAGGTATAGAGGGGAGGGGGGGCACTAATGCCAGAGGCCATAAAGTCAAGTGTGATTTTTGAAAGTTTTTGTATAGTATTTTTTTTTTTTTTTGGTTGTGTGCTGCACGAATGCACAGGGGGGAGGGGAGGGAGTATTAGGTACAAGGCAGAACATGAAATAGCTTAAAGTTTAACATATGATATTTATTTTGATAAGCTTGAAGAGCAAGAAGAGTGGTACGTGCCCCCCTTTATTTTTATATATATATATTTTTTTTTTCCGGTCTTTTACATATGCAGTATGATGTTTTTTTTATTTTTCTCTTGCCCTATGGATTTAAGTAGGCAATCAGTGCTCAGGCCTTGGTCCCGGGAGGACAGGGAGGGGGGAGGGGGGAGGTGTAATGGGTCCTTTTTTTTTTTTTTTTTTTTTTTTTTCTCTTGGTATCACGGAGGAAGCAACCTAGAAGGGGGGATAATATAGTAATAGTGGAGGATTTATTTCATATGGTGAAGGGATTTAATATAGTTCACAGGAGGGGAGTAGAGACAGGCAATGTTGCCCAAAGGGAAATATTTTTTTTTTTTTTTTAATTTTTTTTTTTTTTTTTTGGTGTTTGTCTGTTTTGTTTCGTAGACACTAAATCTTCCAGTTCAATTTGATAAACTGGTTGTTAAGAAAGCACAACAAGTATAGACGGGGGGTTCACAAGGGGGAGGTTAATAGGGAAGGGAGGGGGGAGGTTAATAGGGAAGGGAGGGGGGGGGGGGAAAAGGGGCCCAGGGGAATGATAGGTGGGGGGAAGAGAAGGAGGGATTAAGGGAGGAGGGATATATTATATATCTAGATTTGAACTTGCCCTCTTTTTGAACCCCCCCTCTATAATAATAGCCTGATAAATTATATTAATAATACAGACGGGTAGAAAGTATGTTAATGTTATGCCTGAAATATTTATTTTCAACCCTGGGGCAGTTTCTAACTGGCTTAGTTGGTTACTGTTGGATACTGTAATAATGAGAGGATGAACTGGTATGAGGGAATTGTAGTGGGGGGGGCACGCCCCTACGGCTGCATAAAGTGTATAAAGTGTAAAGTCGGGAGGGGGGGTGTTTTTTTTTTTGAGAGAGATATTTCGGGGCAAAAAGTGTGCCGTGAGTATCATAGGAGTATTATAGGAGTTAGTGGGGGTGGCAGGAGTGCCATACCCCCTTTGTTCTTTCTTTTCCCCTTCTTTTTTATGGGGGCCGCCCCCCACCTCTCCCTTCTTCTTTTTCCCCCCCCCTGCCCCGGGGAGTAGGTAATAACTTTTAGTGGGACCAAATTAATTTTTTTTTTTTTTTTTTTTTTAGTGGCTGGAAGGAGCTGTGGAGGGGGGATGAGGAGGATCCCTCACCGGGAGATGCGTGGGTGAATTCCCCCGATTAGGCCAACACTCATAGGGTATAGGGGTTGAGAGTGTAAAAGCATTGGCTTAGTGACGTCTTTGGAGGGGGGGGAGGCTTATGATCTCCTCCCCGCCGTCCACTGATATCATTCTAGAGTAGGGGGGTTTTGTTACGTTTTGTTTTACTTTATTTTACTTAATAAAAAATATATTTTTCCCCTTTTTTTTCTTTTTTTTTTTTTTTTTTTTTGGGGGGAGGGAGGGGGGAGGGGGCTCTCTAAATTTTTTTTTTTTTTTTTTTTCCTTTCTCTTCTTTTCTCCACCCTTTTTCTTCTCTCCGCCCCCCCCCCCCCCCCCCCCACGGACCTCCCCGCTGCGACCTGACCCGATACTGCTGGTTAGAAGAGAGTGTGATACCCCCTTGGGGCATTTCATTGGTTTGGAGATGGACCCTCTGGCGGTGTTATCAATTAACGCCAAGGGTTTAAATATACCCGAAAAAAGGAAGATTTTGGTGCAAGACTTGAAAAAAAGGGGAAGTAACATTGCTTTAATACAAGAGACCCATTTCAAGACGGGGGGACCACCCTTTCTTGTAAGTAGATCGTTCCCATGGGTATATCACGCAACAAATCCAGAGGCTAAAAGGGGGGGAGTCTCTATTTTAATTTAAAAAAACACCCCATGGTCATTTACAGAATCGTTGGTGGATCCAGGGGGGCAGTATCTAGCTTTGAAAGGAACTATAGCGGGTATGGTAATAACCCTGGCTACTTTTTACTCCCCCAATACACAACAAGATCGCTTCATGAGAAAATTCTTGGACAACTTGGCAGGTTTTCAGGAAGGCCAGTTGTTAATGGGAGGAGATTTGAACATGCCATTAGACTCAAAGGTAGATACATCAACTGGTGGATCATCAGTCAGGGGGGAACCCGGAAGCGTATTCAACACATGTTACAACAGGCAAGATTAATAGATATATGGAGACTGATGCATCCGGGGGAACGAGACTACTCCTTTTACTCTATCCCGCATAAGAGTTATTCGCGGATAGATTACTACTTTATTCCACACAATCAGTTACACTCTGTAAAAGAGGTTGAAATAGGAGAGATTACGTGGACAGACCATGCCCCAATTATTTTGAGATACGCGTTAGGAGCCTCCCGGCCCCTAGGGTCCGGGTCATGGAGATTGAATGAAAGTTTACTACAGGAGGAGGCTATATTAGAGGAGGTACGGAAGGAAATAAAGTGGTACTTCGAGACTAACGATATCCCCAATTGTAATCTGGGAGTGGTTTGGGAGGCTCATAAGGCGGTAATAAGGGGGGTTCTGATGAAGTTTGCGTCAAGGATCAAGAGAGAAAGGGAGCTGAAGGTAACATCTTTAATGACAGAGATTGCAAGTTTGGAAACAAGACATAAACAGTACCCTAACCCAGAGTTAGAACGGGATTTACGGGCGGCCCGTAGGCAGATTACAGAAATACTTTTATATAGAGCTAAAAGGGCTATACAAAACGGTAGAAGGCAGGACTATGAGTTTGGGAATAAGAGCGGGAAACAACTGGCAAGCTTGCTAAAAAAACAACAGACTAAGACCTATATTCCAATAATTCAGGGCACAGGCGGAGAGAAAATCTCGTTACCTAGAGAGATAGCAGGGAGATTTGGAGACTTTTACAGTTCTCTATATAATTTGCAAATAAGTTCGCAGGATAAGGCGGAAATGGGTAACTACATAGCATCCTCGGGCATCCCGAGTCTAACATCAGAAATGAGTCAAGAGATGGAAAAACCCATTACAATAGAGGAACTACAGGAGGCAGTGAAAAAGGGGAAAGGGGGGAAAGCACCGGGACCGGATGGGTATACCATTCAATACTATAGAGCCTTTCTGTCAGAGTTGGGCCCATTTATGATAAAAATGTTTAATGGCTTAGGGGACTCGGGTGCATTCCACCCTGACTCATTGAAGGCGGTGATAGCAGTTATTCCTAAGGAAGGAAAGGATCCCTCCCAATGTGGGAATTATAGACCGATCTCTTTGCTGAACGAAGACCTGAAGCTCTTTGCTAGGATTCTGGCGGGGAGAGTTCAGCGGAACATTCCAGGATTGGTTCACAAAGACCAGGTGGGATTTGTGCAGATGCGGGAGGCTCGAGACAATACGGTTAAGACTATGAACCTGATCCACCTGGTTGGTACTTCCCGAACCCCATGTGTCTTTTTTGGAACGGATGCAGAAAAAGCATTTGACCGGATAAACTGGCAATTTATGTTTGCAGTATTAAGACACATGGGGTTTGGTAGAAAGATGTTCCAATGGATTGCAAGCAACTATATACACCCGGTGGCGCAGGTCAGAGTGAATGGAATACTGTCATCACCCTTTAAACTTTCCAATGGGACTAGGCAGGGGTGTCCCTTATCGCCGCTATTGTTTGCTCTGATGGTGGAGCCACTCTTGAGTAGGATACGGCTGAATTCTGGTATTAAGGGGGTGTCTCTGGGAGGTACAGAATATAAATGTTCAGCATATGCAGATGACATGATGTTTAGTCTGACCAGCCCGATGGAATCCCTTCCCAACCTGATACAAGAACTAAGTGTGTATGGAGAGTGGTCAAATTTTAAGATTAACTATGATAAATCAGAGGCGATGGGAGTGGCGATTCCAGGGAGAGAATTAAGGAAATTGAAATCAAAGTTCAGATTTAGATGGTCGGACACCTCCCTTACATATCTGGGTACATCCATCCCGGCGGACTTAACACAAGTTTTTAAACTTAATTTTGTACCCTTATTGTCCAAAACCCGGGCCCTCCTGGATGGATGGCAGAGGGGGTTCCATTCGTGGTTTGGGAGATCCGGCATCATCAAAATGAGCATATTACCTAAATTTCTGTACCTCTTTCAGACCCTCCCGATTGCAATACCAAATTTTTTTTTCAAACAAGCACAGTCCCTTATTAATAGATTTATCTGGGCGAATAAACGTCCAAGAATAAAGGCTTGCGTAATATCACTGGCTAAACGGGATGGAGGAATAGCGGCCCTGGATCTTTATAGATATTACCAGGCGGCGTTATTGTGTCGACTTATTGACTGGAGCAGACATTCTGGAGATAAGTTATGGCCAGGGCTAGAGCAAGATCAATGCGGATGTATGCTGCAGAGGGCAGCATGGTGCTATCGGGGGCTCTCAATGGATATTAAGAATCATCCGTTGATAGGTCCCACTCTCCGGGTGGCACATAAGTTATTCGTCAGAGGGATTCTATCAACGGAGGATTCACCGCTCTTCCCAATTCTGGGAAACCCACAGTTCAAACCAGGTTGGACGAAAGGACCATTTTGTAAATTAATAGAACAGGGGCGGTTCCAGGTTTCGCACTTCCTGAAGGAGGGGGCTTGGATCACTAGGCAGGAGATGACAATGGGTGAGTTACCCTATCAACTTGACTTTTGGCGGTCTTTACAACTACAACATTACCTTGATACTTTGAAATCCCCGGCCAGATACGGCCGAAGTTTGACAAGGTTTGAGAGGTATTGTAGTGGGGGGGGGACTTTACGGCACTCCCTATCGAGAATTAGTGAGCTTTTGAATAGCCCAACAGAGGAGTCTCAGATACCTTTTTTTAATAAATGGGAGCGTGAATTGGGAAGGCCTTTCACAGAAGAGCAAAAGAACAAAATAATTCGGAATATTTTTGAATCCTCTATGTGTGTAAAGACACAAGAGATGAATTATAAAATTTTGTCACAGTGGTACCGGACTCCGGAGGTACTGAATAAGTGCTACCCAGATATGATAGACAGATGTTGGAGGTGCGGGAAGAGAGGAGGAACTTTAATACATATCTTCTGGGCCTGCCCCAAGATTTTAAGATACTGGAGCAGGGTCCGAGAAATAACGCAAAGATTCAGTAGGGAACAACTACCAGACGAGTGGTCCTTCTTTATGTTGCAAGATACAGAGATGTCAGTGAGGAGATATAGGAAAACGATGGTGTGCCACCTTTTAAATGCAGCCCGGGCATGTATCCCAGGGATGTGGAAGCAGACACGGCCTCCAACTATTAGGATGTGGCTCAATAGAGTGGAAGACCTGAACAGAATGGAGGACCTGGTATGGACCTCAAGGCAGAAACGGAAGGTATATTTGGAAACGTGGGCGGAGTGGAATATATTTAGATACTCGGAGGAGGGAAAGGCCTTGATAGATGCGGATTGAGGGGGGGGGGACGTGGGGAGGTCCGGGGGGGGGGGGGTCTTTTTTCCCTTTTTTTTTTTTTTTTTTTTTTTTTTTTTGGGTGTTTTGTTTTGTTTTGCTTTGCTTTGTTTTGTTCGTCTGACTGCTGGGATTTTGTTTTTTGGGTTACTTTACAGATGGGGGGATAAAGGGGAGGTAAGGCAGAGAGGGACAGAGTACTTGCCCCAATCTCGACGGGACATGGATTTCCTGCTGGGACGGGGGCAAAAGGGTACGGAGGCAAAATGGTATTAGGGGAGTGGATTAATGAAGTAGATTTGGGGTAACGGGGAAGAGAATTAGCATAAGAGAGAATTATATAATGTATTACGGATTTTTTTTCTCTTTCCCCGATCCCCGGTTATGTATGGAGAAGGACAGGAATGACAGGGCGAAAAGTGAATTATTATTTTTTGTTGTACTGTCTGAATTGTCAGGTATATAACCCCCTTATATATGAGTTGACTGATTTAAACCAGAGGAATGCCTCCTAGGGTTCTGTGTATTTTTGCTTTGCTATTTAAAAACAAATAAAAGAAGATTGAAAGAAAACAACAACAAAATATCAAAACGTCCATAAATTTGTGAAGCCACTTTGGTCTTTTACACCATCATCACTGCCAAAACGGTTTGAAAGGACAACACCCAGTAAAAAATTCGAAAATTCGAAATTTCGAAAATAAGAAAATTCGAAATTTCGAAAATTTGAAATTTAGAAAATTAAAAGGTAAGAAATTCGAAAATTCGAAATTTGAAAATTCGAAAATTCGAAAGTTGAAAAATTCGAAATGTGAAAATTCGAAAATGAAATATTCGAAAATTCGAAATTTCAAAAATGAAAAATTCGAAATTGAAAAATTCGAAATTGAACAATTCGAAAATTCGAAAAATAAAATAATCGAAAATTCGAAAATTGAAAAATTCGAAATTTAAAAATACGAAAATGAAAAATTCCAAATTTTAAAAATCGAAAATTCGAATTTTCGAAAATTCGAATATTCGAATATTCGAACATTCGAATATTCGGAATTCGAAATGCGAATATTCGAAATTCGAAAATTGAAAAATGCGAAAAAAATTAAAAAATTTAATATTCGAAATTTGAAAATTCGAATATTCGAAAATTCGAAAATGCAAAAAAAAATTAAAATTCGAAATTGAAAAATTCGAAATTGAACAATTCGAAAAATAAAATAATCGAAAATTCAAAAATTTAAATTTGAAAATTCGAAAATGAAAACTTCCAAATTTTGAAAATCGAAAATGCGAAATTCGAAAATTGAAAAATGCGAAAAAATTAAACAATTTTATATTCGAATTCGAAATTTGAAAATTCGAATATTCGAAAATTCGAAAATTAAAAAAAATGAAAAATTCAAAATTTCCAAAATAGAAAAATTTGCAATTTCCAAAATTGAAAAATTCGAAAATAAAAAATGAAAAATTCGAAATTTCCAAAATTCGGAATTTCGAAAATTAAAAAAAAACGTAAATTTTTCGTATTTCCGAAAATCCGAATTTCCGAGGTTCGTAAATACAAAAATTCGGAATTTCTAAAATTTAAAAAACGAAAAATTTTCGTATTTCCGAAAATCCGAATTTCCGAAATTCGGAAATTCGAAAATTCGGAAATTAAAAAATCGGAAATACGAAAAATCGGAAATTAAAAATTCGGAATTTCGGAAATTAAAAAATTCGGAAATTCAAATTTTCGGAAATCCGAAAATTCGGAAATTCGGAAATTCGAAACTTTCGCAAGTCCGAAAATTCGGAAATACAAATTTTGTTAATACGAAAATTTGGAATTAACGAATTTCAGAATTTTCGTTAAAAAACGAATTAGAAACTAAACGAATTGCACATGTCTAGTGATCTCTGCTGGTACCGAAGGAATTGTTTGAGGCAGCCCGGTCCTTTTTATACTTCCGGCCACTTCCTGTATCTCCACACACACGCTGATCCACCACAGGGCGAGTGAGACAGCCGATCCACAATTCACCTGGTAGTACAAGTGAACACCTTTAAAGGCACTTTTAAAGTAAACGGCCATTTGGCTTGTTGTTTTTATGACTTATTTTAATAAATTGAATTACGCTCTGGTTCCGCTTCTCTACATTTTTTTCTGAGATACACTGTGGCAGAGCAATTTCCAGGCCTATCCCTTCGGTACCAGCACAGATCACAGATCCAAATCCTAAACCCTACAAAGCCCCACCTGACCTTCCTTTTTAATTAAAGAGGTCACGGTGGTCTGGTAAGTAGCATACTTACCCTTATTCACCAGGTGTTGTCCTTTTTGTGGTTAAGATATTATACATATAGGCAACAGGATAAATGTCACTTTGAATGCATGTAACTATGTAATTTTTTATGTAGAAGTGATGATCCTTGTTTGTAATATGTTTTACTTTTTGTAAAGAAAGGAAAAGATACAAAATAAAAAAAAGTATTCAAGTTAAAAAAAATTACACACAGGTGGACTCTATTTAATAATTAGGTGACTTCTGAAGGCAATTGGTTCCACTAGATTTTAGTTAGGGGTATCCGAGTAAAGGCGGTTAAATACAAATGCACGCCACACTTTTTAGATATTTATTTGTAAAAAATGTTAAAAACCATTTATCATTTTTCTTCCACTTCACAATTTAGTGCCACTTTGTGTTGGTCTATCAAATAAAATCCCAATGAAATACATTTACGTTTTTGATTGCAACATGACAACATGTGGAAAATTTCAAGGGGTATGAATACTTTTTTAAGTCACTGTATATACTTTGCTCAGCTCCACTGATAAAGGGTATACCCATCATCTCCTACCCCAGATACATTTTTTACAATAATGCATGGCCTTGGCCTTCCATCAGGTTTACTGCTCCTGGCTAAAATCTTCTTTCAGCTGGCTGTGCCAGCACAATGTATCTTCATGAACTTCTATGGCAGTGTCTCCAGCCTCGGGATGTTAACAAATAATCTAAATTGGTTGTTGATGGCATAAAACACTGGGAAGGAATTCATAAAGTCACAATCAAATCCACTAATTGTTTAGGGTTACTGTATTAGTTGTACTACACATCCAAATTTAATCACTTTGTGTTTCCAATGTTTTTTGGTTCCTCAAAAACTGGTACCTTTTCCACATGTATAGGTGCTTTTAAACCTAAAATAACCTGATAAAAAGAATTTGTAATTCAATGTACTCAGTTTTAGGCTTAAGCCACTTCGGCCAGACAGCAAAGCCTTTTTTGAACTTACCTATGTGCAGAAACAGTCAAGAAATTACCATTCCGAACCACCTTCTTAAAATTATAATTTTATGGCTGTAATGCCCTGTACACACGATAGGTTAGTCTGATGAAAACGGTCTGATGGATTTTTCCATCAGTTATCCGATGAAGCTGACTGATGATCAGTCGTGCCTACACACCATCAGTTAAAAAAACGATTGTGTCAGAACGCAGTGACGTAAAACACAACGACGTGCTGAAAAAAATGAAGTTCATTTTTAACCGATGGACGTACCCACAGAAGATCGTTTTTTTCTATAGGTTTTTTATCCATCAGATCATTTTAAAACAAGTTCCTGTTTTTTGGACTGATTGATAAAAAAACGATGGGGCCCACACACGATAGGTTAGTCTGATGAAAACAGTCCATCAGACTGTTTTCACCAGACTAACATATCGTGTGTACAGGGCATTAGAGCCTTGATCAAACACATGCCTAGTGAAGTCATAACTCTTTAAATGGTTTAGCATAACAGCAGGGCAACTAGCATTTACGGAAGGTAAATCATTAAAGACCTATATTTTCATGTGAACAGTTTTTCTATAAAGTGTATCTAAGCCTCTAATAATATTTTGTAGCATACCAGTAACTAAATGTGGTAGCTGCCTTCGTTTTAATTTTACAGATTTTTTCATATTTTCACCTGGTAACAAAACTTCATGTCCCTGAATGGCTGTGCTTGTTTCTCCACTGCATCGATGGAAGAACTGGTTTTAACACAGGCTGGACTTCAAACATCTTTGAATATCATTTTAACTACTTCATAACTGTGTTTATAATATTTGCTTGAAGTTCAGCTTTAAGTTGCCTTTGGTATAAACATGCATTTACTTTTAGAGGAGGCTAAGCCCAAACTTTATCTTGCAGCCCACACATTCCTGAGCTTTTGATTTGAAATCACTATTTTTAGACTTGTACACCTTTACTTTGGAATATGGCATTGGAATTGCTTCAGTAATTGTGTCATTGTTGTGTAAACACTATGCATAGTGTATCTGCAATATCTAATCAGCATTTGGTGCTTTATTATTTTCAGAACCCTTTTCATCTGCGAATGGATATGAGAAGTTCAGTGGATTCTCTAATGGAAATCTTGAACAGTGTCTTACAGAACAATAGCTGGGAGGAACTAGCTGTTATCACATGCAACCCATGGGAAAGCACCATCATACTTGACTATTTGACTACTAATACAAGTATAGAGACACATGAGATCCTTAACATTCATTCACTTGATGATGCTGATGTAGGAACTTACCTGAATCGTCACTTTAATACTATAAAGAATCCACAGATACCTTTGCTTTTACATGGATGTGATGCCCAGCGATCTTCCTTGGTGTTTCAAGCAGCCAAAGACTATGGACTGGAACCACTTGAGTTTCACTGGCTGGTTGGACAACCACTTAATGTGGAAGAGATGCAGACAGATGGCTTGCCCCCTGGTTTGTTAGCTTATGGAGAAGTCAGTCGACCAAGTCTGGAAACCTTTTTAAGAGATGCCGTGAGTCTACTAACTAAGGCGATCTCTAGTGCAGTCAAAGTGAGACCAGATATTGCACTTATTCAGACCATGATAAATTGCAATGATAAACAGACATCACAAAATGAGTCTTCTGGCTTGTACCTTTCCAGGTGAGATTCTGTAGATACTAACATTTAACCTGAGAAATTATTTGATGTAGTAATCATATACATTGTAAATTATTATTTTATAATTTAATTTTATAGGTTTTCTTTCCATAAAAGCAGGGTTGCTTATTTACCTTTGAGAACAGCAGTTCACTAGGAAACCTTTTACAATGCAGTTATATATACAAATACAAATATGCTATTGTGAAACATTTTCATTTGATTTAATATTTAAAACACACAAATACTACAGAATTGGGTAATGAGATACTGTTACTGTACACAGTTTGGAGGGTGGGAGGCATAGCAGGCTTAGATGGAGGGCTACAAAACTTTTCATGTTGGTAAGCTGGTGATTGGTTTCTAGGACTGTCATTTGTCCTAATAACCAATAATATAACTTGAAAAGTTAACTCTGGTAGCTCCAGTCCTCTGTCCATAACTGTCCTGCCTCCTGCTGTCGGCTCTACTGTAAGAATGACAGAGGTGGTGGGTGAAGGCAAAAAACAGCTCCTAAGTGGCGCGACCACAGTGGTCAGGGTGGGACAGTGACTCAGACTAGATCTGGACCACTCCATTTAGTGATCTCTATGCTAGAGAAACATTACCCCTCCTTATTTCGTTGGAAGGAAGCCACTCTATTGGCTTTAGGGGCGGAGGCGTTATATTCAAGCATTTCACATGATAAGAAGCTAATCAGAAGCTAATAATATTTATACCAGATTCAAACAGAGAAGATATAGTAGGAAAAAAATTAAAGATAGTTTATTAAGGACCTAAAAAGAAGTCTAGGCACAATTTAAGGCTTCAATACATGGCTTGAATCCTGTCTAACGCCTGCTGAATTAAGCCATTGATGGCCCTGTCACTCACTCACTCACTCATAAGAGTACATCTGTAGCTTTTAAATTTTTAGATTGAATCATTATGCCAGAGCAAAATAAATTAATTATACATTTATTCAAGTCCATTTTGAAACATAATACTTTTAGTTTTGCCCAGTCTTGCACTAATCATCACCTGGGGGCTGGGAACATACAATTTCTAGTGATGGGGGACTAGTCTGTACGCCTGTGATATGTGTTAATGTTGCACAGGCATATAGCTGACATCCTCCTCACTGAACAATAACTAATAGAATGTAATGTAAAAAAAAATATTTGAATGAAAATGTATCATTCACTATAAGTTCTTTTAACCACTTGCCGCCCGCCAATGACAGATTGACGGCGGCAAAGTGGTTGTAGAATCCTGACCGGACGTCATAAGACGTCCTCAGGATTCTGAGCCGCTGCGCGCCCCCGGGGGCGCGCATCGCGGCGATCGTTGTTGCGGGGTGTCAGTCTGACACCCCGCAACACCGATCTCGGTAAAGAGTCTCTCACGGAGACTCTTTACCACGTGATCAGCCGTGTCCAACCACGGCTGATCACGATGTAAACAGGAAGAGCCGTCGATGGCTCTTCCTCACTCGCGTCTGACAGACGCGAGTAGAGGAGAGCCGATCAGCGGCTCTCCTGACAGGGGGGGTTCGCGCTGATTGTTTATCAGCGCAGCCCCCCCTCGGATCGCCACATGGACCACCAGGGATGCCCACCAGGGAAGGGCAAAAAAAAAAAAAAATGAAAAAAAAGTAAAAAAATAAAAAAAAAAAGTTTGAAAAAAATGGGAAAAAAAAAAGATGCAAAAAAAAAAGATGCCAATCAGTGCCCACAAATGGGCACTGACTGGCAACAAGTAAATCAGTGCCGCCCCACAGTGTCCATCAGTGACGCCCCACAGTGTCCATCAGTGCCACCCCACAGTGCCCATCTGTGCCACCCCACAGTGCCCATCTGTGCCACCCCACAGTGCCCATCTGTGCCGCCCATGAGTGCCCATCTGTGCCGCCCATGAGTGCCCATCTGTGCCGCCCATGAGTGCCCATCTGTGCCGCCCATGAGTGTCCATCTGTGCCGCCTATGAGTGCCCATCAGTGCCGCCCATGAGTGCCCATCAGTGCCACCTATGTGTGCCCATGAGTGCCGCCTATGTGTGCCCATCAGTGCCGCATACCAGCACCGCCAATCAGTGCCACCTCATCTGTGCCCGTCAGTACTACCTTGTCGATGTCCATCAGTGCCATCTCATCTGTGCCCATCAGTGCCACCATATCAGTGCCCGTAATTGAAAGAGAAAACGTACTTATTTACAAATAAAATTACAGAAAAAAATAAAAACATAATCTTTTTCAAAATTTTCAGTCTTTTTTTAGTTGTTGCGCAAAAAAAATAAATCGCAGAGGTGATCAAATACCACCAAAAGAAAGCTCTATTTGTGGGTAAAAAAGGACGCCAATTTTGTTTGGGTACAGTGTAGCATGACCGTGCAATTGCCTTTCAAATTGCGACAGTGCTGAAAGCTGAAAATTGGCTTGGGCGGGAAGGTGTATACGTGCCCTGTATGGAAGTGGTTAAGGACGAAATCTCCTTTTTGGATTTGTCATTTGACCTCCACAGATGTTGATAGGACGAATAAATGATTTTTCTCCCCCTATTAAAAACAAAACAAAAAAACTGCTACATATATAATATGTATACTACATGCCCTTATCACTCAGCCTAATTTTTGTCATTAAGTCATTTCCATATAGTCAATATCTAAGGCTAAGGACAAAATTCTTCTGATAATGCAGATGTTATATCAGAAGCTAATAATCTTTATATCAGATTCAAACAGAGAAGATATAGTAGGAAAAAAATTAAAGATAGTTTATTAAGGACCTAAAAAGAAGTCTAGGGACAATTTAAGGCTTCTAAACATGGCTTGAATCCTGTCTAACTCCTGCTGAATTAAGCCATTGGTGACCCTGTCAAAAATGGGTTGAACGAGTGAAATCTATATGTGTATGGCTTGCATACACAAAAGGGTAACCAGCTATTAAAACAGAACACTTCATCTATCAGAATTATTACTGGATATAGTCAACATATTCTACAAATGTTCTGAAATTGTTCTCTTAAATGACCAAATACTGGGACAAATTCTTCAAAAACTTCCTGACATCACATTTATGTGGGTAAAAACGTTGAAATATTCACTGGTACATACTCATTATAAGACTTAATAAGTATGTTAATACATGTACACTGAGGGGTAGCTTTAGGTTCGAAACATGTAATCAGTGTAAATCAATCTCTACATCCAAACAATTAAGACTTCTAAATAGGCCTTTACTTTTGTAAGCATTTTGTGAACTGCTCTACGAGGGGAATGATCTACCTAATGTTTTGTCAATGTGCTGCCTATTATGTAGTCAAAATAAAGGAGGAAGAATATATGATCACATTCAAGGTCTAAAAGATGGAGATTTACATTCATCAGTGGCACACCACTTTGTGGATCATCATCAATATGATCCTTCTGGGGCCAGAGTCTTAGCAATTGACCATATCTCTATTAGTGTTGCTCACGAATATTCGTATTGCGAATATTCGGCTCGAATATGGCATATTCGAGTATTCGCGATATATTTCGAATTTCGCAATGAATATTCGCAATTCTGAATATTCGCATTTTTTCAATTTTATTTTTAAAACAGATCACATCCTATCGACGTCTAAAAGCATTGCTGGTATGATTAGAGACCCTGGGCCGAGTAGCTAAGCTGAGGCGATCCTTTTATGTTGCCGAATATAAAAAAAAATAATTGCGAATTTTCGCTAATGCGAATGCGAAAATGATTGCGAATTTTCGATAACTGTGGTAGGAGAACTCTGATTGTCTCTGATGCAAAAGGGGGGGGGGGGCTTTGTGTATGTTTCTGTTATGAATATTTGTATGTTTGATATTATTTTTTTTTGTAAGAAGGAAAAAATTGCGCATACCTTAAAAAAAGGGGAGAATACAGCAGCAACTCAATTTATGTTGTATAACATTTTTAATACAAGACAGAAAATGGAGTCGCTCTACAAGAATAAAAAATATGTCTAGTGACAAGACATGTGGGCAAATTATAAAATAAGCAAGCGCAAATAACTTGTGAAATACACAGTGAAACAAATATATAAAGAAATATAGTCCCAATAATAGAAAAATAATCTTTCATAAAAATGTCTTTGATATGTGAAGTGAAAAAAAGTCCAAAGCATGCAACATGAACGTGTTCAATCTTCAAGGTGTTTGATTGACAAACGGCTGTGACAGATGGATAGAGTAAAGAATAACCACCAATGCAAAACACTTTTTATTTTCTATTGTAAAATATCAAGAATATTCTGAGCCAATCAGAGTGCTCCTTCCGCATTTGCCGAATATTCGCAATTATTTTGTATTGTAAAATATCAAGAATATTCTGAGCCAATCAGAGTGCTCCTTCCGCATTTGCCGAATATTCGCAATTATTTTGTATTGTAAAATATCAAGAATATTCTGAGCCAATCAGAGTGCTCCTTCCGCATTTGCCGAATATTCGCAATTATTTTGTATTGTAAAATATCACGAATATTCTGAGCCAATCAGAGTGCTCCTACCGCAGTTATCGAAAATTCGCAATTATTTTCGCATTCGCAATAGCGAAAATTCGCAATCATTTCATTTCGATAAAATATCACGAATATTCGAATTTAGCGAATATATCTCGAATATTCGACTATATATTCGAGATATATCACGAAATCGAATATGGCGTATTCTGCTCAACACTAATCTCTATGCCAAAAAAGAGGATATACTACTAAATTGTTGTTACACATTAAAAAGCCATAGAATATCCTGGTCCCAGTTAAAAAAAAAAATGTTTGGGCCCTTTATATTGTTTCCCTGTTTTGTTATACATATATTGTGTTTATTTATGATTATTTGTTTATTTGGATAATACCAATATTTGTGCAATCATGGTTTCCCTTTATAGGGATTGTATTTGTCTGTTTCTCCTTTTGGGAGACTGTGTGCTGCATATTTCCCCCATTTTTAGTATCCCTCTAAGGGGAATTGGACTTCAGCCTGTGACTTCATCATATTGTTTACAACATAGGATAGGAAGGGAAGAGAGCAGGCATGTCATTTTCTCCCCTTGCAACAGTGAACAGACCTTAGTCCACCCTTAGGACTTAGGATGCTAAATGTAAGACAATTTGGGGAAAGGTTCCTGTACCAAGCATCCCTGGGCATTTTTACAACATAGAGACCCTTCTGTTTTACTGTCCTCTATGGAGAGGCTAATTATCATTATCATTCTAATCTCTTCTCCATAGCCATTCCTTAGACCTAGGACCATTACCCCATAGGGAATTTTTGTAATAACTTTTTATATATATATATATATATATATATATATATATATATATATATATATATATATATATATATATATATATATATATACAGTGGGGATCGAAAGTTTGGGCACCCCAGGTAAAAATTTGTATTAAAGTGCATAACGAAGCCAAGGAAAGATGGAAAGATCACCAAAAGGCATCAAATTACAGATTAGACATTCTTATAATATGTCAAAAAAAGTTAGATTTTATTTCCATCATTTACACTTTCAAAATTACAGAAAACAAAAAAATGGCGTCTGCAAAAGTTTGGGCACCCTGCAGAGTTAATATCCTGAACTTCCCCCTTTGGCAAGTATCACAGCTTGTAAACGCTTTTTGTAGCCAGCCAAGAGTCTTTCAGTTCTTGTTTGAGGTATCTTTGCCCATTCTTCCTTACAAAAGTCTTCCAGTTCTTTGAGATTTCTGGGCTGTCTGTCACGCACTGCTCTTTTAAGGTCTATCCATAGATTTTGAATTATGTTGAGGTCAGGAGATTGTGAAGGTCATGGCAAAACCTTCAGTTTACGCGGCCTCTTGATGTAATCCCCCGTGGATTTTGAGGTGTGTTTAGGATCTTTATCCATTTGTAGAAACCATCCTCTCTTTAACTTCAGCTTTTTCACAGATGGCATCAAGTTACCATCCAAAATTTGCTGACATTTTATTGAATCCATTTTTCCTTCTACTCGTGAAATGTTCCCTGTGCCTCTGGCTGCAATACAATCCCAAAGCATTATTAGTCCACCCCCATGCTTAACAGTTGGACAGAGGTTCTTTTCATTAAATTCTGTGTCCTTTCTTCTCCAAACGTACCTTTGCTCATTCCGGGCAAAAAGTTCTATTTTAACCTCATCGGTCCACAGAACTTGTTTCCAAAATGCATCAGGCTGGTCTATATGTTCATTTGCAAAGTTCAAATGCTGATTTTTGTGGTGAGGACGTAGAAGAGGTTTTCTTCTGATGACTCTTCCATGAAGACCATATTTGTACAAGTATCTCTTTATAGTGGAATAGTGTACCACAACTCCAGTGTCTGCCAGATCTTTCTGGAGGGATCATGCAGTCAAACTTGGGTTTTGAATTGCTTTTCTCACAATCCTGCGAGCTGTTCTGTCTGATATTTTTCTTGGTCTTCCAGATCTTGCTTTAACTTCCACTGTTCCTGTTGACTGCCATTTCATAAATACATTCCAAACAAAGGATATTGACATCTGAAAACGCTTTGCTATCTGCTTATTTGCTTATAGCCTTCTCCAGCTTTGTGAGCGTCAACTATTTTCAGTTTCAGTTTTCTAGACAACTGCTTAGAAGAACCCATGGTGCTGATTGTTGTGGCAAGGTCAGATGAGTCTGGGCATTTAAAACCTTTGAGATTGACATCACCTTGTTTTCCCAGACGATGATTGAGAACAATCCATGACACTGGCAGGTCTCAGCTTTGTAAAGGGGGCAGTGCATGCTATAAATTCTGCAGGGTGCCCAAACTTTTGCAGATGCCATTTTTTTGTTTTCTGTAATTTTGAAAGTGTAAATGATGGAAATAAAATCTAACTTTTTTTTGGCATATTATAAGAATGTCTAATCTGTAATTGATGCCTTTTGGAGATTTTTCCATCTTTCCTTGGCTTCGTTATGCACAATAATACAAATTTTTACCTGGGGTGCCCAAACGTTCGATCCCCACTGTAGTTAAGGTGCTCTGGATATAATATAGTCAACATAATCAGGCCTGGATTTACTCCCTTTGCCGCCACAAGGCTGGGTCCCTCAATGCCGCCCCCCTCCCCCACACACACACACCATCACATAGGGGTCTTCTGACCCCCCCCCCCCCCCAATGTGATAGAAATGAGGTAAAAAAATTCTAAATTACATTAAACCCCCCCCACCGCCAAATTCTAGAGTGAAATACAGTACTTAGAACCCCGTCTGACTCCGTCCGTCTGACTGTTTACATTTTAAAAGCAGCGGACTTCTGTCAGATTAGCAAATCTGTGAGATCAGCAGGCTTGCCGCTGCTTTTAAAATTCAACATGTAAACAGTCAGACGGAGTTCTAATTACTGTATTTCATTATAGAACCTCAGTTTACTGTAAAAAATAAGTGTAAAATTTAAAACTCTGGGGGTGTAGAACACCAGGACGACAGGATTTTTTCACCCCCCTGTTGCCGCCCCTGCACCCACTGCCGCCCCAAGGCCTGGCCTCTGTGGCCTTGTCAGAAATCCGGCCCTGAACATAAGCAAGCATAGAAGCTCTGTATTTATTGCTTTTCTATTAATCTGGGCATATACAGTATGTATGTTATTTACATGATATATTTGTTTCTTTAAATAATATCTTGATCATCTGAATTGTATGTATTGTATGTGCATTCTTGAAAAAGTAGACTTTCTTCCAAAAAAAGTGATGAAAAAAAATCTGCATATGCAAGAGTTTATGTTATGTACACAATAATTGGGCAGTGGATCAATGTATGACCTTAACCAACATACATGCTTACTTTTCTATTTTGTTTTTGTAAAATTCACAGTGTAATATGGTAAAAAGGGTGAATCACTCCCTCTGACTTTGTTCCCTTTTCCATTCTTTAATATCATATATATTATGAGGTTCTTCTCTACTCTCCTACACAATTAACTGTAACTTTTAACATTAGTTTCGACAACCTGTGCCTCTATTGGCTTTTTTACACGCTAGACTTTTGTCCCTATTACATTTTCTTTCCCTTTGAGCCAATGAATGATTTTTTTTGTGCTCGTACATTTTGTTTCTCTTTACATACAAATAATACCATTCTATTGCACCATTCACAATACACCAACTGAAAATTGTTCTTCCCAAGCTATTATTAGAAAATGCCTAACTTGCTGGAAAAAAGATAAGCAGCTTTAACATGTCTCCATTTATTACAGATATTTATCCAACACATCATTCTCTGGACAAACAGGACGTATCTATGTAACAGACAATAATTTGGTCCACACTGAGCACCACTACAAGATTTGGAGCCTTGTGCGCGATTCTGTAGGGCATCCAACATGGGTTACTGTGGGAGGCTGGCATGAAGGTAAAATAGAAGTGGAGGAAGGTTTGTGGCAGAATCGAATTAAAAAACATGAACAAGCATCAGTAGTGACTCCACGTACCAAACTCAGAGTGGTAACTCTGGTGGAACATCCTTTTGTTTTCACACGAGAGGTTGATGCTGATGGCAGTTGCCCAGCTGGCCAAATGTGTTTGGATCCTCGGACTAATAACTCTGCCTTATTAGATTTGCTATTTCAAGAACTTAACTCACCAAATGGCTCTGTACCATTGGAATACAAAACATGTTGTTATGGTTACTGCATTGACTTATTAGAAAAATTATCTGAAGATCTTGGGTTCGATTTTGAACTGTATATTGTTGGAGATGGAAAGTATGGTGCACGAAAGGGGGATCTCTGGACAGGATTAGTTGGGGACTTGTTGAGTGGAGCAGCCCACATGGCTGTCACCTCCTTTAGCATCAACTCAGCTCGAAGTACTGTAATTGACTTCACCAGCCCTTTTTACTCAACAAGTCTTGGTATCTTGGTGAGAATGCGAGATACTGCTTCTCCTATTGGAGCCTTTATGTGGCCCTTACACTGGTCCATGTGGTTGGGTATATTTGTGGCTTTGCATATTACTGCATTGTTTCTCACATTCTATGAATGGAAAAGTCCTTTTGGCATGACCCCACATGGACGCAACCGTGTGAAGATCTTCTCTTATTCTTCTGCCCTCAACTTATGTTATGCTATTCTCTTTGGGAGAACAGTCTCAAGTAAAACACCCAAATGTTGCACAGGCAGAGTTCTTATGAACCTTTGGGCTATTTTCTGCCTACTTGTCTTGTCAAGTTACACTGCAAACCTTGCTGCAGTCATGGTAGGAGAGAAGACCTTTGAGGTTTTGACTGGAATCCATGATCCAAAGGTAAGTAGCCTATATCTAATATAAGAAATAATTCTATATACGATATGTGTATGTGTATTTCAGGGCTAATAATGCCTACTTCTTATTAGGACATGTAAAATCCTCATTTAACTAGCTTTACGATTGACAACAGATCTGCTTTTTATCATTATGATCATTTTTGTCATGTGTTTTCAGGAGAGGGTAGATATCTACCAGATTCCTTTATTCTTCCTGAAGATCTCCCAGTCTCCAGCCACAGCCCTAAAAGTCATATTATCTTGCAGACTGTGTTGGATTCAACATTTATCCTATTTAAGATATCAATATGGTGCATTAATATAAAATTCATGGTATCTGGTGTGAACCTAGAACGAAGCTGGGACCTTGATGGAAAGTCAGTCTCAGGAAAGAAGTTTTAGTTACAGAGAAGTAGACTAGGTAGTAAGGCATGATATGCAGGTTTTGTGTCTTACTCAGCATTATAAGCTCTGCAAGCTTGGAACATGCTTTCTCAGCTTGCATGTCTCAAAGGAGGATGAATCTTTAAAGCAAAACCATATACTTCCCTGTTATCTTCAGAAATGTGAGAAGCTGAAAGATCCTATTAATACCCCACAGTCTGCACACCACCAGCTAACGACCAGCCCTTAAACAGTGCTACTAATTTCCTAATGTAAGGTGCCAGAAATCTTTTTAAACTGTAAAACAGGCCTAAAGCTGGCCACACATACAATTTCTTGTTCAGTTTCCTTTGGATTTACCTTCAACTATGTAGTGCAAGGGCCTGCCTTATTGAAGCTGTTTAGGTCCGACCTCATTATATGGTTTGGTAAATCCAGTGGCGGCTGGTGCTTTTTTGGGGGGGTAAACAACAACCACTAACACCACCCACCTCTCTGTCGGTCCTCTGGTACTTACCATATTTAGGCAGTGGGCATCCAGCAACAGGCATTGACGGGCATCACCGGGCATTAAGCATCCACGGGTGGGTTTCAGACCCACTACTGATTGGCTGGGAGGAGGATCGGTGTTAGAACAGCAAATATTAATTCGCTATTGCAATACACCTGGGTAGGCTCCGGACACAATGCTCTGTGTCCGGAACCCACCCTATTAGAACCTCTGGCTCTAATCAGGTGCTTCAAAAAAACAGCCCGCCACTGTAATTTATGCGCCTGCCATGCCGTAAGGATGGATAGGGGGGCGGTAGCATGGATAGGGGGGGCAGGGTCTGTGCGCCCTTAATGGACGGGCCGCCCCTGGGTAAATTAAAAGGAAAATTGTATAATGCATACTGTCCTGTACTCTACTAGCTAGTCAGTTCTGTGTGGGAAGAAGATGTGGCCTGTTTCTTCTAGAGAGATAAGCTGAGAGGCTCAGAAGTTAGGACAGGCTATAGGAAGTATTTTCAAAGTTGGATGTAAACACCTTACAACTCCAGAAAATCATTACATCACTGCAATCCCTTGTGCATTCTTGTTTGACTCTACTGGTGTGCAGTCTATAGATTAATGTGTTCTATAAAGCTATGTATTGTACAGTATATAAGGGAAAGGTACTGTGTATGGAGTATTAAAGTAGTAAATTAAACATGAGTGCAGAGCTCTTAGTAATGCTGGATGGTATATGTGTGTGCACATGGGCTAGGGACTAAGTGGGTTTTGACATTCTTATAATTCACTTTAGAAGTCCGGTCATCCCTTTACAAGGTTCTCAATCATATAGATAAGGCAAGACCTGCAAATAAATAAAGTTCTCTGTACTACAGCATGAATTTACTAAAGAAATTTACTAAAGGACTGCCTGAACAGTTTTCCAGTTTTCAGTCTCCAGAAGGTGATTACTTTGAATGCAAACCTTGATTTCTTCTTGTGGTGTTAGAAGCCTTGGTGAGCATTTATAAAGTTATTTTCCTGGAGTTTCTAGTGGGCTTCTTCTAAGGAATTCTCCACCTGTATGGTAATTGGTGAAATGGCTTCAATCCAGTAGCTGCTTTGATCTATTATTCATCATATTCATCACAAAGTGTTATATGGATTATGTTTTTCAGCCATTTCTCATTTATTCCGGTTCTCCGTGTGAGATATAACTCACCTCATTTCGTTTTATATCCATTCTTGGCATCAACAATTCACAATTCAGAGGCAATTGTATATTCATTCCATTTGATGTTTAGCAGTCATACAGTATATGTATGGCTAATGTTGTTTTGTATTTTAAATGGTTTTAGAGGTTTTGTTTCCTGGTGGGTTCCAGGAGATACTCGAAATGTGAAAATTTGTACTACTTTTTGATTACATTTAAATGTTTTTGTGTTCTCCTTTTTGATTGTTTTTGTATATTTGTACTTTGAATTAATATTTTTTTCATTATACAATAGAAAAAAAAAGGAAAAAAGACAGTTAAGAAAAAAAAAAATATATATATAGTATATTTGTATTTTGATTGAACTCAAAGGCAGTACTCGAAGCTCTTCCTTTTCCTTTTTTGCCATTTTGATATTTGGAGTCAGGGTCTGTGTCTGTCCCTTGTTTTCTTTCTCTTTCTCTCTCTCTCTTCATCTCTCTCTCTCTTCATCTCTCTCTCTCTCTCTCTCTCTCTCTCTCTCTCTCTCTCTCTCTCTCTCTCTCTCTCTCTCTCTCTCTCTCTCGGCTTGCCTCCCTAGAAACATCACTTTCAGCAGTGTCTTAACAAGTTTTTACAAAACATGACCCCGTTGTTTCAGACATAATTTGTTTGTTCTAAATCCCCCAAGAAACGCAATACTGCCATGGAAACCAACAATCTATTAATCAAGTAATATAGCAATGAGGGATCACCAGGCAACAGGACCCTGGTTCACTTGCAAATTCCATCACCTACACCTGTACTAAGCATGCAGAGTGTCTTCATAGTACAGAAAGCAGTTAGTATTTATACATTTCCTAAAATGTTCACAACAAAGAAAAAAATACTATAAATAAATACAAATATTAGCAACCACGGTTTGCCAAAATGCATTCTGTATATACAGACAATCACCATATACAAATATAAGCTCATAGTAATAGTTTGCCACCCACAATGAAACACAAAAAAGTAATACCTGATAGGTTACTACAGCCTGACTTACAGAAAGTTAATAGTACCTTCCTATCATTAATGTCCTCCCTATATATTACTCCTATACTGTTGAGAACCATAAACAAGACGTTACTAGTTTGGTTGCTCACCATGAACTGTTTATTAGAACAAGAATACAAGTCTTATATACAGTGGAAGAGGAGGTTACCTCCTCCTGCTCATATTATTCTAAAAATACACCTGTAACCAGAAACCTAATTAACATGAGCTAATTAACTAATCCCTTAAAGCAGCCAATGTGAATCCGTGCCCACCTGGCCATTGTTGTGATTAATCAGGATTTCACTACAGGTTAGGGTAGGCCACCAGAAGGATCATTGGATAAGATCCGTAGTTTTTCACACTCCGAAGTGGCCAGTGAGTTGGTGGTCATGCAATGTCTAGGACCTGAACTCGGGCTTGTTGCAGAACAAAGATATTGTCCTAATGCCAGAGATACCCCTCTGGTTTCTCAGAGAGGATGCCTCTGGTTCCTGGCATTGGAGGGAAGCCTGTTCAAGAAAAGATTATAGATCGGGTTGGATCAAAAGAAAGTTCTGGGGTGACAGGATCGTGCTAGATATTGTCTCTTCCGGAGTATCCGGGAACATTCGGGATAAGGCATCGGCCTTTCCATTCTTGGAGTCAGCGCAGTAGGTAATGTGAACGTTAAACCTTGAAAAGAACAGGGCCCAGCGGGCTTGACGGGGTCTCAGGCGTTTGGCAGTGTGGAATTACTCGAGGTTCCTGTGGTCTGTAAATAACATTATGGGGTGGGCAGACCCCTCAAGAAGGTATCTCCACTCCTCTAAGGCTGTTTTAATGGCCAAGAGCTCGCAATCACCTACGTCATAGTTCCTCTCGGGCTGGCTCATTTTCCGAGAGGAGAAGGCCACGGGGTGAAGCAAAGACTTGGGTCCCTGGCGCTGTGAAAGGACTTCCCCAGTGGCTACTTCTGAGGCATGGACCTCCAAGATGCAAGGTCTTAAAGTCTTGTCTTTCTTTTCGACAAAGAAAATGCCGGCACCAGCGGGAGAGGAAGAGGCATGGATAAAGCTCTTAGCCAAGTTTTCATCTATGTATTGGCGCAGAGTTCCTAATTCCAAATGGAATCCCGGCCCCTGGAAGTAGTTCTATCGGACAGTCATATGGCCGATGTGGTGGTAGAAAATAGGCTTTTCTTTTATCAAAGACATCCAGAAATTCTTGGTATGCCTGGGGTACATTCTGTTCAGGGCCATCTTTAACTTTGATTGGGCCCTGGGCAAACATTTTCTTGGGGCCCCCCTCCATTCTGAGACATACAAAAAATAGCAGGTAGACTCAAAATCTGTTTACTGCAGCAGATCACGCAGCGATTGCAATCGTTTGCCAGAGGTTAAAGTCTATCCTTACCGCTCACTGGCTGGTTGCTAGAGGTTACAACACATAAGTTCTGCTTGCCGATTGGTAGATAGACGTTACTGCACATTATTACCAGAGACTGCGGACATACTGCAGGAGACCACCAGAGACTGCGGACATACGAGAGGTTCAGAGACTGCGGACATACTGCAGCTGATTACCAGAGACTGTGGACATACTGCAGGAGAGGTTCAGAGACTGCGGACATACTGCAGGAGAGGTTCAGAGACTGCGGACATACTGCAGGAGATTACCAGAGACTGCAGACATACTGCAGGAGACTACCAGAGACTGAGGACATACTGCACAAGATTACCAGACTGGGGACATACTGCAGGAGATTACCAGAGACTGCGGACATACTGCAGGAGATTACCAGAGACTGCGGACATACTGTGGGAGATTACTAGACTGTGGACATACTGCACAAGATTACCAGACTGGGGACATACTGCAGGAGATTACCAGAGACTGCAGACATACTGCAGGAGACTACCAGAGACTGAGGACATACTGCACAAGATTACCAGACTGCAGACATACTGCAGGAGACAACCAGAGACTGCGGACATACTGCAGGAGACAAGCAGAGACTGTGGACATACTGCACGAGATTACCAGAGACTGCGGACATACTGCACGAGATTACCAGACTGCAGACATACTGCAGGAGACAACCAGAGACTGCAGACATACTGCAGGAGACAACCAGAGACTGCAGACATACTGCAGGAGACAACCAAAGACTGCAGACATACTGCAGGAGACAATCAGAGACTGCGGACATATCCCACAATTATACTGTGAAGGTGTATTCAGGGACTTTCAATCCCTCCGTGCAGAATTTGATCTGCCAAACACATATTTCTTTCAATATTTACAATTACGACATGCTATCTCGGCGTAGGCCAAAATTTCCATATGGGAGCCCACCATACCGGTAGTACTTATGAAACTAACTCTGGAAAGGACAAATTTCGTCTGTGTATGGCTCTCTACTTGATCACGTCTCTGGGGCAATGACCTTGAGATGTAGAGATGGTTGGGGAGATGATATAGGACAACTCTCCGATGAGGAGTGGAAAGTAATATTGGGTAACGTTCTCAAGGTATCACTGTCATCAACTCAGAAGCTTACACAGCTTTTTATTATTCATTGTACATATCGTACACCAGAAAAGCTGCATAAATGGCATAGACGAGATGACCCACTTTGCCCCCGCTGTTTGGTGGATAATAAGACACTTGTTCATATGCTGTGGAGGTGTCCAAAGCTACAGCGCTATTGGGCAGCGGTAGTGGACACTATAAACAGCATATGGAACCTTCAATTACCTACTGATCCGAAAATTTGTCTATTGGGGTGGTTAGATGAAGAGCGATACGGGTCATGTACCTCTACCGCTATCATAAGGGTTTTATTTCTGGCTAGGAAACTAATTGCTAGAAAGTGGCTGTCTGTAGCAGCCCCCACACATATAGAATGGACCACAGAGGTAAATGACTCTCTTGTCAGGGAACAACTTACGTATAAGCATCGGGGTAGCCCGGGGAAGTTTGAGAACATATGGGAGCCCTGGTTAGATACTCAAGGACTGGCACCACTACGGCTCATACAAAGCAGGATTTATGGAGATAGAGCCGCAGTGACTACTCTACCTAGCTAGATAGCAATAGGAAACTAAGAGTTAAGAGGTAAAAGAGAAAGGGACAATAGGGTGTATGGTGGTGGACCGCAAAGGAGATAATAGTAACAATATAACAGTAATGCCCCTGGATAGATTGAATTTATGACATATAGAGTAGAAGAATATAAATATGGTGTAATGTTTTTTTTTTTTTTCTATTTTTGTTTTTTTCTGTCTTCCTGATATTTGAAATAAGTTTTGTAACACATTGGGAAGGGTTCCGTGAAGGGGTAAAGGGTAGAAAATGTTTGTATATGTCTTTTTTTATATGTATGTTTTGAAAAATGTTCAATAAAAAACTATCTGATTGAAAAAAAAGAGACTGCGGACATACTGCAGGAGACAATCAGAGACTGCGGACATACTGCAGGAGACAGTTAAAGACTACGGACATGCTACAGGAGACAGTCAGAGAACTTTCAGCAACTCACAGCTTTACAGTTGAATAACACAGCTCAGTGTTTAAGCAGTCAGGCATTTTATGGGTGTAAGGACATACCTGGCCAGCCAAGCTCACTACATACTTTCACAGGTCCGTGGGCGGGGCTTCCACTCTCTGCTCCACCCTGAGCATACAGGCTGCATGGGGCAGGGTTAGACCTCTGTATTCCCCAGCCATTATAGAGGTGGCGGGGCCGGGAGCTCCACTGATGCTTTGTTGGGGGGTCCGTGCTACCTGTGAATTTTGGGCCCCGATGATGGCTTTGCAGGATGCAGAGAAGACACGGGAGGCTGTATTCCCGAGCTAGCCAGCAGAGAGGGGGCGGGGCCGGGAGCTCCACTAATGCTCTGACCCCGCCCCACACAGCCTGTATCTTCAGAACAGTGATCGAAATGGGGCGCGTCAGTAAAGCTTGCGGCCCCGCCCCCAGACCTCTGTATTCCCCAGCCAGTATAGAGGGGGTGGGGCCGGGAGCTCCACTGACGTGCCCACTCCATCACTGTTCTGAGCTTACAGGCTGCGTGGGGCGGGTCAGAGCGTTAGTGGAGCTCCCGGCCCCGCCCCCTCTCTGCTGGCTAGCATGGGAATACAGCCTTCCGTGTCCTCTGTACACTCTGCATAGCCATCATCGGGGCCCCAAATTCACAGGTAGCGCGGGCCCCCCAACAAAGTTTGGGCCCAGGGCAGGTGCCCCGTTTGCCCTGCGCTAAAGACAGCCCTGATTCTGGTTAGTGGCAGATACAGGGTGGACTGTATAGGGAGAGGTGAACAGGACTTCCTTCTTGATCCAGTTGATCTGAGGGTTGTGGGTTGAAGCCACGGAATTCCTAAGATAACTGGAGACATAGGTGAGCTCAGAGCGTCAAAATGGCCATCAGGAGTGGTGTAAAGGAGAGGGATAGTCTCTTGGGTAACAGGGCCAGAACTAGGCAATGTGCCATCTGCCAGGTGAACATCCAGCCCCCGTTTCTTGTGGAGAAGGGGCAACTTAAGGTTTCTTGCCAGGTTCAAGTCCACAAAGCAGCTGTATGCTCCAAAATCAATTATGGCCTGCAGCCGGATCTCCTCTTTCCCAAATTGCAGCGTGATGGGGAGAACTAGGTGTGAAGGAGAGGCTCCGGGGACTTGGAAATACACTGGAGGGTAGGAAGGTGGCTTCTTGGGCCTTCTTAGGCAATTACACAGGAAATGTCCGCTTCCACCACAATAGAGGCAAAGACTAGATTGCATAGTTACATAGTTACATAGTTAGTCAGGTTGAAAAAAGACACAAGTCCATCCAGTTCAACCACAAAAAACAAAATAAAATAAAAAAACACAGTAAAATCCTATACACCCAACTCCATACCCACAGTTGATCCAGAGGAAGGCAAAAAACCCCAGCGGAGCATGATCCAATTTGCTACAGCAGGGGAAAAAATTCCTTCCTGATCCCCCGAGAGGCAATCGGATTTACCCTGGATCAACTATACCTACAAATCTTAGTACTCAGTTATATTCTGTACATTTAGGAAAAAATCCAGACCTTTCTTAAAGCAATCTACTGAGCTGGCCAGAACCACCTCTGGAGGGAGTCTGTTCCACATTTTCACAGCTCTTACTGTGAAAAAACCTTTCCGTATTTGGAGGTGAAATCTCTTTTCCTCTAGACGTAAAGAGTGCCCCCTTGTCCTCAGTGATGACCGTAAAGTGAATAACTCAACACCAAGTTCACTGTATGGACCTCTTATATATTTGTACATGTTGATCATATCCCCCCTTATTCTCCTCTTCTCAAGAGTGAATAAATTTAGTTCCTCTAATCTTTCCTCATAGCTGAGCTCCTCCATGCCTCTTATCAGTTTGGTTGCTCTTCTCTGCACTTTCTCCAGTTCTCCTATATCCTTTTTGAGAACTGGTGCCCAAAACTGAACTGCATATTCCAGATGAGGTCTTACTAATGATTTGTACAGGGGCAAAATTATATCTCTGTCTCTGGAGTCCATACCTCTCTTAATACAAGAAAGGACTTTGCTCGCTTTGGAAACCGCAGCTTGGCATTGCATGCCATTATTGAGCTTATGATCAACTAAAACCCCCAGATCCTTCTCCACTACAGATCCCCCCAGTTGTACTCCCCCTAGTATGTATGATGCATGCATATTCTTATTCCCTAAGTGCATAACTTTACATTTATCAACATTAAACCTCATCTGCCACTCAGTCGCCCAATTAGACAGAGCATTGAGGTCGGCTTGTAAATTGGAGACATCCTGTAAGGACGTTATTCCACTGCATAGCTTGGTGTCATCTGCAAAGACAGAAATGTTACTTTTGATCTCAGACCCAATATCATTTATAAATATATTGAAAAGTAAGGGTCCCAGCACTGAACCTTGGGGTACACCACTCATAACATTGGACCATTCAGAGTAAGAATCATTAACCACGACTCTCTGAATTCTGTCTTTCAGCCAGTTCTCTATCCATTCACAAACCGATATATCCAATCCCGTAGACCTTACCTTACACATGAGCCGTGTATGCGGAACTGTATCGAACGCTTTTGCAAAATCCAAATATATCACGTCCACAGCCACGCCTCTGTCCAGGGTTTTACTTACCTCTTCATAAAAGGAAATCAGGTTTGTCTGACAACTTCTGTCTTTCATGAATCCATGTTGTCTGCTGCTTAAATAGTTTTTTTCCAGCAAGAACTCATCCATGTGGTCTTTTATTAAACGTTCCAGTATCTTCCCAACTATAGAAGTTAAACTAACAGGTCTATAGTTACTTGGTAAAGACTTTGTTCCCTTTTTAAATATGGGCACCACATTGGCCCTGCGCCAATCCAGTGGTACTATTCCTGTCTTTAATGAGTCCCTAAATATTAGATACAGTGGCTTTGAAATGACAGAGCTCAACTCACCTAGGATCCGTGGATGGATGCCATCAGGTCCAGGTGCTTTATCCACCTTTATTCTGTCTAAATATTTCTGGACCATATCACTTTTGAGCCATTGTGGATTTGGGGCTGTGTCACTCCCACCCCCATTTTGGACATGAGCTCCCCCATGCTCCATTGTATACACAGAGCTGAAGAAAACATTTAGTAAATTTGCCTTCTCTTTGTCCCCAGTCACCCACTCTAGATTATTTTGTAAGGGGCCTACATGCTCAGACTTCACCTTTTTACTATTAATATATTTAAAGAATTTTTTGGGGTTTGTCCTACTATCTTTTGCAATCTGTCGTTCGTTTTGAATTTTTGCATCCTTGATTTCCTTTTTGCATATCCTGTTATATTCTTTGTAACATTTAAACAACACTAGTGTTCCTTCATTTTTATATTTTTTAAAAGCTACTTTCTTATTGTTTATAGCTTTTTTAACTTTGACCGTGAGCCACATAGGTTTTATTTTTAGCCTTTTAAACTTATTGCCCATGGGAACATACTTTGCAGTGAGGTTCCACACAGTCTTTTTGAAGAATTCCCATTTCTGTTCTGTGTTCATCTGTGCCAATAGTCCCTCCCAGTCCAAGTCCTGGAGAGCAGCCCTCATCCTTGGAAAATTTGCTCTCTTAAAATTTAGTGTTTTAATATTTCCTGTATGTATTTCTTGCTTATAGTTAACATTAAATGAAATCATGTTATGATCACTGCTACCCAGGTGTTCCTTTATCTGAACATTAGTAATAAGCTCTGCATGGTTTGAAATTATCAGGTCCAACAGGGCATCATTCCTAGTTGGGGCCTCAATAAACTGCACCATAAAATTGTCCTGCAATAGGTTTTTAAATTTTTGTCCTTTAACTGTCCCAGAAGTGCCATTAATCCAGTCAATTTCTGGGTAGTTAAAATCCCCCATTATTATCACCGTCCCAGACCTTGCAGCCCTTTCCATCTGTGCAAGGAGCTGAGTCTCCACCTCCTCATTAACATTGGGTGGTTTATAACAAACTCCAATGATTAATTTTGAACTACGCACATCTGTATGCAGTTCCACCCATAATGCTTCAGCCTCATCACACTCTCCATCAACCAGGTTCTCTTTCACGCTTGCTTTGAGGTCACTTCTCACATAGAGACAGACCCCTCCACCTTTCCTTTTTACCCTGTCTTTCCGAAAGAGAGCATAGCCAGGAATATTAATACGATACGATATGCATACGATGACATCTTTCATCAGGGGTTAATGCAGAACGTAGCAGGCCGACTTGTCTAGGAACTGGGGTAGATGTACTGGTGGGCACAGGTACTGCCCACCAGTACATCTCCCCACTTCTTAACTTCTTGTTGACGAGTCTTTTGAGGAAAGTCCTTCCTGTTCTTTCTTACAGTGCCACATGCTTCAGTGTTCTTCCTGTGAAGGTTGTGGAACAGAGGCAAACTCATATAGAAGTTGTCTACATACAGGTAATAGCCATTCTCCTGGAGTGGGTATATGAGTTCCCAAACTACTTTCCCACTTGATCCTATGTAGTCTGGTCAACTTTTGGAGGGTTCAGCTTCACTTATTTCTGCCCCCCAACCTAGCGTATACCACAGAGATCAGTCCTTTAGATGTACCTGATTTAATGATTTCATTATTTTTTGGAGAGTGAGGATCTGGCTCCATTCTATTATTTGTGTCTTAAACTGTACCTGTAGGGCGTGCCTGATCTGGAGGTATTTAAAGAAAGAGTTATTTGATATATTAAATTCCCTCTTTAGGTCTGAGAATGTTTTCATAATGCTACCCTCGTATAACTGAATTAATCGGTTGATGCCCTGTCTCGCCCACTCCATGTGCCTCTCTATGCCCCTCACTTCATCCAGATTTTTATTCTTTCAAAGAGGGGTGTATTCTGTTGCCCCTTTATACCACATTAGTGCCTTTGTTACCTGTCATACTTTGCTAACCAGCTTTATAGTCGGGCATCTGTGAGTAAACAAATCTGCCTCTAATGTCTCCTCTATCGTTCTGTGTGGTGCCCCCATTAGGTGTGGGGCATCATTCTGCCGCTAGAGTTCCCACCCCCCTAGTATAGCAGCCCACTAGGTGTTGCAGCTGGGATGCCAAAAAGTAGCACCTCGGGTGCGGGACAGCCATACCCCCTTCTTTGATTGGTAGTTGCATTGTTTGCAGATTAATTCTGGATTGGCCCTTTTTCCAAATTAGTTCCCTAAAAAGGAATTCTATTTTTTTAAACCACTTTTGACCTATCCAAACCGGGGATTTGTGCAACAGATATAATAGCTGCAGTAGCTAGATCATTTTATATTAAATTACAGCGCCCCGCTACGAATAGGGGAAGCCGGCTAAATTACAATGCCCCGCTACGGATAAGGGGAGCCAGCTCCAAATGTCACTTTTTTTGCTTAAATTTAAACAATAATGGGGCAAGATTATTATTGATATACTGATTTATATCTCTCATTATCCAGATGCCCAAATATTTCAGCACCGTAACTACTTTTAGCTGGGAAGTTCCAGACGGTATCTGGTTGCCAAACGGGTTGACCGGCATTAAAGCCGACTTCTCCCAGTTGATAACCAGACCTAAAAAAACATCCGAACTCCCCAACCATATGTATCATGACTGCTAGTGGTTCCATCACAAGGGCAAACAACCCCCTCTCCAACTGAAACATCTCTGAGTACTCGTTATTGATTTTTATTTTCGCTCTTGGTTCACTGTAAAGTGTTTTTACCCATCCGATAAAAGAGGGACCAAACTCAAATCTCTCCATGACCCACCACAGGTAGTCCCACTCCAGGCTATCAAAGGCATTGGCAGCATCCAAGGCCAGTATAGCCCTAGAGCCCACGCTGTCTGTTGGAATCTGCTTGTTCAAGTATGCTCTGATGTTGATGCTGGTTGACCTATTGGGGAGGAAACTCGACTGATCTGGGCGTATACGTTTTTGAATACATCCATTCAGTCAAGTTGCAAACACCTTAGCCAATATTTTAACGTCGGAGCGTAGCATTGATATTGGACGGTAGGGGGATATGTCAAGTTGATCCTTCCCCTCCTATAGTATTACTATAATAGTAGCTTCTGACATCGAGGGGGGCAGTCTCCCCTCACTTACTGCCCACTTCAAAGTCTTCAGCAACTCTGGGAGCAATACCTCTCTGTATCGTTTATAAATTTCTATTGGGAGTCTGTCTGGGCCTGGTGATTTTTGACTGGCCATCCCAGCCACTGCCCGCTGCAGTTCCTCCAGAGTCACTGGGGCCTCTATATGAGTTATATCCTTCTCTGACAGAGTTGGCATCGCTAATCCCTAAAAGAAACTACCCATCCTTCCACTCCCGTCCCCCTTCCTGGATTTGTACAGAGACTTATAGTACTCTCCAAATGCATTCATGATCTCTGTCGCATCAGAGGAGATCTCACCCCTCATCGTCCTAATCGCAGGAACGGTGGAAGGGGGAGCATTGCTATTAACAAAAACGGATAGTATACGGCCTACCCTCCCCCCTCTCCAAAATATCACTGTGCCTGAAATATTCGCCTATTCTCAACCCTCCTTGTGACGGACATCTTCTACTCTTGTTGCTTATCAAGCCATTCCCTCTGCCTATCTAGGGTTGGTTGCCTTTCTGCCTGCATCACCTCTCTCCTGATATCCCTCTCCCATTCTCTTGATTTCCCCTTGGTTTTTGCCACTTGTTGGATTATTAGACCTCTGAGATAGGCCTTCAAGGAGTCCCACACCTTCCCTGCCGTGCTGTACCTGTATTCATTTCCACAAATTCATTTAGTCTAAGCAGCACATCTTCAGAGTTGCCGATTAATTCCAGTCAATGGGGTGATTTTCCATTTTCTTGAATGGGCTTTACCTCCTGTATTCATCGTCAACACTAGTGGGGAATGGTCCGACACTCCTCTTGGGCCATACTCTATGTTCCTCACTAGCGGTAGCGCTTCCCTATTTCCTAGAGCCATGTCTATTCTGGAGAGAGTACGATAGGCACTTGAAGCAAGAGTATTGCCGTTCCTGTGTGTTTCGCGTTCTCCACATGTTACGCAAGCCCATCTCCTTCAAGAATCAAGATAGCCAGCCCTCCACTATTTTATCAGGCCATCCCCGGTGGAAATCTGTCTAAGGTCCTATCTAGGACTTTGTTGAAGTCCCCTACCACTATAACTGGAGTCCCTGTTTTATTTAATGTGAACTCAAGTAGGCAGATTCACGTAGAGATACGATGGCGTATCAGTAGATATGCCGTCGTAACTCCGAATCTGCGCCGTCGTACATTTAAGTGTATTCTCAAATTGAGATACGCTTAAATGTAGCTAAGATACAACCGCCGGCGCCGTCGTATCTTAGCTGTCTGTTTACGCTGGCCGCTAGGGGCGTGTACGCTGATTTACGCCTAGAATGCGTAAATAAGCAAGATACGCCTATTCACGAACATACACTTGCCCGTCGCAGTAAAGATACGCTGTTTACGTAAGGCGTTTTCAGGCGTTAAGATAAACCACCAAAAAGATGGCGCAGCCAATGTTAAGTATGGATGTCGGAAACTGCGTTGAATTTTTAAATTTTTACGTCGTTTGGGTAAGTCGTCCGTGAATGGGGCTGGGTGTAATTTACGTTCACGTCGAAACCAATGAGTCTTTTCCCGCGCACTGGGAAACGTCCACAGACGGTGCATGCGCCGTTCGTTCAAAACGTCAATCACGTCGGGTCACGATTCATTAGCATAAAACACGCACACCTCTTCACAATTTGAATTAGGCGCGCTTACGCCGGCACATTTACGCTACGCCGCTGTAACTTAGGATGCAAGTGCTTTGTGAATACAGCACTTGACTCTCTAACTTATGGCGGCGTAGCGTATATGAGATACGCTACGCCTGCCTAACGTTAGGCAGGTCTACGTGAATCGAGCTAAAGGAGTTTATACAAGACCTCAAGCTTAAATGGGGGGGGGGATATAGGTATTTGCCAGCACATATAATTTGTTCTCAGTCGAACAATGCAAAAAAAACATACCAACCCTGTTTGTCTATACTGCTCTCCCTGCAGGAAAACACCACTCCTCTCCCAAGCATTATGCTCACCCCCCTAGAATAGGAGGAGAAAAAACAAGAATGACCCCCTAAGGGTGGGACTTTAAAAGTGACCATAAACCAAATAGTATAAAAATTTGAAAAGTTTATTATAAAGTACAAGTTATATAAAACACAGTACAATGGAATACATTATATTCAGAGGGATGTTAATAATAAACAAGAAATTGCTCAACGTCACACCCGACAGCTGTTTCGGTATATATAGAAACCTTCTTCAGGGGTTTTGTAGACATTTAGAGTCAAAATCAGAAAAGTGTCTAAGGCCTCGTACAGACGACCGGATCTATCCGCTGGGATTGATCCGCCGATCAGTTCCAACAGATAGATCCGGTCGTGTGTACGTCCGAGCGGACAGTTCCCGGCAGATAAAAATCCAGCCGACGGATTCCCAGCGGATAAAAATTTCTTAGCACGCTAAGAAATCTATCTGCTGGAATCGTCTGTACAGACTCACCGGATCAGTCCGTCCGCTCCCCTCCCTCGCATGCGTCGTAATGATTCGACGCATGTGTGGAAGTATTTACCTTCCAGCGTCGCGCACGTCGCCGCGTCATCGTCGCGGCGACGGCGCGACACGTCACCGCGGATGTATTCCGCGCGGATTTAGATCTGATGGTGTGTACAGCCATCAGATCCTAATCCGCCAGAGGATTTATCCGCTGGAAACGGTCCAGCGGTCCAATTCCAGCAGATATCCTCTCGTGTGTACGGGGCCTAAGAGAAAAATATACATTGCATTAGTTACCATGAACGCATCAAGCATTGAGGGAAAAAAAGGGGGGCCTTATTCTTATTTAAAATTTAAAATTGTTTAAGAAGTTAGTAAACTAATATATTGCTTACATAGGCAAACGAATTGATAGATTAGTTAGTATTCCAAGTGTCTGGAAAATATGCCCGGCTCAAGTTGGAGGCAGAGCACATAAATATGCCCCCCCCCGAATGCGATTCCGGATCGGCAACAGGCCTCCTAGAGGGGTCCCATCCAGCAACGAGCAAGGTCAGGTTAAAAAACCAACAGATCCTCCCATTAATCTAAATACAGGCACAGGAAAACAGGGAAAAAGACATACCAAAAGAGTAATGACCTATAATTGGATGATTTTGTTCTGAGCCCTTATGTCCCTTCTAGAGATAGATGGTCATGTGTAGCGGGTAAGCATACTATTTTTCTACAAGAGGTGGTGGTTTTTCACAAGGACACTGTAACGGTCAGGGGTTAACACCGTTCACGATCTCCCATTCCATCAACCCAAGACAGCTTATGCGACAGTCCAACCATTCAGCAGACCCGATCCATTCCATAAGAATTCCCCCAGAATTAAGACGAGACAAGCTCTGTTCTTTCTGAGTCAAATGAATGAATACTTTTAATGGTATCTTAGCTTTCTTATATACAGTACAAATATGTTACAGTAATCAAAGGAACAAAGGAACTCTCCACCCACACATCACACAATGGGGCTTCAATCACATTCTTTTAGATAATGACATTCAGAGAAGTTAATTATTTCCCAGACGTCCGGACTCCGATACTAAGTGATTCACCTGCATAATACACATTTATATGTCAGACGTTTTGCCACCGATTTAACATGACCTAATTACTACAGCTGAGAAGTCAGACGTTATGACTCTCACCTGCTATTCCTATCACATAGTATCATCAATAGACTTTTCACACAAACATATTCCTTTACTAAACATAATTGACATGCTAATTCCCTACCCCCGAAAGGAGACATCTGACCTTCCAGACTTAATCAGAACAATAGACACAACACAGTATTAGCATCACAGCATCACACAATGGACAATGGAATGTCTTTCAAAAGTCTGGTGTGGGTCAGCATGAACCAAACTGTAATATTCCAAGATCCTGCAATACATGAATTATCAGTAATGCCCCATCTCATGTAATTTATAATTAATATTTCTCTGTCACCCTATGCCCAAAAAGGGACTCCCGTTACAGAAACTATTTACTATTGGTGATGAATATTCACTAATTCAGGGAGCACTTAAGAAGATATTTTTTTCACTGATGTGTACTTTTATGGATTGTTCCTTTTATTGATTTATCTGAAGAAGGATATTTAACTATACTGTGTACATCAATAGAATATATGATATGTTTGTTGATTACCAATTTTGTTAAGGCAGCTTGAGATTATCTGATATTTATATCTATTCAAATATGTTCAACAGTTTTAGGTAATATCGTTGTTTAAAGGGGTTGTAAAGGTTTGTTTTTTATTTTCTAAATAGGTTCCTTTAAGCTAGTGCATTGTTGGTTCACTTACCCTTTCCTTCGATTCCCCTCTGTTTTTTTTCTTTGTCTGAATTTCTCACTTCCTGTTTCTCCTCAGTAAGCTTGACACCATCATCCGAGCGGTGGTTAGTCAGCCAGAACAGCTTACTGAACATATAAAAGGGGGGGAACCAATGCGCAAAACCACAACTAACCTAGGGTAACCTAACTAATAAACAAAGTGTATAAATAAATAAACAAATATATGCAGCAGCCACTACATGAAAGTGCTCACGCACCAATCAGCATACAAGAAAGAGGGGGTGTAGTGGCGCTTGCAGTAAATAAATAAATAAAATAGACAAGAAACGCACAGCAACGTGTGATAATGTCCAAAAAAATGTGTTCCACTCCAAATTCCTCTTTATAATCCTCTCGCATCAATGACTTATGATGTGAAGGAGGGGATGTGTGAAGATAATGAGATCCAAACAATATTTATGACTCAATGTCTAGAGTTCATACACAATCATATACGATGAAGCAAAATGTGGATAATTGCATTTGTAAGAGTGAATCCATGTAACCACAAATAAACGTAGTAAAAGGGTGAACCCAAATGACAGTACGTGCACTATAATACTATAATAATAAGCAAAAAAAAAACGCACAGCAACGTGTGATAATGTCCAAAAAAATGTGTTCCACTCCAAATTCCTCTATAAACTCCTCTCACATCAATGACTATGATGTGAAGGAGGGATTGTGTGAAGATAATGAGATCCAAACAATATTTATGACTCAAAGTCTTGAGTTCATACACAATCATATATGATGAAGCAAAATGTGGATAATTGCATTTGTAAGAGTGAATCCATGCAACCACAAATAAACGTAGTAAAATGGTGAACCCAAATGACAGTACATGCACTATAAAGTCTGTGCCTAAAAAATATAAATATATAATAAATAAATAATGTTCCAGTTAGGTGCACTAATTAAATGTGCCAAATAAATAAATAATGTTCCAGTAATCAAAGTGTCCCAAAAAAATTCCCATGCAAAAAACAGGATAATTGTATCACAGTGAACGTGGAATAAATAATAAAGTGCTTGATGCAAAAATTCCCAAAAAGTGCAATAGTGCTAGGTTAGAGGATGATGCTGCAATCCAATGCACGATCCATTCCGTGTAGTAGTGCAGAATCAGAAGGTAAATACTAGCCTCTCACCTCATGAAAGGCTAATTAGAGCCTTTAGGTAATATGAAGGTCAGCAGGGGATAGCTCTGGATCCAGGGCAGCCCAGGTAATATTCATCACATAAGGTCCCAGGTAATTTTCATCACATAAGGTCTCAGCCGCTCTCAATAAAGCATAAGGCAAAACTCCATAGTGTAGTAGGTAGGAATAATATTTAATAACACATAGTATCACTTACAGTTAAAATCTTTGAACACCAGCAGCAACAGCAAACGGTTCACAGACAAACGAAATGACAGACAGCTAATCTCCGCTCTCGGCCGCGAGCGGAAATAACGTCACCGACGGCACTTCTCCAAACACCTGACGCGTTGCGTGGCTGAACTACGCCACTTAATCGTAGGTAAGGGTAACCTTCGATTAAGTGGCGTAGTTCAGCCACGCAACGCGTCAGGTGTTTGGAGAAGTGCCGTCGGTGACGTTATTTCCGCTCGCGGCCGAGAGCGGAGATTAGCTGTCTGTCATTTCGTTTGTCTGTGAACCGTTTGCTGTTGCTGCTGGTGTTCAAAGATTTTAACTGTAAGTGATACTATGTGTTATTAAATGTTATTCCTACCTACTACACTATGGAGTTTTGCCTTATGCTTTATTGAGAGCGGCTGGGACCTTATGTGATGAAAATTACCTGGGACCTTATGTGATGAATATTACCTGGGCTGCCCTGGATCCAGAGCTATCCCCTGCTGACCTTCATATTACCTAAAGGCTCTAATTAGCCTTTCATGAGGTGAGAGGCTAGTATTTACCTTCTGATTCTGCACTACTACACGGAATGGATCGTGTATTGGATTGCAGCATCATCCTCTAACCTAGCACTATTGCACTTTTTGGGAATTTTTGCATCAAGCACTTTATTATTTATTCCACGTTCACTGTGATACAATTATCCTGTTTTTTGCATGGGAATTTTTTTGGGACACTTTGATTACTGGAACATTATTTATTTATTTGGCACATTTAATTAGTGCACCTAACTGGAACATTATTTATTTATTATATATTTATATTTTTTAGGCACAGACTTTATAGTGCACGTACTGTCATTTGGGTTCACCATTTTACTACGTTTATTTGTGGTTGCATGGATTCACTCTTACAAATGCAATTATCCACATTTTGCTTCATCATATATGATTGTGTATGAACTCAAGACTTTGAGTCATAAATATTGTTTGGATCTCATTATCTTCACACAATCCCTCCTTCACATCATAGTCATTGATGTGAGAGGAGTTTATAGAGGAATTTGGAGTGGAACACATTTTTTTGGACATTATCACACGTTGCTGTGCGTTTCTTGTCTATTTTATTTATTTATTTACTGCAAGCGCCACTACACCCCCTCTTTCTTGTAAGCTTACTGAACAGCTTACTGAGGAGGAACAGGAAGTGAGAAAAAACATTTAGAAGGAAAATCGAAGGAAAGGGTAAGTGAACCAACAATGCACTCGCTTAAAGGAACCTATTTAGAAAATAAAAAACAAACCTTTACAACCCCTTTAATGAAGCCAAATGGAATTCTTCAGGAGATGCAGCAGGCAGGCGATACTTTTGCTTGTAGGCAAACAGCTGACCTTATGTTTGGTGCATTTCCTCCTTGATGCAAGGAGGAAAGCAGGCAGCAGGCAATGCGCTGGTGGCAGTGGTGAAACAGGCTAGCCAATAGCAGTGACGTTATTGTGATTGTGAGTTCAGGAAAACAAACAAAGAGAAGGAGAAAAACTGAATGTGATTCAGTGCCTTGAAAAGGTATTCATATCCCTTGAAATTTTCCATATTTTGTCAATACTTTGTAGAACCACCTTTCGCTGCACTTACAGCTGCAAGTCTTTTTGGGGATGTCTCTACCAGCTTATACAGCATATGTGACTTGTTGCACCATATGCATCTGTGTGACTGAGTGTCTGTCAATTTGGAATGCCCCTTACAGAATATATGTTGCCCCACCTTCGTGAAATGTGCCTGTTGTACTATTTACTTTTGTTAAAAAGTATACTGTTCTTTTTGTATTTCTTCCTTTGATCTGCAATCCCTGGTGTTCCTGGCAGTCCCCTTGCTTTCCTATTTCAAACTGACCATGCTAGATATGAGAGAACATTCATCCCAACATGGTCAGTTTTCTGGCTGTGCTGAGAGCACAGTTAGCTAGAATCTTGACCATTGGAGGACAGGCAGACTTGCCCCCTACACAGCCATTTACTGGGAATATCAGTGTACTGCTGTATCTCCACTAACACCCCTCTAAGCCCCTTACACAGCTGACAACAAAGATTGTGTGTTTACTAATAAATTAAAATATATACATATAACAAATGTTTTGATATTCATTTCTATTTTAAACTGAATGGGTTGTCTTAGGCCTCGTACACACGACCGAACATGTCTGCTGAAACTGGACCAGTTTCCGCAGACATGTTCGGTCGTGTGTAGGGCCGGCCGGACCGGATTCCCGGCCTAGCGGACAGGTTTCCAGCGGACCAATGTTTCTTAGCATGCTAAGAAACATGTCCGCTGGAAGCCTGTCCGTCAGACATGTTCGGTCGTCTGTACGACTCACCGGACATGTCCGCTCGGCCGAAAGCCCTCGCATGCGTCGAAAGGGATTCGACGCATGCGTGGAAGCATTGACCTTCCAGGGTCGCGCACGTCGCCGCGTCATCGTCGCGACCACGTCACCGCGTTCGCTGTCCGCGGGGATTTTGGTCTGATGGTGTGTACACATCAGACCAAAATCCGGCAGCGGACATATCCGATGAAAACGGTCCGGGGACCGTTTTCATCGGACAGATCCCGTCGTGTGTACGAGGCCTAAGAAGGTGAGGATTCATATACAGTATACTTTAAGTCTGCTCTCCCTCTGTTGATTGTTCTACTAAACCTTTTGTCTACTGGAAAGCCACATTGACTTGTGCCTAACAATCAGAGGCAAAGGATATGTAGGCTGGAAAATGCTCATGCCCCAACTTCACTGTGGCCACCTTCCAACTGATAGGATATGTGTAGGCTACACCTGTAAGCCACCCACCTTCAGCTGCATGTGCAAAATTAGCTCTGGGTACTGGAGCAAAAGCCATGTTCCAGTGCCACCAATTCTGGTCAGATACATATGGGTGTGTTCTGGCAATGGGAGTTGTTAAAGGGGTTGTAAACCCCTATGTTTTTTCACCTTAATGCATCTTAAAGCGGAGTTCCACCCTATTTTTCAACCTGTTTGCATTTTAATTAACACTGCCCCCTTAAATAGAACTGGCATGTTTTTTTTTTTTGTTTGACAAACTCACGGTTTTATTCCTGTGAGTTTGTCTTCCCGTTGCGGCGGATGGCTTCTCCGCCGCATCCAGCGCTGCTATGCCTCCTGGGTGATGTGTGTCATCAATCCCAGGAGGCTGGGCTGAACGAGCGCCGCCGTACAGTAGTTGAATCTCGGGGGGGCGGGAGGGAGGACAGTGCCGCCCATAGAGGTGGTGTCCTCTTCCTCCTCTCCAACTCCCCCCTGCTAGCACCGCCCCCCCCCGCCTCCACCACCCGCCCGCCGTCTGTCTCCGGTTTGCGGAGATACAGATCATCAGGATGACAGAGGAGCGCATCTCTGATAGATCTGTATGTGAGAACACCGCTCGCTCGTAGTACTGTCCCGCCTCCCTGTACATAGAAACAGCGCGCTCTGCACTGTGTGTTACAATTCTAGTGCAGGGAGGCGGGGCTGTACTACGAGCGGGTGTTCTCACATACAGATCCATCAGAGATGCGCTCCTCTGTCATCCTGATGATCTGTAACTCTCCCCACTCTGCACTGGTGTCACAGAGTTAGTGGGAGAGCGAGCTTGCCATCCACTGTGCCCGTAACTGTGCCCAATGCTGCCCTTACTGTGCCCCTCACTGTGCCCAACACTGTGCCCAACGCTGCCCTCACTGTGCCCAACACTGTGCCCTCACTGTGCCCAACACTGTGCCCTCACTGTGCCCAACACTGTGACCTCACTGTGCCCGTAACTGTGCCCAACGCTGCCCTCACTGTGCCCTGACTGTGCCCAACACTGTGCCCGTAACTGTGCCCAATGCTGCCTCAATGTGCCCGTAACTGTGCCCTCATTGTGCCCAACACTGTGCCCGTAACTGTGCCCGTAACTGTGCCCATAACTGTGCCCTCACTGTGCCCGTAACTGTGCCCAACGCTGTCGTAACTGTGCCCGTAACTGTGCCCTCACTGTGCCCAACGCTGCCTCACTGTGCCCTCACTGCACCCGTAACTGTGCCCTCACTGTGCCCGTAACTGTGCCCTCACTGTACCGATGCGGGGTGCTATGCCGGGGCCGATGCGGGGTACATGGGCCGATGCGGGGTGCTGGGCCAGGGCCGATGCGGGGTGCCGAGGCCAATGCGGGGTACAGGGGCCGATGCGGGGTGCTGGGGCCAATGCGGGGTGCCGGAGCCGATGCGGGGTACCGAGGCCGATTCGGGGTACAGGGGCCGATGCGGGGTGCTGGGGCCAATGCGGGGTGCCGGAGCCGATGCGGGAGGCCGATGCGGGGTACCGGGGCCGATGCGGGGTGCCGAGGCCGATGTGGGGTGCCGAGGTCGATGCGGGAGGCCGATGCGGGGTGCCGAGGTCGATGCGGGGTGCCGGGGTCGATGCGGGGTGCCGAGGCCGATGCAGGGTGCCGAGGCCGATGCGGGGTGCTGTGCCGGAGACGATGCGGTGGCCAATGTTATGGTGGCAATGTGCTGTGCTGGGGGAAGAAGGAAGCAGGAGGAACTCGGCACAGGGATGGTGGGAACTCCTCATAATGGGCACAGCGGGTGTACAGACCCGGGAACTCAGCACAGGGATGGTGAGAACCCCTCATAATGGGCACAGCGGGTGTACAGACCCGGGAACTCAGCACAGGGATGGTGGGAACCCCTCATAATGGGGCACAGCGGGTGTACAGACCCGGGAACTCAGCACAGGGATGGTGAGAACCCCTCATAATGGGGCACAGCGGGTGTACAGACCCGGGAACTCAGCACAGGGATGGTGAGAACCCCTCATAATGGGGCACAGCGGGTGTACAGACCCGGGAACTCAGCAGAGGGATGGTGGGAACCCCTCATAATGGGGCACAGCGGGTGTAGAGACCTGGGAACTCAGCACAGGGATGGTGGGAACCCCTCATAATGGGCACAGCGGGTGTACAGACCCAGGAACTCAGCACAGGGATGGTGGGAATCCCTCATGAAGGGTTCCCACCATCGCTGTTCTGTGCTGACTTCCTGTGGCTGTACTCCTGCTGTGCCCATTATGAGCGTACGAATCCGAAGTGAGTTTCGGGCACAAAATACGAAATAACGGCTAATGCGAAACGGAACTAAACAAAATGAATTTATTGACAGTGCACATGTCTGGTATATGTATACACACCACATATATAACAAGATATATATATCATCTTGTTATGTAGATATATCTGCACAGGAACAAATTATTTCTTATATTTACTGGTTCCTGGAAGGAGGAGGGGAGGAGAGGTTTGCATAGATAAGGGGCGGTAACTTCCTCTGGCACTCCCATTGCTATTGAAACCTGATCTGAAACCATTACACTGCTTGTACAGCACTGAGCATGTGCGAGGCTGAAATCCAGGAAGTCATACAGTCTGGCTTCATGATGCCCACACTTAAGATGGCCCCAGTCAATTTCTGTTTTATAAAGTGTCTAAATGCTGTAAAAACCTAACAAAATGGACCTTAGTTTACAGACTAACTGTAGTAGAATACATTAAGTTTGTGTATTACAGGGGTATTCATATTTAAAAAGTTTATATTTTTAAAATTGTGGCCGGAACTCCGCTTTAAGCATTAAGGTGTAAAAACTTCTGGCAGTAACCGGCCCCCCGTTTTACTTACCTGACCCCCAAATTTCCCTCGGCAGAGATGCGCTGTCTCACTCTGCACGGGGTCCGGGCTGTTGATTGGATAGATTGATAGCAGCACAGACATTGGCTCCCGCTGCTGTCAATCAAATCTAATGATGCGGGCTCCGGGGCAGGGCCTAGTCCGGCATTTGTGTCTATGGACGCAAATGCTGGACTCGGAAGCGCACCAGCAAGGTTACCCCCCCCCCGGACAGCGCTTCTCCTAGGGGGGGTTATCTAATGCTATGCAAAATTTCTGTGAAAGTAGAGCTGTAGAGTGGCTGACACTGCAAGACAACACTGAACCTCCAATACATTAAACAAATTTACATCCTCTTAAAAGAAACCAAACAATATGCCTGGCAAGCAGACTCCTCTTTTCTTTTCTTTTTTTCTTTTAGTACAGTAACAAGAAAGGCCATCTAAAAGTGATGGCCTTTTCCTTAGCTTAAATAGAAAGTATAGCAATATCTAATGAGTACGTACTTGGAAACGTTATTGCAGAATACACTTTAAAGCGGGGGTTCACCCTTAGAGGGCACTTTTCCCCCTTAGATTCCTGCTCGTTATTACTAGGGGAATCGGCTATTTATTTTAAAATATGTGCAGTACTTACCCGTTTACGAGACGCATCCTCTCCGTCGCTTCCGGGTATGGGCTTCGGGAATGGGCGTTCCTTCTTGATTGACAGGTTTCCGAGAGGCTTCCGACGGTCGCATCCATCGCGTCACGATTTTCCGAAAGAAGCCGAACGTCGGTGCGCAGGCGCAGTATAGAGCCGCACCGACGTTCGGCTTCTTTCGGCTACGAGTGACGCGACGGATGCGACCGTCGGAAGCCTCTCGGAAGGCTGTCACTCAAGAAGGAACGCCCGCTCCCGAAGACCCATACCCGGAAGCGACGGAAGAAGATGCAGCTCGAAAACGGGTAAGTACTGCTTATATTTTAATATAAATAGCCGATTCCCCTAGACCAAACGAGCAGGAAGCTAAGGGGAGATTTTTTTTTTTTTTTTAAATGGGTGAACTCCCGCTTTAAAGTGTAACGCCACTTTTGCTGAAAAAAAACATCCCCCCCTGCGTGATCTATGTGCATTGCAAGGATTTTAACAAACATTGTTGCAGAATCCTTTAATTGTTATATTAAAGGAATCTATGTGTGTTTGCCTATGTCCATGTGGGAAAGTTAGTCTAATGGAAGTTGTTTCATAATTCTAAATCAGCTGTAGCACCTGCAGGGCACTAATGAGGAAAGCCGATGGGCCTGCATCCCTTTAGACGTGATTTCCTATTGGGAGTTCCTCACCAAAAATGAAATTTTTGTTGCAGGGGATCCCTGAAATCTGACTTGTGTCTTAGTGCAGACTTCTGAGAAGATCATTGAGCCAATCACACAAGCAGTAAATTATGTTTCTGGGGGGAGGGGGGTGTTCTGTACACATTCTGTATACAGAACACCTCCAGGTAGCCACATTGCATTGTATTTTTAGAAAATTACAGAGCTGCAAAATGAAATGTAATTTTTAAAAACATTCAATTACAATATGACGTGTGTCACAATTGTATAAGCTATATTATTTTTTCCTTATTTGATATTTCTTTCCCCCACGAAAGTGGAGTTACCCTTTAACCACTTGAGACCCGTTATGACGTCACGCCCGGTACCCGGAAGTAAACAGAGCCGCAATCGCGGCTGTTGGCATGTAATCTGTGTTTTTTTTTTACCGATTTCATGCTTGTAAGCCTGTAGGAGAGATGTAGGGTCTTATTGACCCCACATCTCTCCATAAAGAGGACCTGTCACAGTGATTCCTATTACAAGGGATGTGTACATTCCTTGTAATAGGAATAAAAGTGATCAAAAAAAAAAAATGTCAAAAAAAGTGTAGAAAATAAAATGAAGTAAAAAAAAATAATAATAATAAAAAAAAAAAAATTAAAACGCCCCTGTCCCGGTCGCTCGCGTGCAGAAGCGAACGCGCATGCAAGTCCCGCCCACATATGTAAACACCGTTCAAACCCCACATGTGAGGTATCATCGCGTGCGTTAGAGCGTGTGCAACAATTCTAGCACTAGACCTCCTCTGTAACTCAAAAATAGTAACCTGTAAAAAAAATTAAAGCGTCGCCTATGGAGATTTTTAAGTACCGAAGTTTGGTGCCATTCCATGAGTGTGCGCAATTTTAAAGCGTCATATGTTAGGTATCTATTTACTCGGCGTAACATCGTCTTTCACATTATACAAAAAAATTGGGCTAACTTTACTGTTTTGTTATTTTTTAATTCTTGAAACTGTTTTTTTCCCTAAAAAAAGGCGTTTGAAAAATTATTGCGCAAATACCGTGCGAAAAAAAAAGTTGCAATGACCGCCATTTTTTTCCCTAGGGTGTCTGCTAAAAAATATATATATAATGTTTGGGGGTTCTGATTAATTTTCTATCAAAAAAATTGTGATTTTTACATGAAGGAGAGAAGTGCCAAAATAGGCCCGGTAACGAAGTGGTTAAATAATTTTTGTCATTGTAACAAGACCCTTGCTCGCTCGGTTCCACTCTCCCGAAACTCCTCTGCTACTATTGGATCAGATTGCAGATCGCAACGTCTGATGGTTCGGCCATCCGATGCTCTGGGATTCGAACTACAGCTATGTGCCGTTCGAATACATTTGTGATAGCTCAGAACAAACACCAGGCAGGCTGTATGTAAGTTCAAACAGGAATCTCTTTTATTGGATGCACACACACTTTTATACAGAGCAGCTTGAACACCCTGTCCCCAACAACCACTTTTCAATTGGTCAATTATAAAGTACATTGTAGTTCTCAATTAGGTCCTCTTGGCCATGCAAATGAGGACTTGAAACAGGGTCAGCAGGGATTGGTCCGATAGCTTGAATGGGAGGACTGATATGTGCAATGAGACAGAAGCCACAGGGGGGAATTAAAGTACATAAACAGCCAAACACAGAACAATGCTTTTCTTCCAGACCATGGAGCCGTCTGGAAGGGGGGGGGGGGGCGGTTAGCCTTATGACAGGGCAGAAGACCACCCACTGTGTAACTGATTCAAAGGAGAAATACTTCAGTATTCCAAGGTTCATGACAATACTCCCCCCCTGGGAAATAGTCCAACAGGGACAGTGGGACCCCGAACGGGTCAACTTGTGAATGTTGGAAAAGTAGTCTTAAGGTTCCAGGTCCTTCTGCTGGGATAACCCATCCGCCTTCCTGTTTTGAGGCCCTGGCCAATAATCGGAAGGCAAGAGGCTCGCATTCAGTCCTCTCCAAAAGCCTCTGTCCCGGCTAGGTCTGTCACAGTCATTATTACATTTTTCATTGTTAACTTTTCGGTTTTCTTGTTATTATTTTCCTTTGGTTATAACAAGAAATGAATGCTGTATGTCAGGGCACTTCAGAGGTGGTTCCTTTTTACCACCTTAACATGACTTTAATGGTTCCACTGTTCCCTTGTTATTAGATCAAATATAGAGGTATAACTGTATTTAAATTAAGCCGGCCATACATGGATCGCAATTTGGCCAGTTGAGCAGGGACCTGACAAATTTCAATCATTATATGGGCACCCTGGTTGTACACAAGTCAATAGGCAGATCGACTTGTGTACAACCAGGGTGCCCATACATGGGTCGAAAACCAACCTGTCAGGGTTTTCTAGAGCAATTAGTGCTATAGTCGTCAACACACTAAGCATTGTGTTCTGCAGGCAGGGAAGGCTCCCGCCCAACAGAACACAATAGCATTGCTACATTTGTGGTGGAAGGAAAGAAAACTGCATAATCTATGGCATGTCCTAAGCTAATTCAAGCTTTTTGAAATTGTGAATAAATCTCCTGCACAGGGAGTACATTGTTTTCATTGAGTTGTTTTACTTTTTGATTTGCATTGTGGGAAGGAGCAACAAAGCACAACCCCTGGTGAGGACAAGGGACAGTGGAATTAGGGTGGTTGTTTGTAGGGTTGTACAGTTCCATGTGCAGCACTACAAAGTAGGAGTATGCAATGAGCAATATGACTGCCCCCGGGTACATATACAGTATAAGCACAACTTATACTTTGAAATAAACATTTAAAGTGGTTCTAAAGGTTTTTTTTTAACCTTAATGCATTAGCTACATTAAGGGGAAAATAAATTCTCTAACTGTTTATTCCTCACCCCCAAATACTTACCTGAGGCCTACCTTAATTGAGCAATGTATCCGTCTGCAGCAGCACTGGTCTCTCTGTCTGCTATAACAATACAGATTGATAGCAACGGGAGCTATTGGCTTCTACTGCTGTCATTTAAATCCAGTGAGGAGGGATGGGGGGTGGGGCCGAGGCACACTGTGTGTGTCTAAGAATGAAACAGCCCAGCTCGGGAGCTTGCTTGTCCTCGAATGGTCAAGATTTGTGCTAAAACGCCCCCCCTGAGATTGCTTGCTATGGGGGCACACTCAGGGCGGATGGAGCGGACAGTGCCGGTGTGGGAATCCAGCAGAGGAGGTCCAATATCCTTGCACAGAGCAGGTAAGTATAAAACCTTCTTTTTTCTTTTTTATTATATTATTTGGTTGTGTGAAGTAGGCCTGCCCCATCCTTTCTCCAGTGACTTTCTAGTGAACCTTAATAGACGGCCTTAGTGTAAGATGTTGCAGTAGATGGGGTAGGCAGGCACGCTCTTAAAGTTACCAGAACGTTTTGGCATTTGCATATTACTACACTTCACTATTCGTGTACTGGGGTACTCTAGAAGACTTCATAAGGCATGTGTAAGCACTGCTAGTTGTCTGCATTTTTGTGCTACAGTCTATTTAGTAATATAGTGCTACTGACAGGTTTGCTGGATTTTTGGCTCAATTTAATTAGGTCACTGGTAAACAAGCTTTGCTATATATTAATATCACATTATTAATGTCCAACAGTGACTTTAATGGCTCTTGCAGCAGAGGTTTGGTCTGGGTATCATTTTTGTTTTAAAAATTAGGTAATCTGCAGTCTTACGATATAATGTAAAAAATGAATTGCACTTGACTAAAAATGTATCTTGTAAAACCATTAGACAAAATATGTGGAGGATACTTTTAAGGAATGTTTAATCAGACTTTTGCATGACAATTATATTTCTTTCCTTTCAGCTTCATCATCCTTCTCAGGGTTTCCGTTTTGGAACAGTGTGGGAAAGCAGCGCAGAGCAATACATTAAAAAAAGTTTTCCTGAAATGCACGGCTACATGCGAAGGTTCAGCGTCCCATCCACTTCAGATGGAGTCCAAATGTTAAAGTGAGGAGGCATTTCAATGACAGGGTGGGCACAACTGTTAGACAATATAATTTAATGTGGGGGTATCTATGTTTAACGAACTAAACGCTAAAAGTATCAGGGACTTAGAAGGCTAAACACCTGATCAGTACCAACGTTATGTAATGTTTTCCAAATGAAGAACTTACTTTCTTTTAACTTTACTCTTACTTTCTCAAAACGGAGCACTAAGCATTCAATTTGTAAACCCATAGGGCCGCATTCAGAAACGATTTACGGCGGCGTATCACCAGATACGCCGCCGTAATTTCAAATGTGCGCCGTCGCATCTTTATGCCGATTCACAAAGCGAGATACGCCTGAAAACATGGCTTCAGCCGTCCGACGTAACTTGCCTACGCCGGCGTATCGTGGGCGTATAGTTACGCTGGACGCATTCAGCGTTTCCATTCAAAATATGCAAATGAGTAAGATACACCAATTCACGAACGTACTTGCGCCCGGCGGATCAATATACGTCGTTTACGTAAGGTGTATGACCTGCGTAAAGTTACCTCTGCTATTTGATGCGCAGCCAATGTTAAGTATGGACGTCGGAATAGCAATCGAATTTTTATGCGTAATTCGTACATGAATGGGGCTGGGCGTAGGTTACGTTCACGTCGAAAGCATTGAGTATTTGCGACGTGATTCTGAGCATGCGCAGTGGGATACGTCCATAGACGGCGCATGCGCCTTTCGTTCGGCCCCTCATTTGCATGGGGTCACGGTTCATTTTAATAAAATACGCCCACTGCCAACCTACTTTGAATTACGCTGGCTTACACCGGCCCATATACGCTACGCCGCCGTAACTTAGGACGCAAGTTGTTTCTGAATACTGTACTCGCCTCTCTAAGCTACGGCGGCGGCGTAGCGCATATGAGATGCGCTACGCCCACATAAAGTTACGCCATTGTTTCTGAATCTGGCCCATTTTGTATACATTAACCTCAAAATCATGCAGAATGAGAATTTGACATCTACAGCTACCCTCAGTGGCATAAAAAATAGAAACCCTGTCCATGCAGCAGGACTATGCCCACACTTACTAGTGTAGAGAAGAACTACATAAATATAAAATAGACATCAGTTACATCAGTTACATTTTTACATGTGATTTGTATGTGAATTGATTAGCCAGAATACTGTTAAAATGTAACCAGACTACCAAACAGGAAGACGTGTTTAGACAAGGTCAAGGTCGTACATTTTTAGAGTCTTTAGAGTTGGCAGGTTTATATGGGTATAATGAATAGACGCTAACATAAAAAAAACTTCTCCAAAAATATCTGCTGTTTATCAAGCAGATGCGTGATAAATTTACATGAGTGACGTGGATTAGGCAGGCCATAACGACCAATCGCCAGTCCATAGCACAACAAGTAATATCACCGACAGGACACTAATATCAAAATGCACAATGCATCACAGTCTTGGCTCTATGTGGAATAACAGCAGATGACCACACGGGGTACATGGCCTACTTATGGTAAACTAAACAAAGCATATGGGGCAGGTTAAATAAAATATAAATTTCACTGCCAATGACTACATCACCCTTATTGTAACATCAGGGTGTAATAAATGACAGCATCTATAGAAAAGAGTATTCAGCCATCAACCTTGGGGAGTTGCATGAATTGTGTTCTAGATAAGCCAAATATGGTCCAACACAGGCCATAAAATAAAACCCCTTTTTAGTACTAAGAAAATTTGGGAAATATTTTAAAGCATTACATCAGCTATGACATGTATTGGGAATTACACATTCTAAGACAACAGGTTAAAAATTAGCTTTTATGAGTATCTATCTATTCTTAAGTAGTTATAATGGTGCAGATTTACCTCTAGTAGCTAGATATGTGTTCTGTTAACTACTTGTATTCTTTCCCTGTCAGAGAAGAAATATCAGCCCACTGTCACACAGTAGGGCCCCATTGAAGTTGATCAGTCTCCTGCCTGAGTTTGGGGCTGATATATCACACTCTGTTTAGACTGCTGGAGAAAGAAATACTATCATGTAACCCAGCCATCAGTTTCTTTTTTGAAATCCTTACAGAACCTTACTATAACTCTTTTTTATAGGGGTATGAGTGAGCATAAAGGGATTCAGACACCACATCCCAGTTAACATTAGATAAAACAGAGAAGGGCAAGAGGTCACAGGCCTCGGGATTTTAACGGTGTCAGGTAGTGGAATGACCATATAAACGATCAATACAAACCAATAAACAATAGAAATTTTTTATTACAAAAATGTAAAATGAAAACATGAGACAATACATATTCCAGAGAGCCTACTTAATTTTAAACAGGTACATAAGGAGCCAATACTCTCGACATGTTTCGCCCCGGATGGAGCTTCTTCAGGTGATGATTGAATGGTGTTTATTATGTACTAGAAGTAAAGACAGAATATGAGCGCTCATGTAAATACTTGAATAACATATATGTGTAGTTTTAATTTACAAAGAAAAAATTCAATGACAAATGATTTAACGGGAAACAAATCAATCAAGAAAAAAGGTCATACAGTAATTATAGATTATTGCATATGTAGCATATGTGGTAATTACAAAAGCTAAAAACCATGATCAAAGTCTTACCAGGTAGCGAAAATAGGAGAACTGAATTTGTTTAATATATACATATGGAGGAAATGTACGATATAATACGCCACAAGAAATCCCCCACCAACAATCCCCTGAAAGAAAGGGGTGCCTCACAAAATCCTGCACATAAGAAAAAGAAGAGTAGGTAAAATATATATTGAATCCTTTAAGGCAGTGTTTCTCAATTCCAGTCCTCAGGCCCCCCCAACAGGTCAGGTTTTCAGGATTTCCCTCAGATGAAAAGGCTGTGGTGATTACTAAAACACACAGTATCAAGCGCACTCCCTATAAATGTCTCTGTAAACAATACCTAGGATGTGTAAAATAAACAAAGGATAAGAGATGGGAACAATAAAACTCCAAAAAAGTTAGGTTAATGTCCAAAATTAAAGTGCTCATATGGAATTACAATAGTCCATCCATAAAATGTCCACAGCACTGGATAAACAAAAGATGCCTTGCTTAGATGGCTGCCAGCTAACAGATGAAGCAATCTGTAGAACAACAAGAAAAGAGACACAATGCAGCGCCTTCTGAGCGTAGCAGGTGTATTTAATATTGGAAAATTGTTAAAACATGTAGATAACCTACTCACAATACTGGTGTAGGTAGAAGCATAACAGATTGTAAAGAATTCATCCGCGGGGGTCCCGGAGACGACGAGATGTCCTCATACTGGCATACAGTGTTGTCCTGGTCTGTACTGCAGCGGCGATGGGAACCAAAAGCGCCCTCGGAACTGACATGCACGGTACAGGTCTCCACTGTGTGCTGCTGCAGCTGCCGACTTCACATCCGGGCGCGGGAGGTGCTAGCACCTCCCGCGCCCGGATGTGAAGTCGGCAGCAGCAGCAGCACACAGTGGAGACCTGTACCGTGCATGTCAGTTCCGAGGGCGCTTTTGGTTCCCATCGCCGCTGCAGTACAGACCAGGACAACACTGTATGCCAGTATGAGGACATCTCGTCGTCTCCGGGACACCCGCGGATGAATTCTTTACAATCTGTTATGCTTCTACCTACACCAGTATTGTGAGTAGGTTATCTACATGTTTTAACAATTTTCCAATATTAAATACACCTGCTACGCTGAGAAGGCGCTGCATTGTGTCTCTTTTCTTGTGGTGATTACTAAGGCAGTGAAACTGATCAAATCACCTGTGCAAAATAATGGAAATCCTGAAAACCTGACCTGTTGGGGGGGCCTGAGGACTGGAATTGAGAAACACTGCTTTAAGGGGATATATTGTGCATAGCACTGGGTAAACAGAAGTTACCTTAAGGCCCCGTACACACGACCGAACATGACCGAACATGTTCGGTCGTCTGTACAGCCGAGCGGACAGGTTTCCAGCGTACATTTGTCCGCCCGACCGTTTTCGAGCGGACAAATGTTTCTTAGCATGCTAAGAAACATGCCCGCTGAAATCCTGTCCGTCGGACATGTTCGGTCGTCTGTACAGACTCACCGTACATGTCCGACAGGCCGCCATCCCTCGCATGCGTCGAATGACTTTGACGCATGCGTGGAAGCATTGACCTTTCAGCATCGCGCACGTCGCCGCGTCATCGTCGCGACGACGGCGCAGACACGTCACCGCGCAGATTGTCTCTCATTTCTGTCTGATGGTGTGTACAACGGACCGTTTTCAGCGGACTGTCCGGTCGTGTGTACGAGGCCTAAGACGTAATGTGTGGTTGAATCAATATTTGATGTTAATATACTCTGTATGATGATCCAAATCCTGAATCCTATCCATACAGCAAAAAACTCAAAGCAGCCAAAGGGTAACTGCAGTGTTTATCCACAGTCAAAGTTCCAAATGAGGACCTTTAACCACTTAAGCCCCGGACCAATATGCAGCTTAATGCCCAGAGGTGTTTTTACAATTTGGTAATTGCGCGGTCATGCAATGTTGTACCGAAACGAAACTTGCGTCCTTTTCTTCCCACAAATAGAGCTTTCTTTTGATGGTATTTGATTGCCTCTGCGATTTTAATTTTTTGCGATATAAACGGAAAAAGACCGTAAATTTTGATTTTTTTTTATTTTTCTTAAAACAAAAAGTAAAAAATATTGAATAAACAAAATTTTAGTGAAACATTTAGGCCAAAATGTATTCAGCCACATGTCTTTAGTAAAAAAAATCACAATAAGCGTATATTTATTGGTTTTCGCAAAAGTTATAGCGTCTACAAACTAGGGTACATTTTCTGGAATTTACACAGCTTTTATTTTATGACTGCCTATCTCATTTTTGAGGTGCTAAAATGGCAGGGCAGTACAACCCCCCCCCCCCAAATGACCCTATTTTGGAAAGTAGAAACCCCAAGGAAACTGCTGAGAGTCATGTTGAGTCCATTGATTTTTTTTTTTTTTTTTTTTGTCCAAGTGATTGAATAATGACCAAAAAAAAATGTTTACAAAAAGTTGTAACTAAATGATATATTGCTCACACATGCCATGGTTATATGTGGAATTGCACCCCAAAATACATTCTGCTGCTTCTCCTGAGTACGGGGATACCACATGATTGGGACTTTTTGGTAGCCTAGCCGCATAGGGGGCCCCAAAAACCAAGCACCGCCTTCAGAATTTCTGAGGGCACAAATTTTTGATTTCACTCCTCACTACCTATCAAGGTTTCAAAGGCCATAAAATGCCAAAATAGCACAAACCCCCCCAAATGACCCCATTTTGGAAAGTAGACACCCCAAGCTATTTGCTGAGAGGCATGTCGAGTCCATGGAATATTTTATATTTTGACACAAGTTGCGAGAATATGACAAACTGATTTTGTTTTGCACAAAGTTGTCACTAAATGATATATTGCTCACACATGCCATGGTTATATGTGGAATTGCACCCCAAAATACATTCTGCTGCTTCTCCTGAGTATGGGGATACCACATGTGTGGGACTTTTTTTGAGCCTAGCCGCGTACGGGGCCCCGGAAACCAAGCACCGCCTTCAAGATTTCTAACGGCATACAATTTTGATTTCCCTCCTCACTAGCTATCACTACCTATTACTGTTTTGAAGGCCATAAAATGCCAAGATGGCACACAACCCCCCAAATGACCCCATTTTGGAAAGAAGACACCCCAAGCTATTTGATGAGATGCATGTTGAGTCCATGGAATATTTAATTTTTTTGCCCCAAGTAATTGAATAATGACCAAAAAAAAATATAAAATTACAAAACGTTGTCACTAAATGATAAATTGCTCAAACATGCCATGGGCATATGTGGAATTACACCCCAAAATACATTCTGCTGCTTCTCCTGAGTACGGGGATATCACATGTGTGGGACTTTTTGGGAGCCTAGCCGCATACGGGGCCCCAAAAACCAAGCACCGCCTTCAGAATTTCTAAGGGCACAAATTTTTGATTTCACTCCTCACTACCTATCAAGGTTTCAAAGGCCATAAAATGCCAAAATAGCACAAAACCCCCCCAAATGACCCCATTTTGGAAAGTAGACACCCCAAGCTATTTGCTGAGAGGCATGTCGAGTCCATGGAATATTTTATATTTTGACACAAGTTGCGAGAATATGACAAACTGATTTTGTTTTGCACAAAGTTGTCACTAAATGATATATTGCTCACACATGCCATGGTTATATGTGGAATTGCACCCCAAAATACATTCTGCTGCTTCTCCTGAGTACGGGGATACCACATGTGTGGGACTTTTTTTGAGCCTAGCCGCGTACGGGGCCCCGAAAACCAAGCACCGCCTTCAAGATTTCTAACGGCATACAATTTTGATTTCCCTCCTCACTAGCTATCACTACCTATTACTGTTTTGAAGGCCATAAAATGCCAAGATGGCACACAACCCCCCCAAATGACCCCATTTTGGAAAGAAGACACCCCAAGCTATTTGATGAGAGGCATATTGAGTCCATGGAATATTTAATTTTTTTGCCCCAAGTAATTGAATAATGACCAAAAAAAATAAAAAAATTACAAAACGTTGTCACTAAATGATAAATTTCTCAAACATGCCATGGGCATATGTGGAATTACACCCCAAAATACATTCTGCTGCTTCTCCTGAGTACAGGGATATCACATGTGTGGGACTTTTTGGGAGCCTAGCCGCGTACGGGGCCCCAAAATCCAAGCACCGCCTTCAAGATTTCTAAGGGCATACATTTTTGATTTCACTACTCACTACCTATCACAGTTTTGAAGGCCATAAAATGCCAAGATGGCACACAACCCCCCCAAATGACCCCATTTTGGAAAGAAGACACCGCACGCTATTTGCTGAGAGGCATGTTGAGTCCATGGAATATTTAATTTTTTTGCCCCAAGAAGACAAATTTAATCAGGGACTCATCAACGCATACAACCTGCTGGGGATTAAAGAAGGCTGCATAACGTTCGTTGAAATGGTTTATGAGGGGCGGAATTTTGTAGAGCCGGTCATATTCAGGGTCTCCACGTGGACGTCAAAGTGCATTGTCACTGAAATGCAGGAACCGCAGGATCACCTCGTATCGATTCCTGGCCATGTGAGCAGAGAACACGGGCATATGGTCGATGGGATGTGTGGACCAATACATCCGCAACTTCGGAAATTGGTGTATGCCCATGTTGAGGGTAAGGCCCAGAAAGGTCTTAAATTCAGAAACCTCAAGAGGTTTCCATTCTTTGGCAAGGAGAGACTGGGGATTAGCGGCGATGTAAGTACCAGCATATAAATTAGTCTGGTCCACAATAGATCTATAGAGATCTTCCGTGAAATACAGCGAATAGAAATCAAGTGGCATAAAATTCGCTGTATCCACCTGAATACCGGGTTGGCCAGTGAATGGGGGAAGTACGGGTGCTGCAGAAGTGGTGGGGACCCAATCAGGATAGGCAAATTCTGCAGGAAGGGCACTATGGGCACGACGGGCTTGTCTTTGTCTTCTTCTTGGTGGCAGCGGGACACTACTTGTGCTTGCCACCTTGTAAGCAGCTGTCAGTGATAGGGCAGTCTAGTGCTGCAAGAGCAAGTGGTAAAGTAATCATATGTGTTCATACTGCAGTCAAATTGTTTAGGTTTTTGTAAGTATTCATGTTTAACACTTCTGCCTCTAGAGTGTCTCCAACACCATTTTGGAGGAGCCCTGTGTTCTGATAGGCCGCACGAGATCTCGAGAGATTTGGGCGACCATCTTTGTGTGGTTTCTTTTTATAGTAAAGCTCAGGCAAGTTTTTAGGCAGAACACGTGTGGATGTAGATAGGGACAGAGACCCTGCTTGTGAGGGAGAGACAGGAGAAGCCAGGGAGAGTGTTCCGGCCTGTGAGGGATAGTTTAGGGGTCCTACGGAGTCCTGCAGTGGTAACCTTGGTCGGATGAAAGACTCCCAGCTGCTACGGGTAATGTGTTTCCAGCCTCTTCCAATAAGCATTGTGAACTGGGGTATATAATATACCATTAAGTGGGAAGTGCCTGTGATACTCAGAAAGCCACACCGCTTAGAACTACAGTATCTGTACTGCATATATGTGCCTCCATGCCTGGAGAGGAATCATTTGCCGTTTGATTGTAAAGATTGTTACTACTACCGCCTCTCGGTAATAAACGTTACCTTGTTCAAAGAACTTTACGTGTGTCTCCCTCAGTGAATCGCCGCACCCCTCACCCCGCTTACAACCTCGCCAGCTTGAACTGCACTTATGGGACTCGCCACGTCACCACGTCTTACTGCAGTGCTGGATGAACGACCAGGGTGTACTAGGCCGCTGGTGCTTGCCAATCCACCAGAAGGAATAGCGGCGCTAGTACTTCTCTGCTCCATACAAGGGTCCTGCGGTTCTTGCTGCTCAACAACATCAGAACGGGGTCGCGTACGCCTGGCCTTAGCAGGGACCTCAACTTCGTCGTCAAAGCTATCTGACATGGAGCCGCTGTCGTAAACGGGTTCATATTCTGAGCCAGATTCTGACAGATGCGTGACCTCCTCTTCACTATCTGTCAAGCTCATGAACAAGTAGGCCTGTTCATCAGTGTACGTTCGCTTTGCCATTTTGGACTCTAAATTTAGTCGTACACTGGTGATGATTCACAGGTAAAAAAAGCACCTGACTATTGAAAAGCAAATGTAGTACACGCTTCAAAAAAAACTGTTAGCGATCGCAGGGATCAGGCCTGTCTCTGCGAACGCTGCAGTTATGTGTGTTGTGTTTTTGAAGTGACAGTGATCGATCGATACTGCACTTGGGTGGGTTGGGCTGGGCAGAGGGGGAAAACGCAGGTGCTAGCAGGTATCTGGGCTGATTCCACTAACAATGCATTTTTGGGTACCCTAAACTGCTGGGTACGCTAGTATAGATCTGATCAGATCAGGTATCGATCCGTTCAGATACTATACCACTAAGGGGGGTGTATGCTTTGCGAGTGGGTGTAAGCTGTACTGGCACTAACCTAACGTTGCCTGGGGCGACGCAGACCCTGACTGACGCTAAAATTTTATTTATATCACCCGCCGGGCGATCAGGGGATTAAACCTTTATTGGGTTATATATGGCGGGTGCCCTGATGCTATAAACAGCAAACTAACCAACCAGCGTCAACCGTAACACTTATACAGTGATCACTGGTGAAAGGGTTAACTAGGGGGCAATCAGGGGGTTAAAACCTTTATTAGGTAATATATGGGGGGAACCTGACGCTTTCTAAAAGCCTGGCTAACCTAAAATAACTAAATAACTAACTGGCTAACCTGCATCACCAGTGACACTTATACGGTGATCACTGGTGAAAGGGTTAACTCTAGGGGCAATCAGGGGTTAAAACCTTTATTTATGGGGGTACCTAACGCTATATAAACCTGGTGGCGAACCTAAAAAAAAACTAGCTACCTAGCGGCAAAAGTGACACTAATACAGCGATCAGAAAACCGATCGCTTAGTGACACTGGCAATAGGGGGTGAAAGGGTTAATTAGGGTGGTGATCAAGGGGTTAAACCTTTATTAGGGGGGGTAGGGGGTCTAAAGCTAATGTCCCTAACACTTTTTTTCTGTCACAAATGACACTAATAGCAGTGATCAGAAAATAAATGATCACTGCAATAGTGACACTGTGACAGTTGGATGGGGGGGGGGGTGATCAGCGGTGACTGGGGGGGGTTATGTGCCTATGTGTAACGTGTCAGTGTTGTGTTTGGTGCAACTCACGTTATAGAAGTCCTCTCTCCTCCAGATCCAGACGAAAAAGACCCACACGAGGAGAGAGGACTTCACTTCCTCTTCCTGTGTTTACACTTAACACAGGAAGAGGCTGAGCAGGACGCCCATTGGCTGTGAGCAATCGAGAGGGGGCAGCTGGAATCGAATAGCCGCCCCCTCATCCCGGGACGCTCGTAACCACTTACCGACCGCCGCACGGAGCGGGGGGGGGTATAAATAAAGCCTTGTACACACAATCGGACATCAAACAAACTTTCCCTTGGATTTTTGTCCGAAGGGAGTTGTCCGGTCACACCCATAGCATACACACACTCTGACTTTTTTGGCAACAAACACAAACGTAGTGACGTTTCAATGTACTGACGAGAGTTTAAAAGAGGAAGTTCATGGATTTTTAGATAGGCAGGGTAATCATGGCCGGGGACATGAATCTATGCCTGGACCCAGATGTCGATTGTGCGTCACGTGTACAGCGAGTTGGGAAGGTACAACGGAAATTACTTAAAAATAAATTACACCAACACCAATTGATGGATGTATGGAGAATACAACATCCAAAAATACGTGACTACCCATTCCATTCAGCTGTACACGGGACGTACTCAAGAATCAACTTATTTTTGGTGGACCACAGATTATTGGATGCAGTGACAAGTTCTAATATTGGAATAGTGACTCTGTCGGATCATGCTCCTGTATCAATTAATTTAAAAATGGAGGGAACAGAAAAGAACAATAGAATATGGAGATTCAATGAAGAACTAATACAAGACCAAGAGGCTGTAGACATGATCAGACGCTTTGTCAAGACTTTGACAAAGCGTCTGTGACGCGAAACATGTCAGTCACGGCTTGTCTCTATGTGTTCTGACATCCACTTTGCCTACAGAAGCCCCCAAGTGCTGTCTTCACTGCACTCTGACTTTCTGGGAGACCTCCAGTAACGTCTGTGTAGCACCTTCCTTCGTCCGGATTCTGGTCCTCCGATTGGTTGCAGACACCACGTGACCAGAGAAGGAGTGTGTCCGGACACCGCCTCCTTCTACTCTGCAACCCACTGACGATCCCGCCCCTCCATGCTTTGACTGACGCGGCGGCGTCTTTGGCTCCTTCCATCCGTTTGGGTGCGTCTGACCCAGGTTCCCCCCCGCTGCCCTCCATCGCAGCGGTGACGAGCTTCTCGCTTTTGCGGCGCTCGTTCTTACATCCGGGTGGCTTGGCCACACTGCTCCCTGCTCCAGAGCCTCCTTCCATCGACTGCCCCTGGCACTAATAGCTTTTCTGCCACCATTTGAATCGTCTGCCAGCATGGAGTCTTGTGATTGGCTGTGAAGGTACTTTTACATCTCTCCACACTTACTGTATGGAAGCATTTTTGCTATCTCCCCTCAGTGCCTTAGTTTCCACCTTACCATCACTTTACCATCTGTTTGCTTCTGTAGATGCATTGTGGACTATTATCAGACCTGTTTTATATTCATTATAAACATTGTTGCTATTGTTAATAATGTATTAATTCATGTTCTACTGTCCGCATTTCACATTTTAAAAGACTATAAAGTTTTATTCATTTAACCACTGTGCGCTGTACTTTTTTGTATTCTGTTATTTCCATGTTTCCTAGTGGTTTATAGCTGCACGATAGGTTTTATATTCTTTGCCTTATACATCATCATGTATGGCACCGTGACATGGTGTAGCGCCATCTAGTGGGATTTTTTTGTATAAAGAAAGAGAGGTACCTATGGGGTGATCTGTCGGGTAAATACTTAGCTAAAATGTTAAAAAATAAATTAAGGGGAAACTTTATCGAAAGCATACAAACGTGTAAAGGGGGTAAGGTACACACAACCCCTGAAATAGCGAGAGTATTCCAAGAATATTGCGGGAGGCTGTATTAGATAACCCAAAATGATCACCCAGATAAAGTAAAAAGGAGATCAGATAATATAAAAAAATTTGAAGCGAAACATGTATAAAAAAAATACCCGCAGACAAATTTAGTTTTTTAGAGAATCCCATAACAGAAATGGAAATTTTGAAAAATCTAAAGGAGTCCCCTATAGGAAAAATCCCAGGTCCCGATGGGCTAACAACCGCATACTATAAGAAGTTTACTGACATTTTGGTCCCGAGGATGTGTTCTTATATGAACGGTATCGGTACTAATTGGGAGATCCGCCGTGAAGCATTGGAGGCTGCGATTACGATTATTCCCAAGGCTGGCAAAGATCCCTCATTGTGTTCCAGTTATAGACCCATCTCCCTACTAAATGCGGACGGGAAGTTATTTGCCAAAATTTAAGCTGGTAGAATGAAGACTATCATGGAGGATCTGGTACATACTGATCAAGTGGGTTTTATCCCAGGCAGGGAAAGTAGGGATAACTGCATTAGAACACTCCTATTGATACCAAAAATAAAAGATAGTAAGTCTACTTCTGTCAATAGATGCCGAAAAAGCGTTTGACAGAGTAGACTGGGGATTCCTTCAGAACACCTTAGAGTTTTATGGGGTAGGACCTAAGATGCTGGGGTGGATAAATGCCCTTTATAATCACCCAACCGCTAGAGTCAAGGTAAATGGGACGGTATCAGGACCATTTGAGATGTTTAACAGGACCTGACAGTCCCCCTTATTGTTCACCCTGTCTCTAGAACCTTTACTGTCCGGAATTAGAAATAATTCCGACATTAGGGGGATACAGACAGATGATGGGGAACACAAAATTGCGGCGTATGCCGATCATATTTTGTTATACATAATGAACCCAACTGTAAGGCCTCGTACACACGACCGAGGAATTTGTCGTAAATGAAACATCGTTTTCCTCGACGAGTTCCTTGTTAGGCTTGTCGAGAATCTTGACAAGCTTTCTTTGCGTACTACCAATAAAAAATCTTGTTGTTCTCAAACGCAGTGACGTACAACACATACGACGGCACTATAAAGGGGAAGTTTGATTCCACTGGCGCCACCCTTGGGGCTGCTTTTGCTAATCTCATGTTACTGCGTGTTAAGTAAAAGTTTGGTGAGAGACGATTCGCGCTTTTCAGTCTGTTACAGCGTGACGAATGTGCTATCTCCATTACAAACCCTACTTTTACCGAAGGCATGCTCCCATCTCATACTTTATTCTGAGCATGCGTGGGTTTCTAAGCAAACACGCGAACGTGTTTCTCGTCGAAAACCAGCCTGACGAGGAACACGATGAGGAAATTGAGACTCCCGACGAGGAAAAAGAGAACGTGTTCTCTTTTTTTCTCATCAAGTTCCTTGACAGTTTTCTCGATGAAAAACATACACACAACCGTTTTCCTCGGCAAAAAAGCTCTGCCACCAAGTTTCTTGATGGATTCTGTCGAGGGAAACGGTCGTGTGTACGAGGCCTAACTCTTCCTAACCTATTAAAAACTCTTAAATCATATGGAGAGGTATCAAATGTTAAAATGAATCCCTTAAAATCCGAAATTCTTAATATAAGTGTGAAATTACAGGACGAATGCAGATACAAACAAGACTTCCCATTTATTTGGAGAGACACTGGCCGGTATTCACGTAGAGCAGCGTATATTTGAGCGGGCGTAGCGCATCTCATATGCGCTACGCCGACGTAACATAGAGAGGCAAGAACAGTATTCACAAAGCACTTGCTCCCTAAGTTACGGCGTTGTAGCGTAAATGGGCCGCCTAATTCAAAGTAGCAAGGAAGTGGGCGTGTTGTATTAAAATGAAGCGTGACCCCATGTAAACGAAGGGCCGAACGAACGGCGCATGCGCGCGCATGCTCAGAATCACGTCGCATATACTCCCTAAGATACGACGGCTCAGTGCGTACGACGTGAACGTAACCTACGCCCAGCCCCATTCACGTACAACTTACGTAAACAACGTAAAATACGACGCAGTTCCCGCGCCCATACCTTAACATGACTTACCCCTGCTTTATGAGGGGTAAACTTACGCCAGACGTACGCCTTACGTAAACGGCATCGATTACTGCGACGGGCATAAGTACGTTTGTGAATCGGCGTATCTTGCTCATTTACATATTCGACGCGTAAATCAATGGAAGCGCCCCTTGCCGCCAGTGTAAATATGCGCCCAAGATACGACGGCGTAGGAGACTTACGTCGGTCGGATGGAGCCAGAATTCAGGCGTATCTTGTTTCAAGAATACGGCGCATAAATACGACGGCGCATCCGTGGACTTACGCCATATCAATAGATACGTTGGCGTAAGTCCTTTCTGAATCCCGGCCACTGAGTTAAAATATTTAGGAATCAATATAACATCATCACTCGAGTTAATTTACCAACACAACTTCATTCCACTACTGAATGACATTAAAAACGGATTTAAACAAAATCGCATACAGACAGAAATCTATGTTAGGGAGAATAAACAGTTTCAAAATGTTAACCCTCCCTAAGATTCTATATAAAATACAAATGTTACCGATTGCACTACCGGATGCTTACTTTAAAACATTAATAGCAAGATTCAGGTACATGTGTGTATCTTTGCGGCGGCGTAGCGTATTGTATTTACTCTACGCCGCCGTAAGTAAGTGAGGCAAGTGCTGTATTCACAAAGCACTTGCCTCCTAAGTTACGGCGGCGTAGCTTCAATGGGCCGCGCCTAATTCAAATGAGGATGAGGGGGGCATGTTTTATGTAAATTACTCGTGACGCAACGTGATTGACGTTTTTTACAAACAGCGCATGCGCCATCCGTGGACATATCCCAGTGTTCATTGCTCCAAAGTACGCCGCAAGGACGTATTGGTTTAGACGTGAACGTAAATGACGTCCAGCCCCATTCACGGACGACTTACGCAAACAACGTAAATTTTTCAAATTTCGACGCGGGAACGACGGCCATACTTAACATTGACTAGGCCAGCTATTTGTTCGACTAACTTTACGCCGGGAATCGCCTTACGTAAATGGTGTATCTTTACTGCGACGGGCAAGCGTACGTTCGTGAATCAGCGTATCTCGCTGATTTATGCATTCTAGGCATAAATCAGCTTTCACGCCCCTAGCGGCCGGCGGAACTAGACAGCTAAGATACGACGGCGCAGGCCATCATATCTTAGCTAGGTTTAAGTGTAAATCAGTTTGAGCATACACTTAAACATACGACGGCTTAGATTCCGAGTTACGACGGCGTATCTACTGATACGCCGGCGTAACTCTTTGTGAATCTGGCTATAAATAAGTTATTAAGTAGGCTTATATGGCGGAATAAAAAAACGCGTATAAGCATGGCAATATTAACAAGAGATAAGGCACATGGCGGTTTAGGGGTACCAGACATCAACACATATTATAGGGCTATTCACATGGCACGGGTGGTTGATTGGGTTAAAGAGAATAAAGAGAAAATGTGGGTTAAACTGGAAAGTAGCCTAAATATGTCAAGGTTAGGGAAGGAGATTTGGATTCCGGCACAATTTAGACAGTCAAAAGAGCACATGCACATGATTACACGGACATCAATGTTAATATGGGATAGGGAAGACAAAAATTAAAAATGGGGATTAACGTAGAGCGGCGCATATTTAGTTCGGCGTAACGCATGTCAGTTACGTTACGGCGGCTGAATTTTGTGACGTAAGTGCCGTATCCACAGAGTATTTGTGCCCAAATTTGCGCCAGAGTAGCGTAAATACTGAGGCGTAAGGCGGGGTAATTGCAAGTGGGAAAGAAGTGGGCGTGCTCCATTGAAATGACCCGTGACCCCATGCAAATGAAGGGCCGGCCATACTGCGCACACAAATCTGCACCTCACTGGGCATGCTCAGAACTCGGCCCGGCGCAATCAGTGAGATAGGAAAAAGGCCAAGCGTACTTAGTGAGATACGCCCTGTGTATAACTAGCCCCACACAAACGCCCTTCCTTTGCAAAAGTACATCCCTGTGTTCCCTTTCCTAAAGCAAGGTGCTTTTGCTCTGTTGTCTGTTGGTGTTTGTTGGTTAGTGTAGTAGTGTTAGAATAAAGATTTATTGTAGTAGGAGGTTGTAGTAGCTGTGTGTTTTTTCTGATTCTTTTTTGTGTCTGTTTTTTCTGGTTTTTTTTTATTTGTATTAGCTGTCTGCTTGTGTTGTTTGATTTTGGTGTCTGTTTTTTGCTGTCTGATTTTTGTGTTTGTTTATTCTGTGTATTTTTGTGTTTGTTTGTTCTGTGTGTTTTTGTGTTTGTTTGTTCTGTGTGTTTTTGTGTTTGTTTGTTCTGTTTGCATTTTGTGTGTGTTTGGTGCTGAGTGCTGTGTGGTGAGATGGCACCAAAGAGAAGGAAGCTGAACTTCTTGGTGCGTGAGAATCACATACTTGCCAGGGCGATCACCCAATTTGCGCGATATTTGCATGGCCCTGAAAGCCGGGACATCACCCCGGCCAGGAAGAGGGAGATCATTCAGCAGATTACTGATCGGATCAATGCGGAGGGGGGGGAGACGAGGACCCCCAGTGGGATTGCCAAGAAGATCAATGATCTGAGGAGCCCTGTCCGTGAGAAGCTGGCCAAGCAAACAGCCCATGCCAGGGGCACTGGAGGAGGTCCACCTTGCACCGTAAGGTGGACTGAGGAGGAACGTTCGGTGGCCCGGTGCTTCCATAGCCAACAAGTGGTGGGTAGGGATGAGCTTCGCTTTCGATACGAACGTATGTTCGACTCGAACATCGGTCGTTCGATCGTTCGTCGAAACTCGAACAAAACGGGTCGTTCGTGCCAAATTCGAGTGACGCAAAACGTCCCATAATTCACTGCGGCGTTGAGCGCTGATGATTGGCCAAGCATGCTGTATGTCCCACATGCTTGGCCAATCACAGCGCGCAAAAAACGAAGAGCCATAATTGGCCAAAGCCAGGGTGGCTTTGGCCAATTATGGCTCAGGGGGATTAGTACACGCCCCACACTATAAAAGGCAGCCTGCACGGCGGCCTCGTGTAGTGTGATCCGGCTTTGTGAAAGAGCGGAGCAGTCAGACAGTTAGAGAGAGAGAGATAGATAGAGACACATTGGTAGATTCACGTAGATTGGATTAACTTTAGGTTGGCCTAGCCTAGCCTGTTTAGGCTACACCGGCCTAATCTGTAGGGCAAAGTTGATGATTCCCCAAGCATTTGCACACCAAGTGGAAGTGGGTGTCAACTTATGTAAATGATTGTCTGAGCGTGGTGCAGTGGCTTACGCCCGGCCTAACTTCAACGGAGCATGCGCAGTGATGTTTCACCCGGAGCGCTTTCTTGTGCGCATGCGCGCATCTAGGTCGGCCGAACTTCCTGTTGTAGGCTGGCCTATTGGCTAGGCTCAAGTGTACAAGTACGGCCAGACATGCATCCTGTCTTTGCAAAATTACATCCTGCTTTCCACCCCCCCCCCCCCCCCTGAGCTTGGTAATTTTGCCCCTTGCGTTCAGTTTGACTATGTCTGCTCCAGTGGCAGCTCCCGTGTCAGCTCCTGTGGTAGCTCCTGTGGCAGCTCCTGTGGCAGCTCCTGTCACCCACAGGAAAAAAAACTTTACCCCACAGGAGAGGGCAATTATTATTGATGGGATGGAGGAGTTCTATGACTCCCTCCATGGCCCTTCCAGCCGCAATACGACCCGTGCCAGGCGTCAAGAGATTTACAATACCATTGCCACCAGGGTCAATGCCCTTGGCAATGTCCCCCGCCTTGGCCATCATATTTAAAAAAAGATTAATGACATGCGGCTTCGGGTGCGGGAGAAGGTGGCCACAATCAGAAAGCACCGGACTGGCATTGGGGGTGGACCACCCTGTGCTGTCGTGCTGACCCCGGAGGAGGAGAGGATAGCCCAATGTCTGCACAGGGAGCAGGTTGAGGGGATTGAGGGCTTTGATTCCCGGGAAGATGTCTTGAGGACAGGTAAGTGTGTTTTATATTTCCTATCTGGTGTGTAACATGTGTGGGTGGGGGAAGGGAACATGTGACAAGTGTGTGGGTCCCCCAACATGTGACTGCTTTATGTCATTCACAGATGTGCAGGATGAGGCGGGCCCATCTGGGCTTGTTGGCCGTCCCACCACCTCTTCTGAGGAGCCACATGATGCCCCCCAAGATGTTGTGGAGGAGGGGACAGTCCACACAAGGTCGATTGAGGTGGTCTTGGACGACTCGATGGACCTAGGCCAGATCGGGCATATTATTGAGGAGTGTCTTGTGATGGTTGGGCCCTCCACCACCTCCACCCCCATTATAAGAAGCCCCTCTCTCTCACCCACCAGCAGGGCCACCACCACCAGGGGCTCCCCCTACACCCGCTTTGTTGCCTCTTCTGGCCCCAGGAAGGCGACTAAGAAGACCAGGGGTGTTGTTGGCGACATGCAGGAGCAGATCGCCCAGGACCAAACCCTCCAAACCCAGCATATGGGGGATCTAGCTGGGGAGATGAAAAAAATTGCCCAGGATGCTGGCCATCTGAGGGAGGCTGTGGAGGATTTGAGCTGCAACAGCTCTGCAGTGGCCACCTGTATGGTCGACCTGGGCACCAAGGTGGATTGCCTTTGTGAGGCTGTTAAGGCCAACACCGCCGCAGTGCAGGAGGAGGGGAGACGGAGGCTGCGGAGTGAGAAGGCCAACCTCACCCGCCACCTAGTCCTCACCAGGATTGCCGCTGCCTTGGAGGCCAGGCAGGCGTCACCTGGCATGAGTGTGCCACCTCCCCATCGCCCACCCCCCCCACCTCCCGATCTCCCACCCCCCACCTCACGATCTCCCACCACCCCAGGCTCCGCCCAGGCAGCTGAGGAGCCAATCTGCTGCCACCAGGCGAAGCCAAAGAAAGGCTAAATGAAAGCCTTTTTTTTCTTTTGCTTTTTTTGCTCAGGTCATGAGCTGGATTATTATTTATTTTTTGCTCAGGTGATGAGTGTCTTTTATTTTTATTTGCTCAGGTGATGAGTTATTTTTTTCCTTGCTCAGGTGATGATTTTTTTTTTCTTGCTCAGGTGATGAGTTTTTTGTTTTTATTTTCTTGCTCAGGTGATGAGTTTTTTGTTTTTATTTTCTTGCTCAGGTGATGAGTTTTTTTATTTATTTCTTCCAGCACACGGTGAGGAGTGCTGCTTCAGTGTGACTGGTGTGTGAATGGTGGGGGGTGTCACTCCTGCTGGCAAAGGAGTGTCACCCTCTGCCGTGTGAAAGGGGTATGAATGTACAGTGACATAATTGGAGCCTTGGCGTGGCGTTGCTGCTCCCAAGTCCCGTCCGGTGTCCTTGGGTCTAATCCAATTAGATGAGGATGAGATGTGTCTGTGCTAGGGACCCCAGTGGTGTGCATGCGTGCATTCTACTTGTGCTATGTTTAATGTGTGTTTTTAACGTGTAAATATCTCTTCTGTGGGGCGTCTTCTGATTGCGGCTCCCACAGCAGACGGGTTATCCTCAGTTAGGGGGGGGATTGTGTGGCTCAGGTCATCATGTATGTCAATCTGCAGGCCCTTTCTCACTGCGTAGTTGTGCAGAATGCAACATGCCCCGATGATCTGGCACACTAAGTTTGGGGCATACAACAGGGTCCCCCCAGACTTATCCAGGCATCGGAAACGGGACTTCAGGAGGCCAAATGTGTGTTCCATCACTCCCCGGTTACTCGCATGTGCTTTATTGTAGTTTTCCTCTCCTGGGGTTTGGGGGTTCCGGTATGGAGTCATGAGATGGGGTCCCAGTGCATATGCAGAGTCACCTGGAAGGGAAAAGACAGGAGGATGTAAGTCATGCATGTGCCCCTCGTGATGTCTGCATCATGGGAGGGGGCAGTCATACCTGACACCCATGTCACTCACCAACCAGCCAGTTGTCCCCATACATGTTCTGGTCAAAATCCCTTGGGATGTTACTTTGACGGTATATGAAGCTGTCATGGCTGGATCCTGGGTGTTTGGCACGGACATGCCATATGAGGCATTGGGCATCGGCTATCACCTGGACATTGATTGAATGCCAGTGCTTCCTATTGCGGTATATGTGCTCTGTCTCACGGGGGGGCCGTAGTGCCACATGTGTGCAATCAATGGCCCCCACGGTATGTGGGAATCTGTCAATTCTATAGAAATCCTCCATTGCCTTCTGCTGCAAATGCTGCTGGGTGGGTCTGATGAAGTGGTGGGACATGCGTCTGAGGATTGCGGGGACAACCTGGTGCACACATCTGCTCATGCTGGTTTGTGACATCCCAGCCACACCTCCACTTGTGCGCTGAAAAGATCCACTGGCCAGGAAATGCAGTGTTGCCAGGACCTTGACCAGTGCACTGCATGTGAGCGATGTGTCTGGCTGGTGATGTCATCCTGCAGGATTGTGGTTAAATCCAGGATGGCTTCACGGCTGAATCTGTAGATGCGATACACCTCTGCTTCCCCCATGGAAAAGACGTTCAGGCGTGTTCAGTAGATCCGCTCCCCTTCCCTCCTACGAGTCCGTGGACCCATTAGTAGTGCTAGGAGCACGCCTGCCCCTGGCATATTGGCACACAGATCTGTGTTGTCCTGCAAGTGTGGGTGCTTGGCTTGCTCAGCTTGTCCGTAACGCTGCTGCTGGAGCTGCTCTCCAGCTGACCTGTGTCCTGGTGCAAAGTTATTCCACCGTTTTGGTGGAATAACTTTAGGCCTGATGTAACACTGGATTGCACCGGGCTTAGCCTAAGTCTGGCGCACTTTCCTTTGTGAATCGCCTTATCTCCGCAATTTGCATATTTAAATAGGAAATCAATGCAAGCCGAAGATGCGTCACGCGTAAATATGCGCCTGGCTTAAACAAATTGCATCGGTCGAAAAAAGCCTAATTTCAGGCCTATCTTGTTCTGTGGGTACCGAACAAATGCGTGCCGGCGTATATCTACACCTACGCCGCCTATCTGGAGATAAGCCGGCCTAACTCTTTGTGAATCTACCTAACAGTGTCTTTTCTACTAGATAGATAGATAGATAGATAGATAGATAGATAGAGCAGGAAGGCTAGTCAGTATAGTTAAATTTACAGTTTGTAGAGAATATATTCACATCCCTAGGAGTTGTCAATATATTTATAAACTGTATAGCTCAGCTAGATCTGCTTTTAGTATCTGTCAGGCAGGAGATTGTTCTTCATGCAGTGCTCTAACGTGTTGTATTGCCTGCATTAGGGATTAGCTTAAACATAGTACTCGGTGTTATTCAACGTGTGCTAGTTAATTGCACATACACGCATTACCTGTTACTGCACGTGTGCAATTTATTTGCACAGAAACGCAGTCGCTGTTAATGCAAGTGGGCTATTGAATTGCACAGAAACGCAGTCGCTCTTACTGCGTGTGTGCTGTTTAATAGCAACTAAACGCAGTTGGTGTCACTGCGTGTGTGCTGTTACATAGCACCTGAACGCAGTCGCTCTTACTGCGTGTGTGCAGTTTACTAACACCTGAACGCAGTTGGTGTGACTGCGTCTGTTTTGTTACATAGCACCTGAACGCAGTCGCTCTTACTGCGTGTGTGCAGTTTACTAACACCTGAACGCAGTTGGTGTGACTGCGTCTATTTTGTTACATAGCACCTGAACGCAGTCGCTCTTACTGCGTGTGTGCAGTTTACTAACACCTGAATGCAGTTGGTGTGACTGCGTCTGTTTTGTTACATAGCACCTGAACGCAGTCGCTCTTACTGCGTGTGTGCAGTTTACTAACACCTGAACGCAGTTGGTGTCACTGCGACTGTTTTGTTACATAGCACCTGAACGCAGTCGCTCTTACTGCGTGTGTGCAGTTTACTAACACCTGAACGCAGTTGGTGTCACTGCGACTATTTTGTTAAATAACACCTGAACGCAGTCGCTCTTACTGCGTGTGTGCAGTTTACTAACACCTGAACGCAGTTGGTGTGACTGCGTCTGTTTTGTTACATAGCACCTGAACGCAGTCGCTCTTACTGCGTGTGTGCAGTTTACTAACACCTGAACGCAGTTGGTGTCACTGCGACTATTTTGTTACATAGCACCTGAACGCAGTCGCTCTTGCTGCGTGTGTGCAGTTTACTAACACCTGAACGCAGTTGGTGTCACTGCGACTATTTTGTTACATAACACCTGAACGCAGTCGCTCTTACTGCGTGTGTGCAGTTTACTAACACCTGAACTCAGTTGGTGTCACTGCGACTATTTTGTTACATAGCACCTGAACGCAGTCGCTCTTACTGCATGTGTGCAGTTTACTAACACCTGAACGCAGTTGGTGTCACTGCGACTATTTTGTTACATAGCACCTGAACGCAGTCGCTCTTACTGCGTGTGTGCAGTTTACTAACACCTGAACGCAGTTGGTGTCACTGCGTCTGTTTTGTTACATAGCACCTGAACGCAGTCGCTCTTACTGCGTGTGTGCAGTTTACTAACACCTGAACGCAGTTGGTGTGACTGCGTCTGTTTTGTTACATAGCACCTGAACGCATAAATATGGCTGGAAGGACAAAGAGAGGCAGAGAGTCACAAGGGCAAGCAGGCTCTGCATCTAGAGGTAACGCTGGTGGTGGATGTGGTGCATCCTCTTCAGCACGTGGCCGTGGCCGCTCGTCCTTCTTTTCGGGAGCTGGCCGTGTTGAGCCTCAACATGCAGAGAAATTAGTGGAGTGGATGACCAAGCCGTCCTAATCCTCCTCATCCTCTCTCACACAGACTGATCATAGTTTGTCTGGCAAAGCAGCTGCCAAGGCGTCCACTTTCCTCTGCACAATGGCATCACACAATCCTTCCCTAGTCCCACCGTGTCCTCCTGAGGAGTCCCCCGAACTGTTTCAACACAGTGTTGGGTACATGCTGCATGAAGATGCGCAGCGTTTTAAAGACTCCGATGACGGAACACAGATAGAGGAAGGCATTGATGTGAGCCCAGGGAGAGGGGGTGGCCGAGGGACAACAATCTGGGAGTGATGTTCCCCCAGCTGGAGCATACTGCCAGGTTGTCGACAGTGATGATGAGGAGGGAGGGGATGATGAGGTCACTGACTCTACCTGGGTGCCTGATAGGAGAGAGGAGGAGGGAGAGGAGGAGAAGGAGGAGGAGAACGAGGCACAGGCACATCTCCAAAGAGGCAGGATGCCCTCCAGGGGTCAGCTTAAGGGCAGCACACCAACTGCATTACGTGGCACTGCTGTGTCTCAACGGTACAGCAAAAGTTCTTTGGTGTGGGCCTTTTTTGAAACATGTCCATCAGATCGTACCCGCTTGGGCATCACATGCTTGTCCAGACATATGTCGAGCTGCCATGCAGCTCGTTGGCAAGCATACCAGAAAGACCCACACCAAAGACCAAAGCGTACCTCCCCTTGCCCTTCTGTGACCTCCAATCCCACTAGACCCCCAGTCCTCTCTGAAGCCTGCACTGAAGTTGTAGAAATAGGTGTGTCACAACCTAGTAGTGGTAGTACATGCGGGCAATCTACTGATAGTACCAGACAAATTTCCCTGCCCCAGCTGCTGCAGCGCCGAAAGAAGTACACTCCCAGCCATCCTCATGCCCAGCGGTTGAATGCTAGCTTAGCAAAATTGCTAGCACTTCAACTGTTACCTTTTCAGTTGGTAGATTCTGCCCCCTTCCGTGAGTTTGTGGAATGTGTAGTACCTCAGCGGCAAGTACCCAAACGCCACTTTTTCTCACGGAAGGCGATTCCGGCTCTCTACCGGCATGTGGAAGGCAATGTCCATGCCTCGCTGGACAGGGCGGTCAGTGGTAAGGTGCATCTTACCGCTGACTCATGGTCCAGCAGGCATGGACAGGGACGTTACCTGTCTTTTACGGCCCATTGGGTGACTCTGCTGGCAGCTGGGAAGGACGCAGGGCAAGGTACAGTAGTTTTGGAGGTTGTTCCGCCACCACGCCTCCAAAACACTACTACTGCTTGTTACACACCTCTCTCCTCCACCCCTCCTCTTCTTCTTCCTCTGTGGCCTCTTCCTGTGGTGATGTTTCCTCAGAACCAGCCATGCTCCGTAGGCGTACGAGGAGCTACGTAGGAATGCAGGCCAAGAGATGCCATGCGGTGATAGAGCTGGTGTGCTTGGAACACAGGAGCCACACTGGGGAAGAGGTTCTTTCAGCTCTGCAGAGGCAGGCTCAGAGGTGGTTGACGCCACGCCAGCTGAAGCCTGGAATAATGGTCAGCGATAATGGCACCAACCTCCTCTCTGCCCTGCGACAGGGAAAACACACCCATGTGCCCTGTTTTGCGCATGTTTTCAATTTGGTGGTGCAGCGGTTTTTGGGCAGGTACCCAGGCTTACAGGATGTCCTGAAGCAGGCCAGGAAAGTCTGTGTGCATTTCCGGAGGTCATATAATGCCACTGCTCGGCTGACAGACCTCCAGAGGGAATACAACCTGCCCAAGAACCGCCTAATCTTTGACATGCCCACCAGATGGAACTCTACGTTGTCCATGCTGCAGCGGCTACACACACAGCAGAGGGCCATCAATGAGTACCTGTGCCAATATGGCAGCAGAACTGGCTCAGGGGAGCTTGGTTTTTTTTCACCACGCCAGTGGGCCTTGATCAGGGATGCATGCACTGTCCTGTCACCATTTGAGGAGGCCACGAGGATGGTGAGCAGTGACAGTGCATGCATCAGTGAGACTGTCCCGCTTATTCACATGTTGGAGCACACCCTACGTGGAATAATGGACAGGGCCCTTGAGGCAGAACAGAGGGAGGAAGAGGAGGACTTCCTTACCTCTCAAGGCCCCCTTTATCCAGACACTGTTCCTGCTTGCCCACCTAGAACACAGGAAGAGGAGGAGGATGATTGTATCAGCAGCATGGAGGTGGAGCCTAGCACTCAGCATCAACAGCAGCAGTCTTCAAGGGATCATTTACAGTCCCAAGGAACACGTGGACTTTTACGTGGCTGGGATGAGGTGGCTGCGGATCCTGTCGTCCTCAGTGACCCAGAGGACTCTGCCCCGAATGCCTCTGCAAACCTATGCTGCATGGCCTCCCTGATCCTGCAAAGCCTGCGTAAGGATCCTTGTGTACGTGCTATCAAGGAGAGGGATCATTACTGGCTGGCAACTCTCCTTGATCCACATTACAAGAGTAAGGTAGCGGACCTTATGTTGCCATCGCAGAGGGAGCAGAAGATGAAACTTCTGCGGGAGGCCTTGCAGAAGGGTCTGTGCAATGCGTTCCCAGAACCGGGGGGATTACCAAAACCTGGCCCTGGACAACGTCTTGCTGAGGCTTCGGTGAGTCAGAGAAGGAGCGGTGGAGAAGGTGGCCGTCTGACCGATGCGTTCAGACAATTTTTTAGTCCGCAGCCCCAAGGTCTGACCGGTTCCAGCAACCATCGCCAGCGTCTGGTTTACATGGTCCGGGAATACCTAGCGGCAAGATCCGACTTGGACACCTTCCCTACGGAAAATCCTCTGGCTTACTGGGTCTTGAGGATGGATCACTGGCCAGAGCTTGCACAGTAATCAATTGAGCTACTGGCTTGCCCTGCATCCAGTGTTCTTTCAGAACGCACATTCAGTGCTGCTGGAGGCTTTGTGACCGATCACAGGGTGCACCTCTCCACCGACTCTGTTGATCGACATCAAAATGAATCAGGCTTGGATCAACACCAGCTACCAAGCACCTGATGCTGATGTTACTGAATAATAATTTTTTGTTGAAATGTCAGATCCCTTTGAGACTGCTGATGCTGAGTGACTGTCCTGTTATGCTGCTGATGGAATATCCTTCTCCTTCTCACTTTTCTTGCTGATAGCTAGTAAGAAATGTTGTTTTTCTGTGCTCCGCCACCAGTGCCTAAGGCCTAATTTTTCTGCCCCTGTTTAACAAGGGCGCCTAATAATTTTTTTTGATGCAATACTTTGCAGGTGGCTCCTTGTTGCACTCCAATTAAAGATATTGGGAGGGGTTGCAGTGTTGTGTTGTGCCTAAGGCCTAATTTTTCTGCCCCTGTGTAACAGGGGCGCCTGATAACAATTTTTGATGCAATACTTTGCACGTGGCTCCTTGTTGCACTCCAATTACAGATATTGGGAGGGGTTGCAGTGTTGTGTTATGCCTGCGGACAAATTTTTGTGCCCCTGTGTAACAGGGGCGTCTAATAAAAATTTTTGATGCAATACTTTGCACGTGGCCTAAGGCACAATTTTTCTGCCCCTGTGTAACAGGGGCGTCTAATAACAATTTTTGATGCAATACTTTGCACGTGGCTCCTTGTTGCGCTCCAATTACAGATATTGGGAGGGGTTGCAGTGTTGTGTTGTGCCTACGGATACATTTTTGTGCCCCTGTGTAACAGGGGCGTCTAATAACAATTTTTGATGCAATACTTTGCACGTGGCTCCTTGTTGCGCTCCAATTACAGATATTGGGAGGGGTAGCAGTGTTGCGTTGTGCCTACGGACAAATTTTTGTGCCCCTGTGTAACAGGGGCGTCTAATAACAATTTTTGATGCAATACTTTGCACGTGGCTCCTTGTTGCACTCCAATTAGAGATATTGGGAGGGGTTGCAGTGTTATGTTGTGCCTACGGACACATTTTTTTGCCCCTGTGTAACAGGGGCGTCTAATAACAATTTTTGATGCAATATTTTGCATGTGGCTCCTTGTTGCGCTCCAATTACAGATATTGGGAGGGGTTGCAGTGTTGTGTTGTGCCTACGGACACATTTTTGTGCCCCTGTGTAACAGGGGCGTCTAATAACAATTTTTGATGCAATACTTTGCACGTGGCTCTTTGTTGCGCTCCAATTACAGTATGTTTGAGGGGTGCCCTTTTTTCTACAATTTTGCTTTCACAAAAAAATAATGCCCCCCCCCCCCACCACCCCTAAAATAATCGAGATATTGTTGCCACACAGCACGTGCGCAAGCAGTATTAAATTACTTTGTTCTTATAATAATTTCATGTTGTGCAGGGACATTTCTAAACACGTGTCACTACTATAGACACACAGCAGGTGTGATATTTGAAGGAATTTTTAATTTTTTTTTCACTTTAAGCATCATTAAAATCGCTGCTCCGGAAAAACGGCCGTTTTAAAAAAAAAAATTCCATTGATACATGTTCCCTGGGGCAAGACCCGGGTTCTGAAAGACGTTTTCCAACATTAAATTGAATAATGGTCTTTAAAATTAGCGTTTTTGAATTCGAACGTTCGAGTCCCATAGACTTCAATGGGGTTCTAAATGTTCGTGCGAACCCGCGGTCTGTTCGAACGTTCTGGTGCGAACCGAACCCGGGTATGTTCGGCTCATCCCTAGTGGTGGGCCTGCCTGGCTTTGACTCCGATGAGTCTGTGAGGACAGGTAATTTTTTTTTCCATCTGGCGAGTAGCATGTGTGTGTGTGTGTGTGTGGGGGGGGAATATGTGCCAAGTGTGTGGATCCTCAAACCTGTGTATGTTTTGTGTCATCCACAGATGGCCAGGAGATTGCTGGGCCATCAGGCCAGTCCGCACCATCCCCCGGACACCAGGCTGCTGAGGAGCCCCAAGAAGGGCAGGAGTCCTCAGGGGAGGGGAGTGGCCTCAACTCCCCTCATGAGGAGGTTCAGGGGGAGGAGGATGAGGGGGGGGGAGGTTGTGGATGATCGGATAGACATTGCCAGGGAAATTATGGAGTGTTGGGATGTGGATCCCCCTGTGGCTGACAGCAGTCAGGCCAACATCAGGGGTAGTCCCTCCCACACCTCCCCCAACGGCCCCCCCCAGGGGGATCCCCTGCTCCCAGGCCACAAGCCTCATCTGGAGGCAGTCGGGCCACCATCAGGGGTAGTCCCTCCCACTCCTCCCCCAACAGGCCCCCCCCAGGGGGATCCCCTGCTCCCAGGCCACAAGACTCAACTGCAGGCAGGAAGGCCACCCAGAAGACCAGGGGGGTGGCCAAGTTCCTGCCTGCAAATCTGCAGAGGGACCAGGCCCGTCAGACCCACCATCTGGGTCAGGTCACCCGGACTTTGGCCCAGATGGAGGAGAGCCTGGTCTCCATGAAGGAGTCGGTCAGTGAGGTGAGCACAAATTCATTAGCGCTGATAACGTGTTTTTGTGACCTGCAGTCCGCCACAGCACGCGTGGCCCTGGAGGTGACTGCCCTGACCCAGGCTGTCCAGGCCAATACCCAGGCTGTCCAGGCCAATACGGCAGCCCTCACTCTGGGCCTGAACAGGATAGCCGTGGCCTTGGAGGGCAGGCCAGCAGGTGGGCAGCCACCCGGGGAGGCTCCTCCTTCCCCTGCTCTCCCCCCATGAGTCTCCCCTGAGGGGCCATGGCCGTGGCCGGCCCAGGCGTAGCTCACGCCGCCGTTGATAATTTGGGATGTTCTTTTGGTTTATTTTTTTATGATTTTCTACTGTGATTATGATTTGTTTTATGTGTGTGAAAGATGTATGAATGTGGGGGTGACATTCCTGGTGAAAAAGGGTGTCACCCTCATTTTTGGTGGAGTAGGGATCCCCAGGACCAGGGAGAAGTGATCCCAGGTCCATGTGAATGGTGTATGAATGCACAGTGACATAATTGGAGCCTTGGCGTGGCGTTGCTGCTCCCTAATACCATGTGGTTTACTTGGGTCTAATCCAATTCGATGTGCATGTGGGGTGTGTGTGCTAGGGACCACAGTGGTGTGCATGCATGCATTCTCATTGTGCCATGTTTAATGTGTGTGTTTACTGTGCAAAGATGCCTTCTGCGAGGCGTCTCCTGGCTGCTCTTCCCTCAGCAGACCGGGTAGAGTTGGTTGGGGGGGAATGTCTGGTTGGGGGGTCAGGTCATCACGTATGTCAATCTCCAGGCCCCTTCTCACTGCGAAGTTGTGCAGCATGCAACATGCACCGATGATCTGGCACACAAAGTTTGGAGAATACAACAGGGTAGCCCCAGACTTATCCAGGCATCGGAAACGGGACTTCAGGAGGCCAAAGGTGCATTCCACCACTGCACGGGTACGTATGTGTGCAGCATTGTAGTTTTCCTCTCCTGGGGTTTGGGGGTTCCGGTATGGAGTCATGAGATGGGGTCCCAGTGCATATGCAGAGTCATCTGGAAGGGAAAAGACAGGAGGATGTTAGTCATGCATGTGCCCCTCGTGATGTCTGCATCATGGGGGGGACAGTCATACCTGACACCCATGTCACTCACCAACCAGCCAGCTGTCTCCATACACGTTCTGTTCGAATTGTCTTGGGATGTCGCTTTGACGCTATATGAAGCTGTCATGGCTGGATCCTGGGTGTTTGGCACGGACGTGCCATATGAGGCATTGGGCATCCACTATCACCTGTACATTGATTGAGTGCCAATGCTTCCGATTGCGGTACCTGTGCTCTGTCTCATGGGGGGGCTGTAGTGCCACATGTGTGCAATCAATGGCCCCCACGGTGCGTGGGAATCTGGCAATTTTGTAAAAATCTGTCATTGTCTTCATCCGCAGGTCCTCCTGGGTGGGTTTGATGATTTGGTTTGCCATGCGTCTCAGGATTGCAGGGACAACCTGGTGCACACATCTGCTCATGGAGGATTGTGACATCCCAGCCAACAATCCACTTGTGCGCTGAAAAGAGCCAGTGGCAAGGAAATGCAGTGTTGCCAGGACCTTGATTAGTGGCTCCACTGCATGTGAGCGGTGTGTTGGGCTGGTGATGTCATCCTGCAGGGTTGTGGTTATTTACATGATGGCTTCACGGTTGAATCTGAAGGTGCGATACACCTCAGAAGCAGTCATGCTAAAGACATCTAGGCGTCTGCGGTATATCCTCTCCTGTGCCCTCCTCCTCCTCCTCTGTTCCCTCCTCCTTCTGCGCGCCTCTAAAGTCACTAGTATAGTTATGAGCATGGATGCCCCTGGCATGTTGGCATACAGATTGTAGTCCGGCAAGTGTGTGTGCTCAGCTCTTCCTTAATGGTGTTGCTTTAGCTGACCTTTACACGGCTGGTGCAAAATTAAGGCACCTTTTATAAAGTGTAACTTCCCGCCGGGAAACTAGCAGATGCGCACAGGGCGTAGCCTACGCCGCACAAACTTAATTTTGTGGATCGCCGTATCTCCCTCATTTGCATCTTTGCCTATCAAAACAATGGTGTGTCTAGCGTATTTTGCGCTCCAAGATGCGCCGGTGTAATCGTTTTACGTCGGACGGAAAAAATGGTTTTCAGGCGTATCTCGTTTTGAGGAGGATCAGGCGCAAAGATATGCGCGGCGCATTTTTCAATTACGCCGCGCATCTCTAGATACGTCGCCGTAAGTGCTTTGTGAATCTGGCCCATAGTTCCCCATTAATCCCACTATATGATACAAATTATTTTGCACTGGGGAAAGTAAATTTGTTCGGTAGTTGGATAAAAAAAACAGATGCAAAACTAAGGGATATACTAAAAGACGGTAAAATTTGTACTTATCTGGAACTAGAAGAAAAAAAAATGTTTGAGCTGAATAGGTGGCGATATTCACAGCTGAAACATTTAGTGGAATCCCTCCCTCATTCGATTAGGCATGAGGGTAATTTGCTCCCACTAGAGCGTCTGTGTTCTGCGCCGATCGGAAGGGGCGGGATTTCCTCGATTTATAAAATACTGATGGGACTAAAAAATCTGGGGCCACCTCCGTATATTAGTTAATGGGATGAGGAGCTGGCAACAGGCGAAATCGAGAAAGATGTTGGGAAAATTTTAATGATGGTGCATATTACATCAACCAACTGCGGGCTGATGGAAATTAATTTCAAATGTCTATCACGATGGTACATGACCCCAGATATTGCACACCACTATCAAAGGGAGACCTCCAAATTTTGCTGGAGGGGTTGTGCGGAATCCGGAACTATGTCACACCTTTGGTGGACCTGCCCAAAAATTTAAATATACTGGCACAAAGTTATATTAGTAATCAAGGAAATCATAGCAATCGAAATACCTGCCGACCCGTGGGTTTGCTTGTTCCATGGGACAAAAATGCCTATTAAACAGTATATGAGAACCTTGCTTCCCCATATCCTAAATGCAGCGAAGTGTTTGATCCCTAGACAGTGGAAGGATCCTGAGAGTCCAATGGTGAGGAACTGGCTCTGTAAAATAAATGATATCTATTACACTGAACAGCTTAGGTTTATGGGGGAGGAAGGAGAAAGGGGATTTAAACTGAAATGGCAGAATTGGGTTGAATATAAGCCGTCACAGAGATATCTAGACAGGATGGTATAGAATAAGAAGGGCAATATGCAAATGGAGACACAACATGAGATGGATGTTCGGAGAGAGGTGGGTGAGAAGGGGGGGGGTGGGTTAGGGCGGGGGAACTCTTAATAACCTAGTAATTTAAGCACCTTTTCTATTTTTGTATTCCTATTCTGGGGCCGGAATAGGCTCTTTATATTTATACACATGAATGTAATAAACAAAACTATGAAGCAATTTCCTACTATGACAAGTGAAATATTTGCGCTGTGAAGTGTTATACAAAATAATGTGTGTGTGCATATATAACCACATACATATGTAAGTACAAAAGTGGGTGGAAAAAATCCAAAGGGGTGACACTAATATACCAGTAAACAATTATGTTGAATGGTCCTTAATCAAGGACACAGTGCTAAAAAGGTCCAGGTACAACACAATTCGGCCGTGTAAAGGTGCAGTTCATCAATGCTTGATCCAATCAATAGCGTTGTAAGATAAAAAATATTGAAAAACACGGCAATAAAATAAAGATTAAAAATAAAAAAATTGGGGTCAAAGTAATTCAGAAGAAGGAAGCCTTGTATCCGAAATTAAAGTGAAAGACAGAAGGTGAGCCGTAACCAAGATCTCATATATGCACCTCTAGTGATCCCAGCAGCTCACCTCGGATCTGGCAAGCTGGACTTAATCAGTCTGGTCCTGCTGGATATGGTCCGGAGTTGGATATCACATTCGGGTCTCCATAAAGTGTATTACATGAAAAAGTAGAAGGGGTAAAAGCCAAATGGTGTGATAACGTCACAGAGGGGGATGGTAATGTCTATGATCTAAACCAGTGGAGATGCACTCACATGTGGGTGTAAAACTGGGGCTCTCATCCACGAGCGCCGAGCTCGTCAGTCCCTCCTTCCTCTCCCTTACTAATTCTCCAAGGTTACAGGCTAGGAGTCCCGTGTCCCCAATGGTTCGCGGATCAACTCTTGGTGTGTATGAGGATCTCGATAGTGCATGTGGGGTAAAAAAGAAGGACAAGCCTGATCGTGTGATATCGTGAACATCAACAAAACCCCAGGAATGCCCAGATGGTGATGCACTCACATAAACAATATGAAAGAAAGGACCTTCCTCCACGAGTGCGGACTCGCAATGAATCTGTGCCTCCACCTCTTCTCCTCTGTCTATGGCTCAGGCTGGATGCTCAGATGTCACAGTCATACATAGGGGGAAGTGAATAGACAACCATAGCGTAGCCCGGTCAGAGGTGAAATATTTATTAAAAACAGTTAAAAACTCACATTTAAAATCGAAATTTCTGCATCAATCTGACGAGTGGCGAACTCGTATGTCCATTCGTCGGATGCTAGAGTGTGTCAAGCCCTCCAATCCCGACGCGTATCGTCACAGCACGTGACTTCATCAGGGGATGATGTAGGGGACACACTAACAGATATTTATAGTCTGTAAAATTGGGCGCCTGGCGGCCATTTTGTAGAAGCCCGTGTATCGCAATGGGGACAAAGCTTGTTACAGCCCACCTGCACCATATTGTTGGTTATATTCAGCGCTGTCCGCGCAAAGAGGGCCCGACAGGTGCATCCGCAGTATTGTCAGTCCCAGCAATGCAGACAAGCAGGTGGTGTGCCAAAGGCACATAGAACCTAATCCCAGTGGAGTATACACAACAGGGAAGAAACTAGGAAACACGGAAAAAGAGGGGGGGGGGAGAAGGAGGAAGGGAGAGTCCCCCTGGTGGCAGAGAATGATATTGGATAGAGACTGAAAGCGCAGACTGGGAACGTAAGAAGCACTCGTGACAGAGAGAGCTCTCTCCAGTGTATGGTTCCAATATGTAACTTAGAGAGAACTGAAAAAAGCATATAAGGAACATATGGAAAATAGATATATCTATATTGTGTAATGGATCCTGGAAGTAAGAAGGTATACCATGGACAAATAAATCCATATAGGAATGCCCACAGGACACAAGTGTCAATCTATAGGGCGTAAAGATGGATGGGCAAACATCTCTCTTCTCACTTATTGCCACAAATGGGAAAGGGATAATAGCAGGGTAAGCCAATAATGGGGTATACACACTTAAGGGGTAGAATACCAGGCAGTACTCATAGAGAAGGGTTATGAAGTAACCTTTATCCAAGATAAAATAAGAGAAGTATCTGAGCTACAGAGAAGTCAGCTTTTGGAGACCCCTAAGCCTATTAGTAAGAAAGATCAGGTTCCCATTATTCTAGGATTCAATGTACAGCATAGGAAAGTAGAGAAGATCATTGCACGCCATTGGCATATCTTAAAGTCAGACCCGGGCCTAAAGGAGATATTGCCTAATAGACAGAGGTTTATATACACCAGAGCGCCCACTCTACGTGACCAATTGGTTAAGAACGTGATTGATCCCCCTAAAAAAGCATTTTCCTTTTTTACGGGCAAAGGGTTCTATCCTTGTAAAAGATGCTACTCATGCATCCATACTAACAAACCCAATCAGAAAGTGACCAAGTTCCAGTCCAACAGCAATGGGACCGAATATGAGGTCAGAGAATTTATCGGGTGCAATACGGAAGGTGCGGTCTACTGTCTGGAATGCAGCTGCGGCCTTCAGTACATTGGGCGCACTAAAAGGCTCTTGAGGATCCGCATTAAGGAGCATGTCAAAAACATAGAATGTGGTTTTCCCAAACACAGTGTATCTCGTCACTTTGCTGAAGTACACCAAAATGACCCCACATACTTAAGATTTTGGGGGATAGTACCATACTCTAGACCTTGGCGTGGTGGCCACAAAGTGAGATCACTTAGCCAAATCGAGTCCAAATACATCTTCTCGATGGACACCTTTACACCCAAGGGTTTAAACATCGAATTCGACCTGAATTGTTTCCTTAGCGACTTCTGACCTAAGCTGTCTCCTGTTACTTGTGTTTATTTTATGCATGCATGACCTAGATGCTGTGTGGCCATGCGTTGGATGCTCTAGTGCACTATGCCCGATCATTTTTCGGCTCGGGTTAGACCCTCTTATTTTTTCAATATAAGTCACTAGTTCTCTGTTGTTCTCCACGTAACTCTGTTTCCTCGTCTCCCTCCCCCCCTGTTCCCCCCTATCCCTTATGCTTGGTTACTGCGACCCAGCTCCCATGTGCCATTCCATATGCAATCATCCCCTGTGACATATGGCAAACCCAGCCATATCTCTAGACTGTTGGGACCCATTGCACTTTTTGTGTGTGGCAACCTGACATTGCCCATTGGGCCCTGTCACCTAGGCCCTGCTCATACCTCCTCCCCCCCCCACCCCACTTATGCCCACTTGTTTTCAGTTTGTAAGTTCACCTCATAGATTTAGTTAACCATCGGACCAACATTATGAGCACTGCCTGGTATTCTACCCCTTAAGTGTGTATACCCCATTATTGGCTTACCCTGCTATTATCCCTTTCCCATTTGTGGCAATAAGTGAGAAGAGAGATGTTTGCCCATCCCTCTTTACGCCCTATAGATTGACACTTGTGTCCTGTGGGCATTCCTATATGGATTTATTTGTCCATGGTATACCTTCTTACTTCCAGGATCCATTACACAATATAGATATATCTATTTTCCATATGTTCCTTATATGCTTTTTTCAGTTCTCTCTAAGTTACATATTGGAACCATACACTGGAGAGAGCTCTCTCTGTCATGTGTGCTTCTTACGTTCCCAGTCTGCGCTTTCAGTCTCTATCCAATATCATTCTCTGCCACCAGGGGGACTCTCCCTTCCTCCTTCTCCCCCCCCTCTTTTTCCGTGTTTCCTAGTTTCTTCCCCGTTGTGTATACTCCACTAGGATTAGGTTCTATGTGCCTTTGGCACACCACCTGCTTGTCTGCATTGCTGGGACTGACAATACTGCGGATGCACCTGTCGGGCCCTCTTTGCGCAGACAGCGCTGAATATAACCAACAATATGGCGCAGGTGGGCTGTAACAAGCTTTGTCCCCATTGCGATACACGGGCTTCTACAAAATGGCCGCCGGGCGCCCAATTTTACAGGCTATAAATATCTGTTAGTGTGTCCCCTACATCATCCCCTGATGAAGTCACGTGCTGTGACGATTCGCGTCGGGATTGGAGGGCTTGACACACTCTAGCATCCGACGAATGGACATACGAGTTCGTCACTCGTCAGATTGATGCAGAAATTTTGATTTTAAATGTGAGTTTTTAACTGTTTTTAATAAATATTTCACGTCTGACCGGGCTACGCTATGGTTGTCTATTCACTTCCCCCTATGTATGACTGTGACATCTGAGCATCCAGCCTGAGCCATAGACAGAGGGGAAGAGGTGGAGGCACAGATTCATTGCGAGTCCGCACTCGTGGAGGAAGGTCCTTTCTTTCATATTGTTTATGTGAGTGCATCACCATCTGGGCATTCCTGGGGTTTTGTTGATGTTCACGATATCACACGATCAGGCTTGTCCTTCTTTTTTACCCCACATGCACTATCGAGATCCTCATACACACCAAGAGTTGATCCGCGAACCATTGGGGACACGGGACTCCTAGCCTGTAACCTTGGAGAATTAGTAAGGGAGAGGAAGGAGGGACTGACGAGCTCGGCGCTCGTGGATGAGAGCCCCAGTTTTACACCCACATGTGAGTGCATCTCCACTGGTTTAGATCATAGACATTACCATCCCCCTCTGTAACGTTATCACACCATTTGGCTTTTACCCCTTCTACTTTTTCATGTAATACACTTTATGGAGACCCGAATGTGATATCCAACTCCGGACCATATCCAGCAGGACCAGACTGATTAAGTCCAGCTTGCCAGATCCGAGGTGAGCTGCTGGGATCACTAGAGGTGTATATATGAGATCTTGGTTACGGCTCACCTTCTGTCTTTCACTTTAATTTTGGATACAAGGCTTCCTTCTTCTGAATTACTTTGACCCCAATTTTTTTATTTTTAATCTTTATTTTATTGCCGTGTTTTTCAATATTTTTTATCTTACAACGCTATTGATTGGATCAAGCATTGATGAACTGCACCTTTACACGGCCGAATTGTGTTGTACCTGGACCTTTTTAGCACTGTGTCCTTGATTAAGGACCATTCAACATAATTGTTTACTGGTATATTAGTGTCACCCCTTTGGATTTTTTCCACCCACTTTTGTACTTACATATGTATGTGGTTATATATGCACACACACATTATTTTGTATAACACTTCACAGCGCAAATATTTCACTTGTTATATTTATCACCTTTGTCTATCAAGGTAGACCTTCTTTTTATTTGCAGCAGTACCCCCACTTTTCACTTGTCCCCCCACTTTAGACAGCGCAGGAGTTCACCTCACTTATACTTCACTTACCTTGCTTTATCACTCCAGCAGCAGTCATGGATATTTTTACCTTTGTTGAAAAGCGAGAAGTCGATTTAGACCTTGTGTTCAACGATGAAGATACCCCTAAAAATACCAGTAATGTTGAACATTTAATACGCAAATTAGGATTAAACCTCCAGGCCCCCCAGACCCCAGCTCCACTTTTTCCACGCCAGAAAGGGGAGCCCCACCTCTAACGAGGACACAGGCGACTTCCATCCCGCCACTTCTGGGGTGGGATCATAGGGGCAGGAGGGAAGAAAGGCCGAGGGATGATTATCTAAGAGACCCGCATGGCAAAGAAAGACAGAGATATGCAAGTAATGCCTCTCCTCATACCACTTGGAGGCAACACCAATCGTATGAACATACCCCACAGCAAGGTTGGAAAAAACCTAAAAGGAAAAACAAAAATAAAAAACCACATAACAATTGGAATAAAGCAAACCCGGGACCAAGGGACAATAGAGAACCACCAAATGTACCCTATTACCAAACAAGAAGTCCTGAATATCCTAGAGGGTATCACGAAAATAGAGAACATAGAAGAGATCAACACCATGGAGAACCGCCGTACAGGAGAACTCCAACTTCAGATGCCTACTATAGGCATGATCCACCATCTCAGATGAGACCAAGAGAGAGAAGCCCGGTGTACACTCAAAATTACTATGCCCCCTTGAGGGACATACGTGATACCCACAGAGACGTAAGGAGAGATCAAGATCTCCGTCAAGAACACGGATATAATTACCCTTCGTCTTTTTTAGATCGAGGGACAGCATATCATCCCCCAAGGAAACTGGAAGAACTGAAGCAAAAAAGCCCTATAAGAAAAGAGGCTGCCGAGCAGGGAAGAGAAAACAGAAGAAGAGATTAATGGGTGAAGGGATCTTTAACCTCACTGACACACCACTTACCACTGAAGAAATCCTAGTACTGGACAAGGGTCTGAAATATGCACCAGTGAAGAATTTGGATAAATTCCAAACCTACATTGGCATACAGAAATATGTTCGGAAACTAAATATAAAGAAATATATGTTAGAGAAACCCTTTGTGACCCAGACGAGCGATAACCAGCAGGTGGTGCATAGCCATTTGAGGAAAAGATCGACCTTCAACCCTAAATTGAAAGATGGGAAACATATTGAGGTTTTTAAACAAATGGTAACTGAGGAAATTAAGAATTTAAACATTAAAAAAGTGGAAGAACCTATTTCTATGAAAACTGGCATTAGCAGACTTACGAAAAGGAAAGATCTCGTGATTAGACCCTCAGACAAGGGAGGAGGAATTGTTATTCTAACTACTGAACAATACCACATATGGATGATGAAATTACTAGAAGATCCTGATACATACAGTGGCCCAGATTCAGGTAGATTGGAGCAATATTTGCGTGGGCAAAGAGCAAAGATTTTTCTCTGCGCCCACGCAAATATTTCGATTTGCCCAGCGATTCACGGAGCAGTAGCTCCGTAAATTGCGCGGGCGATATGCTAAACAGCCGGGCGTAAGGCTGCCTAATGTAAATGATCCCGCCGGGGGCGGGAATCATTTAAATTAGGCGCGCTCCCGACGTGAAATTTAAATTTCACGAGCGGGAAGCGCAGCTATACTTTAACATAGGTTGCCCCTGCTATAGCAGGAGCAACCTTGCGCTAAAGTCGCCGTACGGAAACTCCGTACTTTGCGTGCGCAGGGCCCGCGCAACTTTTGTGAATCGGTGGTAGTATGCAATTTGCATACTATACGCCGATCACAATGGCCGCGCCCCCTAGCGGCCAACGCAAGAATGCAGCCTGGGATGTGAAGACATAAGGAGGCTTATGTCTGTCAGATCCTAGGCTGCAGTCGGTGTAACGAGGTTCCTGAATCAGGAGCACTTGTTACACCGGAGCAAGTAAGCACTTGCGCCGCGCAACCTATGGTTGCGCGGGCGCAAGTGCTTCTTGAATCTGGGCCAGTGTGTTATCAAAAAATCCCATTTTTAAATGGAAAAAAGAGCTAGAACAAGTAGTTCAATTAGGCATTAGGAAGAATATTCTAGATAAAAGGGAGGCCAAATACCTTGTCCCAGAGGCCTGCAGAACCCCCATTATCTACGCGCTGCCTAAAATTCATAAGGACATAGTAACCCCCCCATTTCGTCCTATAGTGAACGGGATTGAGTCCATAACAGCCAGACTTGGCCAATATGTCGACCGATATTTACAGTCAGCCGTGCAGAAAACACGTGCGTATCTTAAAGATACGAAAGAAATGCTGAGACTCCTAGATGGTAGAGGTAATGATGGACCACTCCTGATGGCGACGGCGGACGTATCTTCCCTATATACTATCATCCCCCACCATCTAGCTTGTGATGCCACAAAATGGGGCCTTCGCCAATACACTAAGCTCCCATGCCTCCAAAGGAAATATTTGATCAAATGCCTGGACTTTTGCCTCAAGCATAGTCACTTTTGGTACAGGAATCAATATTACCTACAAAGAACCGGGGTCGCAATGGGGGCAAAGTTTGCACCTAGCGTAGCAGGACTATTCATGTCCAAGTGGGAGGAAGAGTCAGTTTTTTCTGATGCTCCACCAGATCTTCTATTGTATAAAAGATACATAGATGACATTTTCGTTTTATGGAAGGGTGACCGCCAGTCACTCATATTGTTTTTTGAAAAATTAAACGATAACTACGAAAATATCCTACTGACCTGGCAAATTGAAGAGAACACGATACCGTTTCTAGATTTAGAAATCAGCCGGACCAACAATGTGTTTACCACGAGAACTTTCTTCAAAAACGTAGACCGCAATAGTTATCTCCCCATTACCAGCTGCCATCACAAGAACTGGCTTTTTAACATACCAAAAGGCCAGATGGTACGCCTACGACGAAACTGCACGACCACTGAAGAATTTCAGACCCAGGCCAACAAAATAGGTGAAAGGTTCATAGAGAAGGGTTATGAAGTAACCTTTATCCAAGATAAAATAAGAGAAATATCTGAGCTACAGAGAAGTCAGCTTTTGGAGACCCCTAAGCCTATTAGTAAGAAAGATCAGGTCCCCATTATTCTAGGATTCAATGTACAGCATAGAAAAGTAGAGAAGATCATTGCACGCCATTGGCATATCTTAAAGTCAGACCCGGGCCTAAAGGAGATATTGCCTAATAGACCGAGGTTTATATACACCAGAGCGCCCACTCTACGTGACCAATTGGTTAAGAACGTGATTGATCCCCCTAAAAAAGCATTTTCCTTTTTTACGGGCAAAGGGTTCTATCCTTGTAAAAGATGCTACTCATGCATCCATACTAACAAACCCAATCAGACCCCACATACTTAAGATTTTGGGGGATAGTACCATACTCTAGACCTTGGCGTGGTGGCCACAAAGTGAGATCACTTAGCCAAATCGAGTCCAAATACATCTTCTCGATGGACACCTTTACACCCAAGGGTTTAAACATCGAATTCGACCTGAATTGTTTCCTTAGCGACTTCTGACCTAAGCTGTCTCATGTTACTTGTGTTTATTTTATGCATGCATGACCTAGATGCTGTGTGGCCATGCGTTGGATGCTCTAGTGCACTATGCCTGATCATTTTTCGGCTCGGGTTAGACCCTCTTATTTTTTCAATATAAGTCACTAGTTCTCTGTTGTTCTCCACGTAACTCTGTTTCCTCGTCTCCCTCCCCCCCTGTTCCCCCCTATCCCTTATGCTTGGTTACTGCGACCCAGCTCCCATGTGCCATTCCATATGCAATCATCCCCTGTGACATATGGCAAACCCAGCCATATCTCTAGACTGTTGGGACCCATTGCACTTTTTGTGTGTGGCAACCTGACATTGCCCATTGGGCCCTGTCACCTAGGCCCTGCTCCCCCTCCCCCCCCCCCCCCCCCTCCCCACTTATGCCCACTTGTTTTCAGTTTGTAAGTTCACCTCATAGATTTAGTTAACCATCGGACCAACATTATGAGTACTGCCTGGTATTCTACCCCTTAAGTGTGTATACCCCATTATTGGCTTACCCTGCTATTATCCCTTTCCCATTTGTGGCAATAAGTGAGAAGAGAGATGTTTGCCCATCCCTCTTTACACCCTATAGATTGACACTTGTGTCCTGTGGGCATTCCTATATGGATTTATTTGTCCATGGTATACCTTCTTACTTCCAGGATCCATTACACAATATAGATATATCTATTTTCCATATGTTCCTTATATGCTTTTTTCAGTTCTCTCTAAGTTACATATTGGAACCATACACTGGAGAGAGCTCTCTCTGTCACGAGTGCTTCTTACGTTCCCAGTCTGCGCTTTCCGTCTCTATCCAATATCATTCTCTGCCACCAGGGGGACTCTCCCTTCCTCCTTCTCCCCCCCCCTCTTTTTCCGTGTTTCCTAGTTTCTTCCCTGTTGTGTATACTCCACTAGGATTAGGTTCTATGTGCCTTTGGCACACCACCTGCTTGTCTGCATTGCTGGGACTGACAATACTGCGGATGCACCTGTCGGGCCCTCTTTGCGCGGACAGCGCTGAATATAACCAACAATATGGCGCAGGTGGGCTGTAACAAGCTTTGTCCCCATTGCGATACACGGGCTTCTACAAAATGGCCGCCGGGCGCCCAATTTTACAGACTATAAATATCTGTTAGTGTGTCCCTACATCATCCCCTGATGAAGTCACGTGCTGTGACGATACGCGTCGGGATTGGAGGGCTTGACACACTCTAGCATCCGACGAATGGACATACGAGTTCGCCACTCGTCAGATTGATGCAGAAATTTTGATTTTAAATGTGAGTTTTTAACTGTTTTTAATAAATATTTCACGTCTGACCGGGCTACGCTATGGTTGTCTATTCACTTCCCCCTATGTATGACTGTGACATCTGAGCATCCAGCCTGAGCCATAGACAGAGGGGAAGAGGTGGAGGCACAGATTCATTGCGAGTCCGCACTCGTGGAGGAAGGTCCTTTCTTTCATATTGTTTATGTGAGTGCATCACCATCTGGGCATTCCTGGGGTTTTGTTGATGTTCACGATATCACACAATCAGGCTTGTCCTTCTTTTTTACCCCACATGCACTATCGAGATCCTCATACACACCAAGAGTTGATCCGCGAACCATTGGGGACACGGGACTCCTAGCCTGTAACCTTGGAGAATTAGTAAGGGAGAGGAAGGAGGGACTGACGAGCTCGGCGCTCGTGGATGAGAGCCCCAGTTTTACACCCACATGTGAGTGCATCTCCACTGGTTTAGATCATAGACATTACCATCCCCCTCTGTGACGTTATCACACCATTTGGCTTTTACCCCTTCTACTTTTTCATGTAATACACTTTATGGAGACCCGAATGTGATATCCAACTCCGGACCATATCCAGCAGGACCAGACTGATTAAGTCCAGCTTGCCAGATCCGAGGTGAGCTGCTGGGATCACTAGAGGTGCATATATGAGATCTTGGTTACGGCTCACCTTCTGTCTTTCACTTTAATTTCGGATACAAGGCTTCCTTCTTCTGAATTACTTTGACCCCAATTTTTTTATTTTTAATCTTTATTTTATTGCCGTGTTTTTCAATATTTTTTATCTTACAACGCTATTGATTGGATCAAGCATTGATGAACTGCACCTTTACACAGCCGAATTGTGTTGTACCTGGACCTTTTTAGCACTGTGTCCTTGATTAAGGACCATTCAACATAATTGTTTACTGGTATATTAGTGTCACCCCTTTGGATTTTTTCCACCCACTTTTGTACTTACATATGTATGTGGTTATATATGCACACACACATTATTTTGTATAACACTTCACAGCGCAAATATTTCACTTGTTATATTTATCACCTTTGTCTATCAAGGTAGACCTTCTTTTTATTTGCAGCAGTACCCCCACTTTTCACTTGTCCCCCCACTTTAGACAGCGCAGGAGTTCACCTCACTTATACTTCACTTACCTTGCTTTATCACTCCAGCAGCAGTCATGGATATTTTCACCTTTGTTGAAAAGCGAGAAGTCGATTTAGACCTTGTGTTCAACGAATGAATGAATGAATGAATGAATGAATGAATGAAAAACTTATATAGCGCGGCACATGCGAACTGAATCGCCTCTGGGCGCTGGTTGTTAGTGTCTCATGCCATCAGAAGAGCAGGGTTTTGATCTGCTTTCTGAAAGACAGGTGGTTTTGCTCCAACCGAATGCTGGTTGGTAAAGCATTCCAAAGCCTGGGACCTTGGCATGCAACGATGAAGATACCCCTAAAAATACCAGTAATGTTGAACATTTAATACGCAAATTAGGACATGGCCTAGAGAAGAAGATCAACACTTGGTGGGACATCACCACCTTTGACCGGTACATTAAAGCCAACATTGTGCCTAGACGGCTTAGGTGGGATGTACCCCCCAATGATGGCCTATGCGACCAGGAATCAATTGATGAATGGTTCAGGTTTTTCAATTTAAAAGGGATGGAGCTCCTACACCTCCTACTTAAGAGGAAACAGAAGAAGCTCCGCAAGATTGACTCAATATTAGCCACTTTGAAAACACAATTAGACACACATAAAGATACGGGGGAATTTACACGTCTTACCACCCAATTAAATAAAGATTTGGTGATCAAAGATTCGGAAGTTAAACTGAGAAAAAGTAAGAAATACACGAGAGATATCAACGACTATAAGAACGACTTGGTCTTCAAATGGCAAAATAAAGCTAAACCTCCAGGCCCCCCGGACCCCAGCTCCACTTTTTCCACGCCAGAAAGGGGAGCCCCACCTCTAACGAGGACACAGGCGACTTCCATCCCGCCACTTCTGGGGTGGGATCATAGGGGCAGGAGGGAAGAAAGGCCGAGGGATGATTATCTAAGAGACCCGCATGGCGAAGAAAGACAGAGATATGCAAGTAATGCCTCTCCTCATACCACTTGGAGGCAACACCAATCGTATGAACATACCCCACAGCAAGGTTGGAAAAAACCTAAAAGGAAAAACAAAAATAAAAAACCACATAACAATTGGAATAAAGCAAACCCGGGACCAAGGGACAATAGAGAACCACCAAATGTACCCTATTACCAAACAAGAAGTCCTGAATATCCTAGAGGGTATCACGAAAATAGAGAACATAGAAGAGATCAACACCATGGAGAACCGCCGTACAGGAGAACTCCAACTTCAGATGCCTACTATAGGCATGATCCACCATCTCAGATGAGACCAAGAGAGAGAAGCCCGGTATACACTCAAAATTACTATGCCCCCTTGAGGGACATACGTGATACCCACAGAGACGTAAGGAGAGATCAAGATCTCCGTCAAGAACACGGATATAATTACCCTTTGTCTTTTTTAGATCGAGGGACAGCATATCATCCCCCAAGGAAACTGGAAGAACTGAAGCAAAAAAGTCCTATAAGAAAAGAGGCTGCCGAGCAGGGAAGAGAAAACAGAAGAAGAGATTAATGGGTGAAGGGATATTTAACCTCACTGACACACCACTTACCACTGAAGAAATCCTAGTACTGGACAAGGGTCTGAAATATGCACCAGTGTAGAATTTGGATAAATTCCAAACCTACATTGGCATACAGAAATATGTTCGGAAACTAAATATAAAGAAATATATGTTAGAGAAACCCTTTGTGACCCAGACGAGCGATAACCAGCAGGTGGTGCATAGCCATTTGAGGAAAAGATCGACCTTCAACCCTAAATTGAAAGATGGGAAACATATTGAGGTTTTTAAACAAATGGTAACTGAGGAAATTAAGAATTTAAACATTAAAAAAGTGGAAGAACCTATTTCTATGAAAACTGGCATTAGCAGACTTACGAAAAGGAAAGATCTCGTGATTAGACCCTCAGACAAGGGAGGAGGAATTGTTATTCTAACTACTGAACAATACCACATATGGATGATGAAATTACTAGAAGATCCTGATACATACAGTGGCCCAGATTCAGGTAGATTGGAGCAATATTTGCGTGGGCAAAAAGCAAAGATTTTTCTCTGCGCCCACGCAAATATTTCGATTTGCCCAGCGATTCACGGAGCAGTAGCTCCGTAAATTGCGCGGGCGATATGCTAAACAGCCGGGCGTAAGGCTGCCTAATGTAAATGATCCCGCCGGGGGCGGGAATCATTTAAATTAGGCGCGCTCCCGCGCCGAGCGAACAGCGCATGCTCCGTCGGGAAACTTTCCCGACGTGCATTGCGGCAAATGACGTCGCAAGGATGTCATTTGCTTCTAAGTGAACGTGAATGGCGTCCAGCGCCATTCACGAATCACTTACGTAAACGACGTGAAATTTAAATTTCACGAGCGGGAAGCGCAGCTATACTTTAACATAGGTTGCCCCTGCTATAGCAGGAGCAACCTTGCGCTAAAGTCGCCGTACGGAAACTCCGTACTTTGCGTGCGCAGGGCCCGCGCAACTTTTGTGAATCGGTGGTAGTATGCAATTTGCATACTATACGCCGATCACAATGGCCATGCCCCCTAGCGGCCAACGCAAGAATGCAGCCTGGGATGTGAAGGCATAAGGAGGCTTATGTCTGTCAGATCCTAGGCTGCAGTCGGTGTAACGAGGTTCCTGAATCAGGAGCACTCGTTACACCGGAGCAAGTAAGCACTTGCGCCGCGCAACCTATGGTTGCGCGGGCGCAAGTGCTTCTTGAATCTGGGCCAGTGTGTTATCAAAAAATCCCATTTTTAAATGGAAAAAAGAGCTAGAACAAGTAGTTCAATTAGGCATTAGGAAGAATATTCTAGATAAAAGGGAGGCCAAATACCTTGTCCCAGAGGCCTGCAGAACCCCCATTATCTACGCGCTGCCTAAAATTCATAAGGACATAGTAACCCCCCCATTTCGTCCTATAGTGAACGGGATTGAGTCCATAACAGCCAGACTTGGCCAATATGTCGACCGATATTTACAGTCAGCCGTGCAGAAAACACGTGCGTATCTTAAAGATACGAAAGAAATGCTGAGACTCCTAGATGGTAGAGGTAATGATGGACCACTCCTGATGGCGACGGCGGACGTATCTTCCCTATATACTATCATCCCCCACCATCTAGCTTGTGATGCCACAAAATGGGGCCTTCGCCAATACACTAAGCTCCCATGCCTCCAAAGGAAATATTTGATCAAATGCCTGGACTTTTGCCTCAAGCATAGTCACTTCTGGTACAGGAATCAATATTACCTACAAAGAACCGGGGTCGCAATGGGGGCAAAGTTTGCACCTAGCGTAGCAGGACTATTCATGTCCAAGTGGGAGGAAGAGTCCGTTTTTTCTGATGCTCCACCAGATCTTCTATTGTATAAAAGATACATAGATGACATTTTCGTTTTATGGAAGGGTGACCGCCAGTCACTCATATTGTTTTTTGAAAAATTAAACGATAACTACGAAAATATCCTACTGACCTGGCAAATTGAAGAGAACACGATACCGTTTCTAGATTTAGAAATCAGCCGGACCAACAATGTGTTTACCACGAGAACTTTCTTCAAAAACGTAGACCGCAATAGTTATCTCCCCATTACCAGCTGCCATCACAAGAACTGGCTTTTTAACATACCAAAAGGCCAGATGGTACGCCTACGACGAAACTGCACGACCACTGAAGAATTTCAGACCCAGGCCAACAAAATAGGTGAAAGGTTCATAGAGAAGGGTTATGAAGTAACCTTTATCCAAGATAAAATAAGAGAAGTATCTGAGCTACAGAGAAGTCAGCTTTTGGAGACCCCTAAGCCTATTAGTAAGAAAGATCAGGTCCCCATTATTCTAGGATTCAATGTACAGCATAGAAAAGTAGAGAAGATCATTGCACGCCATTGGCATATCTTAAAGTCAGACCCGGGCCTAAAGGAGATATTGCCTAATAGACCGAGGTTTATATACACCAGAGCGCCCACTCTACGTGACCAATTGGTTAAGAACGTGATTGATCCCCCTAAAAAAGCATTTTCCTTTTTTACGGGCAAAGGGTTCTATCCTTGTAAAAGATGCTACTCATGCATCCATACTAACAAACCCAATCAGAAAGTGACCAAGTTCCAGTCCAACAGCAATGGGACCCAATATGAGGTCAGAGAATTTATCGGGTGCAATACGGAAGGTGCGGTCTACTGTCTGGAATGCAGCTGCGGCCTTCGGTACATTGGGCGCACTAAAAGGCTCTTGAGGATCCGCATTAAGGAGCATGTCAAAAACATAGAATGCGGTTTTCCCAAACACAGTGTATCTCGTCACTTTGCTGAAGTACACCAAAATGACCCCACATACTTAAGATTTTGGGGGATAGTACCATACTCTAAACCTTGGCGTGGTGGCCACAAAGTGAGATCACTTAGCCAAATCGAGTCCAAATACATCTTCTCGATGGACACCTTTACACCCAAGGGTTTAAACATCGAATTCGACCTGAATTGTGGCAATAAGTGAGAAGAGAGATGTTTGCCCATCCCTCTTTACGCCCTATAGATTGACACTTGTGTCCTGTGGGCATTCCTATATGGATTTATTTGTCCATGGTATACCTTCTTACTTCCAGGATCCATTACACAATATAGATATATCTATTTTCCATATGTTCCTTATATGCTTTTTTCAGTTCTCTCTAAGTTACATATTGGAACCATACACTGGAGAGAGCTCTCTCTGTCACGAGTGCTTCTTACGTTCCCAGTCTGCGCTTTCAGTCTCTATCCAATATCATTCTCTGCCACCAGGGGGACTCTCCCTTCCTCCTTCTCCCCCCCCCCCTCTTTTTCCGTGTTTCCTAGTTTCTTCCCCGTTGTGTATACTCCACTAGGATTAGGGTCTATGTGCCTTTGGCACACCACCTGCTTGTCTGCATTGCTGGGACTGACAATACTGCGGATGCACCTGTCGGGCCCTCTTTGCGCGGACAGCGCTGAATATAACCAACAATATGGCGCAGGTGGGCTGTAACAAGCTTTGTCCCCATTGCGATACACGGGCTTCTACAAAATGGCCGCCGGGCGCCCAATTTTACAGACTATAAATATCTGTTAGTGTGTCCCCTACATCATCCCCTGATGAAGTCACGTGCTGTGACGATACACGTCGGGATTGGAGGGCTTGACACACTCTAGCATCCGACGAATGGACATACGAGTTCGCCACTCGTCAGATTGATGCAGAAATTTTGATTTTAAATGTGAGTTTTTAACTGTTTTTAATAAATATTTCACGTCTGACCGGGCTACGCTATGGTTGTCTATTCACTTCCCCCTATGTATGACTGTGACATCTGAGCATCCAGCCTGAGCCATAGACAGAGGGGAAGAGGTGGAGGCACAGATTCATTGCGAGTCCGCACTCGTGGAGGAAGGTCCTTTCTTTCATATTGTTTATGTGAGTGCATCACCATCTGGGCATTCCTGGGGTTTTGTTGATGTTCACGATATCACACGATCAGGCTTGTCCTTTTTTACCCCACATGCACTATCGAGATCCTCATACACACCAAGAGTTGATCCGCGAACCATTGGGGACACGGGACTCCTAGCCTGTAACCTTGGAGAATTAGTAAGGGAGAGGAAGGAGGGACTGACGAGCTCGGTGCTCGTGGATGAGAGCCCCAGTTTTACACCCACATGTGAGTGCATCTCCACTGGTTTAGATCATAGACATTACCATCCCCCTCTGTGACGTTATCACACCATTTGGCTTTTACCCCTTCTACTTTTTCATGTAATACACTTAATGGAGACCCAAATGTGATATCCAACTCCGGACCATATCCAGCAGGACCAGACTGATTAAGTCCAGCTTGCCAGATCCGCGGTGAGCTGCTGGGATCACTAGAGGTGCATATATGAGATCTTGGTTACGGCTCACCTTCTGTCTTTCACTTTAATTTCGGATACAAGGCTTCCTTCTTCTGAATTACTTTGACCCCAATTTTTTTATTTTTAATCTTTATTTTATTGCCGTGTTTTTCAATATTTTTTATCTTACAACGCTATTGATTGGATCAAGCATTGATGAACTGCACCTTTACCCGGCCGAATTGTGTTGTACCTGGACCTTTTTAGCACTGTGTCCTTGATTAAGGACCATTCAACATAATTGTTTACTGGTATATTAGTGTCACCCCTTTGGATTTTTTCCACCCACTTTTGTACTTACATATGTATGTGGTTATATATGCACACACACATTATTTTGTATAACACTTCACAGCGCAAATATTTCACTTGTTATATTTATCACCTTTGTCTATCAAGGTAGACCTTCTTTTTATTTGCAGCAGTACCCCCACTTTTCACTTGTCCACCCACTTTAGACAGCGCAGGAGTTCACCTCACTTACACTTTTAATTTCCTACTATGATGTGAACTAGGATGGAGATAGCGAATGAACGTAAAATTGATTAAGTCTCCTGATAGAGTTCTCAGAGGAAAAAAAAAGAAAGACAATAAAAAAAAAGGAAGTTCAATTCTCCGGCGTCACTCTTTGGGCTCCTTCTGCTAATTGAGAGTTAGTAGAGGTTTAGTCTGTGTGCATTCGCAATTTTCAGTTTCGTGCAATTTTGTTCGTTTCTGAACATCCGTTCATCAAGCAGACCATGTTGCGCAATGGGGTTGTGCTAACTTGACCCACAAAAAAATATATAAAAATATGTTTGATTCATATAACCAAAATACACTAATCCAAAGTAAAGACATTTGTTTTTACTCCGTCAGTATCACCAGCAAAGCAGCTTTTAGTATTATCACATTATAAAGAAGAAGAGAATGTGCGCTGCTTTTCTTGATTTCAGAACTTGCCGCGTCACGAATGTGCTCTTTCAAATACGAACGCTAGTTCTACCAGACAGAACGCTTCCGGCTGGTCTTTGCTTCTGATCATGCGCGTTTGTACTTTGTACAAAAGTCCGATTGCTTGCTGTACACACGTTCGGACTAGGCACCATCGGACTTTTGTTGACGTAAACTTTGTCCGTTTGCAGACCAAACTTTTTGTCCGATGAAACACGAAAAAGTTTGTCCGATGGAGCGTACACACGGTCGGACTATTTTGAAAACTTACCAATTTTGAAGTTTGTTGGCAAAAAGTCCGACCGTCTGCCGAAAGATAACTCATCATGGTTATTCAGAACATAGTTTCGGAAATATATCTGCATTACAAAGCAAAACATGCAGGAAATACTGCAATAAATATGTAGCACTACCCCCGAAGGAGCTGCTGGTTTGTTTCGGGTGGCATGTTACCTCATGTTCCTCTGCCGTATAGGGGTATTTGGTGAAAGTTGCAGTAACAGAATCGACAGGTGTCTTTTTCTGTGCTCTTTATTACCCAGCCGGGTAAAAACAATAAAACTTGGTGAAGAATAGATGTTTAGTGAAAGTGGAGATAGCAGATTCAGGTGTGAGCAATAGGGAAATAGTCCTGCTTCCAACAATACTTTATTTTTCACCACTCCAGCCTGAGTGGGTGTAGTGCACCTGGACAGGCCTCTCTCACAAGCCTGGCAGCCAGAATTTCACTCGGAACTTGGGAAAAGTAGTCTCTGTCACAGACCCTCGATATGGTTGAAACAGCGGAGATAATCCTCCTTGGCAGACTTGACACCTGGATCTCCTTCAGGTAGTTTGAAATTAGGGTACCGACTGACAGGTGGCCAACATCCAGCCTCTCATTGTCTGGTTCCCCTGGTCCCCGATGGATGGTCAGGCCCCTATTGGAACACCAGCCTCTCTTGGTACTCCTCAGGCAGACTCTCCACCGTACAGCTTCCTCCAACAGGACGGACAGCTCAGGACCTCCTTAGGTGGGAATCCAGTCGACTACTGAGTCCCCAAGCGGCAGATCAATTGCTCCGGGCCAACGTGGTCCCAAAGCCAGGATCTCTGCGTTGTACACGCACCCCGGCCCGGAAGGCCGTTTGCCGGGGCGGCGTAGAGTGGCTACCTTAAAGGTGGGCGCCACACAAGGAGAAGACCAGGAAAATGGCGTCTGTCCCATAAATACCCTCCCCCAGCATGCACAGCGAGGCAAACTCCTCCTGATAGGCTGCTGGTGAAGAGCACCCAATCCTTGACTCCACTGCTTCCACCTGCCGACCTGGGGTGTGATCAGCACCCCAGAAACGACAGAATGAGCCCACAGCACAGCCAAAGCTGAGACAGAGGCCCAAATTTGAACAAATCAACATGGTCAGAGTTACCGAACTCTCTGACCCCCCTCTAAATTTAACCTAGCACTGGTTCTGGAAAGTAACCAGGCGCTACACATAGATGAATACCAAAATGAATTGGAATACACCGAAAAGCATGTACCGTATTTATCGGGGTATAGCGCGCTCCCGCGTATAGCGCGCACCCCTAAATTTGCCCCGAATTCCTGTGGAAAAAAGTTTTTTTGTACTTACGTTTTGGTGTCTTGCGCGGCGTCCATCGGCGGCCTCGTCGGGGCCGGCGTCTGTCTGCGGCTTCGGGTGTCCTCTTCGTCGGGTCCGGCGTCCTTCTGTGGCGTCCTCCCCGCTCATTTCCCGCGCCGAGTTTGAATACTGCGCCGACATATACAGAGCGCAGTACACTCGTGTATCGTCGGGCAGGCTCGGCAACTCTCGCGCTCACGTCCTGTACGTCCAGGACGTCAGCGCGAGAGGACCCGAGACTGCCAGACAATACATGAGTGTACTGCGCTCGGTATATGTCGGCGCAGTATTCAAACTCGGCGCGGGAAAGCGGGTATCGGCGTATACCGCGCACCCACAATCAGCCGGACCAACAATGTGTTTACCACGAGAACTTTCTTCAAAAACGTAGACCGCAATAGTTATCTCCCCATTACCAGCTGCCATCACAAGAACTGGCTTTTTAACATACCAAAAGGCCAGATGGTACGCCTACGACGAAACTGCACGACCACTGAAGAATTTCAGACCCAGGCCAACAAAATAGGTGAAAGGTTCATAGAGAAGGGTTATGAAGTAACCTTTATCCAAGATAAAATAAGAGAAGTATCTGAGCTACAGAGAAGTCAGCTTTTGGAGACCCCTAAGCCTATTAGTAAGAAAGATCAGGTCCCCATTATTCTAGGATTCAATGTACAGCATAGAAAAGTAGAGAAGATCATTGCACGCCATTGGCATATCTTAAAGTCAGACCCGGGCCTAAAGGAGATATTGCCTAATAGACCGAGGTTTATATACACCAGAGCGCCCACTCTACGTGACCAATTGGTTAAGAACGTGATTGATCCCCCTAAAAAAGCATTTTCCTTTTTTACGGGCAAAGGGTTCTATCCTTGTAAAAGATGCTACTCATGCATCCATACTAACAAACCCAATCAGAAAGTGACCAAGTTCCAGTCCAACAGCAATGGGACCCAATATGAGGTCAGAGAATTTATCGGGTGCAATACGGAAGGTGCGGTCTACTGTCTGGAATGCAGCTGCGGCCTTCAGTACATTGGGCGCACTAAAAGGCTCTTGAGGATCCGCATTAAGGAGCATGTCAAAAACATAGAATGCGGTTTTCCCAAACACAGTGTATCTCGTCACTTTGCTGAAGTACACCAAAATGACCCCACATACTTAAGATTTTGGGGGATAGTACCATACTCTAAACCTTGGCGTGGTGGCCACAAAGTGAGATCACTTAGCCAAATCGAGTCCAAATACATCTTCTCGATGGACACCTTTACACCCAAGGGTTTAAACATCGAATTCGACCTGAATTGTGGCAATAAGTGAGAAGAGAGATGTTTGCCCATCCCTCTTTACGCCCTATAGATTGACACTTGTGTCCTGTGGGCATTCCTATATGGATTTATTTGTCCATGGTATACCTTCTTACTTCCAGGATCCATTACACAATATAGATATATCTATTTTCCATATGTTCCTTATATGCTTTTTTCAGTTCTCTCTAAGTTACATATTGGAACCATACACTGGAGAGAGCTCTCTCTGTCACGAGTGCTTCTTACGTTCCCAGTCTGCGCTTTCAGTCTCTATCCAATATCATTCTCTGCCACCAGGGGGACTCTCCCTTCCTCCTTCTCCCCCCCCCTCTTTTTCCGTGTTTCCTAGTTTCTTCCCCGTTGTGTATACTCCACTAGGATTAGGGTCTATGTGCCTTTGGCACACCACCTGCTTGTCTGCATTGCTGGGACTGACAATACTGCGGATGCACCTGTCGGGCCCTCTTTGCGCGGACAGCGCTGAATATAACCAACAATATGGCGCAGGTGGGCTGTAACAAGCTTTGTCCCCATTGCGATACACGGGCTTCTACAAAATGGCCGCCGGGCGCCCAATTTTACAGACTATAAATATCTGTTAGTGTGTCCCCTACATCATCCCCTGATGAAGTCACGTGCTGTGACGATACACGTCGGGATTGGAGGGCTTGACACACTCTAGCATCCGACGAATGGACATACGAGTTCGCCACTCGTCAGATTGATGCAGAAATTTTGATTTTAAATGTGAGTTTTTAACTGTTTTTAATAAATATTTCACGTCTGACCGGGCTACGCTATGGTTGTCTATTCACTTCCCCCTATGTATGACTGTGACATCTGAGCATCCAGCCTGAGCCATAGACAGAGGGGAAGAGGTGGAGGCACAGATTCATTGCAAGTCCGCACTCGTGGAGGAAGGTCCTTTCTTTCATATTGTTTATGTGAGTGCATCACCATCTGGGCATTCCTGGGGTTTTGTTGATGTTCACGATATCACACGATCAGGCTTGTCCTTCTTTTTTACCCCACATGCACTATCGAGATCCTCATACACACCAAGAGTTGATCCGCGAACCATTGGGGACACGGGACTCCTAGCCTGTAACCTTGGAGAATTAGTAAGGGAGAGGAAGGAGGGACTGACGAGCTCGGCGCTCGTGGATGAGAGCCCCAGTTTTACACCCACATGTGAGTGCATCTCCACTGGTTTAGATCATAGACATTGAAAGGTAAAGTGACGAGCGCAATGAATATGACTAAGTAATCAAAGTGTTAATCAGTGAACATTGATAGTAAACTAAAATTGAAACAAAGTGCTAAAAAATATAAAAACATCAATAATGAATAAAAACGTTCAGCCAGCAAGTGGCCAGTGAAAAAAAAAAAAAAAAAAAAAAAAAAAAAGTGTGCACAAAAATAGCTGCAAAAGTCAGCAGGCAAACATAAATATGAAGCCTAAATCAGTCCTGGAATAATAGGCTAACAATACAGCCTTTATACGTGCATAAAAGTGTAGGAAGTTCCATAAAGACAAAAATAAATATAAACTTCTCCAATAGTGATAAACAAATGTTTACAATCTTCTCATGTGGGTCTTCAAATAATGTGGGCTCACAATGCGCTTACCTTCCAAAGGTAGTAATCAAGCCTTGATTAAATGGATATCCACAAGGGGTGTTGTTGAATCTGCAACTAGCTGTGGATGTTCAGGGCGTCCTGTATAATCCAATGTTTGTAGGCTCCAGATTTCTATTTGGCAGCGGTGGTGCTCAGCATGGGGAAATAAAAAAGGTAGCTTCCCATAGTGTAGTAAACCAAGGCTAATTTATTGGTAAAAACGCTAACAAGTGCATTTTAAAAGATCAAAGAAAACGAAACTAAGAAACAGCTGAAGACAGCTTACTGATGTATTGCTTCAAAAATCAGTCCGTCCCTTACATGTTACACCACGTCACGTGGCTTCATCAGAGATCATAGACATTACCATCCCCCTCTGTGACGTTATCACACCATTTGGCTTTTACCCCTTCTACTTTTTCATGTAATACACTTTATGGAGACCCAAATGTGATATCCAACTCCGGACCATATCCAGCAGGACCAGACTGATTAAGTCCAGCTTGCCAGATCCGAGGTGAGCTGCTGGGATCACTAGAGGTGCATATATGAGATCTTGGTTACGGCTCACCTTCTGTCTTTCACTTTAATTTCGGATACAAGGCTTCCTTCTTCTGAATTACTTTGACCCCAATTTTTTTATTTTTAATCTTTATTTTATTGCCGTGTTTTTCAATATTTTTTATCTTACAACGCTATTGATTGGATCAAGCATTGATGAACTGCACCTTTACACAGCCGAATTGTGTTGTACCTGGACCTTTTTAGCACTGTGTCCTTGATTAAGGACCATTCAACATAATTGTTTACTGGTATATTAGTGTCACCCCTTTGGATTTTTTCCACCCACTTTTGTACTTACATATGTATGTGGTTATATATGCACACACACATTATTTTGTATAACACTTCACAGCGCAAATATTTCACTTGTTATATTTATCACCTTTTTCTATCAAGGTAGACCTTCTTTTTATTTGCAGCAGTACCCCCACTTTTCACTTGTCCACCCACTTTAGACAGCGCAGGAGTTCACCTCACTTACACTTTTAATTTCCTACTATGATGTGAACTAGGATGGAGATAGCGAATGAACGTAAAATTGATTAAGTCTCCTGATAGAGTTCTCAGAGGAAAAAAAAAGAAAGACAATAAAAAAAAAAGGAAGTTCAATTCTCCGGCGTCACTCTTTGGGCTCCTTCTGCTAATTGAGAGTTAGTAGAGGTTTAGTCTGTGTGCATTCGCAATTTTCAGTTTCGTGCAATTTTGTTCGTTTCTGAACATCCGTTCATCAAGCAGACCATGTTGCGCAATGGGGTTGTGCTAACTTGACCCACAAAAAAATATATAAAAATATGTTTGATTCATATAACCAAAATACACTAATCCAAAGTAAAGACATTTGTTTTTACTCCGTCAGTATCACCAGCAAAGCAGCTTTTAGTATTATCACATTATAAAGAAGAAGAGAATGTGCGCTGCTTTTCTTGATTTCAGAACTTGCCGCGTCACGAATGTGCTCTTTCAAATACGAACGCTAGTTCTACCAGACAGAACGCTTCCGGCTGGTCTTTGCTTCTGATCATGCGCGTTTGTACTTTGTACAAAAGTCCGATTGCTTGCTGTACACACGTTCGGACTAGGCACCATCGGACTTTTGTTGACGTAAACTTTGTCCGTTTGCAGACCAAACTTTTTGTCCGATGAAACACGAAAAAGTTTGTCCGATGGAGCGTACACACGGTCGGACTATTTTGAAAACTTACCAATTTTGAAGTTTGTTGGCAAAAAGTCCGACCGTCTGCCGAAAGATAACTCATCATGGTTATTCAGAACATAGTTTCGGAAATATACTGTATTTTCCGGCGTATAAGACGACTTTCTGGATGCAAAAAAATGCATCCAAAGTCGGGGGTCGTCTTATACACCGGGTACAGTCTAAGTACTCACTTTTTTCCCCAGCGCTGACAGTGTCCCATGCTGCGATCGCGATCGAGAATGATTTCAAAGCCGCGCCTTCACTGCAAAGTGTTCTGTGATAGGATAAACAAAAATCTTCCCAGCAACGCCTCTGTTCTTTGTTCCTCCTATCACAGATGCCTTCTCATCCTCGGACGAGATGAGAAGACGTCCGTGATAGGCGGGAAACATAACAGAGGCGCTGCTGGGAAGATTTTTGTTCATCCTATCACAGAACACTCTGCAGTGAAGGCGCGGCTTTGAAATCATTCACGATCGCGATCGCAGCATGGGGGACTGTCAGCGCTGGGGAAAAAAGTGAGTGTTAATGCACTGGGGGGGGGGCAACAAGTTCAGGCACAGTGGGGGCAAGTGATGGCAATGTGGGGGCATGTAATGGCACAATGGCAATGTGGGGGCATGTAATTGCACAGTGGCACAGTCTGGGCATGTAATGTAATGGCACAGTCTGGGCATGTAATGTAATGGCACAGTGAGTAATGTAATGGCACAGTCTGGGCATGTAATGTAATGGCACAGTGAGTAATGTAATGGCACAGTCTGGGCATGTAATGTAATGGCACAGTGAGTAATGTAATGGCACAGTCTGGGCATGTAATGTAATGGCACAGTGAGGAATGTAATGTAATGGCACAGTGAGATTTGAAAAAGCCTGTTTCTGTCAGCGGTTCTGGCTCCCCCTCAGCTTCCAGAAAGACAGTAAGAAGGGGGTAGTCTTATACAGTGAGTATATCCCAAAATCAAAAATTTTCCTGGAAAATTAGGGGGTCGTCTTATACGCCGGGTCGTCTTATACGCCGGAAAATACGGTATCTGCATTACAAAGCAAAACATGCAGGAAACACTGCAATAAATATGTAGCACTACCCCCGAAGGAGCTGCTGGTTTGTTTCGGGTGGCATGTTACCTCATGTTCCTCTGCCGTATAGGGGTATTTGGTGAAAGTTGCAGTAACAGAATCGACAGGTGTCTTTTTCTGTGCTCTTTATTACCCAGCCGGGTAAAAACAATAAAACTTGGTGAAGAATAGATGTTTAGTGAAAGTGGAGATAGCAGATTCAGGTGTGAGCAATAGGGAAATAGTCCTGCTTCCAACAATACTTTATTTTTCACCACTCCAGCCTGAGTGGGTGTAGTGCACCTGGACAGGCCTCTCTCACAAGCCTGGCAGCCAGAATTTCACTCGGAACTTGGGAAAAGTAGTCTCTGTCACAGACCCTCGATATGGTTGAAACAGCGGAGATAATCCTCCTTGGCAGACTTGACACCTGGATCTCCTTCAGGTAGTTTGAAATTAGGGTACCGACTGACAGGTGGCCAACATCCAGCCTCTCATTGTCTGGTTCCCCTGGTCCCCGATGGATGGTCAGGCCCCTATTGGAACACCAGCCTCTCTTGGTACTCCTCAGGCAGACTCTCCACCGTACAGCTTCCTCCAACAGGACGGACAGCCCAGGACCTCCTTAGGTGGGAATCCAGTCGACTACTGAGTCCCCAAGCGGCAGATCAATTGCTCCGGGCCAACGTGGTCCCAAAGCCAGGATCTCTGCGTTGTACACGCACCCCGGCCCGGAAGGCCGTTTGCCGGGGCGTCGTAGAGTGGCTACCTTAAAGGTGGGCGCCACACAAGGAGAAGACCAGGAAAATGGCGTCTGTCCCATAAATACCCTCCCCCAGCATGCACAGCGAGGCAAACTCCTCCTGATAGGCTGCTGGTGAAGAGCACCCAATCCTTGACTCCACTGCTTCCACCTGCCGACCTGGGGTGTGATCAGCACCCCAGAAACGACAGAATGAGCCCACAGCACAGCCAAAGCTGAGACAGAGGCCCAAATTTGAACAAATCAACATGGTCAGAGTTACCGAACTCTCTGACCCCCCTCTAAATTTAACCTAGCACTGGTTCTGGAAAGTAACCAGGCGCTACACATAGATGAATACCAAAATGAATTGGAATACACCGAAAAGCATGTACCGTATTTATCGGGGTATAGCGCGCTCCCGCGTATAGCGCGCACCCCTAAAGTTGCCCCGAATTCCTGTGGAAAAAAGTTTTTTTGTACTTACGTTTTGGTGTCTTGCGCGGCGTCCATCGGCGGCTTCGTCGGGGCCGGCGTCTGTCTGCGGCTTCGGGTGTCCTCTTCGTCGGGTCCGGCGTCCTTCTGTGGCGTCCTCCCCGCTCATTTCCCGCGCCGAGTTTGAATACTGCGCCGACATATACAGAGCGCAGTACACTCGTGTATCGTCGGGCAGGCTCGGCAACTCTCGCGCTCACGTCCTGTACGTCCAGGACGTCAGCGCGAGAGGACCCGAGACTGCCAGACAATACATGAGTGTACTGCGCTCGGTATATGTCGGCGCAGTATTCAAACTCGGCGCGGGAAAGCAGGTATCGGCGTATACCGCGCACCCACGATTTTGCCCTGATTTTCAGGGCAAAAAAGTGCGTGGTATACGCCGATAAATACGGTATATTAGTTAATAGAAACAAAAACAGGCAAAAATAGAGAAGAGAAGTAAGAAAAAGAGTAATATAGGTAAAGAGCAGAAAAACTCTAATTAGATAATTAGATGTATTCCAATTCATTTTGGTATTCATCTATGTATTGCAGTATTTCCTGAAACTTTTGCTTTGTAATGCAGATATATTTCCGAAACTAAGTTCTGAATAACCATGATCAGTTATCTTTCGGCAGAAGGTACTGTTATTTATACTTTTTCAACTATTCCAATTGAGATTTGATTATTGTCTATTTTGAGACATTGCTTAATGTCCGCTACTGTTGTGTCCTTTGACCTTCATTCTACCATCATATAATTGTTTTGGTTTCTATTATGGGGGATATATATTTTTTAAATGCGACCCTCCCTCTTTCCATCCTTCTTTTCTCCCCCTCCCCTGTTTTTATTTGGGTCGTCTATTTACTTCTGCACGGACGCCCCGGGCAGTCAGACATGAGTTTAATCAATAGCTCAGTGTCTTTCAGCCCTGCTTTGGGAGTGCTATCCATATCGGCGTTTTCCAATGGTTATAGGTGTATTTTTCCCTCCCTTATAGTCTCCTGGGATCGTTAATGTGTTTACCCACATATTTACATCTCCAGCCCAGCTGACCTTTAATCCCTCTGCACATATGGGATTTAAAAATATGGCTCTTGCAGCCTCTTCCGGTCTGCAGTATTGTCCATTGCCCTTCCCATTGGGCTGGTGGCATGCTGTTTGCCACGCCTCCCTTCTCTGAAAGTGTCTGCCGTGGCGATGACGTCAGACGCCGCTGCGTCTGGGATGAGTTAAAACCGGCGTTTGTAGCTGCTATTTTCTGCCATTCCTGTGCAGCATGAGTAGAGTTCACATCGCTTATGCTCCATCTCTTTTCTATCCACCTTTAATTTGAGCTGCAGTGGTTTCTTGATGGTTTATGGTTTTATATTTTTGTTATTATAGGTCCTCATTTGCTACTTTGACTGTGGATAAACACTGCAGTTACCCTTTGGCTGCTTTGAGTTTTTTTGCTGTATGGATAGGATTCAGGATTTGGATCATCATACAGAATATATTAACATCAAATATTGATTCAACCACACATTACATCTTAATCTTAAGGTAAATTCTGTTTACCCAGTGCTATGCACAATACATCCTCTTAACAAGGGATTCAATATATATTTTACCTATTCTTCTTTTTCTCATTTGCAGGGTTTTGTGAGGCACCCCTTTCTTTCAGGGGATTGTTGGTGGGGGATTTCTTGTGGCGTATTTTATCGTACATTTCCACCATATGTATATTTTAAACAAATTCAGTTCTCCTATTTTCGCTACCTGGTAAGACTCTGATCATGGTTTTCAGCTTTTGTAATTTACCACATATGCTACATACATATGCAATAATCTATAATTATGTCCTTTTTTCTTGATTGATTTGTTTCCCGTTAAATCATTTGTCATTGAATTTTTTCTTTGTAAATTAAAACTACACGTATATGTTTTTCAAGTATTTACATAAGCACTCATATTCTGTCTTTACTTCTAGTACATAATAAACACCATTTAATCATCTCCTGAAGAAGCTCCATCCGGAGCAAAACATGTCGAGCGTATTGGCTCCTTATGTACCTGTTTAGGATTAAGTAGGCTCTCTGAATATGTATTGTCTCATTATATCATTTAAAATTTTTGTAATAAAAATGTTCTATCTTAGCTCGTTATAATAGAAGGAAAATAGAATTTTAGGCAGCACAAATCCAAACTTTACTTTGAAAGTTATAGAAAATCATAGAAACTTTGAGTTTAAAAATAGCTTGGATGGCAACAATAAACATTGTGTTTTTGTTGCTTTTTTAACAAAGCTAGGTTACACTATAATAAAAAGCACTTGCAGTTTTGAGGTTGACATTTAAGCTTCTGCAAAAAAGCTGAGCAACAGCGTTCATGGTGACATTTCTATTCATTTTGGTAAGATCAGTGAACAATAAATTCCAGCTGATTGCTATTAATTACTGCACTTTGCAAAGTAAAGGGTCATATCACATATGATAAACCGATATTTACATTTTTGGTATACAATGGAGAGTGGAATGGAAATGACGAGAGCTTTGTGCTTTCCTGGGTTTGCATACCTACTGTTACCATAATGAGGAGGTACTGCTTTCCCTGTCGAAATGATGTTAATTTTAAATGATTGAAAATGCAATTAGAGATGTTTGGACATAAAAAGTTGGATGGAACCACCCAAATCTCCCACATGAACAGAAAAAAGAGCCAGAAATTATATCTCCTTGGTGGTGTATTCATAATATGGAAGTAAGAGTTTTTTAAGGATAAATAGAAGCTGCCATTATTAAACTGTCCTTTATTAACCACTTCACCCCTGGACCATTTGGCACTTTTTGCGATTTGGCACTGTGTCGCTTTAACTGACAACTGCGCGGATGTGCGACGTTGCTCCCAAACAAAATTTACGTCCTTTTTTTCCCCACAAATAGAGCTTTCTTTTGGTGGTATTTGATCACCTCTGCGGTTTTTATTTTTTGCGCTATAAACAAAAAAGAGCGGCAATTTAAAAAAAAGCAATATTTTTTACTTTTTGCTATAATAAATATCCTACAAAAAAATATCTAAAAACATTTTTTTCCTCAGTTTAGGCCGATACATATTCTTCTACATATTTGTGGTAAAAAAAATTGCAATAACCATTTATTGATTGGTTTGTGCAAAAGTTATAGCATCTACAAAATAGGAAATAGTTTTATGACATTTTTATTAATATTTTTTTTCTCACTAGTAATGGCGGCGATTAGCGATTTTATCGTTACTTCGACATTATGGCAGGGACATCGTACACTTTTGCCGCTATTTTTGGACCATTCACATTTACACAGCGATCAGTGCTATAAATATGCACTTATTACTGTGTAAATGTGACTGGCAGTGAAGGGGTTAACCAGGAGTGGGCGCTGGAGGGGTTAAGTGTGTCCTAGGGATGTGTTCTAACTATGGGGGGCGTGGCTACGTGTGTCACGATACTGATTACTGCTCCCGAGTACAGGGAGCTGTTATCAGTGTCCTGTTGCTAGGAAGAATGGAGAAATGGTTTACATTAGCATTTCCCCGTTCATCCTCTCCGTGAGAAGATCGTAGGTATCCCAGCGGACATCGAGTCCACGGGACCCGTGATCACACTCACAGAGCTTGCAGCGGGAGCGCGCTAAAGGCGAAGTACAGGTACGTTAATATGCCTGTACGTGCCATTCTGCCAACGTATATCGGCGTGAGCCGGTCGGCAAGCGGTTAATTCTAGCTCCCCGGATGCCCTTTTAAAGCTCTGATGTCAATGCAGTCAATAACCCAGAAGTAGTACAGAGATAAGTAGTTCTAACATTCATTGTTAAGATGTTCATTCTGGAACTGTGATTGGAATATACCAAACTCAGTCTCAGGTATCTAGCATTTTAGGAAGGAGGACTGCAATGGCAGAGCCGATATCTCTCTCATGACATACTTTAAGACATTTAAGTCCAAAAGACATTGTTTTTCACTGAAATATTACTATTGAATGGACTGCTTTTTTTATACAGTAACTTCATGCACCATAAATCCATAATGAACATGAAATAATAGGATTTTTTAATACAGCTTACCTGTAAAATTATTTTCTTGGGAATACATCACGGGACACAGAGCCTTAATTACTTAATGTAGTCACCACAGGTGATTGGACACTGGTAAACCCAATTCAAATTGAGTTCCTCCCCTATATAACCCCTCCCAAATGGAGAGTACCTCAGTTTTGTAGTAAAGCAATAAGTGTCCCATGATGAATTCCCAAGAAAAGGGTTTTACAGGTAAGCTGTATTAAAAAATCCTATTTTCTTGCTTATACATCACGGGACACAGAGCCTTAATTACTTAATGGGATGTCCCTTAGCAATGCTAAAATTGAGGGGAGGGAGACACATATCAGAAATAAGACCGCCATCGGGCCAGAGGATCTATACTGCTGCCTGCAGTACACTATGCCCGAAGGCGGTATCCTCGTACCCTCTCACATATACCTGGTAGAACTAAGTAAATGTATGGACCGAAGACCATGTAGCAGTCTTACAGATCTGAGCTATGGAGGCTTGGTGATGCACTGCCCACGAAGTACCAACTGCACTAGTTGAGTGCGCTTTCACCTGAAAAGAAGGAATCTTCTTTTCTAAACCATAGGCCTGAATAATGGCTTGTTGAATCCAACATGCAATAGTAGATTTCAACGCTGCCTGGCCCTTTCTTGGGCCCTGTGGCAGAATAAACAGACAATCAGTCTTTCGTATCTGAGCTGTAGCTTGCAGATAAACTTTTACAGCTCTTACAACATCTAAAGAGTGCAGACTCTCTTCCTCCGCAGACTGCGGATCTGGAAAAAAAGACAGTAGGACTATATCTTGATTCAGGTGAAATTCTGAAACCACCTTAGTTAAGAAAGTCAGATGAGGATGCAGCACCACCCTGTCATCATGATAAATCATATACGGTTCTTTACATGAAAGAGTCGCCAACTCCGATACCCTCCTTGCTGAGGATATGGCTACGAGAAAAAAAAAACAGTTTCTTTGTCAAAACAGTTAAAGAAGCATGGTGTAATGGTTCAAAGGGTAATTTCTGTAAAACAGACAATACCAAATTCAAATCCCATGGTCACACAGGGGACTTAACCGGCAGATTCATGCGTAGTGCTCCCTGAACAAAGGCCCGGACTAGGGAATGAGAGGCAAGCAGTTTTTGAAAGAATACAGACAAGGCCGAGATTTGGCAAGAATCCTATTAATGGCATACTTCCTAGGGTGCCAACTTCTGGGTTCACCAGGAAACATATGCCTTCCAGATTCTGTAGTAGATGAGCCTGGAGGCCAGCTTCCTAGCATTAACCAGAGTGGATAGGACTGGACCTGAGAGCCCACGTTTTCTCAGAATGTGGGTCTTAACAGCCAAACCGTCAAAGTTAGACATTGCAAGGCAGGATGGAATATTGGATCCTGTGATAGTAGGTCCGAGCATAGTGGGAGAACCCAAAGTCTTCGTTCTGCCATCCTTACAATTTCTGCATACCAGGGTCTCCTGGGCCAAGCCAGGGTGACCAAAATCACCGGCTCTCCTTTCCTCTTGACTCTCTGAAGGAATCGTGGGAGAAGCGGAACTGGAGGGAAGGCATAAATCAGAAAATATCGATCCCATTAAATTTTCAGGGCACCCGATCCTTGAGCACAAGGATCTCTTGGTCTTGACACAAAGTTGTCCAGTTTTGTGTTGAATCTGGAAAGCAACAGGTCCACATCTGGGGTACCCCATTTCTGACATACGATTTGAATAATGTCGGGGGAAAAGAACATTCTCCTGGACTCAGCTGCTGGTGGGTTAAAAAAATCTGCTTGCCAATTTTCTACCACTGGAATGAAGACCGCAGACAGGCAAGGAATATGCCTTTCTGCCCAGGACAAGATGTGATTCACCTCTCTTTGAGCATCCAGACTTCTGGTGCCCCCTTGGTGCTTGATATAGGCCACAGCCGTAACATTGTCAGAACTGTATCCGAACAGGACAACCGTGCAGTCTGTAAGACCAGACTCTGAGGGCCAGATGAATTGCCTGAATCTTCAGAATGTTGATGGGTAGGAGCTTTTCGGCACCGAACCACTTCCCCATGGCAGATTCTTCTTCTAGAACTGCCCCCCAGCCAAGAAGGCTGGTGTCTGTGGTTACCAATTTCCAGGTAACCGGAGTAAAGGATTTTCCTTTTGACAGATGTTGGAGGAGCAACCACCAATTGAGGCTCTGGCGAACCTTTGGAGATAAGATCATAGGAAGGTCCAGGGCCTGAACATCTTTGTTCCAAGCGGACAGAATTCTGTCTTGTAAAGGCCTTGAGTGAAACTGGGCGTAAGGAACAGCCTCAAATGAGTCTACCATCTTTCCCAATAACTTAATGCATAGACGGATGGAAGGCCTTCTTTTTGCCTTTATCACTCGGACCAAGTCTCCTATGGCTTTTCCCTTTGGCTTGGAAAGTAATACTTTGCTTTGGGATGTGTCTATAATCATGCCCAAATACTCCAGCCTTCTTTGAGGCTGTATGGACTGATCTTTGAGCAACAGATCATCCAGATAAGCTGTTACTGCTATGCCCGGTGCCCTCAGCCTTGCTAGGGCCAGGGCAAGTATTTTCGTAAACACTCGAGGTGCCGTAGCCAGCCCGAAAGGAAGGGCCAAAAATGAAAGTGGCGCTGATCCACCGCAAACCTTATAAATCTTTGGTGAGTGGGGAATATTGTCACATGTAGATATGCATCTCTGATGTCTATTGATGCCAAGAATTCTCCTCCCTGGAGGGTGGAGACAACTGAACGGACAGACTCCATGTGAAAGGATCAGGTGTTCAGAAACTGATTCAGGCTTTTCAGATCTAGGATAGGTCTTACATCCCGTTTGGTTTTGGAACCGTGAAAAGGTTGGAGTAAAACCCTGAGCCTTTGGGGCTAATTCTATGACAACAGGTGTTCCAAGGCCAAAAAAAGGCCTTTTTTTTCCTGGATCTTTGGCAATTCTTGATCTCAGAAACTGGGGTGGCGGAAGTTCTCTGAATTCCAGCTTGTAGCCTGAGGAAACAATGGAGATGACCCACTTGTCCTGAACTTCATCCCACCAGGTGTTTGCAAATTGCAGCAGCCTTAGCCTTAGCAGCAGCCTCAGCCGAGCGGGAGCATCCCTTCATAGGGAAGTTTTGGGGTTCTGCTTGAAAGTTTTGTAGTTCTTTTCTACCCTTGGCTCTGGGCCTTTCTCCTAGTTGCTAGACTGGGGAGGCACTCGCCACTGCCTTGAGAATGAGGTTCCAGGGGCTGGGGAAAGAGAACGCTTAAACGAAGGATGTTTACTCTTCTTTTTAACCGGCAACAGAGTAGACTTGCCTCCGGTAATCTTTTGGATGTATTTATCCAAATCATCCCCAAACAGGCATCCTACCCCAAAGGGATAGGAATAATGGTAGGTGTAATGGCGCTAAAAACACTAAAAAAACTTAAATACAATAAATAATCCTCATCACTAGACCCATAAAGTAATTAAGAAAGTTTTGTGGTGAATCCTCCAATGGATATGAATAAAATGTGTTCCACTCTGGGTCAATCCTGGAATACCATCCAACATCAACAAAAAATGTGGAGGGTATTAGTAGTGGTAGATAATAATACGTAACTAATGATTAGTGAACAGCTGTGCCAAACCACTGCACAATGTTGCATCAATACAATCAAAAATGAATAATTGGTAGCTTAGTGAACATAGATGATAGTGAAAAACAAATCCAGTATAATTAAAATCACCAAAGGCAGTAGTCCATTAAAGTGCAGCGTGCAATGATTAAAGTGCAAAAATTACAAAGTGATCCGAAGTAATTTAAATGACATGCACAAATGAGCATGAAAGTTACTTTAACCTCAATTGGTGGATTGTTTGAGACATTGTTACCATCTCAATATTGTTTGTTTCACTGGACATTTTTTCACATATAGATTTCATTTTCATGCTCATTTGTGCATGTCATTTAAATTACTTCGGATCACTTTGTAATTTTTGCACTTTAATCATTGCACGCTGCACTTTAATGGACTACTGCCTTTGGTGATTTTAATTATACTGGATTTGTTTTTCACTATCATCTATGTTCACTAAGCTACCAATTATTCATTTTTGATTGTATTGATGCAACATTGTGCAGTGGTTTGGCACAGCTGTTCACTAATCATTAGTTACGTATTATTATCTACCACTACTAATACCCTCCACATTTTTTGTTGATGTTGGATGGTATTCCAGGATTGACCCAGAGTGGAACACATTTTATTCATATCCATTGGAGGATTCACCACGAAACTTTCTTAATTACTTTATGGGTCTAGTGATGAGGATTATTGTATTTAAGTTTTTTTAGTGTTTTTAGCGCCATTACACCTACCATTATTCCTATCTGTCTTGAGTGTGAGAACACTTTCCGTCGTGGCTGCTATTTTTTAATTTTAGCTTCCTTTTAGTTTAGAATTACCCTTGATTAGGTGGATTTGCGCATTGGTTCCCCCTCTTATCCTACCCCAAAGGGAAACGCTGCCAAGTATCTTTTGCAAGAAACCTCGGCTTCCCAATGTTTCAACCAAAGGGACCTGCACATGTATACCAGCAGGAGATTCAAGCGGGATGCTTGCTAAACAGAGTCCATAATCGCATCAAACGCAAAACACAGGGCCTTAGAAAGGTCCTCGTAAACCTCAATCTACTCTGTAGGGAGGAGGTTAACTATATGCTTCATTTGTTCTTTAACTACTTGCTGACCGTGCACCGTCATTATACGACGGCAGGTTGGCTCTCCTGGGCGAGAGCCCGTAGCTATACGGCGGCTCTTTGAGCGGCCACTAGGGGCGCGTGCCCCCCGCCGGAGGTGCGCGTGCGCGCCCCCCGCTCGCCCCCGACTCCCGTGCGTGTGCCCGGCGGGCTCGATCGCTGCCGGCACCCGCGATTGCTCGTTACAGAGCGGGTGACCGGGAGCTGTGTGTGTAAACACACAGCTCTCGGTCCTGTCAGGGGGAGAAATGCTGATCTTCTGTTCATACAATGTATGAACAGAGGATCAGTGTTTCCCCTAGTGAGTCCACCCCCCCCACAGTAAGAACACACCCAGGGACTTAACCCCTTCCCCGCCCCCTAGTGTTAACCCCTTCACTGCCAGTGGCATTTTTATAGTAATCCAATGCATTTTTATAGCACTGATCGCTATAAAAATGCCAATGGTCCCAAAAATGTGTCAAAAGTGTCCAAAGTGTCCGCCTTAATGTCGCAGTACCGAAAAAAAACGCTGATCGCCGCCATTACTAGTATAAAAAATATATTAATAAAAATGCCATAAAAATACCCCCTATTTTGTAAACGCTATAACTTTTGCGCAAACCAATCAATAAACGCTTATTGCGTTTTTTTTTTTACGAAAAATATGTAGAAGAATACGTATCCTCCTAAACTGAGGGAAAAAAATGTTTTTTTATATATTTTTGGGGATATTTATTATAGCAAAAAGTAAAAAATATTCATTTTTTTAAAATTGTCGCTCTATTTTTGTTTATAGCGCAAAAAATTAAAACCGCAGAGGTGATCAAATACCACCAAAAGAAAGCTCTATTTGTGGGGAAAAAATGACGTCAATTTTGTTTAGGAGCCACGTCGCACGACTGCGCAATTGTCAGTTAAAGCGGCGCAGTACCGAATCGCAAAAAGTGCTCTGGTCTTTGGGCAGCAATATGGTCCGGGGGTTAAGTGGTTAAGGAACTGACATACACCAATCGCTGCAACTGTAGGTTATACTACAGCACCAGCCATAGAGGAGGAGGCTTTCAATAAAGATTCCAGCTTCTTATCAGTTGGATCCTTAAAGCCCTGTGCATTGTCTATAGGACAGGTCAGGCTTTTGTTTGCACAAGAAAGAGCTGCATCTATAGCAGGTACACCCATTTCTTAGCGAAACCTTCCTCCATAGGATAAAGGAGGGAAAATTGCTTAAGAGGAGAAAACAGGCGACCATCATGGTGGCACCCAAGGCAAGGAGGAAGGAAGAGCAGATCACTGGGGTTTCTTGGGGGGACCCCTGTATGTGTTTTTTGTGGCAGAGCCTGCAGCGGAGGAGGTGAGTGGTGTTTAACTGACCGACTTCACTGAGCCTTTCCTAGATGGCTATGTAAGAATACACCAGGTATGTACTTACTCCCTCTAGTGGTGAAAACCAGGAAAGGACATCCTACTCACAGAAGATAACATTGATTTAAAAATTATCCTCTCTTACCTTATCCACGCCGCAGGAAATCTACTAAAAAGTAGATCCAGCTTTCACCCATCACTGCGGGTATGTTGTGCCAACCTTCAGGTTTACCAAGGGTTCCTACTTAGAGGAACCTCATACCTGGACCTGTAGAAGACTCTGCCAGTAACTTTTCGTGCCACAGTTGCATTAGTACACCAAAGCCTGGATCCCAGACCCCAGACCTCCACAGATAGACATTACAGGCAAACCTCATTTCTTCTTTACACGAGGCACGGGTACCACCCATCTTAGGCTTTTGATATTGGCCCAAGGTATGGATCCAGTTATAGCTCCTAGGCCTCCGCAGAAGACCATCAAAAGAGCTTTTTCTTCTTAGCACATGTTCAACATGACCAACCACCTTAGACACTGGCAAAAAAACTGAGGCACTCTCCATTTGGGAGGGGTTATATAGGGATGGAAATCAATTTTAATTGGGTTTACCAGTGTCCAATCACCTGTGGTGACTACATAACCCATTAATTAAGGCTATGTGTGCCGCGATGTATGAGCAAGAAATCATAGCAGTGTTAGATGATTGCCTTTATTTACACATGTTAAAAAATTGAAGTAAGGTATATTGGCTAAGAAAGGTGACAAATCACATATTTTTTCTCTCCGGTCTTCTCTCTTTGGGGGTGTTTAATTTTCTCACATATTCACATATATAAAATTAGTGTGGATGTGTTTTTTGCCAGGGAAAAGAAAGGTCTGTAAATGAGCAGATCACATTATCATCTGATTTCTATCTAATGTCTATAGTCAGCTTAACTTCCATACTGAAAAAGAAAAATCGTATACCACACTAATGTGTTTTAGACAAAAATTGGAAAATGTTTTGTGGCAGTGGATTTATTTTAGAAACAAAAGCTTTTTATGCACAAGTGAGAGGTATTAAATTGTAGAGACATTAAAATAAAGCTATTACTGTAGATAAAATGTATTAACCAATATAAACTGAATAGCATCAGAATAAAAATGAAATTTGGTATTGTTATTTCAGAACAGATCCCCCGATCCTTAATGCTTTTATCATGGATAAAGCTCTGCTGGATTACGAGGTATCCATAGATTCAGACTGCAAACTGCTGACTGTGGGGAAACCATTTGCAATAGAAGGTAATTCAGAGTGCAATTTTAGGTTTTAAACTCTATTTATCAGGGTTATCTAGGCCACACTCAGCCACACATTTGCATGTCTACACATTTAAAGCCTAGGAGCAGCCAAAACATAAAAAAATAAAATAAAAAAAAAGTCAGCACAAGGGACATAACTTACAGTATTATATGTCACTTGTGCTGATACCTACTCGGTAAAATCTTCCCCCATCTGGCCCCCTGCTCCTTCCTTCCTCCTGATCCTCTACTTTGACTATGACAGCTAGCAGGATCTTCTCCCCCCGCTAGCTGTCACAATTTGAAGAAAAACTTTGTGGCTGTTGGCTTGTAGTTTTTAATGAACTACCACAGCACTGTAGATCGCCTTGGTAGTTCATTGAGTCTTCCTGTGAGATTGTATCTGCTTACTCATATGATGTATGGGCACACAGATACACTGACAGGTTTGCTGGAGACCTGCATGGCACCAGCGATCTGCTGATTGCTGGTGCAATGCTTTAGTGGCTCCATTAACAATAAATAATGCATGTTTTTTTACCTACAAAAAGACTTGCATATATTCATTTTTGATAAAAGATTAATTTATCCTTTAACATCTCCCAACCCTTCACTACCCTCTAAATCTGTTTAGGCTTGGCCAGGCTTGGCCATCCCTGCTTAGCCTTTTCATACAACAAACTCTGTTATTGGTGGACATGGCCAAAGTTCCATCAATGGAGCCTACAGACACACAACTATTGACACTCAAAGCAACTCTTTGGCTATAATCACCTCTTTTACAAGTAGCATTTCATTGTTTTAGTAATCTGGCTTTAATTATTGTGACAGTGTATAAAAAATCTTACATAAAATGACTGCATTACTTCTGCTGAAAATTCTGTGCCACCAATACAGGGAAAATCTGCCTCTTTGCCATTGATACCATTAAGCACAGGCTTACTGTGCCTTATGGTCTTGTAGGTGGTTTGGCGTAGACAACCTAAATATTGGTACACCTAGACTTCACTACTAACAGTAAGATGGGGGTCACCTATTAGCAGGGCTAGACTGGGACAAAAATTTGGCCCTGGACTTCATCCAGACTGGCCCACTTAAATTTGGAGTGTCCCCATCAGCAGACCCCTTAAATTTTAAGTGTGCCCATCAGAAGCCCACTTACATCAAAGTGTCCCCATCACCAGCCTCCTTACAGCAGAGTGTCCTCATCACCAGTCATCACCAGTCTCCTTACATCAGAGTGTCCTCATCACCAGCCTCCTTACATCAGAGTGTCCCCATCACCAGTCTCCTTACATTAAAGTGTCCTCATCACCATCCTCCTTACATCAGAGTGTCCTCATCACCAGCCTCCTTACATCAGAGTGTCCTCATCACCAGCCTCCTTACATCAGAGTGTCCTCATCACCAGCCTCCTTACATCAGAGTGTCATCATCACCAGCCTCCTTACATCAGAGTGTCCCCATCCCCAGCCTCCTTACATCAGAGTGTCCCCATCCCCAGCCTCCTTACATGAGAGTGTCCCCCCTCCCACTTGTACTCACAGTTCTGAAGGCAGCTTCTCTTCTTCCTCTCTCCAGTCATGTGATAAGTGACAAGTGAAAGTCTGTCGGCTGTCTATCACCCCCTGCAGGCTGGAGGGAGCAGATATCCTAATTCTCTCCCCAGCAAGTGTTGGGAGCTGCTCCTCCTGACAGGAGTGGAATCGTGTTCACTCACTGTCAGAGAGGAGCGGTGCCAAGACTGCACCTGATCAGCCCACTGAGCCATCAGCCCACCGGGAAACTCCCGATAGTCCCGATGGCCAGTACATGCCTGCCTATTAGATCTGGTAACCATGCCTGAAGAAGTAAAGTAAGTTGTCCATTTTTCAATCATCAAGATTCACACTATCTTTTCACATAAGATTTTGTTTAAAAAAAATTGTGAATCTTGGATGAAAATTGTGTGACTTTTGGGTAAAAACATTAATAAATAGAACCCTACATGCATGTCTTTGAAAGCTTGCACATCAAATATATTCAGTTAGCCACAGTGCTTTAAGTGGGCCAAAAGAGGTGCCGGTACTCTATTAGGCGCCGGTGCTCCCCCCCCCCCCCAATACTGAACATGAAAATACCCTTAGAAAGTACCCTGAAAAAGAGCTACTGTAGAAAGAGCTACTGAACAAAAATGCTAAATTCAGGTAAGTGCTTTTTACAGGGAAAGGGGTGACAATGGGCACAGTGGCATCATGGGGCACAGTGGTGACAAAGGGCACAGAGGTGACAATTGGCACAGTGGCATCATGGGGCACAGTGGTGACAATGGGCAGAGTGGCATCATGGGGCACATTGGTGACAATGGGCACAGTGGCATCATGGGGCACCAGTGGTGACAATTAAAGGGCGCAGTGGTGACAATTGGCACAGTGGCAACAATTGAGGGGCACAGTGGCTGCATTTAATGGCATGGCACAGTGGTGAAAATTTATGGAACAGTGGCTGCGTTTGATGGCACAGTAGCTGCGTTTGATGGCATGGCACAGTGGTGACAATTGATGGCACAGTTGCTGTTTGATGGCATGGCACAGTGGTGACAATTGATGGCACAGTGGCTGCATTTGGTGGCATGGCACAGTGGTTGCATGTGATGGGCACAGTGAGGCTTCAATTTTTTTTTTTTTTTGCACCCCCCCCCCCCCAAATTTTGAGCACCAGCCGCCACTGTTCCAGACATTTGTAATGTTTGTAGATCCTGGGACACACACACACATGTGTGAAGGTAAAGTGTCTGCAGGGAAAAGTCAGGGAAGGGAGGGGGAGAGATAACAACCATCTGAGAGGAGCAGTGTGACAGGCAAAGATGAATGGATCTGTGTGAGGACGACAGGGAGCAGGACGGCCGGCCAGATAGTGGCTGAGGAAGGGAGGAAGATGCCAGGGAGAGAGAGAGAGCATTGCAGACACAGCCAGAACTGACCTGTAAAGCCAACGTGAGGAGACCTGTTACCACTGCTGCCCGAACCTGCTGGGAGGAAACTTCAAAGGCCCCCCATGCACCTAGGACCCCTGGGCAGTTCACAGAAGTGCCTGTGCATTAAGACAGGAAAGCCCTCCCCCGCTCTCACAGTGTCCCCCAGCTTTTAGGGAGAGGAAAGCAGGCAGCGCTGGGGGGAGACCAGGCACCTATAGGAGGATCACATGTGGCTAGAACAGGGAGTCAGATCGGTGCGCTGTGACAGTTACAGAAATGATGCCGACAGGAGGGAGAGATACACAGCATCGGTTCTGTAACTGTCAAAGCGCACCGATCTGCCTCCCCATCAGCGGGCCCCACTCGGCTGCGGGCCCCATAGCGCCCGCGTGGGTCGCTATGGCGGTAGTTCCGCCACTGATCATCATATTCCTGGCCTGGGGCTGCGTTCCGGTACGGGAAACCCACGTACTGGGCGCCCGGAGAGGTGCTGGTACTCTCCAGGGCCATTTTTGGAAGTGGCGGTACTGAGTACCGCCGCGTTCCGGCCCAGTTAAAGCACTGGTTAGCCACAAAAAAGGTGTTGGGTACATTTTTACTGTCTTACTATTAGATCTAATCAGGAGATTAGTTAAGGGAGGGGGGATTAGGGAAACAAATATCCCCCTCATCCCCCCAAAGGCATTCTAATTTCCCTCTCCCAGGCAAGTCCCACAGTAACAGCAGCAACTGTCCATGAATGGTTCTCAACCTCAGCTATTACCTACGGAATTCACTGACAGCCTTCTGAGAACCTGGTCTGGTATTGTAATACTATTACAAGCATTATAATACTATAATAGCCAGGTGTCAGGATACTGTCCACAGCAGGTGCTCACTAAGACCTGGCAGTCCTTCCAGTATATAACATGGCCGCAGGAATGCATGTCACTGCATAATAGATACGCAAGGACACGCACAGCAGTGCACGGCAATGCATGCTTTCAGCCTGGATTGGCTCCAAACCGCCTTTATAAGGGAACCAGCTGCCCTATGCAATCACTGGTTGATCTTCAGCTCTCCAGAACGTTTGTCCTGTGAAACTTTGCATCTGTGGATTCCCGTTACCTACTCAGCTTGTGCCTGGACACTTTTTTTGCCTATCTCCTGGTTTGACCCCGGCTTGCATTATGGATCTGCAGCACTCCAGTGAGAACATATTTGCACAGTTCCTACAGGCTACACATGTTTCTTTGAGCCCGACACCCTATGTTATCACCTTCAGGGTTTACTGGAGCTTAGACGCAAGGGAAGTCCTCACACCACTGGCCTTCAACACCAGGTACATGATAGTATCAACCAGCCATCATGTCCAAGGCCGAGACAGGGGCTTCTCCTTCGGATGTCAAACGGTCATCGCTCTCACACCGCTCTCTAGCTGGAAGGTCACCTTTACACACTAATTCCTTCCATGACCTCAGCAGGCCAGAATCCTTCAGCTGGCCCCTGAACCTCAGCTGCATCCACAAGTGTACACTTGGCTGCGGCATCTACTTTACCTCCTTCTGAGCCAAGGGTCCCTACTCCTGAATACTTCTTAGGGAGCTAATGCAAATTCAGGGCCTTTAAGAATGCCTGGAACTTTAATTTGCCCTGCAACCCAAAACTTGTGAAGTCCACCGGTGAGGCTATGTGTGCCTCGTCCCGACGTGCAATGGTCACTTGTGCGCGCTGGGACGGAGCGCCGCGCGCACGCACAGCTCAGGGGGCGATGGGACAGCCCTGTTCGTTCTCCCCTCACTTTCCAGCCGGATCAGCTGTGCCAATGCCGGCTGATTAGAGAGGGCGGGATATTTATAGCTGTATGTCCGCTCGTCCTGACATCCACCTCATTCATCAGTTGGTTGCTGGAGCAAGCAAATGATGGGGCGTTCGTTCGGCCCATCATTTGCATGGGGTCACGCTTCATTTAAATGAATCACGCCCACTTCTACCTACTTTAAATTAGGCCGGCTTACGCCTACGAATTTACGTTATGCCGGTGCAACGTTGGGAGCATTTGCTTTGTGAATACTGTGCTCGCCGCTCTGCACTACGTCGGCTTGGCGTATATTCGATACGCTACGTTGGCATAACTATGCGCCGCTCACTGTAAATCCGGGCCTTGATGTGTACATAGCTGACAGCCCTCTTAGTTTGGGACCCATTACCCAAGAAACCATCCCCATCCAAATCCGGCCATTGGGAGATTCCTGCATTTTAATGTTATCAGGTGTCCTATTTTTCGAGCCATCCTGGTAGTACCCTGGTTACAGGCACATAACCTGCATTTTGACTGGTCCAAGGGGGAAATTACTTTTACATCAAACTACTGCTTCAGGCATTGCTGCATTTCTAAACCCGTTGACTCTCCTATATGCCTTTCCATTCAATCAGTACTTAATGCCAGTCAATATGTTCCACCAATTTAAAGAGAAACTGCAGTCTGCTCACATCATTTGTCATAAAAACATATTTGCTAGACATGTGCACTGCCAAAAAAATAGTTTTTCCCGTTTTGTTTCATTCATTATTTTTATTTTTTCGGAAATTCTGAAATTTCTAAAAAAAAATCAGTTTTATTCGTTTTTTTGCTTTTTTCGGAAATTCATAAATTCGGGAAATTTTCGGATTTCCGAAAAAGCAAAAAAGAATTTTCGAAAACTCGGAAATTTACGAATTTTCGAAATTTTGAATTTGGAATTTTTAAATTTTCGAATTTTTGACATTTCGAATTTTTCAATTTTCGAATTTTCGACTTTTTCAGTTTTCGAATTTTTCAATTTTCGAATTTCGAATTTTTCAATTTTCGACTTTTTCAGTTTTCGAATTTTTCAATTTTTCAATTTCGAATTTTTCAATTTTCGAAATTTCGTATTTTCGAAGTTTCGTATTTCGAATTTTGGAATTTTTTAATTTTCGAAATTTCGAGTTTTTTATTTTTCAATTTTCGAAATACGAAAATTCGGAAATAGGAAAATATTCGGAAATAGGAAAATTCGGAAATACCAAATTTCGAAAAATACGAAAATTCGTAAATACGAAAATTCGGAAATTGAAAAATTCTAAATTTGAATTTTTTTTTCAATTTCCGATTTTTTCAATTTTCGAATTTTGAATTTTTCGAATTTCGAATTTTTCAATTTTCGAATTTCGAATTTTTAAATTTTCGAAATTTCGAATTTTTCAATTTTTGAATTTCGAACTTCCATTTTTCCAATTTTCAAATTTCGAAGTTTTCAAATTTCGAAGTTTTCACATTTCGAATTTTGGAATTTTTCAGTTTTTTATTTTTCAATTTTCGAAATTTCGAAATACGAAAATTCGGAAATACGAAAATATTCGCAAATACGAAAATTCGGAAATACCAAATTTCGAAAATTGAAAAATTCGAAATTTCGAAAATTTAAAAATTCAAAATTTCGAAAATTGAAAAATTCGAAAATTGAAAAATTTCGAATTTTTCAATTTCGAATTTTCGAAATTCGTAAATACGAAAATTCAGGAATTGAAAAATTCTAAATTTAAAACATTTTTTTCAAATTTTCGATTTTTTTCAATTTTCGAATTTTTCAATTTTCGAAATTCGGAAATACAAAAATGGAAAAATTCGAAATCTGAAAAATTCGAAATTGGAAAAGTGAAAAATTCGAAAAATTCCAAATTTGAAAAATTCAAAAATTTCGATTTTCGAATATTTCAATTTTCGAAATTTCGATTTTCAAATATTTAAATTTTCGAAATTTCAAACTTCAAAGTTTTTCAATTTTCAAATTTCGAATTTTTCAAATTTCGAATTTTCGTATTTCCGAATTTTCGTATTTCCGAATTTCGAAAATTGAAAAAATCGAAGTTCGAAAATTGAATTTTTTTTTTCAAATTTCGAATTTTTCAATTTTCGAATTTCGAATTTTTCCATTTTGAATTTTCGAAATTCGTAAATACGAAAATGCGAAAATTCTAAGTTTGAAAAATTCTAAATGTGAAAAATTCCAAATTTGAAAAATTCCAAATTCGAAATTGGATAATTGAAAATTTCGAAAATTGAAAATTTCGAAAATTGAAAATTTCGAAAATTGAAAATTTCGAAAATTGAAAATTTCGAAAATTGAAAATTTCGAAAATTGAAAATTTCGAAAATTGAAAATTTCGAAATGTGAAAAATTCGAAAATTCGAAACTTGAAAAATTCGAAAATTCGAAAATGGAAAAATTCGAAAATGGAAAAATTCGAAAATGGAAAAAATCGAAAATGGAAAAAATCGAAAATTCTGAATTTCGAAAATTGAAAAATCAGAACAATTTTCGTATTTCCGAATTTCCGAAAATTCGTAAATACAAAAAATCGGGGAAAAAACGGAAATACGAAAATTCGTAAATTCGTAAATACGAATTTTCAAAAATACGAAAATTCGTAAATTCGAATTTCCGGAAATATGAAAATTTGTAAATTCGAAATTTCGGAAATACGAAAATTCGTAAATACGAAAATTCGTAATTAATGAATTTGCGTAAAAAAACGAATTAGAAACAAAACGAATTGCACATGTCTAATATTTGCCATTCGGAAGCTTCCCTCCAACCACTTTGGGTATTTTATATATACTGATTCTGTACTTGCCAAACATGCTGCAGAAATCTCCCTCCACTAGGTCTGGCTGCAATCATTTTAATTGTGGGCAGCTGAAGCTGCTGCCTGTTCATTACCTGGATTTACACAGACACACCTCCAGCCCTTCAGCTCTCATTGGCCCTCTTATGACTCACCCCCCTCCCTTCCTGGCAAACTCTCAAGAGAGAGAGAGCTGTGCAAGATTTAATACGCCTAGGCAATTTTTAAGACAAGAAACAGGCAGTACCTCCGATCTGTCTGTGCAAGGTAGAACAGTGAGGGGATGCAAAGGTAAAGGGGGCTGAGGACAAATGTGAAAAGGAGCTACGGACTAAAGGTTGGGTGGGGTGAGCTGAGGATTGTAATGGGGAGATCTGAGAATTTTAAAGTGGGGGAGGCTGAGGACTGTAATATACCTACATTACATTACATCCACCTGGCAGAGGACATTTAAGTTGGAGCAGCCTGAGGACTGTAATGTGGGGGCTGATGGACATTAAAATGGGGGGCTGAGGACTGTAATGTGGGGGGGCTGAGGACATTAAAGTTAGAGGAGCCCAAAGACTGTGATATGGGGGAGGGCTGAGGACAATATAATGGGGGGCTGGGGACTAATGTGGTGGGCTGAGGACTTTTAAGTGGGGGGGGCTGAGGACTGTGATGTGGTGGGCTGAGAACTTTTAAAGTGATTGTAAAGGCTTGTTTATTTAATTTTTAATGTGATGTGGGTGTGTGGGTGGCCGAGAACATTAAAGTAGGGTGGCTGAGTACTGTGATGTAGGGGATGTGAGGACATTAAAGTGGGGGTCTGAGGGCAGTAATGTGGGGGCTGAGGACTGTGATCAGAGGGGACTGAGAAATGTAATATGGGGTCAATGATGACAGTAATGTGGGGGGCTGATGACAGCAATGTAGGGTGATGATGTTAACAGCACAGTACTGGGGGGGGGGTGATATCAAGGAATTGTGAAAATACTACTGTGAAAGGGGTGGAGGGGGGGTTGCTGTAAAGGGGGAGTTGAGATAAATCATCAAGAGGGGATCTTCATGTGAAGGGGGGAGGGGACTTTGATGTGCAGTGGTGACTGAGAATGGGTTCAGATCTGTGCATGTGCATTTGGTGCATATGTAACGGTCAGGTTAGTTGATTAATTTTAATAAAAAACAAATTGCGCCGCGCCAAGCTGCATGGTGCTGCCACAGGTGCCAACATGAGATTTGGACCTCTGCTGGAAGAAAATTTTACTGACTGGACCTCTGTGAATTTTAATTCAATACCCCTGCTCTACATTATGTTCAGAACACAAACATGGCTCTCTAAGGAAGCAGGATGGAGAATTGTGGCGCAACAACAAAATCTTCATACTGCAGGAAGTTCTTAGACCTTCCATGATAATCAGATAGCTCAAAGTTTTGGAGTCCGTAGGACAATAAAAATGAATCCAATGGTGGCCCAACTTGAATCAAGATTGCAAGAATTACATGAAATCTTTCACAGTGTGCCTGCACAGCAAGGTGATACAGTTAAGGCCTAGGGTTTGCTGAGACCATTACCCATCCCAAATTGCTCTTGGAAACAGATGACCATAGACTTTATCATGGATTTACCTCCGTCTGAAGAGTTTACTACTATCTTGGTTGTTGCAGATCAGCTATTCAAGATGGCCCATTTCTTACCAATGATGTATACTCCATCTGCTGTGCTCAAACCGCACACATATTCAAGGAAATTGTGAGACTACATGGACTGCCCAGTAATATTGTTTCAGACAGGGGAATACAAATTACCTCCAGATTTTAGAGGGCCCTTTGCAAGGTTCTGAAGGTGGAACTTTGCTCATCATCTGCACATCATCCTCAAAGTAACGGGCAAACTGAACGTACAAACCAAACTCTGGAACAGTACCTAAGTTACTTCTCAGCCTTTTCTCAAGGCGACTGGGTGTTTCGTCTTCCACTTGCAGAATTTGCATAAAAAATTCAGTTCATTCAGCCACAAAGCAGTCCCCATTCTGGGCTAATTATGGATTCCATCCTGATTCTGTGCTCGAATCAGCATTACCTACAGTGCAATACAGACTTACCTTTGTGCAAAACAATCATTGGGAGTGGGACTCCAGGAGTCCATACAGGAGGCACACATAGACAATAAAAGACACTGACAGAAAGAGAAGGGAAAACCCTTCCTTGAAGGTTGGAGATAAGATCTGGTTATCATCTGCCAATCTGAAACTCTCCTGCCCATCATTAAATTTGGGACCAAGGTACATTAAGCCATTTCAAATCAAGTGGAAATAAATCCTGTAGCACAGCGGTGCCCAACCTTTTTGGTACCGTGGGACCATCTGCGTGGAAGAAAATTAAGGTTTTCACTGGCAATTTGTTGGGGCAATGGCTGGTGTTGGTGCTTCAATCATCACGGCATCATGGTTGATATGGTGTCAGCATGATTGAAGTGCATTATTTCTATTATTACATTGTAATATATACATTTTAATAGTTCAACTCACCATAATGCAGAAGCAGTGGGAGGCCTGTTATTTTTTAATTCATGAAACCGTTTTTTTTGGAAAAAAAAAGGCATTTAAAAAATTATTGCGCAAATACCGCTGGAAAATTAATGACAGCCACTTTATTCCCTAGGGTGTCTGCTAACAAAATATATATAATGTTTGGGGGTCCTGAGTAATTTTCCAGGAACAAAATATAATTTTAACAGGAAGGAGAGAAGCGGTATTGAAGTGGTAAACGTGAAACAATAAAAGTGAAATATTCCTTTAAATTTCATACGAGAGGAGGGGGGTATCGTATGCCTGTGAGGTAGTGCATGTTTCCCGTGCTTAGAACTGTCCCTGTACAAGATGTAATTTCTGAAGGGGAAAAAAAGTAATTTAAAAGTACTCACAGCTATAAAGAATACAGTCATTGCTCATAAAAAAAAATGTGGGGGTCCCCCCAAATTCAATTACCAGGCCCTTCAGGTCTGGTATGGATATTAAGGGGAACCCCGCCGTCAAATAAAAAAATGACGTGGGGTCCCCCCAAATATTCATACCAGGCTCTTCAGGTCTGGTATGGATTTTAAGGGAAATTCCACCCCAAATTTTAAGAAAAAATGGCGTGGAGTTCCCCCAAAAATCCACACCAGACCCCTTATCCGAGCACGCAACCTGGCCGGCCGCAGAAAAGAGGGGGGACGAGAGAGCGCCCCCCCTCTCCTGGACTGTACCAGGCCACATGCCCTCAACATGGGGAGGATGCTTTGGGGTCCCCCCCAAAGCACCTTGTCCCCATGTTGATGGGGACAAGGGCCTCATCCCCACAACCCTGGCCGGTGGTTGTGGGGGTCTGTGGGCAGGGGGCTTACCGGAATCTGGAAGACCCTTTAACAAAGGGGACCCCCAGATCCCGGCCCCCCCTGTGTGAAATGGTAATGGGGTACATTGTATAATGGTAATGGGGTACCATTTCACCATAAAAAAAGTGTCAAAAATGTAAAAAAACACAATAGCCGGTTTTTGACAATTCCTTTATTAATGTCTTCTTTCCGCACTTCTTCTTCTTTTCTGTTTTCATTTTGGTTTCTTCCTCCATCATCTTCTTCTCCCATCTTCTTCTTTTCTGCATTCATTCCGGTTTCTTCCTCCATCTTCTTCTTCCTATGCTTCTTTCTTTGGTCTTCTCGTCCGCATCTTGCACCGGCTTCTTCCTCCATCTTCTTCTCCTTCCTTCGGTCTTCTCGTCCGCATCTTGCACGGCTTCTTCTTCCCTGGGCGATTCGCTTCCAATTGAAGTTCCGCTGTGTGACGCTCCCGTTCTTCTGACAGTTCTTTTATTACTGAGGACGCGGCGTCATCCGGTGACCCCGCCCCCCTCTGACGCCATGGGAAAAGCCATAAGAAAGTCCCCGTGTGGTACATGTGCGTCAGAGGGGGGCGGGGTCACAGGAGCGTCACACAGCAGGAACTTCAATTGGAAGCAGATCGTCCGGGGAAGAAGAAGCCGTGCAAGATGCGGACGAGAAGACCGAAGGAAGGAGAAGTAGATGGAGGAAGAAGCCGGTGCAAGATGCGGACAAGAAGACCCAAGAAAGAAGCAGAGGAAGAAGAAGATGGAGGAAGAAACCGGAATGAATGCAGAAAATAAGAAGATGGAAGAGGAAGAAGAAGATGGAGGAAGAAACTGGAATGAAAGCAGAAAAGAAGAAGAAGCGCGGAAAGAAGACATTGATAAAGGAATTGTCAAAAACCGGCTATTGTGTTTTTTTACATTTTTGACACTTTTTTTTGGAGAAATGGTAGAGGTACGTTGTACCCCATTACCATTTCACACAGGGGGGGGCTGGATCTGGGGGTCCCCTTTGTTTAAAGGGATCTTGCAGATTCCGATAAGCCCCCCGCCTGCAGACCCCCACAACCACTGGCCAGGGTTGTGGGGATGAGGCCCTTGTCCCCATCAACATGGGGACAAGGTGCTTTGGGGGGGACCCCAAAGCATCCTCCCCATGTTGAGGGCATGTGGCCTGGTACGGTTCAGGAGAGGAGGGGCGCTCTCTCATCCCCCCCTCTTTTCTGCAGCCGGCCAGGTTGCGTGCTGACCGCCAGGCACACGTGATCACTCGTGACAGAGCGAGAACCAGGATCTGTGTGTGTAAACACACACAGAATCCGGTTCTGTCAGGGGAGAGGAGACAGATCGTGTGTTCCTACTAGGTAGGAGCAACTATCTCTCTCCTCCTCTGGTCAGCTACATCCCCCCCCAGTTGGAACACATCTGGGGAACATTTGATCGCCCCCTAGTGTTACCCCTTCCCTGCCTGTGACATTTAAATAGTAATCAGTGGCTATTTTTAGCTCTGATCAATGGTCCCAAAAAGTGTCAGATCTGTCCACCGCAATGTCACAGTCCTGATCACCACCATTACTAGGAAAATAATAATAATAATTACAATTCCATCAACCACTTAACCACCGGACCATATTGCTGGTTAAAGACCAGAGCACTTTTTGCGATTCGACACTGCGTTGCTTTAACTGACAATTGCGCAGTTGTGCGACGTGGCTCCCAAACAAAATTGGCGTCCTTTTTCCCCCACAAATAGAGCTTTCTTTTGGTGGTATTTGATCACCTCTGCGGTTTTTAGTTTTTGCGCTATAAACAAAAATAGAGCATCGATTTAAAAACAAAAATATTAAACTTTTTTTTTCCTCAGTTTAGGCCGATACGTATTCTTCTACATATTTTTCGTAAAAAAATCGCAATAAGCGTTTATTGATTGGTTTGCGCAAAAGTTATAGAGTTTACAAAATAGGGGGTATTTTTATGGCATTTTTATTAATATTTTTTTTTTCGGTACTGCGACATTATGGCGGACACTTCGGACACTTTTGACAAATTTTTGGGACCATTGGCATTTTTATAGCGATCAGTGCTATAAAAATGCATTGATTACTATAAAAATGCCACTGGCAGTGAAGGGGTTAACACTAGGGGGCGGAGAAGGGGTTAAGTATGTTCCCTGGGTTTGTTCTAACTGTAGGGGGGTGGTCTCACTAGGGGAAAGGACCGATCTTCTGTTCATACATTGTATGAACAGAAAATCAGCATTTCTCCCCCTGACAGGACCGGGAGCTGTGTGTTTACACACACATCTCCCGGTCCCCGCTCTGTGACGAGCAATCATGGGTGCCTGGCGGCGATCGCGCCCGCCGGGCACGCGCACGGGGCGAGTGGGGGGCGCGCACGCGCCCCTAGTGGCCTGCGCAAGAGCCGACGTTATATTACGTGCTCTCGGGCAGGGGAGCCGACCTGCCGCCGTAAAACGACGGTGGCTGGTCGGGAAGTGGTTAATCTATCCCCTATTTTGTAGATGCTCCAACTTTTGCGCAATCCAATCAATATACGATTTTTTTTTTACCAAAAATATGTAGAAGAATACATATCGGCCTAAACTTAGGAAGAAATGTATTTTATTTATTTTTTTAAATGTGGGGGAACAGTAAAGTTAGCCCAATCTTTAGGGATAATGTGAAAGACGATGTTACACCGAGTAAATAGATACCTAACTTGTCACACTTTAATATTGCACACACTCATGGAATGGCGCCAAACTTCGGGACTTAAAAATCTCCATAGGCGACGCTTGATTTTTTTTTCCAGGTTACCAGTTTAGAGTTACAGAGGAGGTTATTGCTCTTGCTCTAATGCATGCGTCAATACCTCACATGTGTGGTTTGAACGGCGTTTACATATGTGGGTGGGACTTTAATGCGCGTTCGCTTCTGAGTGCAAGCTACTAGGGACAGGGGCGTTTTATTTATTTATTTATTTATTTTTTATTATCTTTTCGGAATTTTTTTTCTGATCACTTTTATTCCTATTACAAGGAACGTAAACATCCCTTGTAATAGGAATAGTGTGTGACAGGTCCTCTTTATGGAGAGAGGCGGGGTCAATAAGACCCCACATCTGTCCTCCAGGCTGGAAAGCATGAGATCGGAAAGAAAAACACTGATCTCATGCTTTCAGCCGCAATCATGTTCGTTCAGCACAGTGGTGTAGTGGCTAGCACTTTCACCTAGCAGCAAAAAGGGTCGCTGGTTTGGATCCCGCCCGTGACACCATCTGCCTGGAGTTTGAATGTTCTCCCTGTGCCTGGGTGGGTTTCTTCCCACAATTTAAAAACATGCTGTAAATCGGATCCTGTCTAAATAAGCCCTAATATGCAGTAGTATATTTAGGTTTTGTGCTGCCCTAGGCCTGACTAAACTTCTGCACCTCCTAATATAAAAATGACCCACCCCTTCCTGTCAAGGCCACACCCTGTTTTTTTATGACCCGCCCAGAAATTTTCATGGGGGGGACACACACTAGCTCATGGGGTCATTGGATTCCCTTAATTTGCATAGTTTTTCTCTCACTTCCTGTTTGGCTATGGGGCAGGAAGTGAAGGGAAATCTCCGCAATTGGACAGGGATGGTAAAAAATAAACTGACAGGGGCTATAACCCTCCCTTACTCTATCCAAAATGAAAAAAAGTGTTGATTATAGTTCTAGTTTAAGCACAAATTTCTGATAATTTTATTGAGAGGACTAAGAAAATAGAACCATGCCAATAGGCCAGGATACAGCGTTGCTAATATGTATAAATGTGTGTTAGGGACCCCCACTGTGATGCATTTGCCTATATGTCTCAGTCTAATTCTCCCTGCTTGCCCTGTGTAATTCTGTCCTCGGCTAGCAGGTTATTGACGTGCTAATGTCCCCTCACTATTTCTAAAGGTTAATTGATCTATTGTGTTGTGTGAAGGAGATCTGTGTTTAAGTGGCTTGTGTTAATTATTCTGATTGCTCCAGTGTGGTAATTATCTCTCTATATGCGGGGTCGAGCGGTCTAGTTAATGTATTTAGTACAACTAGTAATCAGCGTCCTTGATGTCATTGTCTAAAGAAAATGTGTTTTCAGCATCGGCTCCGTCGTGTCTGCCTAATCATCTGTATGGAAGCCCCAGTGTGAGGGGGCGGAGATTTGTCATTGTAACAGTTTTGGAAATGACATATAAGCTGTGTGATATAACATTAAAGTCTGTCTTGTTCTAGCAGTAAGCCTGGACTAATGTGTGGCTTAATGGGCGATCTCAGGAATATTCCTCCTCGTGGAATATTGGGTGATGTTCTTATGGAAGAAGGGAATCTTTGACGGGGATATCATACCGATACCGTCACAATTGGTTGGTAGCAGTGGGATTTTCCCTTCTATTCCCCTTCACACCCGGATTCCAAGCAGACACTGGAAGAACTACTGGAAGTTCGTGGAAGGATTGCTAGCAACAAAACCAAGCGGGTCATCATAGCAGAATCAATGGAGATAGACCAGGAGGACGGGATTGCAGCAACGCCAGCAGTAGAAGAGATGGAGACACCAGTGATTCAGGAGGAGGAATCGCCAGCCAACAAGCTAATGAGAGAGAAGCTAGCATGGTTCGGCCCGAACCCAACGACGGATGTGGTGCTGAAAGTGATGGACCTGTTAGCGAAGGAGGCTAAACAAATAAGAGACGCAGAACTACAGAAGGCTAAACAAATAAGAGACGCAGAGCTACAGGAGGATAAACAAATAAGAGACGCAGAACTACAGGAGGCTAAACAAATAAGAGACGCAGAACTACAGAAGGATAAACAAATAAGAGACGCAGAGCTACAGTTAAAACTGGCAGCAGTCCAACAAGCAGCCGCACATCCTCCAAACAGTGAGTACAGCACAGCAGACACAAGGAAGATCCCGTTTAGCGCTTTTAAAGCTTTTGATGAAAAGGACTGTGAGATTGATAACTACCTGGCAGATTTTGAGCGACAATGTAACCTGCACCGAATAGCTAGAAGAGAGTGGGTTGCAATATTGTCAGGCAAACTGTCAGGCAAAGCTTCTGATGCTTTCCGGACCATGCCAGATCAGGATATCCATAGCTACGCCCGGGTTAAAGAAGCGCTCCTGGCTCGTTATGCAGTAACCCCAGAGTCCCACCGACAGAAGTTCAGGGACTCACGCAAAACCACGAAAGACTCTTACGCGGAATGGGCATGCCAGTTGTCCCTGTCGGCCTCTAACTGGGTTAACAGCAGCCAGGCCACCACCGCAGAGGACATTTTGCAACTAATGCTCCTGGAGCAATTTTACAATCACATCCAGACGGATGTCAAAGATTGGGTGAGAGATCGCAGGCCCATGACTCTACCAGAGGCCGCGAAGTTGGCAGATGAATATGCGGATACTCGCAAGACAAACCAGGTCACACCACGGGTACAACCTCCACGACCAACGGCGCCCTCACACCCACCAGCCGCTAGATACCAACCACCTAACAGACCGATGACATCTAGCCCTCGCTATCCACGCCAGGAGGACAACGAACAACGCTGCTTCCGGTGCAAACAGCTGGGTCACTTGAAGCAGAATTGCCCAATGAACGACAACACCAGGTCAAATTGGTCTCAACCTGGGTACCGCCCACCAGCAGCAGCCCATTGTGTAGACTCGGCTTGGGATCTCCAGGAGCTGGGTCCGGAAGAACCATCGGACACCATTTACGAAGTCCTCACGGTACAATCTGGTATTACGGACAACAGGGGACACCATTGTCAGCTGGTCATGGGCGACAGCCCTGAGCCGGAGGGGCCCTGGAGGGAGCGGGGCAGAAAGAGGCACCGCCGGCTACCCCCCAAGAAGAGGTCCTGGAAGCCGTATAACAAGCTGACCTGGGAGGAGAAGAAGCGACTGGAGGAGAGGAAGTCGCAGCGGGCGTCCCAGATGCGGGCCGAGATGTTCGCCAAGGGCCCACCGGTGGCCCCTTACACCACCACCCAGTTCCTGATGATGAAGGACCACGTGGAGAGCCTGCAGGACATGAGCAAGCAGGAGCTGATCCGTGAGTACATAGAGCTGGAGGAGTGCATAAGCCGCATGGAGGAGGAGAACAACCACCTGAGGTCACAGCAGGCTGACCCCCCCCAGGCTCCATGAACTGGAGATGGAGCTGGAGAAGCTCAAAGAGGAGAACTGGCGGCTGCGGAGGGAGCAGAGGGTGGCTGACCCTATGGGGCCCTGATTCCCCCCCCCCTGAACTCTGAGCACCGGTGCTACAGCATTTCAACAAATATAACTTTTTCTTTTTATGAATCTCCTGTGACTGTCACTTCAGAGCCATAACCTGCCCCTCCCATAGCGGGACACCTAGATGGCGGCGCACAGACTCATTCGCCGTCTTCACACTGACTTCTGGTGACTTTGCAGATCGCACAAAGACTTGGGAACTGACTGGCGTGTGATCTGACGACCCGGTGGCATACCTGAGTCTGAAGCAGTTGCCAAGGGAGGTCAGTCACGCCAAACGGAGTTAACCTCGGACTAAAAGCTCTAAACCCGTCAACCCTACTGGACCAGGGAAGGTCCAACCGGGTTTGCCGTAGCAGGGAGAAAAAGGGGGGCCATTGTGATGCATTTGCCTATATGTCTCAGTCTAATTCTCCCTGCTTGCCCTGTGTAATTCTGTCCTCGGCTAGCAGGTTATTGACGTGCTAATGTCCCCTCACTCTTTCTAAAGGTTAATTGATCTATTGTGTTGTGTGAAGGAGATCTGTGTTTAAGTGGCTTGTGTTAATTATTCTGATTGCTCCAGTGTGGTAATTATCTCTCTATATGCGGGGTCGAGCGGTCTAGTTAATGTATTTAGTACAACTAGTAATCAGCGTCCTTGATGTCATTGTCTAAAGAAAATGTGTTTTCAGCATCGGCTCCGTCGTGTCTGCCTAATCATCTGTATGGAAGCCCCAGTGTGAGGGGGGCGGAGATTTGTCATTGTAACAGTTTTGGAAATGACATATAAGCTGTGTGATATAACATTAAAGTCTGTCTTGTTCTAGCAGTAAGCCTGGACTAATGTGTGGCTTAATGGGCGATCTCAGGAATATTCCTCCTCGTGGAATATTGGGTGATGTTCTTATGGAAGAAGGGAATCTTTGACGGGGATATCATACCGATACCGTCACACCCACAAACACCACCCAATGTTAAATAAACAATTTTCTTAATTTGCAGATAAGTATCATCCCTTCCTCAGAGACCTTAGCAGCAGTACAAGCAACTTCCTGTAGGGGCGTGATGTCCTGTGTGCTGGCCACCGCTTTCCGAGAACCACATATGCGCATATCCAATACACGGTGGTCGCGCATCTACGTGCAGGAACCCAATTTTTAGGGAAAGTGATAGTAAAGCAGATGCAGATCTCCAGGATCGGACTAACAAATGTTTCTAGTGAAAGGCAACTGGTGTTTTCTATTAAACAAGGGCTAAATGGGCCATTGACATGCATCACAGTTGATCTGAGGAATGTGTCTTTGCAAATTTAAAATAAATGAAATCCTTCCTTTTTACTTGGGGCTAGATTGCAGAGAGATTAAAAGTCTGCTAATTTTTTGGGGATGTCTGCACCCCTAATAGGGTGAAGACACCGCCCAGATTTTGCCACTTTCTACTTCAAATTCATTCACTTCCTGTCACATAGCCAAACAGGAAGTGAGGGTAAAACCTTACTAATGTATTTTCTTGGGGACACACAGATCAATCTAAATAGTTCCTCATTATGTAAAGTGCACTCTAGCATTTTGCTGTGTACACCCCAAATTATTAGGGATCTTGGACTTTGGGGTCCATTCACTAAAGGCAAATCCACTTTGCACTACAAGTGGACAAGCAAGGAAGAAAAGAACAAAAAAAAATACGTTGCTTCTACATGATTGGATGTTAAAATCATCAGTGCTTCCCCTCTAATTTACTTGTACTGCAGCGTGGCTTTGCCTTTACTAAACCTAAAACTAACTAATCATTTGGGGTGTACACAACAAAGTGCTGGAGTGCAATTTGCTTAATGGGGACACACCAAGAAAAGACATTGGTAGGGTTTTAACCTTACTTCCTGTTCAGCTGTGTGACAGGAAGTGAAGCCAATTTTAAGAAAAGGGACACAAAGCCCAACCCAAAAAACACAAGCAGGGGTTCTAACACTCACTTGGCTTCCCTCAAACACCCACAATTAGAATAGGATTGCCTTGCGCTAGATTTAAGCACAGTGCTGTAAAGCAGCACTTCAAGTCCCACCCCCAACAGGCCATGTTTGCAGGTTTTCCTTCATCTTGCACATGTGCTTTAAAAGACAGTCTGGATAGCAATCCTTGATAAGATAAATCCACAAAACATGTCCTGTCAGGGGTACTTGAGGACTGAGGATGAGAACCACTGCAGTAAAAAGGAAAAAATAATTACCGCTCTGTATTTTTCCTTTCCTGGTGACCATCCATGGCATCACACAATCCATGCATGAAGGCACCAGGAAAGGAGCTTCGAGACAAAAATCACACCTGTTTTGTTTTGCCAATCAGCCTATTTCAGCTGCAGCTGTCAAAATCTGTAGGATGAAAAAGTAACAAAAAACAAACTTCAAAATTTGAAAGTAATTGTGTTGGTCAACAAAACAAGAAAAGCAAAAACAAACAAATAAATAAATATAAAAAATAAAAATAAACATAGGTTCATTTGAGACAGTAAACAGAATCTGGTATATGCTTTGGAAATTAACAGGATAAAAAGACCCACAGACATCTATTAAGGATTGAAACATTAATTAGTCACAACATCTTGAGAAAGATTTAGCAAAATAATGCAGCACAGACAGACAATTACATCAAAGTGAACACCCTAAAAACAACATACATTGACAACCTCACAAATATTTCAGGCGAAGATAGCCCCCACCCAAAATAAATAAATAAACCAGTCAAAAAACCCTTGATCAAAAACATATCTGTTTTGCAAAGACATAAATAAAATAGACATTCGATAAGGACACACAAATATAATACACATTTTCTTAAATTACTAACCCAAATAACACGCTCTATGAGCATGCCCAGAAACATCCAAGTGCTGTTCACACACAAAAAGCAACATCAAAAAATCTAAGTCCCTGGACATGCTCGGATCACCAGAAATGCAGTTAGCAGATAAGGCAAAGCCCTGTCCAAAATGAATCACATCATCCAGCATGCTACAAAATTAGAGATGGGACAAACACCCCCTGGTCCGGGTGGGCAAACAAAGAGCCTAACATGGGCAAAAGATATACCATAAATACCATTCCAGTCTATGGAAATTGACTTGTTCATTTTGCTAGACCCCACTTGGCTGGCTTATCTTCTAGTAATTGGCCTTAAAATGGGTATGGGGGCCCAGGTCCCACCTAATTATTGTACTTTCAGCGTGATCTCATCACTCTGGTTCTCAGCGTCAGGGTACTGTAAATCTTGCGCTGGCTGCCGCAATAGGAAGAACACAGGAGAGAGAGCGGCCTCCATGATGGAGGGGGGGGGACATGCGACGTATGGGCACAGGCAGCACTGGGCAGAAAGGCAGAGGCTCAGAGGCAGAGCTGGCTGGCTGTAGCGGAGGCGGAGCGGTACATCAGAGGCAGACTGGTGGTGGACGGTAACGCTGTGACCGCAGGTACACAGACAGGTCACACTCACTGCCAGTGGCACTGTGATGATCAGGGGTGCGCAGGGGATATTTTCTTACCTTCCTCCATTCCTCCACCGCTGCTGTGCCAGCGCCTCTAACACTGTACGGAGGGACTCTAGAGTGGAGCGGCTGGCTGTTGAGTTAGTTGCTGAGAGGGAGTAGGATCACCAGTGGCCGGGCGCCCTGGGTGGTAGTGCCACCGCCTCTCTCCAGTGTGCCCTAGGCGGCTGCCTAGTGGTAGCACCAGCCCTGACTCCAAAGCAAATTTTAACCACTTCCGTACCGTAGGATGTCATATGACGTCCTGGACTTCAGTGGGGGATATCTGAATGATGGGTGCAGCTACAGGCATCATTCAGATATCCTTTTTTACAGGCGGCGATTGTTTGCACCATAAGAATGATCATAGCGGCAGTTCCGCCACTTAATCATTCTTACAGGCGGCAGGAGGGGACATCCCCCCTCCCACCGCCATCCGGTGCTTCTCCGGGCTCTCCCGTGCCATCGGAGGCCCGGAGAACGAATTGTCTGCCGCCAAATGAGGAGCATAGAGATTTAAAAACATAAACATAAACAAAGTTGCAATCGCGGCTGAAAGCATCAGTGTTTTTTTCCCCCGATCTCATGCTTTCCAGCCTGGAGGACAGATGTGGGGTCTTATTGACCCCGCCTCTCTCCATAAAGAGGACCTGTCACGCACTATTCCAAGGGATGTTGTTTAGGTTCCTTGTAATAGGAATAAAAGTGATAAAAAAAAAGTGCAAAAAATATTACGTAAAAAAAAAAAAAAAAAAAAAAATTAAAACGCCCCTGTCCCTAGTAGCTCGCACTCAGAAGCGAACACGCATGTAAGCCCCGCCCACATATGTAAACGCCATTTAAACCACACATGTGAGGTATTGACGCGTGCGTTAGAGCGAGAGCAATAATTTTAGCACTAGACCTCCTCTGTAACTGTAAACTGGTAACCTGTAAAAAAAACAAGCGTCGCCTTTGGAGATTTTTAAGTCCCGAAGTTTGGCACCATTCCATGAGTGTGTGCAATATTAAAGCGTGACAAGTTGGGTATCTATTTACTCAGTGTAACATCATCTTTCACATTATCCCCAAAAATTGGGCTAACTTTAATTTTTAATTCATGAAACCGTTTTTTTGGCCCCAAAAAAAAGGTGTTTTAAGAATTATTGCGCAAATACCATTGGAGATAAAACGTTGCAATGACCACCACTTTATTCCCTAGGGTGTCTTCTAAAATATATATATATATATATATATATATATATATATATATATATAATGTTTGGGGTTCTGAGTTATTTTCTAGTAAAAAAATATGATTTTTACATGGAGAGAAGTTCTAGAATAGGCGTGGTATGGAAGTGGTTAAATAAAAATAAAATACCGGCATGGGTTTTTGTTACGTTGATCATGAAGGGGAACTCCGCACCAAATAAAAAAAAAAAAAAAAAGACGGTGTGGGTTCCCCTTCAGGAGCATATTAGGCCCTTAGGTTTGGTATGGATTGTAAGGGGGAACACCTACGCCGAAAACACGGCGTGGGGGTTCCCCCCAAGATCCATACCAAACCCTTATCCGAGCACGCCGCCTGGCCGGACAGGGATGAGCGAGTGCCCCCCCCTCCTGAGCCGTACCAGACCGCATGCCCTCAACATGGGGGGTGCTTTGGGGCAGGGGGGCACTGTGCCCCCCACCCTAAAGCACCTTATCCCCTTGTTGATGAGGACAAGGGCCTCTTCCCGACAGCCCTGGCCGTTGGTAGCCCCCTTTAATAAGTTGGCCCCCAGATACCCCCCCCCCCAACCTATGTGAGTGAGTATGGGGAACATCGCACCCCTACCCATTCACAGATTTTTTAACTTAATTTATTAGTCAGCTGGGGGGTATTCTGCCGGGCCCCCTCCCCCTTTGAGCTCTTTGAGCTCTTTTGCATGGGGGGTAGGCCCGATCTTCTCCGTCGTTTTCTGCTGGGGGGAGCCGGACTTCAACGCCGCCTTCTGCCGGGGCCCCTCCCCCTTTAAGCTCTTTTACATTGAATGAATGAAAAACTTATAAAGCGCGGCGCATGCGAACTGAATCGCTTCTGGGCGCTAGTTGTTCGTGTCTCATGATATCAAAAGAGCAGAGTTTTGATCTGTCTTCTGAAAGTCAGGTGGTTTTCCTCCAACCGAATGCTGGTTGGTAAAGCGTTCCATAGTCTAGGACCCTGAAAAGCAAACCTTCTTTCTCCTTTGGACTTGTATTTGGTTTTTGGTACCCTGACCAGATTTTGGTCGGTGGATCGCAGAACATTGGGGGGGGGGATGTGTCCGGTCTTCTTCGTAGTTTTCTGCGGGGGGGGAGCCGGTCTTTTCCGATGTGTTCACTGTTCCCTCTTCTTCCGGGCTCCACCGCGGGGGGGAGTCCGGCAGAAGACCCTCCAGCTGACTAATAAATTACTTCAAAAATCTGTGTAGTGTGTTTTTTTAACTTAACATTTTTCCCCCAAGTGAATGGGTAGGGGTATGATGTACCCCATACTCATTCACATAGGGTGGGGGGCCGGCGTCTGGGGGCCACCCTATTAAAGGGGGCTCCCAAATTCCGATAAGACCCCGCCCGCAGACCCCGACAACCAACGACCAGGGTTGTCGGGAAGAGGCCCTTGTCCCCATCGACATAGGGACAAGAGTGCTTTGGACCCACCCCCCCATTTTGAGGGCATGCGGTCTGGTACGGCTCAGGAGGGGGGGGCGCTCGCTCGTCCCCACCCCCATTCCTGTCCGGCCAGGTGGTGTGCTCGGAAAAGGGTTTGGTACGGATCTTGGGGGGGAACCCCACGCCGTCTTTTCGGTGTAGGTGTTCCCCCTTACAATCCATACCAAACCTAAGGGCCTGGTATGCTCCTGAAGGGGAACCCACGCCATTTTTTCTTATTTGGCACGGAGTTCCCCTTCATGATCAGCGTAAGCTGAAAACTATTTGGGCATTCACGTGCGCCGCTTCAAGCCGCGCGAAGGCAGCCACTTGATATTTACCAATATTTTGCCGGCGTAGTGAAGCGGCGTGCGTATCATGAATCATGGAGCAAAGGCTTGGTAAATCAGCCCCCGTGTCTTTCTACAAAGTTGAAAACATGATATGTCATTTTCTAAAGTCAGCCCCAATCCCCCCGCAGTTAAAACACAAAAAAGGAACACAGTTAACCCCTTGATCGCTCCCTAGTGTTAACCCCTTCCCTGCCAGTGACGTTTACATAGTAATCAGTGCATTTTTATAGCACTGATCGCTCTGTAATTGTCAATGGTCCCAAAAATGTGTCAAAAGTGTCCGACCTGTCCCCTGTAACGTCGCTATACCGCCATTGTTAGTAAAAAAAAAAAAAAAAATCCATATAAATGCCATAAATCTTTCCCATAGTTTGTAGACGCTATGGGCCAGATTCACAGAAAAAGTACGCCGGAGTATCTGCTGATACTCCGGCGTACTTTCAAATTTGCCGCGTCGTATCTTTATTTGTAATTCACAAAGAAAGATACAACGGCTTTTGGCTAAGATCCGACAGGCGTACGGCTTTGTTCGCCTTCGGATCTTAGGTGTAATTCTCTGGTGGCCACTGGGTGGATTTTGCGTCGTTTTCCAGCGTCGGGTATGCAAATTAGCTGATTACGGCGATCCACGAAGGTACGCGCGTTCGTCGCATTCTCTTACGTCGGTTTTTCGCGTCGTAAAGTTAAGTGTGCTATTTAGATGGTGTAAAATTACACCATCCATGTTAAAGTATGGCCGTCGTTCCCGCGTCGAATTTAAAACATTTTCTTTTTGGCGTAAGACGTCCGGGAACACGAAAGTACGTTACGCATGTCGCCGTTCAAAAAACACGTCGGGGCGCCGTAATTTCGCGCAAAGCACGGCGGGAAATTTCCAAACGGAGCATGCGCAGAACGTTCGGCGCGGGAACGCGCCTAATTTAAATGGTACACGCCCCATTTGAATTAGACGGGCTTGCGCCGGACAGATTTACGTTACGCCGCCGCAAGTTTACAGGCAAGTGCTTTGTGAATCAGGCACTTACGCCGAAAACTTGTGGCGGCGTAACGTAAAGGGGATACGTTACGGCGCCATAATTATTCCTAAATCTGGCCCTATAACTTTTGTGCAAACCAATCCATATACGCTTATTGCATTTTTTCTTTTTAACAAAAATATGTAGAAGAATACATATTGGGCTAAACTGAGGAACAAAAAAAATTTACTGTAGCAAAAAGTAAAAGATATTGGGGGTTAGGCAAATCCAATTTGCACTACAGGTGCAAACTACAAGTGCAAAGTGCATTTGAAATTGCACTGAAAGTGCACTTGGAATTTCAGTCGCTGTAAATCTGAGGGGTAGATCTGAAATGAGGGGAAGCTCTGCTGATTTTATCATCCAATCATGTGCAAGCTAAAATGCTGTTTTTTATGTTCCTTGCATGTCCCCCTCGGATCTACTGTGACTACACTTTCAAGTGCACTTGGAGTGCAAAGTGGATTTGCCTTTCGTAAATAACCCCCATTGTGTTTTTTTTTCAAAATCGTCACTCTTTTTTTATTTATAGCGCAAAAAATAAAAACCGCAGAGGTGATCAAATACCACCAATTTTGTTTGGGTACAACATCGCAGGACCACGCAATTGTCAGTTAAAGTGACGCAGTGCCGTATCGCAAAAAATGGCCGGGTCATTGGGCAGCCAAATCTTCTGGGGCTGAAGCGGATAATAATGTTTTCTAGCTCTTACCGCTCTCCACACTCCCTTATTAAACGAATTAGATCACTATAAAATCTTGGGATGGAAGATAATTTTTTGTTGTTCTCTGTCCACTAACCTGTGCGTTACCTACCTCTGACCCCTGCACACTGTGCATAACACATTCCTGACCTCTGCACCCTGTGAGTTACATACTCCTGCACTCTAATCTGCATGTTACGTTCTCCTGACCGCCTGTACTCTATTACTTTCCTGAAGCCTGCAATGCACACTACTGTCCCGTGCACTCTTTGCTTTATGGTCTCCTGTCCCAAGGGTGTGTTACCTAAATCTGTCCCCTGCACTCTGTGCATAACACATTCCATCCTGACATATGCACCCTGTGAGTAACATACTCCTGCAACTCATGTTACGCTCTTCTGACCCCTGTACTATTTGCATTACTCTCCTGGCTGCTGTGGTCTGTGTTACGCTCTCCTGACCCCTCCACTTTGTCTCACACATCCACAGTTTGCTTTGTCACACTGCGTGCCTTGCCTTACTATTCTCCTTTGGGGGCAGGAGGCTAAACCTTCACCTGGAAAAAAATGATCTACAGATTTGAAATTTGATCATTTTAATAATCATGTTTTCTTCTCTCACAGCGGTTCTATCAGGTCAGGAGCCAAAACAGAGTGGGTATAATATCAGAGCCTGGCAGGCTTAATTTCTCCCCTCACTCCTAATCCCAGCATGCTGTGCATAACAAAGATACAATACCTCAGTTAGTGTCAGAGGCAGACCTTGCAAATCTTGGTGGAACAGTTGAGAAAAGTGGCTGCAGTATTAAGACACAGCACAGACACTTATACCAGAAAAAGTAAAGAAATAAAATTAAGCCTTACCTAGTGCCTCAAGTTTTTTCTGAATGTTTCTGATAATGGTTTCCCTTATGTAAGGAACATGTAAGTAATAGACTGCTTGTGCTTCAAATATGAAAAATAAATGACAATTCTTTATTTATGAATTTTAATACACATTTGACATTTTATTACACTTTTTCAATTTGTCTTTCACATGTCTTTCAATTTTACAGGATATGGAATAGGCTTACCCCAAAACTCTGCCCTAACCTCTAATCTTTCAGAGTTTATAAGTCGTTACAAATCATCTGGATTCATGGATACTTTGCATGACAAATGGTACAAAATGGTGCCATGCGGGAAGCGGGTATTTGCTGTGACCGAGGTAACAATATTTTTTTAGGGCTCAAAATATTGCCATAGTTTACTATAAAATGGAAAGTCGCTCACATAATTTATAACATATTCAGCTTTCTTCAGAAAAATTAATACACTATAAACTTAGATGGATAAGGGAGGCAAGTGAGAAAACCAAGCATCAAACATGTACTGTGAAAAGACATTCATCTGTATCTGAAAAAAAGTTGGGGAAAAACCACGCTAAGTGTATATAACAGTCTCAGTAGTGATAAAATAAATGTTTAAATGATAGCAGCAGCAATTCTTCTGTAAATAACGAACAGTGGAGTGCAAAATAGATAAAAAATAGAATCGTGCTAAAAAAACTCAGCATATTCAAACTCTCTGAAAGAATCCACCACACATTATTTGACAGTATGCATATTTTTTCTGACAAGTGGCTCTACTGGTCTATGCCCTCCTTGCAACCTGTATAGTTTCCCATTCCCATATAACATGATTAAGGTTGGTCTTTCTGCCCCCCTTCATCGATATGTCTGATTCAGTACATAATGTCGCAATATACTCTGTTGTCCACCTCTACCTTTTGAAAAAAAAAAAAAAAAACTCAGCATAATCACAGCTCAGTAGTTTATGAATAACAAAGTCCACCAGTGTTCACAACTAAGGGTTTATTCAAAAATCCATCCACCATCCTCCACTTGTGAGATCCACCACCATGTGAAAAAGATGTCTCCTTACCAGAATGTATTGACCCCCCGTTACAGAGGATCAAAAAATGCCCATAATAGCCTTGATCTCTAACAGGAACAAGCCATGCATCTAAACATCTGGTCAGCTCGCATCCAGTTGTCTCCCACTCGGAACAGTTTATGGATGGTTTCATAGAAAATATAAAGGCTCCATATAGTGTAAAACCTTAATTGCTTTTATGAAGTAAAAATGTATTACACTTACAGCATCCAAAGTAATAGACAGCCTTAAGTCTGGTGTGCCGGCTGGCGCACATCCAGACAAACCCGTCCTTTCAGGGTACGATAGCGATAAACCATGAGGGGACATCAGCGCGTCGCTTTACCATAAGCGTTTCGTGAAAGTTCACATCGTCCAGGGGCATGGACGGCGAGCTGTGTCACCTCATTAAATAACAAACATATTAGGACCAAGCCTCGGTCTGAGTCACAAGCCTGCAAAACCAATCAGGTACAAGTCTTGATCTGAATTGGAGGCCAACCATACAATCTAAAATCAAGCCTTGATATGAGTCACAGACCCGTTTTGTAAATATTTCAACATACCCATATCCCCACATTCAAAAATCGCCACAACATCACAAATCATTCGCTAAAAGAAATTGAAAAAAAAAATAAGAAATTTGAGATGGCTACATATTATTCAACAACTGCAACATCCCTACAATAATCGTCACATAACGATTATGCACACTTAAGCATTATTAATAAATGCGTTCACATCTGTGTCTACATTAAGGCCATAAGGGACATATGTTTTCAATCTGTATCCCCAAGCCATTTCCTGTTTAGAGATTTCCCTGACAAGGGAGCCCCCCTCCAATTTGGTTTGTATTTGTCAATCTCTACAAATAAAGTGTTAGAGGGGTCCCTGTCATGCACCAGGTCATAGTGTCTTGACACAGAATGTTTTTTTAAAACCTTTCGTAATGTTATTTATATGTTCATTGAGTCTGACTTGGAGGGCCCTCTTGGTTCTAACCACGTACTGAAGCCCGCAAGGACATTGTATGAGGTAGACTACCCCTACCATAGAGCACGTAATAAAAGGCTCAATCTCAAAGGACCGTGATGTGCTTGTTGAAACAAAGCTACAAATTTTCTTATATTTACATTTGTTCAATGAACACACTTGGCATTTTTTACACCGGTAATAGCCTGTACATTTTTGGAAAAAAATACCAAATTTTTTTCGGGGGTCTTGAATAGTAGGTGCTATCCTATCTCTTATTGAAAAGGCTCCCTTAAACACTATTTGTGGTCTACTGGGTAAGACTGTACTTAAAATTTGGTCACTGCCCAGTATATGCCAGTGTTTTTGGATTAGTTTTTTTATACTCCGGTTATTATTGTCTGTGTTAGGTGATCTATTTACCAACAATTGTGTTCTATCCAACTCGCTTATGGATGCTACTGTACTTTGCAACAACTTAGGATTATACCCCTTCTCCACAAACCTACTATAAAGAAAAAAGGCCTCTTGGTCAAATTCATGCACCGCAGTGTAATTACCTCTGAGATGCATGAATTGGCTCCTGGGCACTGATCTCAACCAGGGTTTGTGGTGGCAGCTGTCCAAGGGAATGTACGAGTTCCTATCAGTAGGCTTAAAAAAAGTTGACGTTATAAACTTTTCATCTCTTACGAAACTTTTCAAATCTAGAAAATTGATTTCCTCCAAACTCGATTCAAAATTGAGCTTGATGCCACTATTGTTTCTATTAAGCATCTCCATAAAGTCTTGGAGGTCAGAGGCACTGCCATCCCATAGGAGGAGGACATCATCTATATATCTAGCCCACAGCACCACCTGTGGTCTGTGTTGGGCATAGATGACGTGTCCTCCTCCTACTTGGCCATGAACAAATTGGTCAAGCTGAAGAACGGTGAGAGCTGTGTGTAAACACAGCTTCTCCGTTCTTCAAAGTGGAAGCTTCATTGATCGTGTGTTCCCCGATATAGGGAAACACGATCAATGACGTCACACGTCCAGCCCCGCCCCCCTACAGTTATAAAAACATATGAGGTCACACATAACCCCTACATCGCCCCCTAGTGGTTAACTCCCAAACTGCAATTGTCATTTTCACAGTAAACAATGCATTTTTATAGCATTTTTTACTGTGAAAATGACAATGGTTCCAAAAATGTGTCAAAATTGTCCGATGTGTCCGCCATAATGTCGCAGTCATGAAAAAAATCGCTGATCACCGCCATTAGTAGTAAAAAAAATGTTTTTTATAAAAATGCAATAAAACTATCTCCTATTTTGTAAACGCTATACATTTTGCGCAAACCAATCGATAAACGCTTATTGCGATTTTTTTTACCAAAAATAGGTAAAAGAATACGTATCGGCCTAAACTGAGGGAAAACAGCATTTTTTTAATGTCTTTTTGGGGGATATTTATTATAGCAAAAAGTAAAAAATATTGCATTTAAAAAAAAAAAAAAATTGTTTATAGCGCAAAAAATAAAAACCGCAGAGGTGATCAAATACCAACAAAAGAAAGCTCTATTTGTGGGAAAAAAGGACGCCAATTTTGTTTGGAAGCCACATCGCACAATTGTCAGTTAAAGTGACGCAGTGCCGAATCGCAAAAACTGGCCAGGTCCTTTACCTGCATAAAGGTCCGGGTCTTAAGTGGTTAAAGCCCTTTCTATCCCTTTCCCTGTGTGATCTTCAGAGCAGCCAGGTGAGCTGAAAGACAAACAGCCAGGAGGGTTGGTAGTTCCTGCATGAACTCCTGCATGCAGTTTACAACATACTGTGCTATTTTGATAAAGGGGACTTATGCCACGTACACACGATCGGTTTGTCTGATGAGAACAGTCTGATGGACCGTTTTCATCAGACCAAACCGATCGTGTGTGGGCCCCATCGGTTATTTATCCATTGGTTAAAAAAAATGGAACTTGTTTTAAAATTATCTGATGCATACCTAACCGATAGGAAAAAAACGATTGTCTGTAGGCACGTCCATCGGTTAAAAATCCATGCATGCTCAGACTAAATTAGGGGACGGGAGTGCTCGTTCTGGTAAAACTAGCGTTCGTTATGGAGCTAGCACATTCATCACGCTGTAACAGACAGAAAAGCGCGAATCGGCTCTAACCAAACTTTTACTAACACGCGGTAACACAGAATCAGCAAAAGCAGCCCCAAGGGTGGCACCATTGGATTTGAACTTCCCCTTTATAGTGCCGTCGTACGTGGTTTACGTGATCACGTTCTGACACGATCGTTTTTTTAACCGATGGTGTGTAGGCACGACTGACCATAAATCAGCTTCATCTGATAACTGATAGAAAAATCCATCAGACCGTTTTCATCGGATTGACCGATCGTGTGTACAGGGCATAAGAGCTCCTATTCCTCAATGGAATTTTTGCTGTGGATTCCTAAGGACTGAGGGTGACTAAGGAGAACAGTCTAGAATCCTTACTTTGTATAGAGGAAGGCAGTTGTCCCGATTAATTTTTCACCAAGTTGGAAACGCTATAACTCCTCTAACACATCCAAGTTATTACCACTATTAAAAACATCAAAAACAAGCCCAGTGTTCAAATGCAAGTGAAAAAATGCCTGGTGCCTGTCTGTGTGGGAATAGGGGGGACAGTTATCAGCCACCGTTAAGGGGGTAGTGCTACATGAGGGGGAAACCTTTAAGTACAAAGTATTTAGGCAAGGACCCCTGTTTTGCCCCCAGTTTAGATGACCATGCAGAATCAATACACTATAATACGTAACTGGTTAAAATTATGCCGCGTACACACGACCGTTTTTCGGGTTCTAAAAAATGATGTTTTTAATGGTCTAGAAAAAAACACGTTTTTTTCAACCCGATCATTAAAGCGGCTTTGCCTACATACGATTGTGCAAAAAAAAATGCTCTAGCAAAGCGCGGTGACGTACAACACGTACGACGGCACTATAAATGGGAAGTTCCATTCGAATGGCGCCACCCTCAGGGCTGCTTTTGCCAATTTCATGTTAGTAAAAGACGGTTCGCGCTTTTCAGTCTGTTACTGCGTGATGAATGTGCTTACTCCATTACAAACGCTAGTTTTACCAGAACGAGCGCTCCCGTCTCATATCTTTTTTCACATCGTTAAAGCCCACACACGACCATTTTTTACAACCTTAAAAACGACAACGTTAAAAACGTCGTGAAACAAATTAGAGCATGTTCGAAATTTTTAATGCCCATTTTTTAGATCGTGAAAAATGGTCTGGAGCCCACACAAGATCGTTTTTAATGACATAAAAAAAAAACATAATTTTTTAGAACCCGAAAAACGGTCGTGTGTACGCGGCATCACAGGTGCTTTATTCACCACAGCTTTTCTCCATCAAGCACCGTTTTTTATACCTTGATCTATCTGGCCACTACGGTCACCTGCTGAATGAGCATCCTCCACAGACTCGAACTCAGCTCTCTAATAAAACATTGGAATTTAATCCAACATAGTTTCACTTGTTAAAATGCAGTACATGGAATGTTCACCAGATATTTGAAGGGTAAAGAGACAATAATCTTCTCACCCTTAGGCCTTATATAAAAGCTGGTAGCTTTCTGAGGGAACATGAAGAAGAAGGGAGTGGTCTAAGGACTAAGCAAACTAGCCTTAACATACTATAGATCTGGGTTACCACACAGAAATACAGCATTAAATATGATGTATTAACACTGAATTCCCAGTAGATGTCACCACCAAGATATTAATACAGTACATACTGGACATAATGAAATCCAATTCTATGATAATTGACACACAAAGAGGGTTTCAGAACAACTGCTTATCATTTATACTGGATTTTCAGGTTAACAAATGTAATACTTCAGAGGCTGCAAGAAATGTTTAGTACAGTACAATACTTCTGGTAGTTAAATGTTACATTTTTAAAGCGGAACTCTAGGTACCATCCTAAAGGAGAAGTCCAGCCTGACCTCGTTTGGGCTTCTTCTATGGGTCACAGGAGTGCAATTAGTTTTTCCCTCCTGTGACCCGTTTTCAGCAGAGAGCGGGCTGAAATCCGCTCTCTACTGACGTCACAGGAATAAGTCCAGGCACTGCATTATCATGACAATAAAGTCTGGATCTGCCAGGGACTTGGACTGATACCTGTCTCAGCCTCTCAGTGAGCCTCAGAGCCTGAGATGGCAGCTCCCGCCCCTCCACAGCTCAGCCAGTGGGGAGCACAGCCAAGAGAGACTGATAGTCAGCAGCTCTCTGCTTGTGGAGCTGTGAGAACCGAGCCATCAGCGATGTGCGATGGCTCGGTTCTCAGTGCAGAGACGGCGGGGGACAGATGCTGCATCCACCTAGGCAAGTATTATTCTGAGGAAAAAAAAAAAAACATGCTTCTCTTTAAAAGGCATAGATAAGTTACATTAGTCGAGTTGGGACCAATGTAAGTATACATACAGTATTTTATACCCGAGGAGCTGCTGGGGAAGCGGACAATCATTGTAGTAGTTGTCACTACTACAGTGATTGCTGCCATCTTCCTGGTGCTGTGCTTTCCCAGTGCATACTGACTGCAGGAGGTTGTTCGCTTTGTACTGTCAGGGCTGGGCTCTCAGCAGCTCTCTTCTGTGCTCAGACTGCTCAGCTGTTGGATAATTGTCAGCACTCATGGCTTCCACAGTGGTTCACCATTTCCTGCTTGTCAGTCCTGCCTACAGATAAACAATCAGCACAGACCCCCCTGTCAGGAGAGCAGCCGATCGGCTCTCCACTACTCGCGTCTGTCAGACGCGAGTGAGGAAAAGCCGATCAATGGCTCTTCCTGTTTACATCGTGATCAGCCATGAGTCGGAGGTTCTTTATCAAGATCAGTGTAGCAGTGTGTCAGACTGACACACTGCACCACCACTCGCTGCGATGCACTTCCCCATGGGCACGCGGCGGCTTTTATCCTGCTTGACATCATGCGACATCCAGTCAGGATAACTGAACCACCGCCCGGACGTCATTCTGCTATAGGCCGGGCAGGAAGTGGTTAAAGATGAGATAGCAGCCCGAGACATACCTACGGATCTAATTTTCCATTCTCATTGACTCCAGACTCAGAGAAACCTTCCTTTAGGGAGCGCTTGTGGAAGCCCTCTGGCTCCGAGCTATGCATTCCCACACTGGCCCCCTCACCTCCCATGCCCCCAGATACAGAGTCCGCCAATGAGGTAGAACCCATGCAGTTGGGCTTTACAAGTCTCTGTGGAGGAGAGGGTCTTTAGGAGGTGGGAGAGATTGTGCCTTTATTGTGGCCAGACATGTACATTTTAGAAGTCTTGTCCTACGCATCCAGGATACGCCCACACCTTGAGGTCCTGTAGATGACAGACCTTAGGTGGCGTTGTTGCATCCCCAGTTATACTGAAGGATAAGCCTCTGGTTCTGGTTACCCTTTCTTGGTCTGAGTCATCCATCGATACACAGGCTCTAATCGACTTTGGGGCTGCAGGCCTGTTTTTAGATAGCGCCTTTGTGTCCAAGCACTCTATTCCACTGCAGCTTCGTGCCACTCCACTTGCCATTGAGGCTATTGATGGGAGACCTTTACAGCCTGCCCATGTGACTCATGAGACTGCTTAGTTGACCATGACCATAGGGGCTCTTCACCATGAAATAATCCAATTTCAAGTCATTTTCTTACCTTATTACCTGGTGGTTATTGATTATCCTTGGTTACAGAGGCACAACACCTCTTTTGATTGGCATCATGGTGATTTTTTTTTCTGGTTGCCACAGTGCAGTAAAACATGTGGGTAAGGTCTTGAGCACCTCTTCACTCTCCTCCATGCCAGAGGAGTACCGTGAATTTAGCGATGTCTTTGACAAAGGATCAAGCTGGTATTTTGCCTCCACACCACTCATATGATTATGTAATTGACTTTCAACATGGTGCCATGCCCCCTCGTGGCCGGGTATACCCTTTGTCTGTCTCGGAGGATAAAGCCATTTTGCTGATTCACTTTGAGGGTTCATCCGCAAATCCTCATCTACTGCTGGTGCTGGCTTCTTCTTTGTGAAAAAAGAGTGGTGAACTGAGACCTTATATAGATTATAGGGGTCTCAATCACATCACGATTAAGATCGCTTATCCGATTCCATTGATTACGGAATGTTTTGACCGCCTCAAGGGAGCAACGGTCTTCACTAAGCTCGATTTGAGAGGGGCATACAATCTCGTGAGGATTATGGAGGGAGACGAATGGAAAAACTGCATTTAATACCAGGACCGGACATTACGAATACCTTGTATAGCCGTTTGGTCTATGCAACACTCCTGCAGTTTTTCAGGAGTTCATCAACGATGTCCTCCGACATATGTTGCAGCAATGTGTGGTGATTTATCTCAACGATATTCTCATTTATTCAAAATCCCTAGAGAGCCACCACACAGACTTCTTCCATGTGCTACAGAGATTGAGAGATAATAACCTGTATTGTAAATTGGAAAAGTCCAAGTTCCATCGTGAACAGGTTACATTTCTGGATTATGTCATTTCTACTGCCGATTTTTCGATGGACCCAGAGAAACTATGTGCAGTTCTACAGTGGCCTTGACCTGTAGGTCTACATCTGCTACAATGTTTTCTTGGCTTTGCCAATTATTATCAGAAATGTTTTCATAATTTGTCTTCTCTGGTTAAACCTCCGAATGATATGACCAGGAAGGATTGTAAGCTACAGAATTGGTCTCCGGATTCCCTTAAAGCCTTTGTGTCATGAAGATCCTGCCAGAAACAGTTGACTTAGATTTTGCGGTTCCCGATCGCGGCTGCGATCACGCATGCGTGTGAGTGCACGGGTGCACACGCCTATTGGAGCCAGGTGGGGTATTTAAGCCGGCCTCTCACACACCATTCCTGCTGTCTGCTCTACAGCGTTGAGTATCTGAAACCTGATCTGAGACTTACCTGTGAAAGACCCGGCTTACCTGTGACTATTCCAGCCATCCGCCTGCACCTGATCCTTGGCCTGTTTTGACTACCCTTCTGTCTACACCCCTGTACCTCGCTGTCCGCCCCGATATCTGACCCGGCCTGTCTGACCTTCTGTGCTGATCCAGTCTGCTCCAGTCTGCTGAACGATTCCAGTTTGTCCTAGTTCCAGTCCAGCTGAACAATTCCAGTTTGTCCTAGTTGCAGTCCAGCTGAACGATTCCAGTTTATCCTAGTTCCAGTCCAGTTTGCTGAGCTGATCCAGTCTGCTAAGCTGATCCAGTCTATTGGACCTATCCTGTCTGCTGAGCTGATCCTGTCTGGTGATGTGTTCCAGTCTGCTAAGCTGATCCAGTCTATTGGACCTATCCTGTCTGCTGAGCTGATCCAGTTCCGGTATTCCAGTTCCTGCAAGGAAGCTTCTACTAGACTGACCCACTACCTCTTCCTGTTGATCCTGCCAGGCACCCGTGCCACTCCTTACTCCTGTGCCTTCTGTTATCCTATCAGGGGGCCACGAGTGGGAGCCGTAAGGGAGGCCGACCTCTGCAATTCGGGCTCATCACCATCAGGTACGTGACACTGAGTCTCTCAAGGCTGCTTTACTTTCAGCTCCTGTGTTGGCACATCCTGATTCTATGTACCCTTCATTCTTGAGGTTAATGTGTTAATGTGAGGTTAAGACTCGAGTAGGCGCCCTTCTGTCTCAACGTCCTACCTCTCAGAGCGATATACGTCCTTGTGGCTACTTTTCTAAGAAATTGTCTCCTGTGGAATGCAATTATGACATTGGGGACAGAGAATTGTTAGCTATCATTTTTATCTCTTAAGGAATGAAGGCATCTCCTCAAGTGTACCACTGTGCCGGTCCTCATTTTGACTGAACAAAGGAATCTCTCATTCTTGTCTGAGGCAAAACGCCCATCTCCCAGATGGGCATGATGGGTTATTTTTCTGTCAAGCTTCAATTACATTTCATTCTAGTCTCATTCTTACCCGGCACTAAGAATGTAAGGGCTGATGCATTGTTACAACAATTTTCCTCCTCCTCACAATGGAGTCGGTTCCTACTCCTGTGAAACCTCCAATCGCATTCTAGCCAGTATTCGCACTAGTCTCACTTCACCTTTGGGTGCCAAAATTCTTGCTGCTCAGATCCATTCTCCTCCTGAGAAACCCTGTAACCGCTGCTTTTTCCCTGAGAATCTCTGTACTGCTTTGCTCCAGACTTACCATTCTTCCAAGGCAGATGGTCACCCAGGGAAGAATCAACTCATCTGGTCTATTTCTCAACAATTTTGGCGGTCTAGTCTCCACACTGATGTAACCATCTTCATAGCTGCTTGTTCTGTGTGCTCAGAGTAAAACACCACAACACCTTCCAGTGGGACTCCTACAACTCATAACCAATGGATAGAGGCCTTCCACCCACTTGTCTATAGATTTTTTTGTGAAGTTACCCAACTCCCAGGGCGACATAGTTATTCTAATGATGATTGACCGGTTCTCAAAGATGTCACGTTGTATTCCACTTAAGAAGTTGCTTACATCCAAAGAACTGGCATCCATTTTAGTTTGGGAGATCTTTTGGTTACATGGGCTACCCATGGTTATCATCTTGGACAGGGGTAGCCAGTTTGTGTCCAGGTTTTGGCGAGCCTTTTGTGCACAGTTGGGAATTCAGCTTTTCTTCTCAGCGCATCACACGCAGTCCACCTCGGTATCAAGTCTCCGCCCGGTTCAGGCTGTGAATCATGAGGAGTATGAGATACAAGCTATCATTGACTCCCGTAGGTCCCTGTGGGCGCATACAGTACCTTGTTCATTGGAAAGGGTACGGTCCGGAAGAATGCTCTTGGGTCTCATCCTCGGACATACATGCTCCTGTCCTCCTCTGTGCTTTACATAAACATTTTCCCCTCAAACCTGGTGCCCTCTTCTCTCTGCTCATCAGTCCCACCTACAGCCAGCCCCTTCTGGCTATTTAAACTGCCTTGTTGATTCCTTTCTTGTCTTTGCCTTGTCAACATATCTGGAGATTCTCTGCTGTGTTCCTGTGAAAGACTTTGCCTGTCTGACGTCCCTTCTGGTTCCTGATCCAGTTCTTCTGCCTCTGACTACACTGATCTCTGGTTACCTGATTACTGGCTTGTCTGACCACCTGCATTGGCTTCCGATCCCTGGCTATGTTTTGACTACGTTTGCGGATCTATACCATTTTTACCATTACATTAAAAGGAGTGATTTTACTGCATTTTCTGTCTTAGTCTTATTCATGGTTTCTGACACTACCGCCATCCTTTACAGAATGGTTTGTATTTTATTTTATTTTTGGAATTTAGTTATCGTCCGCAAAATAAATTTATTTAGTCACTCCCGAAATTCGTTTTTATTTATTTTGTTTCGTTAAGAAATAAATTTGTCCGAAAATCCGAATTAAGGTTGAATCTGTCATTGAAGGCGTCTGTCGAATGTTCCAAGAAGATTCAACGGAGCAGCTAAACTGTATGACCCTGCAATTGTACATTTCCGGTCCAATGTTCCACCTACAAGCTATAGAAGAATGCTAATGTTGTATGGCACTAGTAATAATTATATTTATAAATTATTATTACTAGTCAACCAACATTCTATGTGCTAAGCATTTGACCGTAAATGTATGATTGCGACGTCGTACAGTTTAGCTACTTGTCGAATCTTCTTAGAACTTTTGTCAGACACCATAAGCCTTCAATGGCAGATTCGACATTTGTATGTTTTTCGCTGCTTTGTCAAACCTTTGTTCATGTCGAATGCCCCAACACTGTCTCTATAAGGTGGAATCTTTTCTCTCTATGTAGAATAATCTTGAACTAATATAGACACATTCGACCGCAGATTCGATAGACACAGATTGCTATTGTCAGCGTCATGTTGAATCTTCTATCTATATCGAACTGTTGTAGCAGCGAAAACGAAAATAAAGCATTTTTTATGTCGGATCTTTCAGATTTCGGATTCTGCGCGTTCGTTTTCGTTTCTTAAAACGACAACGAAAATACCCGAAATTCGGACAAAAATGCATTCGGACGAAAACTAATGCACAAGTCTAATAAGCAAGTGAGTAACACACTCCCAAACCAAATCTCATTAGGGAGAGAGTCCAACATCCCATTAGGGGCTTGAAAAAATATAAGAATACATTCATGCACAAGTTTTCTAGTTTATTACTCTACTTTTTCCGCTACATTGTAGACAGTAGGGGGGTGTAAAAATAAAACCTCAAAACTTTTAGTACGAACTCTTCTATAAAAAATGATTTCCTCTGTTAACTCTTTACATTACACAGCCCCCTGCATCACTGGACCCCTTTAAAATTAAGCAGCACCCTGTATCACTGGACCCCTTTACATCTCACAGCCCCCTTCAACTCTGGACCCTTTTACATTACACAGCACCTCTTGGCCCCTTTACATTTCCAAAGCACCCTGCACCTCTGGACCTCTTTACATTACACAGCCCCCTGCATCACTGGACCCCTTTAAAATTACACAGTACCCTGCATCACTGCACCCCTTTACATTACACAGCACCCTGCATCACTGGACCCCTTTACATCTCATAGCCCCCTGCACCTCTGGACCCTTTTACATTACACAGCCCCCTGCACCACTGGACCCCTTTACATCACATAGCCCCCTGCACCTCTGGACCCCTTTACATTACACAGCACCCTGCATCACTGGACCCCTTTACATTACACAGCACCCTGCACCTCTTTACATTACACAGCCCCCTGCATCACTGGACCCCTTTAAAATTACACAGTACCCTGCATCACTGGACCCCTTTAAAATTACACAGCACCCTGCATCACTGGACCCCTTTACATCTCACAGCCCCCTTCACCTCCGGACCCTTTTACATTACACAGCACCCTGCACCTCTGGGCCCCTTTACATTACACAGCACCCTGCACCTCTTTACATTACACAGCCCCTGCACCACTGGACCCCTTTACATCACATAGCCCCCTGCACCCCATTACATTACACAGCACCCTGCACCTCTGGACCCCTTTACATTACACAGCACCCTGTATCACTGGACCCCTTTACATCTCACAGCCCCCTTCACCTCTGGACCCTTTTACATTACACAGCACCCTGCATCACTGCACCCCTTTTACATTACACAGCCACCTGCACCTCTGGACCCCTGCATGTTACACAGACCCCCTTCAGTGCAGACACCTCCTCAGTGCAGACACCCCCCCCCTTAGTGCAACCCCCCTCAGTGCAAACACCCCCAGTGCAAACACCCCCAGTGCAAACACCCCCAGTGCAAACCCCCCCTTAGTACAACCCCCCCAGTGCAAACCCCCCTTAGTGAAAACCCCCTCAGTGCAAACACCCCCTTAGTACAACCCCCCCCTCAGTGCAAACACCCCCCCCCTTCAGTGAAATCCCCCCAGGTGCAAACACCCCCCCTTCCCATTCAGTACCTCAGATAATCGCAGGCAGCGCCACGGCACATGGACAGAAGGTCCCCTCCCCCTCTGTACACACAGAGAGGAGGGGGCTGTGCCTGTGTGCCGACTGCCGAGCACTGCTAACAGCCCGTGGCTGTGAAAGGAGGGGATGGATGGTGCTGCGGTGTCACCCCGCAACCCCCCCTCCTCTTGTACCGCGGCGCTCGGCGCTCCGATTCCGCGGCGCTCATCGCTGCAGTTGCGGGGGGGAGCCGCCCCCCCCCACATGTCAGCTAAAAAATAAATTAAAAAAAACTATTTTTTTTTTAAATTGGATGGTGTCACCCCTCTAGTGGGTGTCACCCGGGTGCGGACCGCACCCCCCTAGCAACGCCTCTGCTGATAACACTTTTTACTGTGGCCTTTGCAGTAGCATTTGCCACTGGACATCCAGAAAACATGTCCATACAGACAAAATGCATACTTGTAAGATCCTGACTTGGGCATCTGTATATATCTTTTTGTAATCTCTGGAAGGGATGTTCAGCTTTTGGTAACACGTTTGGTAACTAACAAGAAGTGGTATATTATAAAAACAACTGTGGTGACCCCTGTCTCTATCCCATGCTCATTTACGAAAACAGCAATAACTGCTTGTGACTGAAGACACGTTCCATGTGTCAAGCTTGAAGGGAAAAGAGTGTCTGGCAGACATAAAAGATCACATTTTTCCAAAGTCCTGTTTCATAAGAAGTTGCCCCCTGTGGGCCACTTGTTCTCGTTCTGGGGTACTTAAACTTGAATTATTAGTCCCAGCTATAATGGGCCAGAACTAGGATGGAATCTGAGTTTTGCAGACCCAACAAGTGTCCAGGGCTGAAATGCAGCATCCTTAGTCGCCTGGTCTGCTTCCATATGTGAGTTTCAATGTTAGTATGGCTACCTCAGCAAGAACCTGGAAGGCTGAAAACAGCCAATCAATTTAACTTAGCATGCTTGATTGGTTTACCTGCCAAAGTAACAACAAATATCTCGACCAATTATATAGGCCCGGATTCACGTAGCACTTACGCCGACGTATCTCGAGATACGCCGCGTAAGTGTCAATGTGTGCCGTCGTATCTATGCGCCGTGCCCATAGTACTAGATACGCCTGAAATTAGGCTTCATCCGTCCGACGTAAGTTTCCTATGCCGTCGTATCGTGGGCGCATATTTACGCTGGCCGCAAGGGGCGCTTCCATTGATTTACGAATCGAATATGCAAATAGGGGAGATATGCCGATTCACGAACATACTTGCGCCCGGCGCATTAATATACGCTGTTTACGTAAGTCGTACGTCCGGCGTAAAAGTTAAGCCTCATAAAGCAGGTGTAAGTCATGTTAGGGTATGGGCCAGGGAACAGCCGTCGTATTTTACGTTGTGTACGTAGTCGTACGTGAATAGGGCTGGGCGTCGTAGGCATTGAGCCGTTGTATCTTAGGGAGTATATTCGACGTGAGTCGGAGCATGCGCACTGGTATACGTCCACGGGACGGCGCATGCGCCGTTCGTTTGGCCCATCATTTGCATGGGGTCACGCTTCATTTAAATGAATCACCCCCACTTCCACCTAATTTGAATTAGGCCGGCTTACGCTGAAGAATTTACGTTACGCTGGCGCAACGTAGGGAGCAAGTGCTTTGTGAATACTCTGCTTGCCTCTCTGTGTTACGTCGGTGTAGCGCATATGAGATGCGCTACGCCGGCAGAAAGATGCGCTGATGTATCTGAATCCGGCCCATACTCTTTTTATAGTTCACATGCTTGCTAAAATATGGAGTTCTGCTTGTTGAGCTGGGAAAAAAGATCCAATGACTCGGAATGGTAGAACTGAAGAGTCCAGATAATGGTGTCAACAATTCCAAATTATGGCTCGTATAAGTACAGCATCTTTGGTTGAATTGGCATTCAGCAGCATTGTGGCAGTAGGTTTCAAACAGGAAAGTCTCTGTTCTCTCATTCCTTCCTAGACATGGCTCCGCACTATTCTGTCCACCCCTGTCCCAAAAGTGAGAGCAAAAGGTAACCCTTAGGCTGCATTCACACCTCCGCGTCAAGATACGCCGCGGCGTATTTTGCCGCGAGTGTGTAACTTTTTTTTTTTTAACAAAGCCTTCCCATTGCTTTGTATGGCCGAATGCCAATGCCGCCTGAAAAAAAGGGTCCGGGACTTTTTTTCAGGCGGCAGGCGTACGGCGTCTATGAGATGTGAACCATCTCATAGACAGCAATGGAAATTCTCCCCTCCAGCGGCACGAGCGTCGGGCGTTTTGTCACAGAGGTGTGAATGGGGCCTAAGTCCTCTAACTCCATTCGCCTTATATGGGGGCTCCCACATGACACTCCACCATTAGGAAGAGAAACCCTTAAGGGAACCTCTACCTGCCTTCAACTGCATGTGGACAACAGGGAGTTATTCACTTAGCACCCCACTGATTACTACAGTGATTTTCAACTTCCACAATGATCTATCAGGTATGAAAGACGCATACTTACAAATGTAGACATGTGCACTGCCAAAAATTTCGGTTTTTTCATTTATGTTATTTTCGTTTTTGTTTTTTTTTTCGGAAATTCGAAAATTCGGGAATATCAAAAAAAAAAATATTTTCGTTTTTATTTAATTCGTTTGTTTTTTTTTCGGAAATTCGGGAAAATCGAAAAATATTTTTTTTCCGTTTTATTTGTTTTTTTGCTTTTTTCGTAAATTCGGGATATTCGAAAATTCGGAAATTCGGAATTCCGAATTTTCGGATTTGCGAAAAAGCAAAAAACGAATAAAAACGGAAAAAAAGAAAATTTCCGAAAAAAACTAATGAAACGCAAATGAAATTTTTTTTTTTTTTCGGAAATTCTGAAAATTTCCGAAAATTCGGAAATGAAAAAATTCGGAAGTACGAAAAAAAATTAATTATAAAATCCGGGATTTCGGAATTTCTAAAATTCGAAAATTAAAAAAATCGAAAATTCCACAATTTCCAAGATTCCACAATTTCGAAAATTCAGATTTTTTTATTTTCGAATTTTCAAATTTTTCGAATTTTCAAATGAAAATTCGTAAATTCGAAAAATAAAAAAATTCGAAATTTCGAAAATGAAAAATTCGAAAATTCGAAAATGAAAAATTCGAAATTCGAAATTGAAAAATGCAAAAATTCGAAAATGAAAAATTCGAAAATGAAAAATCCGAAAATTCAAAATTTGAAGATTCGAAAATTTGAAAATTCGAAATCGAAAATTTGAAAATTCGAAATTTGAAAATTTGAAAATTCGAAAGTTCGAAAGTGAACTATTCGAAAATTCTAAATTTCGAAAATTCTAAAGTTCTAAAGTTCGAAAATTGAAAATTTCGAAATTCGAAAGTTAAAAATTCGAAAATTCGAATATTCGAAAATTTGAATATTCGAAAATTTGTAATATTCGAAAATTCGAATATTCGAAAATTCAAAAAAATCGAATTTTCCAAAATTGAAAAATTCGAAAATAAAAAATTCGAAATTTCGAAAATTCGGAATTTTGAAAATAAAAAAAAAGAAAATTTTTCGAATTTCCGAAAATATGAAATATGAAAATTCGGAATTTCTAAAATTTAAAAAACGAAAATTTTTCGTATTTCCGAAAATCTGAATTTCCGAAATTCGGAAATACGAAAATTTAAAAATCGGAAATACGAAAATTAAAAATTCGGAATTTCGGAAATTAAAATATTCGGAAATTCGAATTTTCGTAAATCCGAAAATTCGGAAATTTGAAATTTTCGGAAGTCCGAAAATTCGGAAATAAAAAATGTGTTAAAACGAATTTCGGAATTTTCGTTAAAAAACTAATTAGAAACTAAACGAATTGCACATGTCTACAAACTAATGGAACTATGCCATTAAGATTGTACCTGAATTCAGCTTTCAAGAGGTATATCCGTTAAATAAAAAGAGGGTCAATTGAGCAGGGGGTAAGGACAGAGGCATCTGGTTCCAAATGAAGGACAGTTAGAAGCTAAGAAGAAATAAAGATGATGTGGCATATGTGTATTGGCTTTTCATTTACAGATCTCCCTTTTGATGCTAAAATTTGGATAAAAGCACTGTATTTTGTTCTTTCAAGCTGTAAAATGTGTTAGTGTTGTTATTCAGATGTGCATGCCACCTGTGAATGGGCCTGACTTACTTGCGAGAACCCCAGCTGGATGCAGCTCCACTGAAAGCAATCAAAGGCTGATGGCTCCCGCTGCATTTAGAGCCAATCACTTGCAGGGGTTCGCTGCATGAGTTTTTACAGTACATGCAAGTGACTGGGATTAGCTGTGGGAGCTGGCAGTCTTCCATTGCTTTCAGTGCTGCTTTCTCCCGCAGCTAATTGCCCGGAACCCCCCCTGGGGATCTCACATGTAATTGGGGCCAGGTCCCTTTACAGGTGTAAATGTAGCCTTTTTTTTATTATGATTATATCTTACAGACGCTCCAGATGGGAATTTACCATTTTTCAGGCCTGTTTGTTCTTCTTTGCGTTGGGTTCGGCGGCTCACTTCTTACATCATTGGGTGAGAGAGTGGTCTACCATTTTGTTATACCTCGTATGCGAAAGCGTCGCAGATTCAAATACTGGCTGCATACTAGCCAGGTAAGTTAAGATTTCTAAATAAAAATGAATGAATTTGATTTAAAATGTAGTTTAATTTTAAATCAGAACATCTGTCACAATGGACAATCTCAGAATCACAGGTATTTACTAAATATGTTCTACCCTTTAAGGCTAATACCCAGCACTTACATCAACACATAGCAAACATCACTTGACTGTCTTGTTTTTTGATCTACAGTAGGATCTCTAAGGTTAGTGAACACAACATTTGCAATTTTGTAATGACCCTGAATAAGAAAAAACATAACAATTTTCAAATAAATATACTGTATTCTCAGATTATGGGTCCTGGACTGGTCTCCATGTTTGCATGCCTTTTAACCCTAGAGGAGCTCAGGTGAATCACTTAAAGTTTTCTCAACATACTGCTCATGCAGTCCAAAAAGTAGATAAAAGTAAATTATGTTCCACTGCATCCCGGGTAGGGGGGGCCCCCTTCAGGAAGGCTGTATGGGGGCCCATGATTTCTAACAGCGGCCCATGGCATACATAACCTCTCTTCAACCCCTTAAAACAATACCCAAGAACTAAACAAAGAAGGGCAAAGGGGGTTTCCTACACTGTGTTCCTTACCTTTCAAACAAACAGATTTGCAAAACTAAACTGCAAGAATAATTTATATGTCCAGAACACAGCAGTAACATAGGGGTCAAACAATGGGCAGGTAATACACACACTTGACATGCCAAGTCTCAGGAGTGCGCTACATAAAGAATGCAGGGCTCAGCAGTGCACTACATAAAGAATGCAGGGCTCAGCTGTGCCCATCCAAATACAGCCTCACCAGTGCCCAGAAATGCAGCCTCACCAGTGCCCAGAAATGCAGCCTCACCAGTGCCCAGAAATGCAGATTTACCTGTGCAGGGGATCAGAAAGCAAAGGAAGAGGAGAGGCGGCCGGATCATCACACACGCTGTGACAGCTTTAATTTGAATTGTCGAGTGCCTGCCGTCACACAAGTTTCACCTCCTGGATCGGCTCCTGCCTATGATAGACAGCACACGTCCATTGGACAAGTGTGCTGTCCATCAAAGGAGCCAAACTAGGAGGCGGGACTTGTGTGATGGCAGGTGTCCAGTGATTCAAATTAAAGCTGTCACAGCAGACAACACCGGCGGACCCCCCTCCTCTGCCTTAGCACCCACCCAGGATCGACCCTGCACCTGGCGCTGCCCCTGGAATCCAGAGACAGACTGGCTCCGAGGACAGTGCCCTCACTCCAGGGACTGTCCCCAGAAACTGGGAACATCTGGTCACCATATTCTAGATGTTGCAGAGTATGATGGATAAGTGCAGCGGAGTCTAATTCAGATCAGACATATTCTGTAGTAACAGGAACTGGCTTCTTTATTGTAGAATCATCAGGCAGACAAAGATGTCTCTCTGCCTCATGGCAAGAAGAACACACAGATTACAAGCTGGAAGAGAAAACCAACGAGTACATCACTGTGATACAGAAAAAACAACATATCATAAAGAACACAGTCTATCATATCAATGATCACTAGCAACATCTTGTGTCCTTTATCTAAACTGAATCTGATATATATTCTAAGCTATAGTTTGTTGCATATATCCAACACTAGAGCCTGTTAATTGTCCTTAATATTATGTTCATATACAGTATATGCAGCGAGTACTGACAGATTTAAGGCTCAGTCACATGGGTACACTCACAAAACATAGGGTTTTTCCTGTTAGAGCTAGCAAAAAATCATGTGTAAAATGCACACCTAAAATACTCACGTTTAGATGCATACAATGTTTAGACATGTATAATTAGTGACTTAAGGGCTTGGTCACACAGGTGTCTAAAACACACTGGGCCAGATTCACAAAGAGATACGACGGTGTATCTCCTGATACACCATCGTATCTCTGACTTACACTGGTCGTATCTATGTGCCTGATTCATAGAATCAGTTACGCATAGATATGGCTAAGATCCGACAGGTGTAACTGTGTTACACCGTCGGATCTTATTTGTAATTTGAAAATGGCGCGGGGGGCGTTCCCGCTGATTTACACTGAATAATATGTAAATCAGCGAGATACGTGAATTCACGTACGTACGCGGACCCGACGCAGTTTCTTACGACGTTTCCGTAGCGGTTTTCCCGGCGTATACTTACCCCTGCTTCTATGAGGCGCAGCCAATGTTAAGTATAGCCGTCGTTCCCACGTCGATTTTGAATTTTTTTACGTCGTTTGCGTACGCCGATTCAGAAACCCACGCGTCGCAAGTTACGCTCATGTCGAAACCACTGACGTCCTAGTGACGTCAGTGGGAGCAATGCACGCCGGGAAATTTCGCGGACGGCGCATGCTCATTTAAATCGGCGCGGGAACGCACTTGATTTCAATAGTACCCTCCCTCTAGCCGCAGAATTTGAATTCCGCCGGGGGATTTGCGAGACGCCGCCGCAAGTTTGGAGGTAAGTGGTTTGTGAATTACCCACTTGCCTCTCAAACTTGCTGCAGCGTATCTTAAATCAGATAGATCACGCGGATCTAAAGATCCGCTGATCTACCTGAATCTGGCCCATTGTTTAGATGTGCACAGCATAGAGTTTTTTTATGCATCTAAACACAGCACTGCAACAAGAGACTGTGTATAAATGCATCTCAACATTTTCTTTTCTGAATGTACACTAAGCTGCACAGGCATATAGTCTAGACCTGTAGTGGCGAACCTCGGCACCCCAGATGTTTTGGAACTACATTTCCCATGATGCTGATGCACTTTGCAGTGTAGCTGAGCATCATGGGAAATGTAGTTCCAAAACATCTGGGGTGCCATTGCCAAGGTTCACCATCACTGGTATAGGCACTATTCTGCAATGACAGCAGCTACAATAATTTAACCCAGTGTGACTAGTTCTTTTTTAAAAGGTTAAAATTGAACGGCATATGTATTTTTAGCCTATTTACCTTACAAAACTGTTGAGTGAAAAGCTAAATTTGAAAAGTTTGTGCATAGAAGGTAACTAACCTAATGGTCCTGTTCCTGTATATCTCCATGTTCAGCATACCCGCTGTTTATATCCCTCAAAAATCATACATATTTGTATTATGTTTTAGATTTCCAATTACTTTCTTTAGACCTTCAGCCTTGTCCCTTGTATCCATAATTTATATATTTTTAATAATTGATTTACCTTTTAGTATCTCCCCTAAAGGCTCTAAATTCTCGGATTCTCTATTTTTCCATTTATATTCCCAAGAAGTTTACTCTTACCTGAAGAGTACTGAATTTTTGTGAATACTAATATTCTTGTTTTAATATTTAACAGAAAATCCATCGGGCATTAAATATGACCCTCGAAGACCAGGACGTGAAACCCCCAAACCCTGACAAAAGGTATTTTGTTTCATGTTCGTTGTCAATTTAAAAAAAAAAAAAAAAAACACAATCCTAGCAGACCAGTGGAGGAAGGTGGAAAACCTCAACAAATCGTGATCCAATTTGCTACAACAGGGGGAAATTCCTTCCTGATCCCTCAAGAGGAAATCGTATATTCCCTGGATAAACTTTACCTATAAATGTTAGCAGGGCCGCTGATAGGCCATTACAACTGGCTTTGTTGTGCCGGGTCCGGCCAGCAGGGGGGGCCTGGCAATCTGCACAGAGACCAAAATGATGCAGAATATATAAAAAAATATATATATATACATTCCTTCAGCCAGCACCCCATGACCTATCCACCAACCTCAAAGCCCCCCCCCCCCCCCGCCCTCCTCCGACTTTTCAGTTTTTTTTTCCTATTCTTTGCTACCTCCGTACTGATGTTCTTGTGTGTGGGAGGGAGGGACTATTTCTTTTGTTTCGGGCACATATCACTTCCGCGCCCACTCCTCATGCTGGCTCAAAACCCAGCCTGCACATTGCCTTCCCTGGCGGATTGATTCCTTTCCCTCCGCTCATGGCACTCTACTCTGTTCTCCTGAGACAGAGACAGTGAGACTGGAGAAAAAGCGGTGAGGGAAAATGGCGGTGGCGGCAGGAGAAGGAAGCATCTGACATCTAAAATTGTTTGTGACTGACACTCCCGGCAGCAGCAGCCGGATCAGAGAGGAAGTGCCTCATGGGGCCCAGATAACACAGGTCTGTGCTTGCTTTGGGGGGGGGGGGGGGCGATTCAAGATCTACGTGTAGCACTACCCTTGCAGGAGCTGCCGGTTTAGATTTTGTGTGGCACGTAACCTCTATTCTTGTTGTCCAGGGTAAAAGGAGAGTCCAAAGAATTTTAATGTCCACAGGTGGAAGGGTAGGTAGGTTCAGGTGCAAAATAAGAAAACACTCCTGTTTCAAGCAAACAGTTTTCGTCGCCACTCTAGCCAGAGAGGGGAATTGCTCACCCAGATAGGTCCCTCTAACTGGCCTAGCAGCCGGGATGGCGCACAAATTAAAGTACATTCACTGCCACAGACCTTCCTTTCTTGATGAGATATTTTGGTCTGGAATCCTCTGCCACAGGATTCAGCACCCGGATCTCTTTAGCTTTTTCTCACTAGAACCTTTGACAGGCGACACTGTCAAGCCTCTCAGTGTATGGTGCATCCTTTGGTGAAGCTTTCAGGCCTTCTCCTAAGGTACCAGCCTCTTGCATGGCCCCTACCAGGATAGGTCCTCCCCTGGTCACCTTCATCAAGTGGCCTCCTCCCGCAGGACGGACAGCACAGGATCACCTCTGTGGTACAGGCCCTAGTCAGACAACTGGGCCCAACAGACAAAGCCGCAGCCCTGGGCCAGGCGGGCCATGGGGCGTGAACGGACGGGCCCGCACCAATGGCGTCTGTCCCTTAAGTACCCCTCCCCAGCATACACAGCGGGGCAACCACTCCCACTGATTGGCTGCTGAGGGGGACACTCAATATACCATGACTTGGCTGCTGCCACCCTTGGCCTGTGGTGGTAATAACACCCCCAGGCAATCAATGGTGAATCACTCACAGCACAGCCATGGCTGGAACAGAGGCTTAATTGCCCTTAATCAATCTGGTCTGAGCCAAATAACAGCTCAGACCCCCATTAAATTTGAGGCAGCGCCTGTTCAACAGGAGCAGGGCGCTACACACTATATCACTGTATCTGTCTGCAGAAGCATCTAAACATTAGGGCATTGGTGGCACTGTCTCTGCAGGCAGCACATGCGTTATGGCCCATAACGCATGTGCTGCCTGCAGCCAGTGCCTACCATGCCATAATGTGCTGCAGACAGTGCCACCTATGCAGCCAATACCATATTGTACTGCAAACAGTGCTACCCATGCCGCCAATGCCATAATGTGCTGCAGACAGTGCCACCTATGCCGCCAATGCCATAATGTGCTGCAGACAGTGCCGCCAATGCCATAATGTGCTGCAGACAGTGCCACCCATGCCGCTAATGCCATAATGTGCTGCAGACAGTGCCACCCATGCTGCCAATGGCATCATGGCATTGGTGGCGCTGTCTGCAGTACATTATGGCAATGGCGGCATGGGTGGCACTGTCTGCAGCACATTATGGCATTGGCGACATGAGTGGCACTGTCTGCAGTACATTATGGCATTGGAGGCATGGGTGGCACTGTCTGCAGTGATAAATATCACTTGAAGACAAATCTGCACTTTGTTTCAAGGCAGGGTCTAGAGAGGGGCCAGGGGTGGGGCTGAAAGAGGGACCAGGGGTAGGGCTGAAGGGGGCACTGTCGGGTAGGCTGTATGGGCCCCATGATTTCTGAATGTTAGTACCCAATTATAATGTGCTGCAGACGGTGCCCCCTATGCCGCCAATGCCATATTGTAGTGCAGACAGTGCTACCCATGCCGCCAATGCCATAATGTGCTGCAGACAGTGCCACCCATGCCGCCAATGCCATATTGTGCTTCAGAAACCCTCCTAACATGGCCAAATGTTGGGCCTTTCTGATCCTTTTACTACACATCCAGGTAGTGTCTGAGCTTGCTGATAACCCTCATTCTTACATATATACATTATGCATGAGCAGACTGACAACTCATGGGGCCCCCGGGCAATAGGAGATTATGGGGCCCCCGGGCAATAGGAGATTATAGGGCCACACAGTATACACACATACAGTATGCATACACACAGAACACACATGGAAAAGGTACTGGAGAGGCGGAGCAGCTATAATCTTGGGATTTTTAGACCAAAAGGATGTAGTAAGGGACATTTCAGGGACAGATGTAAAAAACACAGATTTTTACATACTGTCCCTGGTTTTACTGAGGTTGGCAAGCCTGATGGGGCCCCCTAGTGGCATGGGGCCCTCGGGCAGTGCCCGAGTGTCCGAATGGTCAGTCCGCCCCTGACATTATGTTTGTTGAAAATTATAAAGAACCTCTAATAACTGCTCTATTTTACTGTACTCCATAATACCCTATATCAGGGGTAGGCAACCTTTAAAGGGGTGGAGATCTACCTGAACAATATGGGAGACGTCAAAGATCACCGGCACAGTGTTGTCTCCTCACACCTTATTTAAACCCTTAATTGACGTACTACCATGTTGCAATTGCGTGCATTACACAGCAATCACTGGCAACATATCGCCTCCTCACCACAAGCCCAACAGGAGCTTTTCAAAGGAGCAACAGTGCCTGCTGCACTTGTAAATGTGCCTATAGTGCACATTCACACATAAAGTTGGGGGGTGGTAAAACCCTGCTGTTGAATCGTGGTTTTACAGCCCCAACCCCTACTCTCTTTTAGCTGCTGAGGCAGCAGCCAAAGGTGTACACATGTAGCAACAGGAATTAAGCCCCCTGTTGCTTTTGGTTGGTGCTACTGCCTGCCAATCGTGACCCATTCAGGTAAATGCAACTGCATGCTTCTACAAGGTCCAAGGGGTTAAAGCAGGTGGTGAGAAAGCAACACAAAGCTGCCTGCTTTAACCCCTTGTTTGCTGTACTGCACAAGGTTGCAGGGCACTTGCAGAGCGGCCTCATTCACTTGAAAGGGTCATGACAGGGTGTATAACTCCTGCTGCAGCTGTGACATGTGTACACCCCTGGCCACTGCAGCTAAAGGGGGTGCGGTTAGGAAGGTGTTGATAAAAACACATCTTAACTATGGGGTTTTATCACCCTCAAAACAGCAAAAGTAAATAAACCCTTACTGTTCTGAGCCTCCTATAAGGCTGTTTTCACACTGATCTGCTGCAGTTTACCTGCACCGTGCACCGTCAATTGTATCCTGCAGGTGTGGTGCGCTTTCAGAAAGTGCACCAAACCCGCAGGATATAGGGGTCTATGGCTAAGCGCAGCAAAACTGAAGGAAACTGCAGGTACACTGCACCCCGCGGTGTGGGTAAACCACAGTGCATCAGTGTGAAAGCAGCACTATACTATTATGCCCAGTGTATTGCTTCACACTGACCTGAAGATCACTTCTTTCCTGATGATGGCACCACTCTGGAGACCGCTATCCGGGATAAGAGGTGGAGTGCAGTTGGTATCACTCTGCATGGGACAGGATCAGACACTACAGAGGAGGCATCAGCTTATGTGGCTCTTGCTCCCTACTACCGATCCAACTTTACAAGTAGTCCCTCGGCATTGCATTCTGTTTGATGCTCTGGAATGGCGGGTCAGCAAGACCAGACTGTGATCTACCGGTCACCTGCTTGCGATCTCCTGGTTGCTGACCCCCACCCTTTATTGTACTTGGCTCTTCCATAGGTTATTATTTTCTTAACTCTTTTTTGCAGCTGTAACCTTCAGAAAGATGCCAACAAAAAGCCTCAGTCTGTCTGGAACAATTTAAGTCGGACTACCATCCGCCAGGAAAAAAGGGTACATTTTAACCTCGAGACTGTAAATGCAAGTGATAAACCTTGTGAGAATGGACAACCCTGTCGCCCCAAAGAGGAAGAGCTAAGGGAGCTGGAGGAGAAGATTGAGGACATGAAGGAACAACTAAGAGCTGCCCTGGTGAGAAAAAGTCAGTTGATGGTAATCCTCCAGCCCCCGTGTAACCACACTCAGCCAAAGGCCGAAGGGAACAGATGATAACCATAACATTGTTTGTCTCTATGCAACTTATCTAGACAAAAGTTCTGTCAGAGAGCTTGCAATCTAATTGTTCAGTACTTCCAGTGAGGAGTTGCAGGCAGTTCATCACTGAAAGATTTATACCAAGGCACATGGAGATTAATTAACTAATGCAATCCTCAAATACATAAAAAGAAATACTTATCTGGTGCAATATTGTACAACATGGACTAGTAATATGAAATCATTATAATGGCATATTATCACTCTACCACAATCATACGTTCTTGGAACCGGAGGAAGAAAAAAAGATTTTTCACTGCATTTCTATTCTGTATGACTTTCTTGTGTCCTCTTCTATAGTTCATCTTTTATGATTGTTGCAAGCTATTCATACATTTATTGTACAGCACCATGGCAATATAAGACTGTAACTGCGGGTTAGTAATCCTTACACTTTTAGTAATCCTTTTCAAAGCTTAAGAAAATCTCCCATAATAGTCAGCTATCAATGCCTGCTTCTTGGATGAATTTAGTCCATAGAATAGAACTATCTATCTATACTTATAAATATGTTTCTGATACATAAAATACAGCTATACATTAGTTTGAAAGAATTATTAAGTCTATTTTCATTATAACAATATTTTCTGATTTCAATTTTGTAAGGGAGACAATTATTGGCAATGTAATCCATTGCTGGTGTTTTGAAAGTATTTCTATGATCATTTTATAGATGGCTTCTTTACCTTACAACACATCTGGTTAAAAATGAAAAAAAAAAAAAAAAAAAAACATATTGGTCTGATCACTGAATTAGTTAACCACTAGGACGCAATAATATTCTTAAGTGACCGTCCAGAGTCACCAGCACTCAGGATCCTCAAAAAGGACAGTTGTGACCCCAAGAAGCACCAGCGGTGCCCTGCATTTGTTTCTGAAGCTCTGCAAAAAATGTATGTAGCATGTGGATGGTATAAAAAGTGTGCATTCATTTAGCACATTCCTCAAAAGGTACACTCTGGTTAAAATGGAAAATAAAAGCTGAACTCCAGGCAAACAGCTAGATATAGAATACATATATGGGTGCTTTTTTATTTCTGTCCATCTAGTCCTCAGATTTATACAGCTCTTCCACACGCCAAAACCCTGTCTGACAGGACAAAAGACCAGACTTAATTACCTTTTGAGTATGAAGCTGCTTTATCTTTTAATCCTTGCCTGTATTCCAGTTAAAGCTGGTGCCATGACCACTGTCCCAGGTTTCCTGTTTTAAGGGTGGCTCATTTCTCCTGCAGCATCCTATGCAGCCACCCTTGCATGCAGGGACTATCCTCCCTACACTGGGTGCATCAATAGAAACACACAGTCCTGTAGCCTGGAATAGTAAGGCACTTCCCTGCCTCCAAGCTCATATACTGGGTGGAGACTGCACTGCTGTTAACACTTTCCTGTGAAGACGAGAAGTTTAGGGAAGGAGCACTAAGAGAACAGGAGCCAGCAGCATTGAAAGTTGTAAACTGTAAGTGCTCAGGAAAGAAATTTAAGCTGTTTTTTGGGGGAATTTTTTTAATTATATTGCAGCTTACAAATCATTAGATGTGGTGGCTGCATCAGTTTTCTTTTCTTTGTCTGTTTCCCTTTGTTTTTACTTGGTGATCTGGCCACAGTGGCCAGTAACACACCTTGAATTTAGGTAGTGTTAAATATATTAGCAGATGTAGAGACACTAAAAAATGTAAGCCAAATTCCAGCTCACATTTTATAATCAGTTACAGCAAACAGTTTTTTCCTTTTGGGACAAAGGTTTTGCATGAATAAATAAATCTGATAATTTTCATCACCCCTACCAGTGTTAAGTGGTTTGTCTCATCCATGTAAACTGATAAATATAACAGACTTGCTGGCTGAATAACCAGATGGAAATAGAAGAAAGAAAGAAAAGTATAAAAGAAACAAATACAGCCATCACATCCATGAACTGGAAGGCTGCAATATAATAAAAGTTTGTGTTTGGTTTTAATACTGCTTTAATAGCATTAGCAGCTCTTTTCTTACTCCAAGTTATTGCCTGTAATAATTGCTCTTTAGAAGTATTATAAATTGAACAGCCAAATGGGCTACTAGGTCGATACCACATGCCAGTATTTTCCAACTGTTCGCCAAGTAATAGACTTTTCTAAAGTACCCAGTAATATTATAGCAGCAGCACTAACTCACATTAATAAAAAAAAGACAAGAGCAAGAAAACTACATATTTCGTAATTGTTGAATAAGAAATAATGGTCAATAATGTACAGCAGACTCAGACCCACAGTGTGCCAAATGCAGTAATGACCATTGATGCAACAGCACTAAAGAATACATTTGTATAGGCCATTTGTAGTGACATAGTACTTTGGGGAATATCATCTAACATCTTCAGCCAGTGAAATGTAGAATCAGCCAACTTTGCAGTACATTTTCTCAAAATATAGTTATCGTTTTGCAGCTATCCTTAGTTTTGGAGGGGATTATAAATGTTACTGTAAGATGCAGTGCGGGTGATCTGTAAGTTCACAAATGCGTAGTGGCAATAACAATGGTGACCCGGCCTACTGCATTGGCAGGTATGGTGGTAACCTGAAATATTTTATCATGCAGTGACATGGTTGTTGGTGATGTGTGCAATCCATGGCAAATGTAAAGTAATCCAACTGTAAAACAAGCCACCTCTGTAGCTATAGGCATTGTGGAGAAGTTAATATTCAAATTTCACAATGGGAACTGCGAAGTCTCAGCTATTTTCTATGTTCTATTTTATGCTATTTTCTATGTTATCAGAGTCTTGGCAGCCTGACAGCCTACTAATGTAAACACAGTTGGTGTTTCTAGACCAGTCGCTCTCAACCTTTTTACTTTATCAGATCTTGGAGAACTCTTGCTAATACCAATTACCAGGGGTCAGTGTTTAAAATGCCCCTTATAATAGTGGTCAGTAGGAAAAAGGCTAACTTTACAATGGTGGTCAAAATTCTACCCCTACGAATGGCTAAAATTATCACTGATGTCATGCTGCTGACTTTGGAGTTGGCCCTGGATCTATGCAGGCACCATCAAATATGAGGCCAATCACACACAATTTAAAGTGGATGTAAACCCACATTTTTATATTTTTTTGCTGTCATAATGTAGAGTATAAGATTTCCTATCATATGTGCCCAGTCTTGCCACAAAGAGTTAATCCAGCTCTGAGCAATCCTCTTCTTTTTTCAGTGAGATAAACAGACAAACAGGAGAAAACTTTTGTCCGTTCTTCCCCCTTGCTGTGAATGACAAGTTATTTACATATCTCATGCACTAGCTTGAGACAGGCATTATTTTTTATTCCCATCCCCACTCCTTTTCTGAAGTCATGTGGTTACTTTTCTGGATATTGACTGGATGTTAGTGATCATAGCAGAATTTAGTGTAAGGAATACATAGGGGAAAATGCATGTTGACAAGGGGAGTGTAGAGGTGGGCCGGGAGTCTACTGACATCATGACTCCACCCACCGAGCTCCAGACAACAGACCCACCCACAGAATCTGCAGTTTTTCAGTTCTTATAACAGACCGAGAGGAGACATTTGACAGGTAAGGATACATGCAGGAGGCATTTATATCCTTATAGATCAGCACTGTGGCAGTAGTTTAGAAAAGATGAGAGTGGGTTTACATCCACTTTAAGGAATACCTAGCAACCTCAGAAAGAACCCTAGTGTTCCATGGAATCCCAGGTTAGAATGTCTGTTTTAGGCATTTTGAAAATGATTTAAAACCCACTTCAGGGTCTTTGTTGAGATGCTTGAAGCATTTGAGAATGGATAACTTCACTGTACATACAGCTAGAGAGGTCAATGATGTTTTAAAGTCATTTTACTGCTGGTTAAGAATATGTAAATACTTTTTTGTCCATATACTAGGCATAGATGCAGATGAAAGTAAACCAAAATATCAAAAACCTGAGCAATTCACTGACCCATAGGGGAGCACAGGAAACTAAAGGAAATGTCAAAAATCTGCTGTGCTGTCTGGTTAGAAATTCATTGTGCTATGTGAACCCTATATTTCAAGCTTTTTTTGTAACAAAATATTTAAACAAATTATATGACTAAGCTCCTGGTCGAGTGAAACACGCAAAAGGAGCAGATAGATTACTCCCGTACTGAAATTAATATAACAAATTGGGATTTTAGAGGGAAAGAGGCTTCAATCTTGTCTTGGATGGGTTCTGTTAAAAATAACATGTGTAATTGTTTTTGGATGTTATATTTTTGTTTATGGATTTCTTTGCCTTTTTTGCACAAAAAGTGCCTATTTAAAAAAAAAAAAAAAAAGCTACAACTTATTTTTAAATTAAACCCTGTTAATCATGTAAGGGTACCTATGGCGTTTATGTAGATAACCAAAAGAAAGGGCTCATGTAGATGCTGGTAATACTTGCTAGTTGGGAACTTATGGGAAAAGATTGTTCTTCATTTGCTGGTACCCATGTTGAAAGGTCAGGTATGGCTGACAAGCCCGATTGCTTGGTTCTTCTGTCTTGCTTTGATGGTCTTATTCCTTAAAGGGGTTGTAAAGGTTTGTTTTTTATTTTCTAAATAGGTTCCTTTAAGCTAGTGCATTGTTGGTTCACTTACATTTTCCTTCGATTTCCCTTCTAAATGTTTTTTTTTCTTTGTCTGAATTTTTCACTTCCTGTTTCTCCTCAGTAAACTTGCCACCATCATCCGAGTGGTGGTCAGTGTTGCCAACCGTCCTTATTTTTACGGACAGTTCATAAAAATGGGCACTTTTTTCCCCCGTTCGTAAATATCAATGGTTGCGGAAATGTGCCAGTAAAAATAGCCGAGATCGGTTCGCCTTGGAGCTGCACATGGAGATTGGAGGCAGGGGGTGATTGGAGGCAGGGGGTGATGGTGGCTGCGGTGGCACCGCAGAGGGGGATGGAGGCAGGGGGAGATTGGAGGCAGAGGGTGTTGGTGGCAGGGGGTGATTGGAGGCAGGGTGGGATAGAGACACCGCAGAGGGGGATGGAGGCAGGGGGTGATTGGAGGCAAGGGGCCTGGGGGTGTTAGTGGCAGGGGGTGATTGGAGGCAGGGGGTGTTAGTGGCACTGCAGAGGGGGATGGAGGCAGGGGACGATGGAGGCAGGGGGTCTTGGGGAGATTGGAGGCAAAGGGAGATTGGAGGCAGGAGGACATTGTGGCACCACAGAGGGGGGTGAAGGCAGGGGGTGTTGGTGGCAGAGAGGGATGGAGGCAGGGGGTGATGTGACTAAATAATTTGCCCTTATATCGAAAAAAAAAAGATTTACCTTAATATCTACCTTAAATGACATTGCTAATGGCCTAGTGTACTTGTTTGTAGCCTAAATACTGAAATTTCCACCTAAAAATTTAATTTAGTAACTTTTGTGAAATGCCAGTAAAAATGTGGCTGTGCCAGTAAATTTCAGGTGTTGTGCCAGTAAATTTCAATCTGGTAGGTTGGCAACACTGGCGGTGGTTAGTCAGCCAGAACAGCTTACTGAGGAGGAACAGGAAGTGAGAAATTCAGACAAAGAAAACAAAGAAAAAAAACATTTAGAAGGGAAATGGAAGGAAAAGGTAAGTGAACCAACAATGCACTAGCTTAAAGGAACCTATTTATAAAATAAAAAACGAACTTTTACAACCCAAATAGATTTCTCTATTCTGTTTTGTATTTTGCCTGCAAAATGTGTCCCAGGAAAGATTTGTTATTGTGTGCATATAGCAACCTCTATTTCTTACAGAAGTGAATGAAAGTTCTCCTACACAACTATCAGCTATGAAAAGGAAGATGGATGCAACAGATCTTGAATGGTTTAGGCAAAATGCCCATGTAACTGATGCCTAAAAAAAAACAATTACACCAAACACTAAAACCTTGGTGCTGAATGGGAAGCCTGTTCATTAAAACAAACTAGAATGTTGCCATGTGTTCTGCCTGAGGAAGATACTGCACTGCTTGTCATTGTGGTTAGTACTATCACACTCTGAGGAACTCTGGGAGTGGACTTTAACTGCCAGGTGGACTCAAAGCTGTATGCAATAAATGATGGCTAAGGCAAGACAATGGTGCAGAAACCAACAGTATATACAGCACCGAACAGGGGTAATTTTATAATTCAAATATGTGTGGAATATTTTTGAAGCTCATCCTGTAAAATCACAACATATACAGTGCATGTCTGCCAATGGCATGTTTTAGCTGTTTGTATAAATATGCTCTATATAAAGTAATGATCATTTACCTGCAAGTTTTCTTATACACAAGAGTTATAAACAATTTAATGTTTCAATCAATACATATGACAATTCTGATCATAAACTGATGTATAAAAACTATAGAAAAATCCTAAAAAAAATAAAAGTTCACACTCAAAGAGGCATCTACCCCAAAGTATTAGTGTTAAAATGTACAAATATACTACTTGTCATCCATTTTCATTTGCAAATTGGCGGTTCTGTATTTTTTTCTGTATAGCCGACGTATGCAATGCTCACTGACATATGCTTACGGTAACAAAAAACTGTATTTTATTTTCTGCACTAGTTTTTATAAATAAGCCTTATTGTATATGTGGGAATATAAATGCTCTAAACTGGTTGTGTGTTTTCATGCAGTATTATTATTAGTATTGCCAACTAAAACAAGTTAAATATGTATTCTGCAATTCACTTAAAAAATAAAAATAAAAAGTGCACTTTAGGACAAAGTGCACTGATTAGGGGAAATGTATCAAAACTGGACCAGCTGTGCTTAGCAATCAATCAGCTCCTATCTTTAGCTTGTTCAGTTAGGCTGGGTTCACACTACTACACTACTTTCATCCTACTTTGCTCTGCTACATTGGTCCTACATTTATCCTACATTGGTCCTACATCCATCCTACTTTCATGAACAGGATACTACTTTGGTCCGACTTCAATGATATTCAATGGGCCTGAAGTAGGATCAATGTAGGACCAAAAGTAGTACAGGGAGCATTTTCAAAGTCGGACCGACTTGTGTAGGACGCTACAAGACGCTCTCATAGGGAAACATTGAACACAGAGCAAAGTAGGATGAAAGTAGTGTAGTAGTGTGAACACAGACTTAAGCTTTGAAAATACAAGATAGAAGCTGATTGGTTACCATTCACAGCTGTTCCAGTTTTGTTGAATTACCCTCATAGCGTTTGCCCTTTACACTGACCTAAAGATACCCACCCTCTTACCTGTCTTGGAACCCAGCCGATGATTCCATTGGCTCTCAGTGGCTGCCGCCATAGCCCGTAAGGGAAACCAGCAGTGAAGCCTTGCTGCTTCACAGCCAGTGTCCTACTGTGCATGCCCGCTGTGCTTTCTAACTTTCCCGGCGGCGGGGGAAAGAGGAGAGAGGCCGGACTTCTGACGTACCTCGCCGCGGTGAGACCTGACAGAAGTGGGGACAGGTATCGGTCAAAAACAGGTACCTGCTTCTTTCTCCTCCCTGAAAGGTGCAAAATGTGGCACCGGAGGGGGGAGGGAGGAGACAGAAGCGGAGCTTCCACTTTTGGGTGGAACTCCGCTTTAAATGATTTGTTGGACTAGTGACCCTGCTGGGAAATACTTTACTATTCAGACATCAGTAAGAGCAGTGACATATACTGGCCATTATCATATAGCTACCCTCTCTTAATTCAGACCTGTGATCACAGCATCTGGCAGAGATAATTCTTCTTGGACTAAGGCCGCCCATAAATGGTTTGAATAGTGATTTGAACTGTACATGGCAGGCTGACTGTACCAAGTTGATCAATCAACTTAAGTGCAACAAGCCTGACAGATTTACTTGCGATTAATTGCTAGCAGCAGCTATAGCTGCTAGCAATATTCACTGTATTCTCCCTGAGGGGACAGTTTCCCCCGCTGGGAGAATACAATGTCTTGGCGGAAGGGATTTCCCTGTCAGTACTGTCTGTGTTAATCAGGGGAATTGTGTGAAAGAAATTTGCATCGTTCATGGTCTGCCTAACTTCCTTTGGGACTGGGATGTCATTGGAAAAAAAGGGTACAAAGGAAGCTCATGACAGAAGAGGTTAAAAAAAAAAAAAGGAGGCAAAACCGTGACACTAACACACTTTGAAAGGAACACTTTTTTTTTTTTTTTAAGCTCACAGAAATCATCAGGGTCTGTTGGTTATGGTTGTCCAACGGGCCAAAGTGCCTAGTTCTCTCCGACTGTCATATTAAACCAATGACTTAAAGTGGTTGTAAACTCTTTTAAAAAAAAAACCTGCAAGACAAAGGCATAATGAGCTAGTATGTATGCATACTAGTTCATTATGAAATACTTACCTTTAATCACAAAGCTGTTGCAGCAGTCACTGTACACCGATGTGACCCCGAAGTTATTTCCGGGTTTGCGGGCTCCGGTGCTGTGACTGGCCGGAGCCGTGATGACGTCACTCCCGCACAGGCGTACAGGATCCGCCGGTCATGTCACAGCTTCTGAAGAAACTGTGTGCTGGGTACAGTAAATATCTCCAAAACAGTGCAAGTTTAGGAGATATTCAGGGTACCTACAGGTAAGCCTTATTATAGGTTTACCTGTAGGTTAAAATGGTGTAACAGGGTTTACAACCACTTTATAGTGTTTGTTACCTCAACATTTCATATTCCTGATATGTGCCTGCTGTACCATGTGCTTGTATGAGAAAGTCTCCTGTTCTCTTTGTATTGCTTCCTCTGTGTGAAATAACTGGTGTTCCTGCCAGTCCCTCTGCTTTCCTATTAAAGACTGACTGCATGAGAGCACACTGTGGGAAGCTCTCTAGCTATGTTGGGAACTCAGCATGCTCTCTTCAAATGATCACATTTGTCCTGACGCCTCCCCAAATACAGCCTTTCACTGGAAAGCTCAGTGTACTGCTGTTTCCCCTCCCCCTGTTCTTATGCAGCTGGGAACAGAAGGAATGTGATCACTTATGTATCGCTACCCCCGCAGGAGCCTCTTAATATTTGTTTGGTTCTGCACTCTGCCGCTCAACCCCAAGAACTGTCTCAACCCCTCTGGCACACCTGCTTAAAGCGGGGGTTCACCCTAAAAAAAAAAAAAATTATTTGTCTACCATGCCATCCAGCATACTAGCATCAGCTACAGTATATGCCTTTATTTTTATTTTTTTCGCTGTACTCACAGTTTAATCCATTAGTTTAGTTTCAGACTCCCGCGGGGAGTAGGCATTCCTATGAAAAGGGGAACATGATTGACGGCCGACTATGGCGCGTCACGCGTTCCGAAAATAGCCAAAATAGGACTCGGCTCTTCACGGCGCCTGCGCAGTCAGCTCCTAGTCTGTGCGCAGGCGCCGTATAGCGCCATGAAGAGCCGAGTCCTACTCCGGCTATTTTCGGAACGCGTGACGCGCCATAGCCGGCCGTCAATCATGTTCCCCTTTTTATAGGAACGCCTTTCCCCGCGGGAGTCTGAAACGAAACTAATGGATTAAACTGAGTACAGCGCAAAAAAATAAATAAAGGCATACTGTAGCTGACGCTAGTATGCTGGATGGCATGGTAGAAAGTTGTTTTTTAGGGTGAACCTCCACTTTAACAAGGTTAGTGTAGAACCCAGCAACAGAAAGTGACACAATAATGAAAGAGCATATAGTATATTTACCGAGACCCTGGGTTCCGTCACTTCATCAGTTGTGGCAGTAAATAGAGACTCACACAAGATATCAAATAACAACTTGTAAAAGTTTACTATGATGAAAAATAGTGAAGAATATCATAAAGAAATGGTGTGAATAACAGATAAATAACACAAGTATTGATTGGCAGAGATATTTGTTCAAAGCAATAACGTCACACCGCTGTATCCAATAGCAACCTGATAAGGGTATATGTGAACAGGTGCACAGTGGAATAGATCCTCAATACTTTAATACCTGTATTGAAGCACCTCCCCACTGAGGCCTCAGCACACAGACCACTGTACGCAGAATACACAAACAGTGAACACAGTACTAAAAGTACAAGTTCCAACTGTATGTTGCTAAATGGCTCCCCCTAGAGTGCAGTTCAGAGTGATACACAATTGTATAACAGTAAAGCCTTGAAAAAGAATAAAGTATTGAAAGTTCCTCCAGTTCCAGTTTTCTTGTCTTCAGCTAGCTTAATTATACTGCAGTGTGAGGTGGTGTACGCATTTGTAATCCAAAATGGCAAAGGAAACAGTAACTTGCAGCATGGGGGAAAAGGAAACCAAAAACCCCAGGATCCAGCTATAGAATACTCAGGTGCAATAGATCCACAGCCGTAGAACTACAGGTCTCAGCGGCAGTCTGTATAGCAGGCAATCACTTAACCACTTAAGGACCGCCTAACGCCGATTTACATCGGCAGAATGGCACGGCTGGGCACAAGCACATACCTGTACGTCCTCTTTAAGTGCCCAACCGTGGGTCGCGGCCGCGGGACCCGCGGACCCAATCGCCGCCGGAGTCCCGTGATCGGTCACAGGAGCTGAAGAACGGGGAGAGGTGTGTGTGTAAACACACCTTCCCCGTTCTTCACAGTGGCACTGTCATTGATCGTCTGTTCCCTGATATAGGGAAAGGCGATTAATGACATCACACATCCAGCCCCGCCCCCCTACAGTTAGAAACACATATGAGGTCACACTTAACCCCTTCAGCGCCCCCTTGTGGTTAACTCTTGTATAAATGGAACATCTTAGGTATATGATCTTTGTTTGTTGTCAACACCCCTGATGAACAAGGAAAAGCGAGGAGTCCCCCGATGTGGGGCTTTAAAGGCAACAGTGATTAAAGTAAAAATAATATATGCAAAATAATTTTATTTATCGAGTAGAGAAAGGGGTTACACAGCATAATAAATTTAAAAACAAATGACATAGGTAAAAAAGTTGAAACTGATCCACAGGGTAAGTACAGGGCCCTACGCGTTTCGGGTATTCCCTTCTTCAGGGGCCGAAGTCTGTGTGGAGCCGGGATATATCTAATAAATTTACAAAGAGAAACAAACATATTGTGGGTAATGACTTACAGTACAAAAATAGATGGCAGCGTGCATATCAAAGTGCAATTTAACAACATCATACCGGTCACGGCGTTTTCAACTTTGTGGTTAACTCCCAAACTGCAATTGTGATTTTCACAGTAAACAATGCATTTTTATAGCACTTTTTGCTGTGAAAATGACAATGGTCCCAAAAATGTGTCAAAATTGTCCGATGTGTCCGCCATAATGTCGCAGTAGATGCTGCTCCTCCCGGGAAGGTGGAAGGCCGGTGGCTTCAAAAGCTCTGAAGTGCTGGCTGGTTCTCCTGCTCGATCAGCAGGACTGCTCACAAGGATCCCTCTGAGGCAGGTTCCCTGCTGTAGGCCGCATGCTCTCCCAGCCCTGGGCACACACACAGGCTTCTTGCTGGTTGTTGAATGGCGTCCAGAGAGAGAAAAAGCAGGCCATGTCTGTCCTTTTATCTGCTTACCCACCAGGCTGCTCTCCGAGCTTGGCATTGTGGATTTGTAGCTTGGCATTGTGGGTTTGTAGTTCCCAGCCTGATTTAACAACATGAGTACTTCCTCATTGTCCTATATCTCCCAGAATGCATAACCGTTTTTCTTAACCAGAAGGAAATATCCTGATGAAGTTTAAATGGCCACCAGAGGGAACCAAACCCTTTCTAAAGAAGCAATACATTTCTCAAATGATAACTTTGGTAGTAGACCTGTGCTACACTTATAAACAAGGGAAAAGGGGACATCTATAATGTTTTTATATTAATACACAAATGTTTTGCCTTGCATTTCGATTTTAAACTGAATGGGTTGTTTTACAAGTTGATTGTTTACAGTCACTTTAGAACAGCACATGGTAGAAAAACCTGTCTTGTGCCAGCATGCTGCTGTGAGTGAATGAGACCCTTGAGACTTTCTGCGAGGAAGCAGTTATCTCTTTGCATGCCCCCCCCCCCAATTAAGGGCCAAACTTCTTTACTCAATAGGAAGCATGGGTCACACTTTGCAGCTGCTGGAAAGAGACTGACTTTGTACCAAGAAAACCAACTGTAAGAAATTGAACATCTTTTGGTTTGATGTACATGGAATGCATTCAGGAGATTTAAACTGAGGGTTAAACTGGTATTTAAATACTGGGTCACTCACCTGGAAACTATGTTAAAGTGGAGGTTCACCCTAAAAACTAATTTTTAACATTAGTACATTTTTGGCGTACACTTTTGGCAGGTCATTTTTTTTTCTCTGTACATACCTTTATATCCTGATTTTGTCCAGGGCTTCCGCGTTCTGATGACTCCGGGACTGGGCGTTCCTATCCCAGCCTCAGGGTTCCGATGACTGCGGGACTGGGCGTTCCTATCCTTCAGTTCGATGATTGACGGCTTGTGAAACAGGTCCCCTGTCGCACAACGCGCGTCACCAGATTCCCGGAGATAGCCGAGCTGCGAGGCGGCACTATACGGCGCCTGCACCCGCCGTGTAGAGCGGACTGCGCAGGCGCCGTTTTTTTTCCTCAGTTTAGGCCAATATGTATTCTTCTACATATTTTTGGTAAAAAAAAAAAAAATCGCAATAAGCGTTTATTGATTGGTTTGCATAAAAGTTATAGCGTCTACAAAATAGGGGATAGATTGATAGCATTTTTATTAATTTTTTACTAGTAATGGCGGCGATCTTTATCGTGACTGCGATATTGCGGCGGACACATCGGACACATTTTTGGTACCATTCACATTTATACGGCGATCTCTGCTATAACAATGCATTGATTACTGTATAAATGTGACTGGCATTGAAGGGGTTAACACTAGGCAGCGAGGAAGAGGGTAATGTATTCCCTAATTAGTGATTCTTACTGTAGGGGGAGGGGAGTGACTGGGGGAGGTGACCGATGGTTGTCCCTATATACAAGGGACACACCATCGGTCTCCTCTCCCTGACAGGACGTGGATCTGTGTGTTTACACACACAGATCCACTTTCCTGCTCAATTACTGAGCAGTCGCTGGTGCCCGGCGGCCGCATGCGCACTGGGCCAGTTATCACCCTCTCACCAAGCTGCTTGGCGATGGTCTTGTAGCCCATTCCAGCCTTGTGTAGGTCTACAATCTTGTCCCTGACTACCTTGGACAGCTCTTTGGTCTTGGCCATGATGGAGAGATTGGAATCTGATCGATTGATTGCTTCTGTGGACAGGTCTCTTTTATACGGGTAAGAAGCTGAGATTAGGAGCACTCTCTTAACCACTTGCTTACTGGGCACATAAACCCCCTTCGTGCCCAGGCGAAATTTCAGCTTCCGGCACTGCGTCGCTTTAACTGACATTTTCGCGGTCGTGCGACGTGGCTCCCAAACAAAATTGACGTCCTTTTTCTCCCCACAAATAGAGCTTTATTTTGGTGGTATTTGATCACCTCTGCGGTTTTTATTTTTTGCGCTATAAACAAAAAAAAAAGAGCGACAATTTAAAAAAAATATATGTATTTTTTACTTGTTGCTATAATAAATATCCCATTTTTTTTTTTTTTAAAACAATTTTTTTTCTCAGTTAAGGCCGATACGTATTTGTCTACGTATTTTTGTTAAAAAAAAAAAAAAAAATCGCAATAAGCGACTGGTTTGTGCAAAAGTTATAGCGCCTACAAAATAGGGGACAGAATTATGATTTTTTGGTATTATTTTTTTTTTTACTAGTAATGGCGGCGATCTGCGATTTTTATTGGGACTGCAATATTGCGGCAGACATATCGAACACTTTTGACACAAATTTGGGACCATTCACATTTATACAGCGATCAGTGCTATAAAAATGCACTAATTACTGTATAAATGTTACTGGCAGGGAAGGGGTTAACACTAGGGGGTGAGGAAGGGGTTAAATGTATTCCCTGGGTGTGTTCTAACTGTGTGGGGGGTGACTGGGGGAGGTGACCGATGCTGTGTTCCTATGTACAAGGGACACAGATCGGTCTCCTCTCCTCTGACAGCACGTGGAGCTCTGTGTTTACACACAGAGCTCCACGTCCCTGCTGTCACTTGCTGTGTCACCGCCGATCGCGTGTACATCGCGGCCGCCAGGTACACGCATCGGCTCTTCAGCGATGCGCCGAGACAGTGTTTACCCGCTGCGCGCCACCCAGTGCTTTTAGAAAGACGTCCAAAGACGTCCACTTGGCACTTGAGAGCCGTGCTGTTGACATCTTTTGTCAATAGCGCGGGTCTGAAGTGGTTAAAGGGAGTGCTCCTAATCTCAGCTCATTGCCTGTATAGAAGACATCTGGGAGCCAGAAATCTTGCAGATTGATAGGGGGATAAATACTTATTTCACTCATCAAAATGCAAATCAATTTATAACTTTTGAAATGTGTTTTTCTGGATATTTTTGTTATTCTGTCTCTCACTGTTTAAAGTGGATGTAAACCCTCCATACACCCAGTGAAGAGCCTCAGATGATACACGGGGATGAACCAAATCTCCCTACATAGGTTTTACATGTATATCGGCTGTCTTCATATTTATATACTGCAGGGGTAGGCAACCCCCGACACTGGTGCCGCTAGCGGCACACAAAGCCTCTTTTGCCATCACTCGACTCCCTCCCCATCAGCACAGGGGAGTGTCAGTGGGACACTAATGCATTCTTATTTCAGCATTCCCCACGCCACACCTGCACTGAGGGGGAGGCACTGTGCCCCACACATTTTAAAAGATGGTAAACATAGTTTGGTTCTCTAACTTTGCTGTAGTTGCGATCATCAGCTTTTGTGATGTGGGAAGAGATTGGGTGCAGTTCTTCTAGGGGGTGGGGATGGTCACTGTTTCCAGGAGGAGGAGGACTGTCATTGGCCACTGCTAAAGCCAAATCGCAGTCCTGCTAGCCCCGTCCACCATCTGGAGGAGGACTCTCTTGGTTGCCACTACCAATCTCAGAAAGAAGGGATTTCACCGTGATTGAGAAAACCACAATCGGGTGACAGATTTACTGTTGAGCTTCCAAGGAACTTTGTTGAAATTATTCCTGAACCTTTGCGTCACTTACTACTGAATCCTTTTCATGATTGAGAGTGTGAAGTTGACATTTTTTTTGTTATAAAATTGGCACGCTCTATTTCTTTGAAAACATATTATTCGGCACACTGTGCTCAAAAGATTGCCTACCCCTGATATACTGTTTAGAAAGTTCAGATTGTGTTAGGACAATTTTTCTTCCTGTTTAACACAGAGTGTGATGTCTGGGCATAGAGCAAAGATAGCTAAAATTGCTGATTGGAGGAAAGGCACACACCCCCTCTCATCATAGGCAGAGACTCTCAGAGGTGTTTTGTAACAGGGCAAGGTCCCTGCTAATCTATTTATAGCAACCTCCCCGGACAAAAATGTCAGGCTGCTTTTATCCGATGTGTCCGAGAATTTGTTATCAGGCTGATAACAGAGGAACGGTTCAGGAGAGAGTTACGGGACAAAATACTGTGCCCAGCTCAAATTTCATGAATTGGGTTTACATCCACTTTAAATAAACCTACCATTAAAGTTAGACTGATCATTTCTTTATCAGTGGGTAAACTTACAAAATCAGCAGGGGATTAAATACTTTTTTTCCTCACTGTAACAGGCCCCCCGGAGGTACTTCTAAATCAAAACAGATTGAATTCACCGCGGGGAAAAAAAATCAAATATCTCCTCTATTTTTTATGTAGATGACCCTTTTCTATTACTACACAGATCTAAAGTAGGAATCACCTTCTCAAAGTAAGGTATGGAAATTGCAAAAGGTGAAAACGAATGCGCTACTATGAGTAGGTGAATGATAAAGTGAATGAAGTGAATATGAACATATGATGTGGAAGCAGCTGTATCTAATAGTGGTCACTGAACACAAATAGAAAATGCAAAAAAGGGGTGGTAGTATCTGTCTCACCACAGTGTGTAGCGCTTATCTCACCCCTTTTTTTGCATAAGGTATGGAAATTGCTTTATGGAGTAGGGCCTGGGAAGTACCATAGTAGGAAAGCTACTAAGCCTATGGAGAGAAGAGAGACTGGACCAAGAAATAATCAGAGGCACCCTCCTCAAGTACTGGTGCTGGGGAAAACAGCGTCTCCTGCCTATGCATCACCTGGGCCATCTCCTGCACTGTCCATGATTGAGCTGTTTTATGTGGATCTTATACATATTTTTAACAAATATAGCCCCTTAACCACTTGACCTCTAGAAGATTAACAAACCCCCCCCCCCTTTTACGATCAGACCATTTTTGTGATATGGCATGGTGTTACTTTAACAATTGCGCGGTCATGCAACACTGTACCCAAATAAAGTTTATGTCTCACTTTTTTCCCCAACAGAGTTTGTTTTGGTGGTATTGGTTTAACACTGCGTTTTAAAAAAAAAAAAAAAATCTGCAATAAAAAACAATGACAATTTAAAAAAATAAAATGTTTTTAACTTTTTGCTATAAAACAAAAATCTAATTTCTTCATAAGTTTAGGCCGATATGTATTCTCTTACATATTGCTGCTACATGATTGGTTTGTGCAAAAGTTATAGCATCCACAAACTATGGGATATATACTGGAATGTTTATTTATTTATTTTTATACTACTAATGGCAGCGATCAGTGACTTACAGCAGGACTGTGTTTTTGCGGCTCAAAACAGATTATAGCGCACACATGCAAAAATGACATTTATCCTGCAAGGCTAGTTAAAAACACTTGAACATATTAAAAAATACGGGGGTTTGGTCACACTATATGGTCATACAGGGAGTGCAGAATTATTAGGCAAGTTGTATTTTTGAGGATTAATTTTATTATTGAACAACAACCATGTTCTCAATGAACCCAAAAAACTCATTAATATCAAAGCTGAATATTTTTGGAAGTAGTTTTTAGTTTTTTTTTTTTAGTTTTAGCTATTTTAGGGTGATATCTGTGTGTGCAGGTGACTATTACTGTGCATAATTATTAGGCAACTTAACAAAAAAAGAAAAAATATACCCATTTCAATTATTTATTTTTACCAGTGAAACCAATATAACATCTCAACATTCACAAATATACATTTCTGACATTCAAAAACAAAACAAAAACAAATCAGTGACCAATATAGCCACCTTTCTTTGCAAGGACACTCAAAAGCCTGCCATCCATGGATTCTGTCAGTGTTTTGATCTGTTCACCATCAACATTGCGTCCAGCAGCAACCACAGCCTCCCAGACACTGTTCAGAGAGGTGTACTGTTTTCCCTCCTTGTAAATCTCACATTTGATGATGGACCACAGGTTCTCAATGGGGTTCAGATCAGGTGAACAAGGAGGCCATGTCATTAGTTTTTCTTCTTTTATACCCTTTCTTGCCAGCCACGCTGTGGAGTACTTGGACGCGTGTGATGGAGCATTGTCCTGCATGAAAATCATGTTTTTCTTGAAGGATGCAGACTTCTTCCTGTACCACTGCTTGAAGAAGGTGTCTTCCAGAAACTGGCAGTAGGACTGGGAGTTGAGCTTGACTCCATCCTCAACCCGAAAAGGCCCCACAAGCTCATCTTTGACGATACCAGCCCAAACCAGTACTCCACCTCCACCTTGCTGGCGTCTGAGTCGGACTGGAGCTCTCTGCCCTTTACCAATCCAGCCACGGGGCCCATCCATCTGGCCCATCACTTCCCCAGTACAAGGGGCCAGATTCACGTAGCCCGGGCGCAGCGTAACGTAACCGATTTAGGTTACACCGCCGCAAATTTTCTGTCTAAGTGCCCGATCCACAAAGCACTTACCTGGAAATTTGCGGCGGTTCATCCTAAATCCGTCCGACGCAAGGCAGGCCAATTCAAATGGGGCGGGTACCATTTAAATTAGGAGCGCTCCCGCGCCAGACGTACTGCGCATGCTCCCGACGCAAATTTCCCGACGTGCTTTGCGCGAAATTACGACGCGCCAACGTTTTGTGAATCGCGACGTGAAAAAAAGACTTGCGCCGGGAAAAAAAAAAAATTAAAAAAAAAAAATCAAAAGCGACGCGGGAAAGATGGGTATACTTTTACATGGTGTAGTAATTTTACACTTTGTAAAAGGTGCCCTATCTTTGCGACGGCAAACTAACACTTGCGGCGACGTAACAACGGGAAAAAGTTTTGTGGATCGCCCCCCAGCGGCGGCCGCGGTACTGCATCCTAAGATCCGACAGTGTAAAACAATTACACCTGTCGGATCTTAGGGATATCTATGCGTAACCGATTCTATGAATCAGTCGCATAGATAGAAACAGGGATACGACGGCGTATCAGCAGATACGCCGTCGTATCCCTTTTGTGAATCTGGCCCAAGGTTCCTATGGTAACATATTACTCTGGTCACAATGCGTTAAAAAAATTGTTTGTACCATCACCACCACACCATGGTGGAGGACGATGTACTGCACTGGTAACAGTATTTCAATTTTTTTTTTTTATTTGATAACATTTCTTAATTTTCCCCCCAAAAAAAATAAAAAACTTCAAATGAGATAGGCTATCAGGACCTTTAGGCTTGATCAATTTTCAGACGTATACCATAGTTTGTGAACATTCCTACAGACTAATGAACACTGATTTGGTGTAATTTTCACCAAAGAAACGTAGCAGAATATTTTCAGTGTCTTTTGTTAATTTATCAAAAAATAAAAAATAAACCCAGTGGCAATTAAATAACACCAAAAGAAATCTCTAGTTTAGGTATAGCGTTGCATGACAGCACAATTGTCATTAAAAGTGCGATAGCGCTGAAAGCTGGCCTGGGCAGGAAGGGGTAAAAGTGCCCTGTATTGAAGTGGTTAAACCCCAAAATTTTAGATTTTTCAGTATACCAATCACTACATGTTGTGTCTGCATTTTTATTTAATTTTTTTAGGCACCCCCCTCAGTTTTTACCTGTTGATCTGGCCAGTAACATACATGTATTAGAGTGCCTCCACTCTGGAGGTACTTACAAATTTGATACACTAAACAAATTGAAGCAGAGTTCCAGCTAACACTTTATAAGCAGTAACAGCAAACTGCCCCCCCCCCCCCATTTGGGATAAAGGTTTTACATAACTAAATAAAAGCTGGTTATTTGTAAGCTCCCCTGTCAATGGTAAATGGTTTGTCTCAACCATGCAGACTTACTGACTGGAACAGAAAGTGAAAAAAATAAAAGCAAAACAAATGCAGCCATTACATCTAAGAATTGGTAAGCTGCAATATAATAAATGTTTTCTTTTGGGTTTAATACTCACTTTAAATTTACTTTCTTTTTTTTCTCCCTTTTCACAGGGAGGGCCATCTTCCACAGGCTACCATAAAACCTAAACATACAGATTGTCAGGTTGAAAAAAAAAAAAGACACAAGCTCATCCAAAAAATTAATAATACAATCCCATATACACAAACCTACACACACAGTTGATCCGAGGAAGGCAAAAAAAAAACACCCCAGCAAAGCATGATCCGATTTGCTACTGCAGGAGAAAAAAAGCAGAGTTAGGTTTCTTACTTTAATTTTCCTCCCCTTAAAAGCGATCCCTGGTCAGTCATCCCAGAGAACTGAAGGCCGGAATCTAAAATGACATAATACACAACACAACCCCACAAAGGTTAGACATTTTAGGGTAGGATTGTGCTGCCTTGGAAGACTACTGGAAACAGAGTTACCGGTAAGAAACTAACTCTGCTTTTCCCCCAGTCGTCTTCCAAGTCAGCTCTTGAGAGGATAACCAAAAACTTACCACATCTAGGGTGGGACAATGGCTTTGAGGACTTTCCTACCAAAAGCCGGGTCCTGGCTGGAAATCAGATCCAGTCTGTAATGCTGAACAAAACTTGAGAATCTTGACCATGTTGCAGCCCTGCAGATTTGTTCTGGAGTGGCTCCTGCCTTTTCTGCCCAAGAGGCTGATGAAGCCCTTGTTGAATGAGCTTTAAGTTCTTTTGGCGGTGTTATTTCCATAACACTGTAGCACTCCAAGTATGGTTGCCTTGATCCATCTGGCTATTGTCTTTTTAAACTCTTGTTTGCCCTTCAGTTGGCCTACGTACAAGACAAAGCATCTGATGTTCTGAGTTCATTAGTGACTTCAAAGTATTGAAGTAGACATCTTCTGACATGCAGAAGACTTAGGGCCAGATCCACAAAAGGGATACGACGGCGTATCTACTGATACGCCGTCGTATCCCTGTTTCTATCTTTGGAACTGATCCATAGATAGGCAGAAGATCCGACATGTGTAAGGGACTTACACTGTCGGATCTTAGGATGCAGTACCGCATCCGCCGCTGGGGGCATTTCGAGTTGAAATGCCGCTTTCGGGTATGCAAATTAGCACTTATGGAGATCCACGAAGCTTTTCAGCTTCGTTTTTTCTCCGTAAGTATTAGTTTGCAATCGTAAAATTAGGGCTGCTTTTACAAGGCCTAAACTGTTTAGGCCTTGTAAAAGTAGACCCTTCTATCCCGCGTCGTCGTCTTTTTTTTTTCAATTTTTTTTTTCCCGCCGCAACTCGTATTTTTTTTTTACGCCCGTCGCGATTCTCAAAACCCGGCGCAACGTAAAACCGTGCAAAGCACGTCGGGAAAATGACGTCGGGAGCATGCGCAGTACGTCTGGCGCGGTAGCGCGCCTAATTTAAATGGGACTCGCCCCATTTGAATAGGAACGCCTTGCGCCGGCCGGATTTAAGCTACACAGCCGAAAATTTCTAGGCAAGTGCTTTGTGGATCGGGCACTTAGGTAGAAATTTTCCGGCAGTGTAAATGGGAATTTTTAAGTTACGGCGGCTGGCTGTGGATCTGGCCCTTAGTTCCTGCTCGCTTACTCTCAATACGTCAGACGCCGTCTTTGGTACAAGGACCCAAAACAATACCCAGCTGGCCATTCGGATCTCTGAAAACGTCTCCACAAGCTTGGGGGCTTTGCTCCATCCTTGCTGGATATGAATTTCTTCCACTTTTGAAGCTACAGGTAAACAGTTTTCTTTAGATATATCCCACTTACCAAGCAATCCTTACTTACTGTGTTCCCTGTTTATTTGGATCTCTACTCCTTGTGTAATTAATAGCCTGATATATAGATATATTAGTTTGTTACAATGTCCCTCTGGGTAACTGGAAATACTATATGTATTCAAGTACCTGAGCACAGATTACTTTGGGACATAACTATCATATATTCAATATTACTGCTATATGTGTAGTGTACAGGACGCCATGGCTGGGTCCTGGAAGGACGTTATATTTCCCCTCTGTTTGGACTGTGGTGCCTTTAAGGGAACGGAAAGGGTTAATGCACCTGTCCAAGGAAGTAGTTTAAAGCAGACAGGAAGTGCAGGTGAGGGTGAAGGAGTGTAGGAGAGTCCAATGCATGGTGAATGGTGGACAAGGAAAGCTGTGAAAGGACTTGGCAGTGTCCTGCCTAAAAACCTGCTACTGAAGGACTTACCTGGAAGGACTATTGAACTGCGATAGCAGTTCTGAGCTGTACAAGTCGGTGAGACTGTTATTTCTTTTGTTTTTGCTGCTGGAAGCCATTTAAGTTTAATAAACCTCAGTTTTGATTTAAGAAGCCTGTGTCCTGCGATCAAGCTGGTCCCCCAAACATTACACTGGTGCTCGAATGCGGGCAGGACTGAATAACAGGCATAAGAAGAGAGAAAAAAAAAAAAGTTTTTTTCTTTTTGCATTGGACTTTATGTTGAACTGACATTTAAAGGGACAGTACATTGGATTTATGTCCTGGGTTAAAGCTGCACAAACGTTGAAAGCTGAAGCAATGGAGGAGCTAATTAAACAGCTGACCTTGGCTAACATGCAAGCGCAGACTCGCCATGAGGAAGCTAATCAACACCACAAAGAGGCGCTGGCTCTGCAGCAAGAAAATACTCGCCTGTTGGTGGCCCAGTTAGCAGCCCAGCAAGCAGCCCAGCAAGGGGTTATGCAGGCTCAGGTTACTGCCTTAAAGGAAGCGGTGCAGCGGCTGTCTCAGGTTCAGGAGCCAGCGGCTGTTGCCCCTGGCAACCAGGTGACTGTGAGGGCAAGCCATTTTTTACAGAAATTGTCCCTAAGCGATGATGTCGAGGCATTTCTTGCTTTGTTTGAGAGGACAGCGGAGAGAGAAGGATGGTCTCAGGACCAGTGGGCCGGCCTCATTGCTCCTTTTCTCACTGGAGATCCTCAAAAAGCCTACTTTGACCTGCCACCAGATGATGCTAAAGACTATCAAAAGCTAAAGGCAGAAATTCTGGCTCGTCTGGGGGTGACTACGGCCGTTTGGGCCCAACGTGTACACCAATGGAAATATCGTCCAGATCGGCCACCCCGGTCTCAAATGCATGACCTGGTGCAACTAGTAAAAAAATGGCTGCAGCCTGAGGTGTTGTCCGGCCCCAAATCGTGGAGCGGGTCGTGCTGGACCGATACCTGAGGTCCCTTCCAGATGACCTTCAACGGTGGGTCAGCCATGGAGACCCCAAAACCGCAAACCTCCTTGTTGAGATGGTGGAACGATATACAGTGGTGGAGGACCTGCTCGGACCTACCAAGCGCATAGGGCCTAGTCTGTCACGGCCTGTTCGACCAACTGCTGCCCTTCGAAAGGATGTTCCAAGGAGCCCTGGGACAAACACCCTGGAAGGCCAAGAGTCACTCCCGGTACCTCCTCCGCGTTCTGTTCCTGTTCGGAGAGGAGGGGATGTACAATGTTGGCGATGTCATTCCTGGGGTCATACCCGGACACACTGCCCACTGCAAGAGGAGCCCATGGAATGCGGGGTTCTTCGGAGGGGGTCTTTTTGTGCCCATAAAGTGTGCACCACACACCTCGACCTGGATGAGGAAAAGTTTGAGTGTGAAGTCCAAGTGAACCACCTCCCTGCCCGGGCTTTGTTGGACTCTGGAAGCATGGTAACCCTGGTTCATCCTAGAGTGATTGGGAAGATCGGTCCGGTAAGAAAAACTTTACGGGTGGTATGCATTCACGGGGACACTAGAGAGTACCCGCTCATCATGTTGTCTATCTCCTCAGCATGTGGCACTGTTACTCAAGAGGTGGGGGTGGTAAAGAACTTGGTGCATGATGTTATAATAGGACGAGACTGTCCATTGTTTACAAAACTGTGGGAACAAGGAGAACAGTTCAGAGACTTGGGAGAAACTAGCCCCCCTGTTCCTGCTGCTGAGAGGGATAACCCTGAACTGCCAAACGTTAATGTGGACCCAGATGAGGAAAATGCTAATGATTGGGTTAATGGTGATGAAAGTAGTGTTGATACTATTGAGGATGTCAAGATATGTGGTCCACAGACCTACCAAAACACTAAGGGGGAGGAGCCTTTCCCACTTCAGGTAATGCTGGGGGAAGAGGATGAGGAAGTGGCCTCTACCCCTGCGCTGCCGGATTTGGGTGTTGCCCAGGGGGCATTTGGGACTGCTCAGATGCAGGACCCCACTTTGGCCCATGCACGGGAACAAGTTGTAGTAGTAAATGGGGTTCCCCAAGAGCCAGGTGCGAATGAGAGGTGGCCACACGTTGCAATATATAATGAATTGCTGTATCGGGTTACCAAGGAGAGAGAAAATGTGGTAGAGCAATTGTTGGTACCCCAACAATATAGACGAAAGGTTCTGGACCTGGCCCATGACGATGTGTTAGGGGGACACCTGGGAGTTGAAAAAACGGAGGCACGGATCACCGACCGGTTTTACTGGCCAGGTCTGAAAGCAGAGGTAAAGAGATACTGTACCTCTTGTCCCACCTGTCAGTTGACCGCGCCGGTGACTCATTTTCGGAGCCCTTTGGTCCCTCTGCCCATAATTGAGGTCCCATTCGAGAGGATAGCCATGGATATAGTGGGTCCCTTGGTAAAGTCAGCTCGAGGTCACTCCTACATATTGGTGATTCTTGACTATGCCACCCGGTATCCTGAGGCGCTACCCCTGCGGAATACCTCCTCAAAGGCCATTGCCCGGGAATTATTCCAGATGTTTACACGGACTGGTTTTCCCAAGGAAATACTCACAGACCAGGGTACCCCGTTTATGTCAAGGGTTATGGCCGATGTGTGCAAGCTGTTCCGGATTAAACAGCTACGCACATCGGTCTACCATCCCCAAACGGACGGGTTGGTGGAACGCTTTAATAAGACCCTTAAGTCTATGCTCAAGAAAGTGGTACAAAGGGATGGGAAAGATTGGGACTGCCTGTTACTTGCTATCCGGGAAGTGCCCCAGGCCTCCACGGGGTTTTCGCCCTTTGAGTTGGTATATGGGCGGAGACCTCGCGGACTTCTTGACGTGGTTAAAGAGGAGTGGGAAAGTGAACCTGTTCAGCATAAGAGTGTCCTGGAATATGTCTCCCAAATGCAGGAAAGGATCCAAACCGTGATGCCGCTAGTCAAAGAGCATTTGCAAAAGGCCCAGGAGGCTCAACGACGGGTCTATAACAGGGCTGCTAAAATAAGGCACTTCCAAGTGGGGGATCGAGTAGCGGTGCTAATTCCCACTGTGGAAAGTAAGTTCTTAGCCAGGTGGCAAGGACCCTTTGAGGTTGTGGAAAAAGTGGGAGAGGTCAATTATAGAGTCCACCAGCCAGACAAGAGGAAACCGTATCAGATATATCATGTCAACTTGTTAAAGCCCTGGACAGACAGGGAACCGGTGACCTCCCTGGCTAGTGCAAGACTTGAGCCTCAGGTTGGGGTGGAGAGTGTCCAAGTAGCAAATACCCTATCTAAATACCAAAGTCAGCAGGCAAAGGAGTTCTTGCAGAGAAATAAAGAGAAGTTTTCAGACTTGCCGGGGCTAACTAGTATCATAAAGCATGATATTATCACGGAACCTGGAGTCAAAGTTTTTGTCAGGCCCTACCGCATCCCAGAGGCTCAAAGGAAGGCCGTTTCAGAGGAAGTAAATAAGATGCTAGACCTGGAGATCATTGAGGAGTCGCAGAGTGAGTGGTCGAGCCCGATTGTGTTGGTACCAAAGCCCAACGGGACTCTGCGATTCTGCAATGATTTCTGGAAACTTAATGAGGTTTCACGGTTTGATGCCTACCCCATGCCCCGGGTAGATGAACTTATCGAGAGACTAGGTCCAGCCAGGTATATCACAACAATAGACCTTACCAAGGGGTATTGGCAAATCCCATTAACTAAGGCTGTTAAAGAGAAAACTGCTTTTTCTACCCCAGAGGGGAGTTTTCAGTACAGACGAATGCCTTTTGGACTGCAAACTGCTCCAGCCACGTTCCAGCGAGCAATGGATAGGATTTTACGACCTCATCGGGAGTATGCCTCAGTGTACTTGGACGACATAGTCGTTTTTAGCAGAGACTGGGAGTCACACTTGCCCAAAGTCCAGGCAGTACTGGACTCTCTCTGGAAGGAGGGGTTTACAATAAACCCTGAAAAATGTGCTTTGGGAATGGAGGAGGTGAAATACCTGGGCTATATCGTGGGTAGAGGGGTGGTGAAACCTCAAGGCAGCAAGGTAGACGCTATAAAGAGTTGGCCCCGCCCCCTCACAAAAAAGCAGGTACGTGCATTCCTGGGCATGGTGGGATACTACAGGAGGTTCGTACCCAACTTTGCCACATTGGCGGCTCCATTGACCGATCTGACTAAGGGCCGGAAATCGGTCATGGTGGAGTGGAATGCAGACGCTGAGAAGGCTTTTTTGGAGCTTAAGTCAGCACTGTGCCAACACCCTGTCTTGATAGCGCCCAATTTTTCTGAAGAGTTCATTGTCCAAACTGATGCTTCCGATGTAGGATTGGGAGCTGTATTATCACAGGTTATTCATGGTGAGGAGCACCCAGTAGTCTTCCTCAGTAGGAAGTTGACACCAGCGGAGAAAAACTACGCTATTATTGAAAGAGAGTGTCTGGCCATTAAGTGGGCTCTGGAGTCCCTCAGATATTACCTCTTGGGGAGGAAATTTAGGTTAATTTCTGATCATGCCCCTTTAACGTGGCTGAGGCAAGGTAAAGGGACTAATGCCAGGATTACCAGGTGGTTCCTGGCGCTCCAAGAGTTTAAGTTTATAGTGGAGCATAGGCCCGGGAGACTGCATCAAAATGCAGATGCCCTCTCCCGAGTCCATTGTTTGAGCTCCACTGTTGCCTCCACCTCCTTGGCGTTGGGGCACAGGGGGGGGATATGTACAGGACGCCATGGCTGGGTCCTGGAAGGACGTTATATTTCCCCTCTGTTTGGACTGTGGTGCCTTTAAGGGAACGGAAAGGGTTAATGCACCTGTCCAAGGAAGTAGTTTAAAGCAGACAGGAAGTGCAGGTGAGGGTGAAGGAGTGTAGGAGAGTCCAATGCATGGTGAATGGTGGACAAGGAAAGCTGTGGAAGCTATGAAAAGCTGTGAAAGGACTTGGCAGTGTCCTGCCTAAAAACCTGCTACTGAAGGACTTACCTGGAAGGACTATTGAACTGCGATAGCAGTTCTGAGCTGTACAAGTCGGTGAGACTGTTATTTCTTTTGTTTTTGCTGCTGGAAGCCATTTAAGTTTAATAAACCTCAGTTTTGATTTAAGAAGCCTGTGTCCTGCGATCAAGCTGGTCCCCCAAACATTACAGTAGTTACATGGGGCAGTCCCCTTATTAAGGGACTATATATCCACCATTCTACTGTGGGTTTCTTTCTTCCCTATAGTAATCCCTAATGTGGACTATATATCGTTTCTCCAACTAATTTAGTAGTTCATCTACACTTATTTCCTGGTTTCACTCATATGCGGATCTTTAGATAAATTCTTTAATACGATTACCCCCGGCCATTGGACTACACCCTTAGTCATCTTTTCTAAGTCATTATAGATTAGTACATATATTTGCATAAATATTTTGGTGCAAATGTATGTGTCTGTGATGTAATACGTTTACAGATATATACAGGGTACCATAATATTATCCTATATACCTTGTGAACCTGCAGCCATCCTATTGGTGTGTATTGGGCTCCAGCTATCTTAATTTCCACGCATCTAACGGCCAAGTGGATCTGGCTTCCACTGGTCATTTTTCGGCTCACCCCTACCACCTGTGCCGCTGGGATCATTTGGACTGCGTTTTACCCAGTCAGCTACAGAATTGGTGAGCACACAGATACTATGTTCTACCCCCTTTTTTACTAAAATTTATGATGTATTACAATGTACAGTACAGACCAAAAGTTTGGAAACACCTTCTCATTCAAAGAGTTTTCTTTATTTTCATGACTATGAAAATTGTAGATTCACACTGAAGGCATCAAAACTATGAATTAACACATGTGGAATTATACATAACAAAAAAGTGTGAAACAACTGAAAATATATTTCATATTCTAGGTTCTTCAAAGTAGCCACCTTTTGCTTTGATTACTGCTTGGCACACTCTTGGCATTCTCTTGATGAGCTTCAAGAGGTAGTCACCTGGCGCAGCACCCCATCACTCTCCTTCTTGGTCAAATAGCCCTTACACAGCCTGGAGGTGTGTTTGGGGTCATTGTCCTGTTGAAAAATAAATGATGGTCCAACTAAACGCAAACCGGATGGAATAGCATGCCGCTGCAAGATGCTGTGGTAGCCATGCTGGTTCAGTATGCCATAAATTTTGAATAAATCCCCATCAGTGTCACCAGCAAAGCACCCCCACACCTCCTCCTCCATGCTTCACGGTGGGAACCAGGCATGTAGAGTCCATCCGTTCACCTTTTCTGCATCGCACAAAGACATGGGGGTTTGAACCAAAGATCTCAAGTTTGGACTCATATGACCAAAGCACAGATTTCCACTGGTCTAATGTCCATTCCTTGTGTTCTTTAGCCCAAACAAGTCTATTCTGCTTGTTGCCTTTCTTTAGCAGTGGTTTCCTAGCAGATATTCTACCATGAAGGCCTGATTCACACAGTCTCCTCTTAACAGTTCTAGAGATGTGTCTGCTGCAAAAGGTGGCTACTTTGAAGAACCTAGAATATGAAATATATTTTCAGTTGTTTCACACTTTTTTGTTATGTATAATTCGACGTGTTAATTCATAGTTTTGATGCCTTCAGTGTGAATCTACAATTTTCATAGTCCTGAAAATAAAGAAAACTCTTTGAATGAGAAGGCGTGTCCAAACTTTTGGTCTGTACTGTATTTATTATATGTGTACTAACGACATATTTTCATGTCATACACAGACCACAAAATCCAAAAAGGCTAAAGTTGCAAGGCCCTGACGAAGCACGAAAGTGCGAAACTAGTTGGCATTCTGCATACTATACTTTACCTTTGCCGTTTGTAACTATTGTGGTCTAATTCATGCAATACTTGTTTTTTATGAACTATTCATACATATATTAAACTTTTTTAATACATTTATAACCCTTGTGTTTGGTGTACTTACCTTACCTTACTACTACAATTGACATCTCACATTAAAAATCCTGACATTTGGAAGAGGGGTTCCCTCTACTATATATGTATTTTGTTTTTTATTTGCTTCTTCTGATGGGATTTTGAGTCTTTGTCAATTGGTTTGGCAAACCATTCTACCCACCTCCACCTTTTTCTTAGTTCCTGCTCTTTGCTATTTTCCGGTGAACTGCAAAATTAAGGCAAGACTATATCCTGGGATTTATGAAAAGTAGGGATGTCCCGATACCGATACCGAGCATTTCCCGAGTACCTGTACTCGGCTGAAATGCTCCGATGCTTCACCCGATACCTGGGCAGTCAGGTATCGGGTGGTGGGGGGAGTTACAAGTCTTCTCCGTGCTGTCTTCTCCCCCTCCGTGCCGTCTTCTCCCCCTCCGTGCCGCTCTCGCCCCGTGCTGCTCTCCCCCATGCTGTCTTCTCCCCCTCCGTGCCGCTCTCCCCCTCCGTGCCGCTCTCCCCCTCCATGCCGCTCTCCCCCGTGCTGTCTTGTCCCCCTCCGTGGCGCTCTCCCCCCGTGCTGTCTTGTCCCCCTCCGTGCCGCTCTCCCCCCATGCTGTCTTGTCCCCCTCCGTGCTGCTCTCCCCCTGTGCGTTCTTGTCCCCTTCCATGCCGCTCTCCCCCCGTGCTGTCTTGTCCCCCTCTGTGACGCTCCCCCCCTGCTGTCTTCTCCCCCCTCCGTGCCGCTCTCCCCCCTCAATATGTCAGGATGGAGAGCGGAGGTAGGAGCCGCTTGTCCTCTCCATCACCTTCTGTTGATGGCTGGCTGACATTCGCCATGCTGCTGGTTTGGTCGCCCTCCATTAGTCCTGCTATGAGGGTAGCTTTCTTTTTGTTGCTTGCCACTTGACCTTGGGCTTCCAGCAGATCCTTTAGCGTAGTCCTCTTTAGTCTCTCGTAATGCTGGGCCATTCACCCGCTGACTTTATGTGTCCCATTCAATCCCGTTGCTTGCCACCAGTTGTTAAGACCTGCAATGGGTATGGTACTGCGGCCTTCTTTCCATCCCTCAATCGCCGAGCATAAGTGATTATCGCTACCACAGGAGGTAGAGGGATAGTGGAGATGAATGCAGTTTCCAGGATGATTCTTCCCAATGGTTAGAGTATTCCCCCAAACATGAGCCAAGAGGGTACCAGGCATAGAATAGCTTTATTGAGAGGCAGGTTCTTATATACACCAAAAAGAATACTTGCAGTAATGGGATGGACAATGACACACTCCACCCACAACATCATACAATGGTTTACCAACGAGCCCCCCTCAATACACCTCTTTTAGGAGACAGACGTTCTGTCTCCGATATAATCCACATGAGTTAATTACTAGTCATTTACCCAGACGAGGTAACTCAGAGGTAAGCTCTTCTCACCTGCTAAACAACACTATCAATAGAAATTCACACAATGAACGGTTCCCTGAGAGCCAGACCAAGGTTCATTTACATGACACAGCAGACGACATTACCACAGCAAGCTTTTATAGTACACCCGCCCTCCCTCTGCCTGGGAGATATTGAGATCAGTTAAAGGGTCACTAAAGGAATTTTTTTTTAGCGAAATGGCTTCCTTTACCCTACTGCAGTCCTGGTTTCATGTCCTCATTGTTCGTTTTTGCGCTGATGTTGCTGTAATCCTTCTCTGTTCTGAACAGTCTGTTTCCTGATGAAAAAAGTCATGGGAGCTTTCTCTCTGTGGTCACTAATCAAGGAGGTGTGATCACTGTGTGTCTAAAACCCCTCAACACCAATCAGTTTCGTTTTACAAACCATCTCTTTTTTTTTACACCTGCAAGGCAAAAGCCATAATGAGCTAGTATGCACCGCATACTAGCTCATTATGAAATACTTACCTCAGAACGAGAAGAGAACTTACCTGGTCCACGCCGAGCGAGATGTCATCTTGACTCGGCATGTCTTCCGGGTATCGCCACTCCAGCGCTGTGATTGGCTGGAGCGACGATGACGTCACTCCCACGCATGCGCACGGGAGCTTTCATTCCGGCGGCGGCCGGCCCTTTAGCCGGGGATCCCCCCTGCGCATGCGCTGCTGCAATCAGCGGCGCATTGCGAGGGGAATATCTCCTAAACCGTACAGGTTTAGGAGATATTCTTCATACCTACAGGTAAGCCTTATTATAGGCTTACCTGTAGGTAAAAGGCAAAAAGTGGGGTTTACAACCACTTTAACTATTATGTCTCTATACCCTGTAAGTAATTTCAGCAAAAAACATTTTTTCCTTTACAACTCCTTTAAGGAATTAACCAATTATCTCCAGGCAGAGAGCACACAATTTTCCCAAAAGTTGGAACACCCCTTTCCACACAAGGTATCCCTACCATTACATATCCCCTGATAGCCCCGATCTGGGGGACCAACATATTCAAATTTCACCCAGATCGGTCCAGGGGTTCTTAAAAAACAAACCGAACCTATGAGAAAATACAGAATAAAGTCTATTTTCTTCACACCGCTAAACCCGGCTCCTACCTTTTCAGTGATCACTGACTCCTCTGTCCGTTCACATAACTGAGCATCGTAACCTGTATTTACGATGCTTCAGTTTATAAATGGAGAGAAGCTTCTCTCTATTCATTTCAACTGAGGCTGCAGAGAAAGGGACTGGGGAATCTGTGTCATTTCTCTGTCTTAAAGTGGAGATGTCAGAGGTCTGTTAAGACCCCTGATATCTCACCAAAGCACCCCCAACAGGGCTGATTAAAAAAAAAAGAAAAAAATTGCAATAAATAATTTAAAAAATAAAAATAATAATAATAATAATAATAATAATAATAATAATAATAATAATAATAATAAAAAAACAACAACAACACACTGACAATCCACTACCCCCCCCCCCCATCGGTATTGGCGAGTACTTGAAAAAAAGTATCGGTACTTGTACTCGGTCTCAAAAAAGTGGTATCGGGACAACCCTAATGAAAAGTTGACGTCACTTTTGGAGTAAATCCCGACTCTGTTTGAAGGACAATTCGATCGTCATGAATCTTCAAAAAAGGCTCTCTAACAGATAGGGCCTGTATTTCTCCTATCCTATGTGCCATTGTGATGGCTACAAGGAAAACTGGTCTCAGAGTCAATAGTCTTTACCAATGTATCTTGTAGCGGCTCGAAGGGAGGTTTGATGAACCCTCTGAGCACCACCGACAAATCCCATGTGGGACATTTTTGGGTCTTGTGTTTTTTGTATTCTGCTAATAACCTGCAAAAACTAGAGACCAACTGGTCCCTCTTGTAGTGTCCTTTCCAGATACACAGACAGCGCTGCAATCTGAAACTTCAGTGTACTCAGCGCCCTGCTTCAAAAATTCAAGGATGGTTGGTGTATCCATTTTTAGCCTTTTGTTTTCAGTGCACCAACTGTTAAACTTCCTCCAGGACTTTTTGTAAATGGCTCTGGTGTTTGGCTTCCTGGCGCTCGGAAGCATTGCCACCACTTTCTCCGAGAGTCCTTTTGATCTCAAAAAGGTCCTCCTCAGTGACCAGGCCACCCAGTTGAAACTTTGTTTTAGGCCTGTCAGGGGACCCTGACACATCAGGTCTGCCCTGTGAGGTAGAAGCCACGGCTCTTCTGCCGAGAGACTGGGGAGTTGAGAAAACCAGGCTCTCTTGGGCCAGTATGGTGCGATTATTATAAGTTTTGTCTGTTCCTGCAGAAACTTCTTTACCACCCGTGGAATCAGATTAACCGGAGGGAAGGCATAGCATATTTTGAAGTTCCAAGGATTTTGGAGAGCGTCTTATCCCTAGAGGCTGATCTTGCTGGTTTAGCGAGAAGAAACGTTTCACCTGAGCATTCTTCAGAAAGGCAAACAGGTGTATGTTTGGCACTCCCCAACAGGCTGTAATTTCCCTGAACACATCCAGGTGTAGTACCCAATTCCCTTGGGAGACTCTCCTGGTGGCTGAGAAAGTCCCATCGGCACATTTGATTGGAGATGTGGCTTAGGGATGGGCTTCTTGTGCCCCCTTGCTTGTTCACATAAGCCACGGCTATGGCCTTGTCTGAAAGTATCAGGATGCGATGACTTCTTAGTTGGTTCTGAAAGAATTCTATGGACTTGGCTATCGCCATAAGTTCTCTCCAGTTTGAGAATGCCTTGGCTTTCTCTGCGGGACCATGTCCCATAAGCAGGTTACCCTGCTAGGTTAGCTCCCCAACCCCAACTGCTTGCGTCTGTGGTCAATTTCCGTGAGATCGGAAATGACCAAGCCAGACCCGGATTTAGATTCGTGTGGACCCTCCACCACCATAGAGACTTCTTCACAGATGTTGGGAGTAATACCGACTTGTCCAGATCTTCTCTTTGGTTTAAGAGAAATACGTCAAGTGGCCTTAGATGGTACCTTGCCCACTGGACTGCTGGTATTGATGATGTCAGACCCAAAACCGACATCAGCACACTGATGGTTATCGGGAGGTTGTTCTGTATAGAACTCACCCTCTTGATGAGGTTTTGGATCTTCTCCTCTGGAAGGAACGAGGATAACCTGAAAGGAAGAGCTCTGCTCTGGAAGTGGTATTCTTTTCCTTCTATCTCCACCGCTAACCTTAGATATCTCTGGGATTCTTCTCGAATGGGAATGTGGAGATTTGCGTCTGAGATCCATGGTCGCCATGAACGTTTCTGGTTGTAGAATGTTTTTGACCGAGAATATGGACTCCATGCAATTTTTTTGGTATTGAATCGCTTGGTTCAAGGGCTTAAGATTTAGTATCAAATCGAAACTTCCGGAAGGTTTTTTGATGACAAAAACATGCGAGTAAAACCCCTTTTTTCCCCCCTCTCTGGGACTGGAGTAAGGACCTTCTGGTCCACCATCTCCCCTAGCAACAGTGCAAGAGCTTTGGCTTTTTCTGGATCCCTGGGAAATTTCGTTAATAGAAATCTCTCTTCAGGATGACAATTGAATTCCAGGGAGTAGCCCCTTGCGATAAAGTCCAAAAAAAATTGATTGGCTGTCTTCTGTCATTGAGGTAGGAAGGTAGCCAGGTCTTCCCCCTACTGGCACTTTGTTGTCACGGTTTGGTGGTTTGGTTAGAAGAACCAAAGATGGGGTTACTCTTTGGTTTCCCTTTGTGATCCATCCAGTTTTTCTTGGGGTACTCTCTTCTTGGGGACGATCTCTTCGTCCACGAAAAAACTTTGTGGAGGCTTGCGTTTTTCAGCAAAAAAGGTTTTCTTCCTATCTGCTGTTCTTTCCAAGGCCTCGTCTAGGCCTGAACCAAAAGGAAAATCACCAGTAAATGGGAGATTGCACAATCTTGTTTTGGATGCAGAATCACCTGTCCAGGTTTTCATCCAAATCGCACGCCTTGCTGCGACAGCTAGTCCTCCTGACCTTGCTACTAGTTTGACGGACTCTGCGGATGCATCTGCAATATAGCCCACTGCCTTGGAGAGAACTGGAAGTGTTCAGAATCTCCTCCCTAGGTGTTCCATTTTTAATATGATTGGATTGTTGATAGAACACCAACCACAGGATGGGCTGTGGGTGTCTAAAATAGACCTGTCCTTCTCAACTACCAATGAGGATATGTTTTTTGGGTTATATTGTAACCTCTTACCTTCTGCAACTATTTCTTTCAAATAATTGATTTTTCAAATACATCGTGTCACTTTATATGAAATACTACCAAGCTCCCGAAGAAGCGGTCGCAGCGAAACATGTCACGCTAACAGTTGTCGTATCATGCATTACAGTTATTCATGTCTTTTGTGAGATGTGTTGACTTTCTGGACCTTTATTGTATTATTATATGGTCTCTGCAGTTGCTGCTGCAGTTCTCTTTTTAAGCTTTTATTTTATGTATTGTATGTATTTTTCTTTTTTAACAAACCTTTACAGGTTATATGTTAATACATTTGTTTGTATTTTTATAATTGGTGCCTATAAAGTAAATTTTTTCTGTGTTTTTAACATCTGTTGTCCCTTTTTAATATGGTCTTGCAGCTGCAAAAGCCAAAACTCTAGGTTTCTTGATACGCAAGTGGTGGCAAGTGCTGGCTTCAGACTGGCAAAACTGGTCTCCCACGCTATTTTTAAGATGTCGCCCCTCTTATCCATGGCATCTTTTTAGGTGTCCCATATCTTCAAAGGCTAATGAAGATTTTTTAGAAACCTTGGAAAGTGGCGCATCCAAATTTGGGATTTTTGTTCCATAGTTCTTTTGGGTCGTCACTAAAAAGGAAATCGCTTCTTGTGACTGGCCACAAAGAAGGGTTTCTTTATGGGTCTGCCTATTCATTTTTCATGGTGTCTGACATTACCGGATGAACTAGGAATACTTTGGAATTTTTCTTCCTCAGACCTTGGTACATCAGGTCATGTTTGTAAGGCTGTTCTTTTTCATGCTCAATCTCCAAAGTTTCATAAATGGCCCCAAGCAAATCATCCACCTCCTCTAAAGATAATTTGTATTTGGGTCCCTTTCTTTCTTCTCTCCCATCCTCCTGTTCTGAATCCAAGCTATCTGTGGCCATAACGCTAGCTGCGCTGCTCCCCGCTCCCTGACCGACTCATGCGACTTCAGATCTAGGCGAGGCCATGGGAGAGGAATTTCCAGAAGGAACTGCTGGAGGTTTAACCTCTGTAATGAATTTGAGATCCTTAAAAAGGTGTTAGCCATATCATCCCTCACGAATCCAAAAATCTTTGCATAAACTGCATCCGTTTTTTGACCATGCCAATGCAAATTTGGCATTGTGGTTCAGTGTATTCCAAGGGCATCTTGGTATTATACTTTGCACACTGCTTTCTGGGAGTGGACTTTGGCTCTTTAAGCGGTTTTACCTGCTAAAAGATAAAAACACAGGGGGACCCATGGCGGTGAAAAACAATACACTCCACCATAACATTACTTAAGTGCTGTAACGAGACCCTTGCTCGCTCGGTTCCGCTCTCCCGACACTCCTCTGCTACTATTGGATCAGATTGCAGATCGCAACGTCGTATGGTTCGGCCATTCGATGCTCCGGGATTCGAACTACAGCTATGTGCCGTTCGAAATCCATCAGAACAAACACCAGGCAGGCTGTATGTAAGTTCAAACAGGCGACTCTTTTATTGGATGCGCGCACACACTTTTATACAGCAGATTGAACACCCTGCCCCCAACAACCACTTTCCTATTGGTCAAATGTAAAGTACATTGTAGTTCTCAATTAGGTCCCCTTTGTCATGCAAATGAGGACTTGAAACAGGGTCAGCAGGGATTGGTCCGATAGCTTGAAGAGGAGGACTGATATGTGTAATGAGACAGAAGCCCCAGGGGGCAATCACAGTACACAAACAGCCAAACACAGAACAATGCTTTTCCTCCAGACCATGGAGCCAGCCGTCTGGGGGGGGGGGGGGGTTATCCTTAAGACAGGGCAGAAGACCCCCCACTGTGTAACAGATTTCAAGTAGAAACACTTCAGCATTCCTAGGTCCATGACAAGTGCACACCCAGTGACACCAGTAACCCCCCTGTTAAGTCCCAGCTTGCTAGCGCACCATCTAGCTGCTGCTTCCCCATTTAAACGGATACAAAATATCACCCACTGGTGCCTACCTGTATCCTGCGTGCTTTCGCCTCCCAAAACCTGGGCTGATGGTATCTCATCCTCCTCCTGCATCCTAGAATTGTGTGGCATCCGATACTGTGGTCCACGTGTGATAGCACCAGCGCTGCCATCCATCCTCTCTTTTAAAGGGGTTGGACCAGGTCCCCAGGGCACATCGATGACTCACCCCGCGTATTCCGGGTCAAGCTAGCCTACAGCGTGGGTACACGTCCCCCCCACCGAAACCTGCCAAGGGGACACCGCACCGCCGCCATTCTCCACGCCTGGGCTCAGAGGGGGGATGGATTCGGGACACCTCCTGCCTACTGCAACAAAGTGTTGCCCGTGGCCTTAAGAACACCGTCCTCCCAATGCATAGCAACGGCGCTTGCAAGTCCACTAACCCTCTGCCGCTCTGAGGCGCCACCGCTCCTCCATGTAGTGCTGTAGCCTGCACCCAAAACTTGCTGCCCCAGCCGGACTGCTTTCACACTGGAGCGGTGCATTTTCAGGATGCTAGAAAAAGTCCTGCAAGCAGCATCTTTGGGGCGGTTTAGGAGTGTTCCTAAACCGCCCCTGCCATTGAAATTAATGGCCAGCGCTGCCGAAGCTCCTGCAAAGCACTGCAATAGTAGCACTTTGAATCCTTCATCAGTTAAAAGCGCCCCACTAGAGCCTGAAAAGCACTGCCAGAACTATGGTAAAGCACTGCTAAAACTAGCGGCGCTTTACCGCCGACGCCCCCACCGCCTTAGTGTGAAAGTGCCCTAAATCTCATTTGCCACTTAGTTGCCCAATTAGTGCATTGAGGTCAGCTTATAAAAATTGGACATATCCTGGAAGGACGTTATTCCACTGCATAGCTTAGTGTCATCTGCATCTGCTGTAAATAAATAAAAAGATAAAAACAGCTGCAAACTATGCAAGCATAATAATGACAAATGCCAATACTATAGTTACAGTCCAGACGCTATATAACTATTCCCAAAATACCAGTTTGACACCCGCAATGAAAGTGTAACATGATATACGAGGGGGAAAAAGTATTTGATCCCCTGCTAAATTTTGTACAGTAGCCCACTGACAAATAAATGATCAGTCTATAATTTTAATGGTAGGTTTATTTAACCACTTAAGCCCCGGACCATATTGCTGGTCAAAGACCAGAGCACTTTTTGCGATTCGGCACTGCGTCGTTTTAAATGACAATTGGCGTCCTTTTTTCCCACAAATAGGAGCTTTCTTTTGGTGGTATTTGATCACCTCTGCGGTTTTTAGTTTTTTTGCTATAAACAAAAATAGAGCGACAATTTTGAAAAAAAAATGAATATTTTTTACTTTTTACCATAATAAATATCCCCCAAAAATATATAAAAAATAGGATTTTTTGTACTCACCGTAAAATACTTTTCTCTGAAGTCCATGGACGGACACAGCTCCTTAAATCTTGACAAGTGGGTTATGTTACCTGTTTACAGGAGAGGACTAGGCAGAAACATGTTAAATACATGTTACATTAACAGAGTTGAACAGCCCCGCCCAGGGGGCGCTCCCTCCAGACATAACCCTCCTCACTGTAGCATGCAGCCTCAGTTCGTAACAAGCAGTACAAAACATAAAAAGGAGGGGTGGGAGCTCCTTTTGTGGACCAGACACCGGACACAAAAAGAGAGTCAGAAGCTCCGAAACGGAGCCGTAGTAGGCTGGTATGCCCGCAAATCGCGTACCACGCCCAAAGTATGAAAGGCCGAAACCTCCTTCGGAAGAAGGGAAGGTTGCGGGCGCACCATCACCTAATCCTTACGGAGGATCAAGCATGGCTGCTTGCAAGACAAGACCGCCAACTCAGAAACCCCTCTAACAGAGGTAAAGGTCACTAAAGGGGCCACCTTCTGAGATAGTGTCAAGAGAAAATCTCTGATGTTTCCAAAGGAAGGTTCCTGAAGAACCAAAGGCACCAGAGTAAAAACTCATGGGGGAAGAGATGGACCAATTGGGGAAAGTATATGACAAACCCCCTGCACACAAAAAAGGGGACCCACCAGGGAACGGGCCGCAAAAAGGCCACTGAAAGAACACAGCCAAGGCTGAAATCTGCCCCCAAACGGTGCTTTAAGCAATTTTTAGATCCACTCCAAGCCTTTAAAACAGCAGGACCCTGGACACAGAGTACGTCCGTGGACGTCACTCCATCCCTTCGCACCAATAGAGGTGCGACGGTAGATCCTGCGGAAGAAGACTACGGTGCCCTCAGCATTGTTGAGATGACCGAGTCAGACAGACCCCGGTCACTTAAAGTCTGGCTTCCAATAACCATGTTGAGCAAGTCAGTGACTGTACAACAGGAGGAAGTATGGGACCTCGAGACAGAGGAACCTCCTGCCCTAGCAATCGCCAGGGTACCTCCGCTACCAGGCGCCCGATATCGCCAAGGTCAATCTGGAGCGATTAGAATCATCGGGATCTCCTCAGCCTCCACTCTGTGGAGCGGCCGAGAAGCAACTACCATGGAGGAATGGCAAAAAGTCGCCGATACAGACCCCACAGGGCCACCAGCGCGACCGACGCGTCTGTACCAGATCACTAGACCTGGCCACTAACTTTGACACCCAGGTGACTTTGGTCATTTCACAGGTTTGACAATCAACTGGGAAAAATCCGCCCTTCTACCACTGGAACCAGCTGATTTCCAGCTCCCGTCATGCACCTCTCAATTAACTGTGGTAACAGAATTTAAATATCTAGGGATCTGGATAACGCAAGACGTCACTCAATACGCAAAGTTAAATCTTGCCCCATTGTTATCAAAGTGGAAAATAAATGTGATATTTGGAAAAGACTTCCCCTGTCCGTAGCAGGACGATGCAACCTAATTAAAATGCTGTGGCAGCCACAATTATTATACGTCCTCCACAACACACCCTTATGGTTAGGATACACCTGGTTCAAAAATATAGACTCTCTATTTTCGAGAACTTATATGGAGAGGAGGCCAAGCCAGGATAAGTTTGCAAACACTTCAATTACCAGTAAAAGAAGGGGGTATGGCGGTTCCACACCCAAAGCTAAATTTTATTGCGTCTCAATTGCAACACTTGGCAGGGTGTGGAACCGCTGAGAGAAATGGCTCTATTAGCCGATTGATGTTAACACATAACCCCCACAAATTGCTGGTGGAGGCTCTAGAGGCAGACTTCTTCCCCCACAAATATCTAACAATAAAACTAACTATTAAAATATGGCATATAAAAAGGAACCCTACTGGGATATAATGGCCTAACAGAGTTTTCGCCCATATGGAAAAATAACAATCTCCAGGAAATAATAGGTATAGAAAAATCAAGCGAGTGGAAGAGTCAAGGTATTACCCGACTAAAGCACTTGTTCGAGGGTAATACCTTAAAAACATTCTTAGACTTAACAAGGGAATTTAATATCTCAAACAAAACATTTTATAAATACTTGCAGGTTTGCCATGCTATTCAAGCACAATTTAGCTCTAAACCAATTGTATGGACTCAGATTCCCGTTCTCCTTAAGGTAATCAAGGCAAGAATTGCCAAGGGCTTAATATCAGTAGTATATAATAGTTTGAGTATGGGTGCGATAAGTAGAGCGGGTCCAGCCAAGAGTAAAGCAGCGTGGGAAAGAGACTTGGGAATAATATCACCCGAACAGTGGGATAAGATCCTTCAACAAGGCGCACTGGTTTCAATTGCGCCAGCGCAAAGGATGTCCCACTTGTTTTTAATACACAGGGTATATCATACCCCGCATAAAATGTTTAAACTGGGGTGGAAACAAAACAATGAATGCCCTAGATGTAACGAGAAAGGGGACTTAATACACATGGTCTGGAAATGCCCCAAACTTTATAGCTACTGGGTGGAAATAGAGTGGATAAACAAGGCATTTGGAACATCCCTGGACCCAGTGGCTAGGACCTGCCTCTTGGGGTGCATAGAGGACACAAGAGTCCCGCAAGGCAGCAGGAAAGCTATACTAAGATGCCTCTTCCAGGCACGTAAGACGATAGCCCAAAAATGGCAGGCACAGACCCCCCCACCCGACAGTAGTAAACTGGCTAGCATCCATGAAATTAACAATCTCAAACGAAAGAGTGTACTATACCCGTCAAGGGAATTTTGGAAAATTCGAAAGAATATGGGGGGCGTGGCAGAGGACGGTGGGGACTTTAGACTAGGGGAGACTGAGTAATTGTCCCTAGGATACCATACCTAGTACCCATTGCGGCTGGAGTGTGATTGCCGGGAGCCTAGTTAGGGGTTAGCACTCCAGGGAACCTGACCTCACACACCAACACAAAGAGTGAGAAGAAAAGCGTAGGGGCCTCCTCCCTTCTCTTCTTCCCTCCGCGCACAGTGGATTAATCAAAGGGGTAATACGATTTCCTAGCTAGGGGTAGGGTGGGGGGACGGGGGGGGGGGAAGACTAGACCTAGGGCTAGAAGACAAGGTAGGCATCAGGTACCCTTGGCTATGCAAGCCAGGAATATGGTCAGTAAAGGAGGAAGTTTGTGGTCTGTTTTTTTTTTTTTTCCTTTTCCTCCTTTTGGTCTGCATGCACTGTATTCCGTAATATTGTTACCTGTGTAAACACCTGCTTGTTGTACCAAGTCTTTTTAAAACCAAATAAAAAACAATTAAACACAAACTTTGACACCCTTGCGGCAGGGATGAGCGGCCAGGAGATCCATGCCCTGTGAAGCTCACCTCCTGCAAGGGAGCCGAAACACCCCAAGCAAAAAGACCAGTCGCCCTGGTCCAGCATCTGGCGACTCCAGTAGTCCGCCTGCCGGTATACCTGATGGTAGACCGAAGCCACGGCCACGGCGTGGTCCGGCTGAAACCAGATCGGTCGATCACGAGAAGCATAGCCTGATCACCTAAAATAGTAGGACAATGAACAGTAGACAGCACCTGGTATTCCCAAATGGTCTCCCACCAGGCACTAGCCAGGCCCGACCCTAGGTAGCTACCGAGACCAGACACATTCAGGGAGGTGTGGCCTACACAAGGAAATCCAGCGACTCAGAGCCGACTGGACCCCCCAGGTTCATAACCCGTGAGCTGTCATCCGTCGTAAACACCGACCACTGGAAGTAAGAAACAACTTCCCGGACCGAAGAGTCAGGGATCTCGGTCACCAACTCAGAGACTGACAAGGTGGCGCACCGGAATCTGATGATTTCAGAGACAAGAGATTTTTACAACCTGGACAGTATTTCCCCTGGAGAACCAGGGTGTGGAACTGGGCATACAGTACCGCCTTGAAGAAAGCTACCAGCAGGCTCCCGGAGAGAAGACCAATTGCGTGATGCCAATACCTTCACCGCAGACTGAAGAGTCTGCAATTTCTCCAGGGGAAGAAGGACCTTTGCCACCGAGGAGTCTGGATCAACACTAGATACTCCAACGCTGAGTCGGAACCTAGCATGCCCAGGATTTGAACCCTGGGGTCGCACACATGGAGGGCAGGCTTGCTGCCACTGAGCTACACCTTCTGGCCTAAACGTTTAACACCCACATCTTCGGAGGGTCTGAATGGGAATAACACATTCCCTAGGTCGGAGACAGAAGCTGCTCTCAGAAGAAAGTCGTCCAAGTAGCCAATGAGGCAAAGCCTCGCTGTCCCAACAAAGTTAGGATAAGTGCAAGCTCCTAGCTGAAAACCCATGGTGCCGACGCCAGATCAAAAGAAAGGGCCACAGGCTGACTGAGACCCTCTCTCATCACGAAGCACAGAAAAAAAAAAAAAAAACACTGACATGCGCAAGACGGGACATGCATGTATGCGTCCCTGATGTCCGAGGACGTCAGGACATCCCCCGGATGGAGCGCAGCTACCACCGAACAAATGGATTCCATTTGGAACTACCCGACGTTCAAAGGTATTTAGGGCCTGAGGCCCATAGAAAACCCCAAAACTCTCGTCCTGCAGGAAAGGTAAAATTACCCCGCAGCTTAGCAAATCCCACACTGCCCAAGGCAGACCGACGGGCCGGGAGAGGAAGACACGAGGAAAGAACTTTGTTCTGTGGATAGGAGGAAACCCTATCTAGTACTCCGAAGAGACCACCTCGCAGACCCACTGGTCGGAGAGCAGGGAGGTTTCACCGAATTATGAACCTGCAAGCCGCCCCTCCCACCTAGAGACAGGGAGGGAAGGCTACATCCATTGGCAGAATTTGGGTGCCGGCGTGATCGGCTTACGCACCCAGGGACGGATTAGTCCCCCAGCTGGGCCTTTGACGGCCTGGGAGGGTTGCCCCTAAATAATACACACACATAGTGTGTATGTATATTATGTAGGTGTATGCACACATGCCTTTGGAGGAAACCGGAGTACCCGGAGGAAACCCACGCAGACACAGGGAGTGACAAGGCAAGCTCCAGGCAGATTGGCATCAGTGTCCGGATTCGAACCAATGACTCTCTTGCTGCCAAGTAATGGAGTTAAGCACTACACCACCGTGTGCATAAAACCATTCTGAAACAGAAGCCTTGGATAACAAGGGCGCAGCATTCAATGAAGCATCACAGACCTATATGAGGCCCTGGACCAGCTGGTCCGCTAGCTTAATAACCTCAGGAGAGAGTCGGTGCTCCTCCACTGTCTGGTGCAAAATGCTCAACTCCGTGAGTTGTATACAGCACTAGGGGTCAGGACTACTCCAAGATGGCCGCCAAGCGTTCAGAACGCGGCCACAGGAAAATGGCCGGCGCAATGTAAGCTGCGCCATAGCGCGGCTACGACAAAATGGCCACCAATGGGAGTTTTCAATGTAATTGAAAAACCTCCCAAAAAATGGCACCAGTGCCAACTGAGACCCCAGAGTAGTGGCCACAATAGACTGCAAGCCAGACCCCAGCATGGTAAACATGGAACGGGTCAGTACTTCGGATCTTCTATCAGTCAGATCCATACAAGCGGGGGTTCCCGCCCGGCGATGAGGGACTACAAAAGCCCTCAGCGGCTTTTCTCATTCTGCATCTCAGAAATTATCAAAGAAGGGCACAGAAGAAAAAAACCTACACAGCGGTCTGATTTGTGTGATCCAAAAAAGGCCGAGCCCTCGGCGGAAACCCAGCTGCACTGAAAGTCCCTTGCAGCAGTAAAAAGCGCACCCATAAATGCCTTATTCTGCTTTTTTTTTTTTAACTAGGTACCTGGTCCATGGCTTCATAACAGAGCATTCCCCAGGGGATAACGGGGGAAGGGGGCACTCTTTTACCGCCCGCAGTCTACCCCCACCCTGGCACAAACGTGTCCAGGACTAACAATAAAAACTCTGTGGGAATCCCAGGTGTCAACACCTGCTGCCACCACCAGCATGTGGGGAAGGACCCAGATACTGACTCCAAATATTAATTAATATTTACATAGTGTGTATTATAATATGCACACCTGTCCTTACAAATAAACAAAAGCTCCTAGAGCCCTATTCAGGGCCTCTCACCCACTTGCTGCGCTGACCAGGGGTAACCAGGGGATTCACCTCAGGAGGAGACTGCCCAGCGCTGCCGTCCGCTCTCAGCACACAGCGTGTGAGAGGAAAAGAACCGTGAGGTAACTGTGCGGCATCTGCAGGGACCTGTGTTTTAACAGGAAAAGCCTCCTAGGGCTTTTTTATTTAAGGATAAGACACAGATACAGCATAAAAAGCAAAACCGTTACAGGTATCACCAATCAGTTAGCGTCTAACTACTCGCTAAAGTATAATCATAAACATCTGTGCTCATCACAGGGCTTTTTAACAGTGAAAAACCCCTCACAGGAAAGCCCAATACAAAAAAGAAAAAACACAGGCCAGATAACACAGTTCTCCCTGACAGCGGCAATGTTAGCAATGCAGCAAGGGAGGAGAAGAGGACCCCCGAACCCCAGGAATGCCCAGCCGTACCAACCCACTGAAGCAGGAGGGACTGTACTTACCCGTCCAAGCGAGGACTTGCTGACGCATTCCTGACAGAACTACAACCGCAATGGAGGTAGCTGTCGGCCCGGTCCACTGTGAGTGAGACAACACCACAGCCCAGTCATATGTGGACCTCGGAGCAAAGCTCACCGGCCACCCCAGGAGTCATGGGGTATGGCGTAGCAGACCTAGCCTCTTTGCAAAGGTGTATCCATGCTTGCTGGTCGGACTGAGTAGACTACAAGGATCTATATTATCCAGTCGGTCTCTCAGCCGACAGTTGAAAGAAGATTCTTCAAGAAAAAGTAAAATAAAATAAAATTTCTCCTCAGGGCGCGGGGCCCAAAGGGAGCCATACGTCCTTCTCCTTGCTAGGCAGAACGAAACGGAGGCTGCATGCTACAGTGAGGCGGGGCTGTTCAACTCTGTTAATGTAACATGTATTTAACTATTTAACATGTTTCTGCCTAGTCCTCTCCTGTAAACAGGGAACATAACCCACTTGTCAAGATTTAAGGAGCTGTGTCCGTCCATGGACGATAAGAGAAAAACTATTTTTTTCCTCAGTTTAGGCCAGGGGTCTTCAAACTACGGCCCTCCAGTTGTTCAGGAACTACAACTCCCATCATGCCCTAGTCATGTCTGTGAATGTCAGTGTGTTACAATGCCTCATGGGATGTGTAGTTCCACAACAGCTGGGGGGCCGTAGTTTGAGGATCCCTGGTTTAGGCCGATACATATTCTTTTACATATTTTTCGTAAAAAAAATTGCAATAAGCGTTTATTGATTGGTTTGCGCAAAAGTTATAGCGTTTACAAAATAGGGGGTAGTTTTATGGCATTTTTATTAATATTTTTTTTTTACTAGTAATGGCGGCGATCAGCGATTTTTTTTTTCGGTACTGCTACATTATGGCGGACACTTCGGACACATTTTTGGGACCATTGGCATTTTTATAGTGATCAGTGCTATAAAAATGAATTGATTACTATAAAAATGCCACTGGCAGGGAAGGGGTTAACACTAGGGGGCAGGGAAGGGGTTAAGTATGTTCCCTGGGTGTGTTCTAACTGTAGGGGGGGTGGACTCACTAGGGGAAATGACTGATCGCTGTTCATACATTGTATGAACAGACGGTCAGGCATTTCTCCCCTGACAGGACTGGGAGCTGTGTGTTTACACACACAGCTTCCGGTCCCCGCTCTGTAACGAGCGATCGCGGGTGCCCGGCTGTGATCGCGTCCGGGAGTCAGGAGCGAGCGGGGGGGCGCGCGCTACCCTAGTGGCCGCTTTGCAAGGTGACGTTATACTACGTGCTCTCGCCGCAGCTTGCCGACCTGCCACGGCTGGTCGGCATGTAGTTAAACAGTGAGAGAACAAAAATATCCCAAAAAAATAAATAAATTATAAATTGATTTGCATTTTAATGAGTGAAATAAGTCTTTGATCCCCTATCATTCAGCAAGATTTCCAGCTCCCAGGTATCTTCTATAGCGGTAACAAACTGAGAAAAGAAGCACTCCCTTTAAGAGATTGCGCCTAATCTCAGCTTGTTAACTGTATAGAAGAAACCTGCCCACGGAAGCTATCGATCAGATTCCAATCTCTCCACCATGACCAAGAGCAAAGAGCTGTCCGAGGATGTCAGGGACAAGATTTTATACCGACACAAGGCTGGAATGAGCTACAAGATCATCGCCAAGCAGCTTGGTGAGAGGGTGACAAACAATGCACCCACAGCCAGACGCATGGCTAGGGAAGGCGGCACCCCTGCATCCCTAATGAATGGGCCACCCCTGGTGACAACAGTTGGTTCAATTATTCGCCAATGGAAGAAAACACAAAATAACTGTCAATCTCACTTAATCTGGAGCTCCATGCAAGATCTCACCTTGTGGAGTTTCAATGATCATGAGAACGGTGAGAAATCAGAACTTCACGGGAGAATCTGGTCAATGATCTCAAGGCAGCTGGGACCATAGTCACCGAGAAAACAATTGGTAAAACGCCATTCCGTAAATGGACTGAAATTCTGCAACACCCCTGCTCAAGAAAGCGCATTTACAGGCCCATCTAAAGTTTGCTCAATTTAAATCTAAATGACTCAGAGGAGAACTGGGTGAAAGTGTTGTTGACATAGGAGACAAACATCTCCTATGCTGCCTATGACCCCAAGAACACCATCCCCACCGTCAAACATGGGAGGTGGAAAGATTATGCTTTTGGGGTGTTTTTCTGCTAGGGGACAGGACAACTTCACTGCTTCAAAAGGGAAGATGGGCGGGGCCATGTCCCGTCGAATCTTGGGCGAGAACCTCCTTCTCTCAGGCAGCGCATTAAAAATGGGTCATGGATGGGTATTGCAGCATGACAATGACCGAAAACACAAAGCCAAGGCAACAAAAGAGTGGCTTAAGAAAATCCCCATTAGACTTGCCCGTAACAGTATTTCCATGAATCTTCCAGGACAGCTACTTGAGAGATGATTGGAAACACAGAAGCAGACATAATTTAAAAAGCGTGTAAAGAAACCTGCGCTGGGATATCTGAGGTTAAGAGGCTGCTGCCTTCCTGAAAGACTGTCCCCTAGAGGGCAGAATGAATATAGAATGTGAAAGGATAGGAATAGTGCTGCTGCCTAGGTGTATTGCTACACCTAAAGGTCCCGGTGTGGGTCTACCTAGACCAAATGTGGTAAACGTGTGCTCCACTTTGTGCAGTATGGACTGAACTGACTAAGGTCTATGTTGGTAGGAGTCCCACAGAGGGAGCATGAGCTGAATGGCCAACAGCTACACTTAGAGTGCTAGGGAAAGGGTGTAACTGGGTGTAAACCCAACAACTGTGCACTGGAAGTGTGCTGCTGATCAGTGAGATGTCTGGGCTAGTATACCTCTGTATTGTGAACACTAACACAGTATGCAGACATCAGTGAATAAACACACACAGATTGCAATAGGTGCTAATGAACAAAAGCAAATAATGTGAGCCCTATATTGGTCCAGCAAACATTGTATGTGCAAATGAACACTGTAAATAACTAAAAAAAAACACAGTCTAGCAGTAGCCAAAAACAATTGCATAAATAACACATGCATAAATGTTGTGTAATCAACCAACAACACCGGTCCACCCTGTGGTCTACACAGGACAATGCTGGATGGAAATATATGCGGCTAGCTGGCAGCCTATGTAAGCCAATGTTATACAATGTCTATGAATATCCGAGAGGAGATAATATTAGAATGTGGAGATCTTGATGGAGTCCAATAAAGGGATCTGGATGGTGGAAAAGGGGTGCTCCTATAACACACTCCGACGTGCTCCCGGTGCTCCCCTCCAGGTTCCCCACTCACCAGACAGAGGTCCCCTCTTGGGGTAACAGGCACGTATTTAGACGTTCCTCTGCTCCAATTTTTCTCCTTCCTTCCGATGGGTTTCAGGCTTCCGGTGTCTCCACTCCTTAGCTGTGTTGATTCCTCAAAGGGAACAAAACCAGGGGCTCCAATGGTATAATAACATATGGCCAAAAAGTGTTGTCAAAAGTTCAAAAGTATTTATTTAAAATAAACAATAAAACATAACCTGCAGTATATCTGGCTGCTGCAGCGGGTGTACTTAGACCAAAGTCCACATGTGACTCCGATGCCAGAGTGTGCAGGGAAAACACTAAAGGTGTATATAATATGCAGGTAAAAAATATTAAAAATATATAAAAGAAAGAAAAACAAAAAAGCGGGGCCGTTGTCTGCAATGTGGCAGCTCAAAGAGCTGCTAATAGCCGGCGTTGGGTACCGTCACCTAGCTATTAAGCACGACAGCGTGTGCTGTCTGAGTGTTTGGCTTGCGTTCCAGCCGAACCACCCGACGTTCACCCGGAAGTGACGTAGCACGTGACGCAGCCTGACGTACGTTTCGAATTTTGATTCGTCCTCGGAGGCTTGTCAGTGTCACGTCAGCTCATCGAATTTATGGGAGTCGCCGGACCGCTATGCTCCTCCCACCCCCAGCGGCTAAACCAATAATGTTATCCTAAGGGACGTCATTAGTGTGGATGCAATGCTGGATATAGCCTAAGGCTAATAGGTCTGCGGTGCGGCGTGTCCCATAAACGTAACTTGCTGGACATATCACAAACATAATATAATGACATAACTATCTAAAAACCGACTAACACAGCGGGTACCATACCATTGAGATAAATTCATGCCTAACCCATAGGGTCATAAGTGGGGTTATGTTCGTGTTATAAAAGGTAGTAATGAGGGATCATAATAGTAGTAGTGTAGAAGGAGGGGGAAGGGAGTTCATCCAACGGAGACTTCCAGGCACCTCTCTACTTGGTCCTAGAATTATGAGTTACCGTGATGTACAGAAATCCAAGTCTAGAGTGTGCAGAGAAACTTCCCAAAAGAGTGTGGAAAGGTTGGTAAGTTATGTATAACTGTTGCCATGAGGCTAGCAAGATACATGTATATTCAGGGTAATCGTCACTGATATCAAAGTGACTAGTGGACTCATATCAAAATGTGAGAGGGAGATTGTAAAGTTGGTGTGACCATAAATAAAATAAAATAAAATATGTGAAAAGTCCTAGTGGTGAAAACCATAGGTATAAAGCGAGGAAGCTGAATATAAATATACTTAATAAGTATGGCCAGATGGGGCTATGTGTTACCTCCATGTGACCAACTCTAAAATAGGTATGGTAATTGCTGACTTGTAGAATACATGTCAGCCATACTCTATATGTGCACAAACCTAAAAAGTGATAATGGGGCATAGAAGCCCTACGTGATAAGTCTCTGCTTGGCCTGATGCCCCAGAAAGGGGAAAAGGCATTCCCGTGAGTGTGGGAAAATGTGGCCACTATAAACGTGAGCATAATGTGTAGGCTGCATGTGCAAGCAATATTCTCTGTAAAGGAAGGGTGAAAACATTGTGGATCATGAAAAAATTGTGGATCATGAAAAAAAAGGGGAAAAATTATAATGTCATGGATAAATGTCCCAGAAGACAGCTAGTGTCTATACGATAGTCCCAGAAGACAGCTGCTTATTGTGGAAGATAAGGGAACAGCTATCACACATAGTTGTTATATATGGCGAGTATATAAATAGGTGCCCCAGAAGACAGCTAAGGGTTATGGGTTGGCTAAGAAACAATTTAGATCTATATCCACATTGAGCCCATGTGGCACCAACGATCCCAATCGGTAGATCCAGCTCGTTTCATTTTGCGAAACGGCTATTTCTTTATTCCCTCCCCTCCAGTTGTCTTTAATGCTATCTATACCATAAAATATAAGGCCTGAGGGGTCCTTATGATGGAATTGTTCAAAATGCCTGTATAGATGGTGTTTAGAGGACCCTTTCCTAATCAGGTTAATGTGTTCTCTTATCCTGATGCGCAGCTCTCTGGTGGTTCTCCCTATATATTGTAGATGGCAAGGGCATTCGATGGCATATGTAACATGGGTGGTATTACATGTGATGAGGTTTCGGATCTTATATACTTTTTGGTCATTTCTAGATCTAAATTCGGTTTTTCTCCGGGGTTGGGGTTTACTGGTTCTGCATGCTAGGCATCTTTGACACTTGAAAAACCCTTTGAGGTCTGGGCATATCTCAACTTGTTTAGGGGGATTGATGACATTGTGTACCAGGTGATGTCTAAGCGTAGGTGCCTTCCTATAAATGAATGATGGTCTGTTGGGGAGGATTTTTGATAGTATGCAGTCCTCCTTCAATATTGGCCAATACTTTTTAAGGATATGTTCGAATTCCTTATATTGGGAATTGTACCCTGTAATGAAAGAGCATTGATTCCGGCCTTGGCTTACTGGTGTTTTCTGCTTAAGAAGGTCTTTGCGATCTCTTTGAAAGATTTGTGTTTGTAATATTTCCAGGCTTTCAGTTGTATATCCCTTTTCTTTAAATCTGCTCACAATAGTTTGGGCTTGCCTGTTATAGTCATCATCCGAGTTGCAATTCCTTCTAAGCCTAAGCAGTTGTTCTTTCGGAATATTGGCCTTCCATTTCGGATGGTGACAGCTGTTCATAGGGATGTATCCATTCCTATCGGACTCCTTGAAGAATGTCCTGGTATGTAATTATGTACCATTTTTATAAATTTCTAGGTCCAAGTATTCAATCTTCTGTGTATTAAACTTTCCAGTAAAGTCAAGATTAAACCGGTTATTGTCAAGGTCCCCTAAGAATTCCTGTAAGGCCTCTACTGTTCCATCCCAGAGGATGAGGAGGTCGTCGATGTAACGACGATACATCTTAATCTCCTGATGGTTACCATTATAGATGTATTCTTCCTCCCATACATTCATCAAAAGGTTGGCAACACTGGGGGCATAACGTGCCCCCATTGCCACCCCCTTTGTCTGTACGTAGTACTCATTGTCATACCAAAAATGGTTGCACTCCATCGCCATTTTAAGTCCATCCAATATGAACTGTATCTGCTCTTGCCTGTATGTGGTCTTCTCATGCAGGGCTGTAGCTACCCCCATGATGCCATCCTCCTGTTTAATGCTTGTATACAGGGAACTGACGTCTATGGTGACTAATATGAGGTCCTCTGCTCCCTCCAACTCCCTCAGTTCCTGTATCAATTGGAGGCTGTCTCTAAGGTATGATTTACCTTGTTTGACCAGTGGCTGCAGGAAGGAGTCAAGGTACTCTCCTAATCTCGAAAAAATCGAGTTGATGCCGCTAATAATTGGTCTTCCAGGAGGTTTTGTCATATTTTTATGGACTTTTGGAGTGTAGTATATCACTGGCGTTTTCGTGGAGTTGGAGATAAGATATTCAGCCTCTTTTGCACTAAGTATTCCTTTGTCTTTCCCTTTTTTGATGAAGTTTGCAAGCTTCCTTTGGTATTTGTGTTTGGGGTTGCCATTCAATTTCAGATAGGTATTGGGTACTGATAGGAGATTCTTCATTTCCTCCTCATGTTTATTGCCAATTTCTTTGATAGTTTTCCATGTGCTTTTGCTCTTCCTATTAATCTTCCTCTCCAATTTTCTGAGGTCATTTTCCACCATTTTTTTGAATGCAATCACGCATTGGTTCCCTGGATTGGTGGGGTTGAATGTGGAATTGTTTTTGAGTCCTGTTTGTTTGTACCACGAATCTTTTTCCACATTCTCCTCTGTATTATTGGCAAAGTATTTCTTTAAATTGATTTTCCTTAAAAATTTCTGAAAGTCAATATATACCTCGAATTGATCCAGAGGTTTGTCAGGGGCATATTTGAGCCCAAGGTCCAAGATTTTGATCTCCTCTGTTGTTAGGGCTACCCCACTAAGGTTAAAGATCCCCTTTCCTAGTGGTGTCTTGGCCTTTTGCTTCTTCCCTCCCCTGCATCCTCTGGGCCGTTTTCTCTTTGTGGGTATCTCTGAGGGAGACCTCCTGGTTGTCCCGTCTGTCTGTTGTCCCAAGTTGGATCCCGTCGATCTGTTCGTTGTTCTCCTATCCAGGGTTCTCGGTGGTCCTCCTCTCTCCGGGCGTTTCCACGGGTAGCCCCTCGGTTGCCATTCCCCCTCCAACCTGGGTTGTGGTTCGTTGGTCTTTCTTGTCCTCGGCCCGGGGGTCTGTTTCTGGGCCCTCCCCTGCGAAAATCCCTACTATCTCTCCCCCTCAAGTGTGAGGGGGTGCCTCTGCCCCTCTGTTGTTGCCCATTATGGCGATATTCTGTCTGAGGGCATCTTGGATTATCCTCATACTCATCAGAGTATTCATCAGATAGTGACGGGTGTCTATTGTGGGTACTAGGTGTCCGTCTTCTATTACCTGGGCTCTTATTGTGTTGATACCTGACTTTTTTACGCGATCTTTGTTGGTGCCATCCCTGGTTTGCTGGCTCCCGATTCCTGTTTCCAGGTGTACTCATTGATTGTAAGGAGTTGGTACCTGGAGTGGGGGAGTCTTCCAGGTTAGGGAATGTTGGGTCTATGCCACTTGCTTCCATCAAGGTCTCGTCAAGGTCTTCATTTGGGTCTTCCATTGAGGCTTGCCATTTATAGACTCTAAGTTCCTTGTAGTCGATCACGTCCCTTTTGAATTTCTTCTGTTTTTTTGCCTGTATGTCTCCATCATATTTCTTGATTATATCTTGTAGTTCTAGCATTTTGTCTTTATAATCTTGTTGAGTTACGAAAGGTGTCAGTAGGCTCTTAATTTCAACAATACTTGCCTCAATAATTTTGAGTTTAAAACGTCTATCTATTATCTTATGTAGTAGTTCGTTTTCACATTTGTTGAAGAGCAAATACCATTCTTCCATAAGTACTGCATCTTCGATGTTATCGTTTGGGTGTATATCCCACCTTAATCTTCTCGGGGTGATTTTCTCTTTTATATACATCTCCAGTGAGGCGATATCCCACCACACTCGGAGTTGTTTCTCCATAGTGTGCCTAAGTGATTTCATCAGCCCCTGCATATCTTGCCTGTTGGTAATGTCTTCCTGACTGAAAATTCCCCTTACATCGATCTGTCTATTGCTCATGTAACCAAAGATATCCATAGCTGCACGGATGGGTCCTCACCCTAAGGTGAGTGGGTAAAAGCGTGTAAAGAAACCTGCGCTGGGATATCTGAGGTTAAGAGGCTGCTGCCTTCCTGAAAGACTGTCCCCTAGAGGGCAGAATGAATATAGAATGTGAAAGGATAGGAATAGTGGCGCTGCCTAGGTGTATTGCCACATAATTCTAGGACCAAGTAGAGAGGTGCCTGGAAGTCTCCGTTGGATGAACTCCCTTCCCCCTCCTTCTACACTACTACTATTATGATCCCTCATTACTACCTTTTATAACACGAACATAACCCCACTTATGACCCTATGGGTTAGGCATGAATTTATCTCAATGGTATGGTACCCGCTGTGTTAGTCGGTTTTTAGATAGTTATGTCATTATATTATGTTTGTGATATGTCCAGCAAGTTACGTTTATGGGACACGCCGCACCGCAGACCTATTAGCCTTAGGCTATATCCAGCATTGCATCCACACTAATGACGTCCCTTAGGATAACATTATTGGTTTAGCCGCTGGGGGTGGGAGGAGCATAGCGGTCCGGCGACTCCCATAAATTCGATGAGCTGACGTGACACTGACAAGCCTCCGAGGACGAATCAAAATTCGAAACGTACGTCAGGCTGCGTCACGTGCTACGTCACTTCCGGGTGAACGTCGGGTGGTTCGGCTGGAACGCAAGCCAAACACTCAGACAGCACACGCTGTCGTGCTTAATAGCTAGGTGACGGTACCCAACGCCGGCTATTAGCAGCCCTTTGAGCTGCCACATTGCAGACAACGGCCCCGCTTTTTTGTTTTTCTTTCTTTTATATATTTTTAACCTGCATATTATATACACCTTTAGTGTTTTCCCTGCACACTCTGGCATCGGAGTCACATGTGGACTTTGGTCTAAGTACACCCGCTGCAGCAGCCAGATATACTGCAGGTTATGTTTTATTGTTTATTTTAAATAAATACTTTTGAACTTTTGACAACACTTTTTGGCCATACGTTATTATACCATTGGAGCCCCTGGTTTTGTTCCCTTTGAGGAATCAACACAGCTAAGGAGTGGAGACACCGGAAGCCTGAAACCTAAAATGAAGGAAGGAGAAAAATTGGAGCAGAGGAACGTCTAAATACGTGCCTGTTACCCCAAGAGGGGACCTCTGTCTGGTGAGTGGGGAACCTGGAGGGGAGCACCGGGAGCACGTCGGAGTGTGTTATAGGAGCACCCCTTTTCCACCATCCAGATCCCTTTATTGGACTCCATCAAGATCTCCACATTCTAATATTATCTCCTCTCGGATATTCATAGACATTGTATAACATTGGCTTACATAGGCTGCCAGCTAGCCGCATATATTTCCATCCAGCATTGTCCTGTGTAGACCACAGGGTGGACCGGTGTTGTTGGTTGATTATACAACATTTATGCATGTTATTTATGCAATTGTTTTTGGCTACTGCTAGACTGTGTTTTTTTTTAGTTATTTACAGTGTTCATTTGCACATACAATGTTTGCTGGACCAATATAGGGCTCACATTATTTGCTTTTGTTCATTAGCACCTATTGCAATCTGTGTGTGTTTATTCACTGATGTCTGCATACTGTGTTAGTGTTCACAATACAGAGGTATACTAGCCCAGACATCTCACTGATCAGCAGCACACTTCCAGTGCACAGTTGTTGGGTTTACACCCAGTTACACCCTTTCCCTAGCACTCTAAGTGTAGCTGTTGGCCATTCAGCTCATGCTCCCTCTGTGGGACTCCTACCAACATAGACCTTAGTCAGTTCAGTCCATACTGCACTAAGTGGAGCACACGTTTACCACATTTGGTCTAGGTAGACCCACACCGGGACCTTTAGGTGTAGCAATACACCTAGGCAGCGCCACTATTCCTATCCTTTCACATTCTATAATTTAAAAAGCCCCTCCCTTTCCTTTGACCCTCAGTTGTTCGATCAAGAAAACCTCCAGTTTCCTCGGCAGAGGAAAAAACAGAAACGCACATAAAAACTCCACCACCAGGTAAACAAAGGCGACCAGTGATAAAAGAATAGGGTGGGAATATAGATGCCGTCCTGGAAGATTCATGGAAATACTGTTAACCGGTAAGTCTAACGGGGGTTCCCCCCCCCCTCATCTTCCAGGGACTCTCACCATGGTTACCGTGTCTGTATATCTAGAAGTCGGGTGACGCCTTGGATCCACCCACCGCTGACGAAGTCCAATCGGACGTAACGTGCGTACGGGGGAGGAGCTTTGTGACATCACCCGCATACTTTCCATTGCCGTTTGTACACCACGGCTACATGCCATGCTTTATGGTTTTAATCTCATTCCCTATACCAGACGGTAGTCCGCCAATGGATTTCCCTGTGTCTATTGTCCAGTCCAGAATCTTTGCTGTATAGTGAACTTTTTTACCCTTGGAATAAATACAGTCTACACTGAGATCGTGCTTTCTGTTTTTTCATATCTGATCGGATTACTTACCTTCTCTCCTATGCTGAGACCAAGCTGTTTTGACTAGTTGGTAATGCTAATGGCCCATCCCATCTGATCGGATTACTTACCACTCTGCTAGATCCATCCGCGTCTTCTCTCCTATGGTGAGACCAATCTGTTTTGACCAGTTAACGCAAATGGTCCATTCCATCTGGTAAGGAAGCATTTCTCTTGTTGGTGGAGGTTACATCACTTTAGTTTGAAGAGTTTTCGCTGTATCACTGGGTGTCATCTTCAGTTACTTTTATATGGACTTTCATTGCGCTGCACTTACATATTTTTTTTCATTAGCTACTTAAGATAAGCAAGATTCTATACCTTACAGAGGGATGACAGCCTGAAGCACTTACCTACCAAAAGGAGAGGTCCTGGCTGGAGAGCACATGAACTCTATAATGTTTGACAAATGCATACGAGGAGAACCAGACAACAGCTTTAGAAATTTCTTCCCATGATGCTCCCTCTCTTTCTGTCCATTCTGGAAGGAGGGGTGCCACCTTTGTACGCCAGGCAATGGAACTCCTAGACACTTTGGTCCTCTTGGGGTCACTGAACACCACCAAGCGTTGGGAGGAACTCCTAAACTCACTAGATCTTTCTAGATGAAACAGAAGACATCTTTTCACGTAAAAAAAAAAAAACTAAATCTTTCCTCTTCTGCATTCTTGGGATAGGTACAGAAACTAAGAACTACCTCCTGGAACCTGTGAAAGCTGGAAGACACTTTGGGTAAACACAAAGGATCTGGCTTAATCACTACCCTGTCCTCTTAAGATCCTCAGGAAGGGTCTTTACAGGAAAGACTCTAGATCAGAAAGCCTTCTCACTGACGTAAATGGGCAAAAGAAATGGAATCTTTAACCCTTTCCCGACCAGTGCACGACGATATACGTTGACACAATGGCACGGGCAAATGGGCACACATGTACGTCCCTTTAAGTTTGCCACACAGCAGGTGTGCGAGTCCGCCGTGTGCCTCGTGAGTGCACCCGCGGGTCCCGGGCAGCCTGCAAAGCCAGAACAGGGGGATGCCTTTGTAAACAAGGCATTCCCCTGTTCTGCCTAGAGACACACGTCAGTGATCTACTGTTCCCTGTGATCGGGAACAGCAATCAGTGACATGTCACTGGTATCCCCCCCCCTCCCAACAGTTAGAATCACTCCCTAGGACACACTAAACCCCCTTCACTGCCAGTGTCATTTTCACAGTAAATCAGTGCATTTTTATAGCACTGATCGCTGTAAAAATGACAATGTCCCAAAAATGTGTCCTCCATAAAGTCGCAGTCACGATAAGATAAAAAAAAAAAATTATCACAGCCATTACTAGTAAAAGAAAAATTACAAATTTATAATAAAAAATGCCATATTTTGTAGACGCTATAACTTTTGTGCAAACCAATCAATATACGCCAATTGTGATTTTTTTTTTTTACCAAAAATATGTAGAATACGTATCTGCCTAAACTGAATAAATAAATAAATTGGGGATATAGCAAAAACTACAAAATATATTGCTTTTTTTTCAAAATTGTCGCTCTCTTTGTTTATAGCACAAAAAATACAAACTGCAGAGGTGATCAAATACCACCAAAAAAAAGCTCTATTTGTGGGAGCCACGACGCATGACCAGTTAAAGAAAAAGTTACGAAATTGCAAAAAGTGCTGGTCTTTGGCCAGCTAATGGTCCGGGGCATAAATGGTTAAAGCGGAGTTCCACCTAAAAATGGAACTTCCGCTCCACTCCTCGCCCCCTTACATGCCACATTTGGGATGTAATTTTTTTTGGGGGGGGGGTGGGGGCTTTAGGAGAAGGGGACTTCCTGTCCCACTTCCTCCGAGGGGCTGGTAAGGCGATTAGCTTAACCACTTAAGCCCCGGACCATATTGCTGCCTAAAGACCCAAGGGGTTTTTACAGTTCGGGACTGCGTCGATTTAACAGACAATTGCGCGGTCGTGCGACGTGGCTCCCAAACAAAACTGGCGTCCTTTTTTCCCCACAAATAGAGCTTTCTTTTGGTGGTATTTGATCACCTCTGCGGTTTTTATTTTTTGCGCTATAAACAAAAATAGAGCGACAATTTTGAAAAAAATGCAATATTTTTTACTTTTTGCTGTAATAAATATCCCCCAAAAACATATTTTTTTCCTCAGTTTAGGCCGATACGTATTCTTCTACCTATTTTTAGTAAAAAAAAAAATCGCAATAAGCGTTTATCGATTGGTTTGCGCAAAATTTATAGTGTTTACAAAATAGGGGATAGTTTTATTGCATTT